>NC_080785.1:91667522-92295772 GCF_028018385.1 Neofelis nebulosa
AACTGACTTCCTCTTGCCAGGATTTACAGTCTTATCCTGTCACTCAGTGGTTTTTACAAGGAGCTCAGGACATATAAGCAGATAGCACATTAATAGCTGTATTTTTTTATTGTTTGTTTATTTTGAGAGACAGTATTAATGCAAGTGGGGGAGGGGGAGAGAGAGAGAGAGAGACAGACAGACAGACAGAGAGGGAGACAGAGAATCCCAAGTAGACTCTGTGCTGTCAACACAGAGCCCAAGTCCGGGCTCAATCCCACCAACTGTGAGATCATGACCTGAGCCAAGATCAAGAGTTGGGAGCTTCACCGACTAAGCCACTCAAACATGCTGTTTGGCAGTATTTTTTTTCTTAAAAAACTAAATTTTCTCCCAAGCCTCTCATATATAATATATTCCAAAGAAAAAGATTTTGAAGGGAAAAATAAAAGATGGAAAAGTATAAAGCTGAGTAAAAAATTCTGTTTTCTCAGTTCCCTAAGATCACTGATATCACAAAGAGAATGACTTAACTTTATATAACACACATTAGAAAAACAGAAGACACGTGAGAAACTTTTGCTGCACATCCTAGGGTGTAAAGTTTCTCACATGTCTTCCATTTCCCTGATTCAATTTTGTCTGCTCTGAGGCCCCATTTCATTAGGCTTTTAGGAAATTCCATGTCAGTTATTACTGTGGCTTCCCTCCTCCCTCTAGGTTCATGCGAAAGTTTCTGGGTTTACACAGATCAAAATGTTTGGGGAAGGCCACTGTGCCATTTCCCAGTATGCTGGGAGGAGTTCAGGATGGAGGTCACTGATGCTACCCAAGGATCACCCCACCCACCCACACAAGACCCTTTCTGGTCTCCTCTAAACTCTCAACACTGTCCAGGTCTGTTTACTCCCACCTCAGAACTCAAGAAAAGACACTCCTTTCTTCCTAGAGCCAGTTCTTTGAAAACAAAAGCTTCTTAATTTCACCTTGAGGGTAAGAACATTTTCTGCTCTTCAGGGTTGGAAGTCTGCATTGCCCTTTGGTTTGGTGGTGTAACGGAGAGAGTGAGCTGGGATGAAAAGAGAAGACACATTATATTCTTTTCTTCTTCTACACTAGTCAGAACAAAACACAAGCAATATCTCAGTAAATAATCTGCCATTTTTAGAATATTCAAGGATTAAAGGCCCATGTGTTTTTGGAAAGGAAAATAACTTAATCCTGAGAGCACCCTAGGCAGTTACCAGGCCATGGTTATCAATGTGAAGTGCCTGTCTTCACTAAGATTGGCACCAATGTGTACCCTAGTATTAAAATCACATCCTCCTCTTATTGCCTAGTGAGGGTAAGTGGAGTTCCGGGCAGGGCAGACCACCAGAAAAGGAGCATGGTTCAGCTGGTGCACAGGCAGATTAGAACCTGGAAGTTCCGGTAGCTCACAATCTACCGGGCCCCCACAGCCTGTCTCCGTGCTTTGTTTGACTATTTCAATCAAGGGTATTGCCTGGGGAGTTAGCATGGTCAAAGGAACTAAAGGGATTTGGGGACCTTCAAGAGGCCTGTGTTGTAATACAGTCACAACTGTAGGACCCTGAAGCCCAGCAGTGAAGGCTTTAGTGGGTGATGCCAAACAAATTAACAAGATACAGGGTTTGGTGATGCAGGTAGGGTGATGTGTGGGGTGGTGCTGTACCAAACATGACACAGCACCCTGTCATGTGAGTCAACCTAGGAGTTCCCTCAGCAAACACATCTGCCCTAGCAGGCCTCCCCTGTAGCACACGCTTTTTCTTAACTCTACTTTCCACATGAGAATCCACAACATTTTTTTTTGTGTGATTTTGCCTCCCACAGGAAAATAACTTTGGTTTTGACAGAATATAAAAATTCTACTTGTTTTCTGTAAAGTGTTCAAGCAACATAAAAGAGTACACAGATGATAAAGGAAACCTTGTCATGATTTCATCCACGCAACACCAGGACATACAAGTGCCCAGGTAGGCCATGATAGGCCTCCTATGTCCTGATAATCCTTAACATATAGTCCCTTTCTTGACAGGAGTGGCTTGGTGAAAGTGAAATCTGTTTATGGTATTCATTGTTTTATTCCCAAGGATACTATTCCAACAGGTAGGATGGACATCAGTCATCATGAGACATCTCTCTACTTAATGAGTTCTGTGTGGAAAATGGAATTAACTGCTGCCATGTTTCTGGTTGATTCCAATGACCTTTTAGGGGCCTTATCTGATTTGATCTTTATTCCAGCTATGACCATAGGCCACAGAAAAATCCATTTTTAAATGTTTGGTATGTATTCTTCCAGATTTTTGTTCTAGGCATGATACATTTACATACACAAACTACCCACAAAAGGGGTAATACTGTATATACCGATCTAACTTTTCTTCTACTCAGCTTCTCTGGGAGACAGGAATACTAACCTGAATGGGCCTAATTCTGCGACACTGATGAGGTCAATGTCAAAGTCAAAGGTCATGCACATGGTTCTCTCTCTCTCTAGACATCCTCTTTGTGCTACTTTTCTTTAGGTGTGGTGATCTTAAGGCTGGACTTTGGAGTGCATCCAAAGTCTTTCTTTCTTTTCTCTTATTTATGTGCTCCAAAGTTTGTCATTTGGATCACAGGTGATAAGATTGAGGCTTCTGAGGAGAGACCCCACCTAATCTTGAATATAAACCTCATAATCCAGCCCAGTTTACCAGAAAGCTCTTCATTACAAGACTGATCAAGAGTAGTGGTAAAGGAGTGGTATCTTATGCGAGATTTATGTTTGTTCCTTGAGGTTTTTGCTCCTTCGTGAACTTAAAAGTGGGAATAAATGGCAGGGATAAAACAGGAGGTTAACCTTCCTGGGTCCCATGCTTGTCACCTCATTGTTTTAAAACCTCACATTCTTCACTGTTGTATTTACATCATGTTACGTGTGGACAATTTCCCACAGCAATACCTAGAGACCTACTTCAGCTTGTAAATCATGACTGCCACAACACCATGATACACTGTCTGGATCCCCCTTCAGGGACAGGTATATTGCCCCAGACCTGTGAATGCTGTCTGCAGACTGCCTCCAGCTGTCAGTTATTTCAGGAAGTGTCAAAGTTGTGGAGCATTGTCTTGCTCAAGGTCACACACTTCCTGAGGTAGCCCACATGCAGGGACTGATCAACTGGGAGTATAACAGTCAGGTCATTATGGGCAAATTCAGAGAAATTCTGACAGGGCTCCCCTTGGAGTCCATCAAAGCTGTCACTGAAGATTGGCCACATGCTATAGCTTTGAGCAACAAGGTATCAGCCCAAGTCTGATAGCAACTTCTGGGAATTTTCTGTTTTCTTGACAGAAATATCACCTATTCTAATTGGTTTCTGTGAGTGGCAGAATAATGCCCTCTGACAAGATATCCACATCCTTATCCCTGGAATCTATGACCATGTTACCCTACACAGCAAAAGGGATCTTACAGGTGTGATTAAGTTAAGGCTCTTGAGATGGGGAGATTACCCTGGATGATCCAGGAAGGTTCAACATAATCATAAATGTTCTTAGGGAGACAGGAGGCTCAGAGTTAGGGAAGATGTGATAAAAGAAGCAGGGATCAGAGATAAAGTTTTGAAGAGCTAGGCCATTGGCTTGAAGATGAAGGAAGGGGCTATGAGTCAAGGAATATAAAAGCCCTTAGAAACTGGAAAAGGCAAGGAATGGATTCTCCTGAGAGCCTCCAAAAGGAATGCAGCCATGTGAGCACCTTCATTTTAGCACGCTGTAACTGATTTCAGGTTTCTGACTTCCAAAAGTGTAAGATTATAAATTTGTGTTTTAAGTCTCTAAGTCTGTGGTAATTTATTAAAGCAGCAATAAGAAACCAGTATAGTTGGGGCACCTGGGTGGTTCAGTTGGCTAAGTGTACAACTCTTGATTTCAGCTCAGGTCATAGTCTTGCGGTTCGTGGGATCAAGCCCTGAGTCAGGCTCTGCACTGACAGTGCGGAGATGGCTTGGGATTCTCTCTCTCTCCCTCTGCCCCTCCCCTGCTCACACTGTCTCAAAAATAAATAAGATAAAACTTAAAAAAAAAAAACCAATATAGTTTCCTTTCCCCTTTTTCCTCCCTCCAGTATAGGCTGTGTATAAAATGGATGAACTACAGCAGCTATTTTGAGATTATGTGGAGGAAAAGGTCCAATGACACACAGAGAACTTGCCTTGAAGTCTTTCAGCCACTGAACTAATGCCAGTAATTTCCTACCTCAACATTTCCTGGCTTACAAAGAAATAAAGCAAAAACAAAAGAAAAAAAAACCCTCTTTTCGTCTTCGTATCACTTTAGTTACATGATATGTGTATGTGTGTGTGTGTTACTTATAAAAAACTATTTCTAAGGTTATATTCCAAAATGTTCACTGAAGTTTGTCACAGTTTTGGGTGTTGTTTAACTTCCCTGCTATATTTTGTTTTTGTAATAAACAACATTGTTTTAAGGAAAAGGAGGTGAGAACAGGAAAGATTCACCAAAAGCAGTTTTGATAAGCACCAATGTTTATCTGTGAGTTGAAGAAAAAAATAGACAAAGACTGGTCGATAACAAGAAGTTTCGGAATGAGAAGGAGATGTTGCAAAGGCCAAGGCTAGGCCAGAGAGGTAAGTGTACCCTCATAAATTTATTGTAGTGGAGTCTCACGAAAGTGAATACACCACCCAAAGACTCAGAAAAGTGCTTACGGTGGAGTGCCTGGGTGGCTGTCGGGTTAAGCATCTGACTTCAGCTCAGGTCATGATCTCACAGTTTGTGAGTCCAAGGCCTACGTTGGGCTCTGTACTGACAGCTCAGAGCCTGGAGCCTGCTTCAGATTCTGTGTCTCCCTCTCTCTCTGCCCCTCCCCCACTTGTGCTCTCTCTCTCTCTCTCTCTCTCTCTCTCTCTCTCTCTCAAAAATAAATAAAATGTAAAAAAAAAAGAATTAAAAAAAGAAAGCTGCTTATGTTGTATCAACAAATAATTTAAAGCATTTAGTCAAAGCTATATATTGTAATATTTCCTAATTAATGCCATGCTTTCAGGGGCTCCTGGGGGGCTCAGTTGGTTAAGTGTCCAGCTCTTAATTTCGGCTCAGGTCATGATCTCATGGTTTGTGAGGTTGAGCCCTACATTGGGCTCTGCCCTGACACCATGGTGCCTGCTTGGGATTATCTCTCTCACTCTCTGCTCCTCCTCTACTCACGTTCTCTCTCTCTCTCTCTCTCTCAAGTAAATAAACTTTAAAATAAATGAATAACACCATGCTTCCATAATCATGTCATTCTCGCCTTCCCTGTTCCCCTCCCCTGTTTTATCGCTCCTGTGGCACTGCTCTGACACTCCCTATTTTGACTTTCATTATCAGTCTCCCTCCCCTAGGATTTAAACTCCATGAAACAAGGATGTTTGGTCTCTTTTGTTCACTGTTCCACTTTCACCTCCAACAGCACCTGGCACACCATAGGTATCAGTAAATATTTACCCAATGAGTGGATGAGCCACACAGCAAGGGCTCGTAAATATTTTCTGTAAGTTCAGATAATAAACACTTTAGGTTTTGCAGACCAAGAGGCACAATCAAGAATATTATTGAGGTCCATGTGTGACAACTATTAAAAATGTAAAGACCATCCCAAGCTCACAGTCTTGTGAAAAGAGGCTGCAGGCGGGGTCTGCACTGAATGCGCTGGTTTGTCAGCTCCTGAACTGGAGGATTAATAACTCCACAAAAATGAAAAATGCCCTTCAACTATCTTGAATCTCACACATTTCTGGCACCTTTTGGGAACTCAGCCAATCCCACGCCTGTGGAAGCAACATGAGTTACCAATTGTGTCTTTATAGAGTAAGAGCTAGCACTCATTCCGGTCTAAATCTTATGATAATTTAGGGTAGGACCAGCTCACACCAGTGTTTATCACTAACAGCCTGTTCTGTGCAATGCACTATGCCAAGACCTAATGGTATACTTAATGTTTAAAATCCAGCAGCAGAATTTATTCTTAATGCTTTGACAAAAGTAGGCAATTGGATTCGGTTTACTCAGGCACCTGAATGAATTCCATATATAAAATTGACATACGGGGTACATGTTAAAAAAAATGAGTCAGAGTTAGCCTGATTCTACAATAGTGTTGGGCTAAATCGTATTCTGTCATATTTTTCACTTGCCAGGATGTTTTTAAGGTTTATTCATGTTTGTATATATACATGAATCTCGCTTTTAACTACGGCTTAATATTCTCAGGATATATCCACCACGTTTTACTCATCTTGTAGTGCAATGGTGGCCCCTGTGTGGCAACTACTCCCCTGTGAGCAAAACCACACTGTAATGAACACCACCTCCTTGGGGACCTGGGTGAGGTTCTATCACGATGTGTTCCTAAGTAGGTGCTCTTTTCATTAAACTTAAATCTTGAGTTTTGAAATAGTCGAATTTTGTGCTTTTATTTTTTATTTATTTATTTATTAATGTTTATTTTGAGAGAGAGACAGAGTGCGGGCAGGAGAGGGACAGAGAGGGAGACACAGAATCCAAAGCAGGCTGCAGGCTCCAGGCTCTGAGCTGTCAGCACAGAGCCTGACGCAGGGCTCAAACTCACAAACTGTGAGATCATGACCTGAGCCTAAGTCAGACGCTTAACTGACTGAACCACCCAGGCACCGGGTTCTTTTAGGTTTTTTAAGAAAAACATCTCCCTTATTCACAGGACTTAAAGATTCTATTACATTGTTTTTGTCCTTTATCATTTTCCTCTTTTATATTTAAGTCTTTAATCCACTGAAGATTATTTCTGTACTTGATGTGAGACCCAATACTGTCTCCACTATTTTAGTAAGTGTCTACTATTCTATGCCAAGTTTGTATATATTAATATTTATGTGTAATATATGCATATTATAGTGTTTTAGGAGGGAATGGAAGAGAAGGCGAGGGACCTGATAAGGTTTCCAAAATATATAAGGAAGGACAAAGGTCTACAAAGGCAATGCCATGGAAGAAAAACACAAGGTTTTACAAAGTCTGCGTGAAAAAAAAAAAGTGGTACTTGCAAATAGACTAAAGTAACAAGAGCAGAGAACAAAATCGAACATTTCGACATCTATATATTTCAGCTTTCTACTTTGTTACCCCAAGAAAACCTCTACTGGAATTTTGACTGAAATTTCAATGAAATTATATATTTGGGAGTCAATTGATATCTCTAAAATGTTGAGTTGTTTCACTCATGAAACACAAAGAATCCTTTTATCCTTGTTTTATTATTTCGGATGCAATCCCAGAACTAGTCTATGAATCAGGGTTCAGTTAAGAAAATGAAAACCACAGGAGACATTTCAAGTAGGTGGGGATTTCATTTAGGAAATTAGAAACCTACACAATTTTTGGAAGGGTAGGAAACATGAAGATCAGGCAAAAACTTCAACTGGCTTTCAGGAAATCCAGAGGAGCAAGAATGTAAGGAATTGCAGGAATCCCTGGAATAGCAGGGAAGCTATTGTCATCTCAGCCACCTGCCGCCCCCAAAGCCTTAGGTAGTTTACCCAGAAGCCTGACAACTTCAGGCCTGCCAACAGTCCCCACTTCTGTCCACAGCCATTACCAGGGGAATTTTGGCTTTTCCTCTTATTTCCCCTTCCAAATGTCAAATTCTTCTGACTGGCAAAATCTAAACCAGAACTCTCCTGGCAAGAGATAGGGATGATACTAAGTTGACAAACAACAACCCAGCACAAAAGAAAAAGTGCTTAAGAAATGTGATTTGTGACAAGTTAACATTTAGAATGCACAATATCAAAATTATTTTAAGTATGATTCAGAGGAAGCACATTTTAACTGATTCAGTGATATCGCATATCATTTCACTTGGAAGCAATACAAAGATAACATTTGCAGACTTTTAAAATACAGTGGATTTTTCACAAGGAGTTACTATCTCTGCAAAGATCACATACGCGATGTGATACAGTGATCCCGCACTGTACAGCCCTTGCTGTACCTTAATTAAACTGTGTCTAGTTAGAACTCCACAGTTGAAGGGGCATGAAGAATTTGATGACTGCTCAGGCAGTAGCAATAAAAATGATTCATAGTCCTAAAGTATAAGTAGGATTGTTATCCAGCACAGGGGTCTTCAAACTCTTCTGATAACACATCCTAATCAATAAAGATGCCTTGGTACACACAAACACAGAAATTAAAAGAATGAAATAGAATTAGACAGGTTCTGACATTTTCTTCAAGCATCCCAATGGATCGTTTTAGGAGGCCCTGGAAGTTCACACAATCCATTGGAGAAAACACTGACTTGTCTGCTCTGTGGGTATTTTCTCTGTATCCCCCATCAAACTGCTCAAAGCCAGAAACTGCAAACATGTTGCCCATTACATACAGCACAACACCTGGAGACCCAGTCAATATTTAAATTAAAAGTCAGGTTCACATGAATGACATCATAGCTGCCAGGAGAGGGCAGATGTGAGTAGGGCATAAGGAAATCCCTACCCAGAGATCCATAACATGGAAGAGGACAACAGCTGGAGCAAAGTGGGGTGCAGGTTCTAGAAAGAACATTGAAGAGAGCCAAAGAGCTATGAATGGAAAGAGAAATGAAGTCTAAGAAACATCAAGTTACAACCAGGACACAGGAAGCAACTGCCAAAGGCACAGTAAGAAAAATGCTGGGGATTTAGGCATGTGTGGCTCATCTCAGGGATGGAAAAAGGAGAGAGGAGGAGACAGGGAGAGAGGGAGGGAGAGTGAGAGAGAGACAGACGGATAGAGAGAGAATAAGTGAGCCAGCAAGGGAGCTCTAGTCCTGAAGCCAAAAGGCTCAAAGCCAGAATCAGAGAGAGCTTCAGTGTCTATCCAATCAAATTTCAGGAGCTGGGCAGGCACTGTCAGAGCTTCTAGGACTCAGAAGTTTATAAGGCAATTATCATGAAAATATGCCTGGGAGTGAGACTTTTGAGACCACAAACCATTATTCTCAGTCTTGTGATTTTTGATCTTGAAGATTCTTTTATCCTTTCCAACCTAGGGAGGCATGTGAGGCTCTGGCACACTGTTTGAAGTGTTACAGCTCAAAACACAAGTAGTTCTAGTGCATTGCCTGGCCGAGAGCACTCATTCACAGAAGGTGTTTTGAACACTGATTTATCCTAGATGAAGGGCACTCCACAGAAGGACACCACCTATAAAGTACACCATAGGAATGAGACCCCTCCCCCCCCTTCCTCACCCCGTGTTACACAATGTGCAGGCTTGGTGCCCTCCTGGGACAAGGTGCTGTTCCAGGCCCCAGGGACACAGAATTCAATGAAAAAGAAAAAGGCCCTGCCCTCATAAGACTTACCTTCTAGTAGGACAATAACCAGGGAGCCAATGAATAGATATTAAGTTCCAGACAGTGATAGTCCAATGAGGAGAACAGATGCAAGAGAATGTGTTGATGGAGAAGGCTGACTCTTCTACAGAGTAGCCAGAGACTTGAATAATGTGAGCAACCCCCGTGAATCTCTGAAAAAAAAAAAAAAAAGCATTCCAGGGAGAGTGACTAATGAGTGCAAAATTCTTAAGTAAGGGCTGCTCTTGGTGTGTCTGAGGACACAGCAGAAAGGTCAATGTGGTTGCAGAGGATTAAGCAAAGGGACGAGTGTTGAGGAAGTAAGGTTGGAAAGATAAGAACTAGACCTTGAAGGGCCTTGAAGGTCATGGTGAAAAGTTGAAATTTTCATCTTAGTGTGGGTGGGGAGGTGGCGGGGGTTAGGGGGGGCAATCACTGGCTGTAGGAGCCTGAGACAGGAAGTCATGGTGTGCTGAGGCCAAAGAACTGACTCAAATTTCTAGCAATTTTGTGAACCTCTTGTTAAACACAACAATTATGTAAAAATCAAATGGTATATACTCACAATTAAATAAATTATATTGAAAGCAAAGCTCATAAATAATGAAAAGTCATTGCTTCCTAACTATTTTACTCCATTTAACCATTATCTATGACATTGAAGGGATGTGTATCTTTTTATCTGTAGTGGGGAAATACAGGTGCCACTGTGCCTCTCTTCCCAACTTCACGTTCAATGGGACTCATGTAGGTAGCTTAAAACTGGCCACAGCGGGAGTATTTATACTGCAGAACAACAAAGGCTACAGAGCAGGGCTTCTCCAGCCTCCAGAGGTGGCTGTTAAACATTCACCAGTACACCAGTGACCACAGAAAAATGACAGAGACCTGGGAGGTGATGGTGGCAGAGCAGGTGGCGGTGGTAGAGTTCCACATGACCCTCAGGTGGAGTCAACAGAACTTGCTGATGTACCAGATGTGCAAGGTGAAGAAAAGAGAGGCATAAATAAGCTAAGACTTTGAATGTGAATTTGGATATGGGTTTCTGAATGTGAGAACAAGATAGAAATCAACTGCTATTGTAATATACTAATTATACAGGTTCTTGAAAAATTCTCCAGGGCTTTCCATCAAGGCTTTTAAGGATAGGTATCCTTTCCACAACAATAATCACACACTTGATGTAGGTGGAAACTCAATTTGGTATCTGCATGGTCAGGCTTGTCCTTTATTTTCCTTGTATTTCGCATAGGCCCTGGAACATAGAATGTGGTCAGTGTCCGAGGCAGTCACACCCATAGAATAGGATGGACTCTTATGTACTTGGGAATCTACAAGAAAAGCCTTAGTGATTTCATCTGAATCTAGGTATTATTAACTTGAAAGCCATAGCTGAAAAGAACTGAGTCACTTAATGAAACATGGGCTTCTGTATTTCTATGTACCTGCTGGGCTATTTTCATTGGTACTGAAGGCTGTGCTTTTTGGGAGATTATATCATATGGCAAAAACACTTTGTTTTTAAAGAAAATTAGACCAAGATTTGTTTGTGAATTACCGTTTCCATTTTAGTGCCTCATTTGGTGAGAATGGGAACAGCAGATTTATTAATGTAAAATGTAAAAGTTTAACTTTACATGTCCGCTAGCTGCCTTCTAACGACCATCCTTTGTAGTTGATGGTCTCATCCATCACACATAGTAGAATCTCAAAATATATTTGATAAGTTGATGTCTCATCCATCTGCAGTTTTATTCTACTGCATCACTTGGCTTATTTTCTTGAAAGCACTTATCACATTTTTAATCAGCTTCATTACTTACTGGCTTACTTATATTTTAGGGTTTTTTTTATTCATTTAAGTAATCTCTACACCCAACGTGGGGCTTGACCTCATGACCCCAATATCAAGAGTCACATGCTCCTCTGACTGAGCCACCCAGTTTCCCAAAGTGGCTCCCTCATTTGATTTTCAACTGTATAAGCACAGAGACCTTGTCTGTATCAAGCACTGCTGTAGTTATAGCACCTATTACAGTGATTAGCACATAGAAGAATCTCAATATATATTTGATAAATGAAAAAATTATTTAAGTGATGAGCACAGAAAGGCACAAGAGTCCTGAAAGATGTAAAAGGCATTTAACTATTTCGTGATTAGCAAAACTTCCACACTATATCAAATAAACAGCTACTCTACTGAGGTCTAGTAAACAGAGCTACGTGAATGAAACACATAAACCGCTCCTATTTGACATGCTGAAGAACATCTTGTTTGAGAGGTAGGGGACAGGGTACCTCTACAATTTTGGAAAGTGTTATTATTTGTTGCAAACAGAATCCACTTGAGTTAGTTTTGCAAAAAGCGAATTTATTAACAGATATTAGATAGCTTGGTATAGTAGAGCTAGAGAGTCAGGCTTGGATCCAAGGACAGCTCCCTAAAACTTAGTGTTCCCTGTGGCCAAACACAAAGCAAGCGGTATGCACTGATGACACCGTGCGCTGCATGCTGGATGCTCAGCGGCTACTGCACCCCTAGAATAGAACACAGGTGCAACTACTACCTCCAAAGCATGGATTCTAAGGTGGTGACTGATCCTTTACATCATTCCCTTCTATAACAAAGTCTTATTTGAGTATACCTGGTGTCAGAATCTATGTCCACATGTAGATCTCAGGTAGAGAAGGCAGAGATTCTTCCTTGGAGAAGAAGGCGGACTCCTAACGTGGAAATTGCCAAAATAGTAATGACAGGCAAATCACTTGAGATGAAAACATGACACGTGTCAAATTACATCCACTCTTTCTTCCATATTCAAACTTCCAGAGTACAACTACACTACCACCATAAACAACAAAATGGGCAAGTCAACATAACCCAACTCTCCATTGTACAAACAAAAGCACATTATCCTCGCCTCAAAAACATTCGCCTCTTATTATCTTATTATCCTCGCCTCTTATCAATTATTGCACCTGCTTCAAGTCCAGGATCTTGGGGTGACAGAACTTTCTCCTCTAATCTGTCATGACTTTGTCTGTAAATTCTGAATCCAGTAAGCTAACCTATAAATTTAACCAATACATTCCATATAATAAAGAAAAGAATAGGAGAGGGAGAAAATGGACAATTATTTTAAAAATATATGATAACGGGGCGCCTGGGTGGTTCAGTCGGTTAAGCGTCCGACTTCAGCTCAGGTCACGATCTCGCGGTGCGTGAGTTCGAGCCCCGCGTCGGGCTCTGGCTGACGGCTCAGAGCCTGGAGCCTGCTTCGGATTCTGTGTCTCCCTCTCTCTCTGCCCCTCCCCTGTTCATGCTCTGTCTCTCTCTGTCCCAAAAATAAATAAACGTTAAAAAAATTTTTTAAAAATATATGATAAGGAAGAAAATATGAGTAGGCCTCATTATCCACACTTTTGAGTTTGTGCACATATCCATGATTGATCTTTATGCCTTCTACCCTCAGTATTCATTCCATGTTCATTGTACTCAGTAAGCACATCAGGTGGTTGGGGTTCCTCTCTTAGTAGACTGAATCACACCATCCTTCCTAAAGGACTGAGCTCTGGATAGTCCTGCCTATGTTAAAATACTATCATCTTCTCATAACTTTCATTGCAAGATACCCTGTACCAAAGGGTACCATAGGAGATTCAACATAACATTCCCTGCCCCCACTGTGTATCCAGAAAATAGTTTTCTTTCATAATCAGGAGCAATTATTCTAGCCAGTTCCAGTTTATTTTTTGCCTGCTTATCCAATGGCATCTGCCTGCTTATCCAAAACATCTGGGCAGCTGTCTTAGCTCCAATTCAGTGGAGCTATTGATGGATGTCCTGGTGGAAGCATTCCTTCCTTGGGTACTCAGACCTCTAAACCAACAGAGGCCTGTATCATGGGGCTTGGAAGTAAATACTCTGAGTAATCACGAAATGTGCCATTTTCACCTGTATCCTTGATTGCCCACCACATGCCTTGTCTAGGGGAGGAACTATTTTGAGTATTATAGAAAGGTAGAAAAGGCTCTTGTCTAATTTGTTTTGGTAAAGTCTTACCAACAGCTTATTGTTTATAAAGCCACTGTAAATGTTCAAATATCATTCATTATCAAAGGTAAATTCTTTCCCTCATGCATTCGTGTCTCCTTTGGGATTTTTCAATAAATAGCCCTCGACACTTCCCAGTCATATTTCATTGATATCATAATTATGAAATCAACAGAGGATGAATCCATGGAAATAATTAAAGAATCCTATAATCCTTATAGAAATCAGGTATCCAAGCAAAGAAATGGCAAGGGGACATTAGAACTTTTATTTCTACCATTTCAGAATATTGGCCTGTATTAGTCAGCTTATCCTAGTTGGTAACAGACAGTGCCCCAATCTCAAAGGTTTATAACAAAAAATAATTATTTCTTAGTCATATTACATATTAGCTTCAGTTTGGCCGTGTCTCTGCTTCACATCTCAATCAAGTATCAGGTAAGAACAACAGAACTGACACATCTTAGGACATCCAATTCAGATGGCAGAGAGAAAAAAGAAATGAGAAATAGCAGAATCTCATAAAGGATCTTAATATTTTGTTCAAAACAAACAACAACAAAAAAGGCACAAGTCAGTTTCATTTACATCGGCCAAAGTAAATCAGATGGCCTGATGTCAGGTGGCAGCATCTTGAAGTCCATGGTGGTGGAGAAGTATTTCTCTAACATATAATTGGGAACAGTACAAGGTCCCCTAACACTAGTATTTACTCAATTCAAGGCAGAGTAATGCAATTTAAACTACAATATCTTTTTAAAAAATGTTTTATAGTTTTAACTTGATTGGATTAAAACAGATTTAAAAGATTAAACATTTTCTTGGGGCTGTTTAACTTCTTCATATTTTTCTTCCATAAAAGGCAGCAATCAGTGAGCTGTTTTATCATTTTTTTTTTTACTGGTATTAGAATTTCAGTACAAAAGTGCTCTCCAGAGCATCAAGATGTTGACTTTTCAGTCTCCATTAATACACCATAAAGAACCCTAAGATTTAGGCCAGAGTATTATTGCCATTTATGTTCAGAGAGGTTAAATAAATCTGAAGTCATGGTCACATTCAACAGTATATGCTGGGTTCAAATGAAAGATTCAGATATTTAACGCACAACTCTTCCCATTTCATAGTGATAAATTCTTGTTATTTCCTTCTTACTGTGTGAGTTAAGAACTTCTATGATTTCTCTGTACCTTTGGTGATTTTGAACCTCCTCTGGGATTTACTTAAGGAAAAGCCTATGTCCTTAATTATGTCACTATGAATGCTGCCATGGTATATTCGGCTTCGTGCTAGTGATTACATGTTTGACCACAAGCTTGGGAGAGAAAGACCTAATATAATGCTTGAACCAGCTGCTGCTAGAGACACCAAAATATGTTATATTGTTTCTATCAGAAATTTTGATATATTTCATTTATTTGCTGTTCTGAATTGATCAAAAAATACTCTAAAATTCTGTAACAGATCTTTATGTGTGAAGCGTGTGTGAATGGGATGATTAGCATGGAAAATGCTCAAAGAAATAAAATTGTTCTTCAGTTATCACTATGATTATCTTCCTGTAAAGGATACACATTACAAGGGAATTTTTTCTTTTAAATTTCAGCAGGCAGTTGATAATTTACCTTAACCATATTGCATAAAGCACATTGGGGAATTGTTGCATGAAGGCACTGACTGGAAGCTGCATCTGGAATTAATTTTTATATTTTAAAGTACTCTAAAGGGATATACTTTATAGGCTTTACTGCTCAACATAATCCACCAAAGGAACTTTTTTTTTCTGCATGAGGAATGGCCAGGAATCCTCATTTAACATACATGGTGAATTTATAAAATTTAATGGAAAAGCATTAGCAGATGTCTTGTCATTAGGGCTTAAAGTAGCCTATGCAACCCCAGGTTTTTTTGTTTTGCTTTTAAGGAAACTTGGGAAAGGGTGATTAAGAACTTGAAAAAGCCATCCTAAATGCCATCTGGAAAATACATACATGGGAATAACCTGGAAAGGTAGAGAGGTAAGAAAAGTAAAAAGGAAAGATTTGCCTACCAACTATTAAAATACACTATAAAGTTATAGAGATTAAAAACTAGTAAGGAAACAGATCAATGGATCAGAATGGAGTACCAAAATAACCCCATTGATATATTAGAATTTAGTATATGAGAAAGATGCATTTCAAATCTGTGGGGAACACATGGTCCACTTACTAAATAATATTTTGACAACTTATTAGTATTCTAGGAGAAAACATTTGGATTTCTGTATCACTTTTGAACCACAAAAATTCCATACAAATCAAGGATTTCAATATTAAAATACAGCATTGAAAATAAAAAGTACTAATCATAAGTTAATTTTTTTTGAGAGAGAGAGAGAGTGCAAGCAGAGGAGAGGCAGAAAGAGAGGGAGAGAGAGAATCCCAAGCTGCCAGTACAGAGCTTGATGCAGGGCTCAAACTCATGAACCATGAGATCATGACCTGAGCCAAAACCAAGAGTTGGACACTTTACCAACTGAGCCACCCAGGCACCCCGAGTTAATATTCTCATAATATTCTTTGACTTTTCTGTACTTGACATTAAAATATAGATTTTATCAGCAAAAGGACTATATTTACTTCAATACCCATTTTATCCCTAATACCTAGCACAGTATCAAGCACACCCGGAGAATAGTTATCAAATAAAGGAAATTACTGTTTACCACTTAGGATTATTGGACACTAATGTTTTTCTTTTCTTTTTTTTTTAGTTAATATAGAGTGCAATAGTGGTTTCAGAAGTAGAATCCAGTCATTCATCACTTCTGTACAATACCCAGTACTCATCACAACAAATGCCCTCCTTAATGCCCATCACCCATCTAGCCCATCTCCCACTTACCTCCCTCCATCAAGGCTCAGTTTGTTTTCCATCATTAAGAGTCTCTTGTGGTTTGTTTCCCTTTGCTTCCCCCTCCCTTCCCATATGTTCATCTGTTTTGTTTCTTAAATTCCACATAGGAGTGAAATCATATAATACTTGTCTTTCTTTGATTACTCATTTTGCTTAGCATAATACATTCTAGTTCTATCCATGTCATTGAAAATGGCAAGATTTCATTTTTTGATGGCTGAGTAATATTCCTGTGTGTGTGTGTGTGTGTGTGTGTGTACCACATCTTCTTTGTCCATTCAGCAGTCAATGGACATTTGGGCTCTCTCCATAGTTTAGCTATTATTGATAATGCTGCTATAAACATTGGGGTAAATATACCCCTTTGAATCTGTATTTTTGTATCCTTTGGGTAAAGGATCCTTTGTATCCTTTTGCATACCTAATAGTGCAATTGCTAGATCATGCCATAGTTCTATTTTTAGTTTTTTGAGAAACCTCCATACTGCACCAGTATGGAGGGTGGCTGCACCAGTTTCCATTCTCACCAGCAGTGCAAGAGGGTTTCCCTTTTTCTGCATCCTCACCAACACCTGTTGTTTCTTGTGTTAATTTAGCTATTCTGATAGGTGTGAAGTGGTATCTCATCATGGTTTTAATTTTAATTTCCCTGATGATGAGTGATGTTGAACATCTTTTCATGTGTATGTTAGCCATCTGTATGTCTTCTTCAGAAAAGTGTCTATTCATGTCTTCTGCCCATTTCTTACCTAGGTTGTTTGTTTTTGGAGTGTTGAGTCTGATAAATTCTTTATAGATTTTGGATACCTCTTTTTCAGATATGTTGTTTGCAAATATGTTCCCCCATTATACAGGCTGCCTTTTAGTTTTATTGACTGCTTCCTTCACTGTGCAGAAGCTTTTTATCTTGATGAAGTCCCAATTGTTCATGTTTGCTTTCATTTCCCTTGCCTTCAGTAATGTGTCTAATAAGAAGTTGCTCTGGCCAAGGTCAAGGATGCCCATTCTCACCATTACTATGTAATATAGTACTGGAAGTCTTAGCCTCAGCAATCATACAACAAAAAGAAATAAAGGACATACAAATTAGCAAGAAAGAAGTCAAATTTTCACTATTTGCAGATGACATGATACTCTATGTAGAAAACCTGAAAGACTCCACCAAAAAATTGCTAGAACTAATACATGAATTCAGCAAAGTCGCAGGATATGAAATCAATGTAGAGAAATCTGTTGCATTTCTATACACCAATAATAAAGCAGTAGAAAAAGAAATCAAGTTCAATCCCATTTACAATTGCACCAAAACCAGTAAGATACCTAGGAATAAACCTAACCAAGGAGGTAAAATATCTGCACTCTGAAAACTATACAACACTTATGAAAGAAATTGAAGAAGACACAAAGAAATGGAAAAGCATTCCATGCTCATGGATTGGAAGAAGAAACATTGTTAAAATGTCTATACTACCCAAAGCAATCTACACATCTAATGCAATCTCTATCAAAATACCACAGTATTCTAGACAGAGCTAGAACAAGCAATCCTAAAATTTGTATGGAACCACAAAAAAAAAAAAAAAGCTAAATAGCCAAAACAATCTTGAAAATGAAAAATAAAACTGGAAGCATCATGATTCCAGATTTCAAACTATACTACAAAACTGTAGTCATCAAGACACTATGGTACTGGCACAAAAACAGACACATAGATCAATGCAACAGAATAGAAAACCTAGACATGGACCCATGGCTATATGGTCAACTAATCTTCAACAAAGCGGGAAAGAATATCCAATGGAAAAAAGACAGTCTCCTCAGCAAATTGTGTTGGGAAAACTGGATGGTGACATGCAGAAGAATGAAACTGGACCACTTTCTTACACCATACACAAACATAAATGCAAAATGGATTAAAGACTTAAATGTGAGACAGGAAGCCATCAAAATCCTAGAGGAGAATACAGGCAGCAACTACTGCTTCTTATAGTGGGACTGCATATCCATTAGTCCTATTTGAGACAGTCATGGCAAGGAAGGAATCTAAGGGCAGGCTCTCATCATTTGTAGGTAAAAGATCAATGAAAAACTCTAAGTATGTTCTGAGGTAGATTGTTGGGGCAAATAAGAATTGGGTAGGTTTTGGGGAGCCTGGGTGGCTCAGTCGGTTAAGCGTCTGATTCTTGACTTCAGCTCAGGTCATCAACTCAGGGTTCATCAGTTCGAGACCCCCATTGGGCTCTGCACTGTCAGTGTGGAGTATGCTTGGGATCCTCTCTCTTCCTCTCCCTCAGTCCCTCCCCTGCTCACTCTCCCCTGCTCCAAATAAATAAATAAATAAATAAATAAATAAATAAATAAATAAATAAATAAATAAAAACTTAAAAAAAAAAAAGAATTGGGTAGGTTTCTTATTACCCAGCCAGTTACTCTGCAAGCTTCAACAAGAGTCAGTTCTGCTGAATTACTGAAGTGCTGACACACTGAGAATTTGCATTTTCTATTGCCATCAGATTAATGGACAGTTTATAAAGCAAATCAGAATAGATGCTGATTGATCTACATCTGAGCATTGTTCTCTTGTTTTAACCACAAACATCAGTCTTTGCAAGGTAGTATGATCTAAAGTTCCCACCACTTTTCATGTCCAAGAAGAGCTATATGTATGTCTTAGAAGACCTACAACAAGAATGTCCAATATGGCATTCTCTTGTTGATGATCAACCACCATGGAGTTCATTCAATATGGTAGAGCAGAACATATTGTTATTACTGTTGTTATTATTGACTAAAGTTCCTAATGACAAATGGAGAAAGCAACAGTTCCTTTCACACCATTACTGCTAAAACAGAGTCATCCAGTGTTTTAACACTGTTATTTGTAGTGGGTAGAGCATAAGCATACCCAGTTCCAAACCCTGATTTAGATGCACACTAGGGCCACCAGAGGGTCTTTTTTTTTTTTTCCTATTTGAGAGAGTCAGTTGAAAACTTGTCCCTCCTGACTTGTTCACTGCTAACTCAGGACACCAGGAACCACAGACACTATAAGATCACCTCCCAGTTTGGTCCCCATCCACTTGTGCATAGCCATTGTCCCTTGATGCCAGCCTCAGGGAGAGAAGAGCAATGTTAAGAGTTGTGAATATAAAATGATAAACTCTCTCAAGCCCATCAAGAAAAAAAACCCCAGATAATCTAAAGGATTCATACAGGAAACCAAGTTAATATAATTAACCAGAGTGAAGGGTTGAACTGGAGTTGGTAGAAAAGAGAGTTAAGAACATAAGCACAAGCTGATGGCTGAGTAGTCCAAGGCCTAGATCCTTCCATTAGACCTGGAATCAAGTGTAAGAACAAGTAAATCTAAGTCCTTATACTGTAAGACACAAAGGAGGAAATTAGGAGACATTGACATGAAAACTGAAAGGACATTATTGGTGGGCACTTGGGTGGCTCAGTCGGTTGAGCTTCTTACTTTGGCTCAAGTCATGATCTTATGGTTCATGAGTTCAAACTCTGCATTGGGCTTGCTGCTGTCAGCATGGAACAAGTATCTGATCCTCTGTCCCCTTCTTTCTCTCTGCCTTCCCCTGTTCATGCTCTCTCTTAAAAAATAAACATTAAAAATAATTAAAATGACAATATTGGAAAGAACTATCAATCAAATAAGGCACTTGGATTGGTTAAGACTGTTATGCCCATGCTAATTTTTTCATTTTGATATTTGTACCAAGTTTATGTACAACAAATATTAGGGGACACTAGATGAAGGGTATATAGAACTTTACTATTTTACTGTACAGCTTTTCTAAAAGTCTAAAATTATTTCAAAATTAAAAGTTAAAAATTTTTTCTTCAAACACCTTCAAATCATATTAGTGACACATCGTGAACACCATGGGGGCTTTAAAGCCAGACAAATTTGGCTTTGAGTTCAGGCTCTGTCACTTTCTGGCTCCATGAGTTCAACAAGCCATTTGTCTTTCTGAGTCTCAGTTCCGTCATCCACCAAATGGGGAAAATAA
Source organism: Neofelis nebulosa (assembly GCF_028018385.1). NCBI lineage: Eukaryota > Metazoa > Chordata > Mammalia > Carnivora > Felidae > Neofelis > Neofelis nebulosa. The sequence goes on from NC_080785.1 coordinate 91,687,870, forward strand.
TCCCCATTCTGTAGAACTGCTATGAGAATTAGGGATAATGTATATTAACTATGGAGCACAGTGGCCTTTACAGAATTTTTGGTGCTCAGGAAGTGTTAAATTGTTGGTTCTTAATAAATATCTTTGAATGTCTCCCTAATTCTCCTCAAATTAAGTTACTATTCCTGAATATGACTTTCTAGCCCCTTCACAGCAAGTCCCAAACTGTCCAAACACTGACATCCCAAGGCACCCATGGCCCAGCCATCCTAGCCAACTGCTCAAACCTCGACATACCCTGTGTTCACTCCTTTATATACTCATGTCATCCCCTCTGGATGCATTATTTTCCCCTCAAAGGGCTGAAAGTATAAAATAAGCAAATGTGGTCAGCCAATGACCTGGGTTTGAGTCTAGCTTGGTCAAGGATTTAGTGACCTTCAACAAATCCTTACCTTCCTTGTCTCTCTGTCAAAATTGAAGCCTCCATAAAGTACGATACCAATAATAATACCTTAAAGCACAGGGAGGAATTAATGGATCTTGAGAAAGTACCTTATAAAATGCAACCTGAACCTAAACACCTAGAGGTTCTCAACCTGAGCTGCCTACGAAAATAACCAAAGGCGTTTTTTTGGTGTCATCCTGACAGTCTTTTTAAAAAAATTTTAATGCCAGCACCTGGCTAGCTCAGTCGGTAGAGCATGAGACTCTTAAAAAAAATTTAAGCTGCCTGGAGGATTCTAAAGTGAAATCAAACCATGGTGACCTACTGATCTTAATTTAGTGCTTCTTAAAGTGTGTTTTGGACCAGCACCATCAACATCCCTTAGTAAATTGTTAGATCTACCAATTTTCAAGTCCCACCCCAGACCTACTGAATCAGCATTTCTGTGGGTGGATCCCAGTAGCCCATGTTTCAGCATGTCCCCAGATGGTTCTGAGGTACAGCTAAAGGATGTAAGTGTAAGGTTAATGTGTCCCTTAAACATTTCTCTTCTCTGCCTGAAAAAATATGACTTACACTTCATGGCCCACCCTAAATGTTACTTCCTCTGCAAGCGTTTTCTACTCTTCCAGTTCAGAACTTTTATCAAACCTCGAAGAGCCTGTCTTACTGTGGGACTATTTCTCTTAAAATGCTTATCATAGTGTTACTTCTTGTGTTTATATCACAGCCTTTCCTAAAACCTTGGGAGCTATTTAGGGTAGAGTCCATATTTACATCCTATTCCACAAAGAGTAGGTCATAACCCACTATGTGTGAAAGCTGCTTAACAAATGTTGAATTGAAAAGATCTCTTTAAATCTCATTGAAGAAAGACTTAAGAGTAATCTGAGGATTAGCTGGTATTGAGAAAAAGAAGAAAGCTAAGTATGAAAAAGGGAAAAATTTAATATCTAAAATATTCTTTTTCATATAATAGCTACTATGTAGCACTTGCTATACCCCAACACCTGATCTAAGTGCTTTAAATAGATTACCTCATTTAAGTCATACAACAACCATATGTGGTACCTATTATTACTGTCATTATCCTTATTATTGACATGGCAACTGAGGCACAAAGTAGTTAAGTAACTTGCTCAAGGTCACACAGCTTATAAGTGGTTGTTGAATTTGAACTCAGGTAATCTGGCTGGCCACCTGGGCTCCTAAATACTTCATGCTACTACTATTGTATGGCAATATATTATCGATTCATATTATTATCAATAGGCTTGTCTTCTGTTTTACCCACAGAAACTATAGATAATACTCAACTATCAACCTTTCCTTACCCAATTCTCCTTAAGATAATGATGATATGGCAGACATTTATATACTGCTTTCTATGTGTGGGCTGTGTTCTAACTGCTTTATAAATAAATTTATTTAATTCTTCAATGATTCTATGAGGTAGGTTCACCCTACCTCACCCCCCATTTCATATACAAGATGAAGGAGGCACAAAGAGGTTAAATAGCCTGCTTCAGTCATACTAACAGTGAATCATGAAATTGGATCTGAACCCAAGCAATCTGTGTCTGGGTTCATTGCTAAGGAGCCTGCCAAGGAGCCCTTCGTTGGTAAGGGGGTTTGGAAACCATGTTCAAAGAACTAAATTGTATTGTTGTTTTTTCATATTAATGCATAGGGTTGGTGTGAGAAATATATTATCAATAAATAGAAGGCACTCAGAGCCTAACACTGTGCTAACTGATGGTTATTACTGTTTTGAAAGGTTTAGATAGCCCATCTAGCATATCAGATCACTAGTCTGGACTCCTAAGCTCCATTTGAAAAACAGAATATCATGACCTTTTTCCTGTGGGATCCTAAAGTAACCATGGCTGGCTGTACCTGGGCGAGGGAGGCAAGCCCACTTTTGGTTTTCTTCCCAAATTTCCTGTCAGAAGTAATATGGAGTCACATGTTAAGTAAAGAACCTTGAGCCGAGACTCATCTAATGCCAAAGTATGGTCATGGGAATTACAGTGTGTACCTCTGGCACAATGTAAACAACGATTTGAACTAGTGACATACATCAGGGTATACAAATCCATGTGTGCTCAACTGCCTTTTAAGTGAAATATCCCATTGAAATCCATGACTGTAATGCTCTGCCCCATGGCTGATTAAGGCCAAGAAGTCAAGGCCATCTGAGAATCACTAATGCCAGAATGGGAAATTCTCTACAGAGCATTTATCTGCCTTCAGACTCCAAGCTTTAGGGAGGCTGGCCTGCCAGATTTTATTCATATGGTATATAACCACCAAACATCAGCACCCAATCCTTTCTTAAATTTGTCAATCTAGTGATGGATCTACTGACCCAATCACCAAATCTCCCTGTCTCTCAATCACCATGCCTCTCAACAAACAATGTTTGATTTTCACTAGCCAAAGAGAAAGACTCCCAACTTCTGTCATTTCATTGGTGCCAAATGAAACTTCCAGCTCCTCAGGCTGGTCCTTTGTCTCTAGGCTGAGAAAAACCTCTCATCTATTTGTTTCATGCCCATCTCTCCATGCTTGTCTATTCTGATTCTCAATCTGTACACCTACCTGTACAATATTTCACTCAAGGGAATGGGGTCTTGTAAATGGAAGGATGAACCTTCCTTTCTTCAGTCCATTTAAAAGAGTCCTAGGAAACAGGTGGCAGGTTATGGATACTATATGAAAATTTCCACCCCAGATCTTTAGATGAGAATTTACAACAATGATTATCAACCCTGGAAGCAAATTAGAATTATCTGGGAGAAATTTTAAGAATATGTTCCAGGGTTCCAGTTCAAGATGGCAACATAACAGGCTCCTCTTCCTACAAATACACCAAGCCTACAGCTATGCATGGAACAAGTCCCTCTGAAATAAACCCAGAAACTAGCTGAGCAACTCCTATATACCATGGATAGGAGGTAAAAACCTACACCAAAATGGGTAGTAGAGATGGAGACACAATCTTGCCATAAACCCAACCCCCAGCAAAGTGACATATAATTGGTCAGAAGCAGACCTTAAAGAGATGAATATAAGTGAGTTACCTGATAAGAGAGCCAAATAGTGGTCATATAACTCACAACTCCCAGCTTCTCTCTGAGAAACGAAGGGTTTGGACTCACACAACATCTAGCACCCCAACTTTTAGGACTTCCACCCAAGGAATGGCCCCCAAAAACCTAGCTCTGAGGGCAATGGGGTTTGAATCCATAAGATCCACAAGGCTGTAGGAAACAAATGGGCTCCTGAGGACTCATAGTGGTTACCCACCCAGGGCTCATCATAGAGGCAGCAGATAGGAATGCCCATATCTACTCTTTTCCTGAAAAGCAAAACAAAACAAAATAAAACAAAAACAAAAAACAAAAAACCAACTTTTTGCTTACCTTAAAGGCACAGACGGAGGGTCAGGCTCCTGATGTAACACAAATCTAGGGGCAGACTACAATCCTCTCCAGAAACTGGTGAGACAGCTTGGTATCATCTTTGTGGTCTCCCTCTACCCAGCTTGTGCACACATCTAATCCCCTGGATTTTGCAGTTACTTCCCAGGGGATGCATCCCCTTGATCACCTGGCTTTGTTGGCCAGTGAGCTTGTGTTTGCAGTTTCAACAGGAGTGTAGCAGAGAAACAGTACTTAACTGACTATCCCCTCAAGGCTTAGAACAGAGGCAGTAGTTGGAAATGTCAATTCCCAGTTTTTCTGTGTATGAGACCTATTTGCACATCTTAAAAGCTCCATCCTGAAGGTCAGCTTTCAAATTTAATATACATCTATGAACCACCTGCTGGCAGTACCACCTTTGGGCTAAGTCTTTACCCTGCACCAGGTTGTTGGTATCTCCCTAAAAGAAACTTTTGCAAATATCTGTTGTCCCAGCTTCTACAGCTGTCACCCATAGGACACACCTCTTGATCATCTGGCTCAGCGCAGAGGGCACAGAAAAATACCCATCACCAAGTCTTTCTCTAAAAGAAGTCTTTTTGCATACTTTAACACATGCTGCCTGAAGGTTTGGCTTCCCAACAGCCTGCATGTAGGTGCTGACTGAGATCCTCCCATTTGGGATGCTGACAGATCTTGACACAGATCAACTCCTAGAAGCCACCAAGAACAAGGAAAGTTGCTTAGTCACAAAGTTTTGAGGGACAATTACAAAAGTTTGAGAGCTAGGGATAGGCTGATTGATAAAGTTCATTTTTTATGGAAGACCACCTCCTTCAAGAATGGGAGAAGTGGCTATTTTATCTGGTGCACAGAAAACAACACAGAGAGTCAAGTAAAATAAAGGATCAGAGAAATATGTTCCAAGTAAAAAAACAATATAAAACTTCAGAAGCAGACCTTAAAGAGATGAATATAAGTGAGTTACCTGATAAGAGAGCCAAATAGTGGTCATGAAGTTGCTGACTGAGGTCAGGAGAACAATGTGTGGACAAAGTGATAATTTCAACACAGACAGAAAATATAAAAAAGGACAAACAAAAGCTCAAAAATATAATAACTGAATTAAAAACTCAATATCGGAGTTCACATTAGAATACATTAAGCAGAGAAAGGGTCAGTGAACTTGAAAGCAGGGCAGTAGAATTCATTCAAGCAGAGGAGAAAAAAAGAATGAAGATAGCTTTAAGAGACTTAAGGAATACAACCAAGTAGACCAATATGTGCATTAAAAGGGATTTGAGAAAGAGAAGAGAGGGAAGAAAAGAGGCAGAAAGCTTATTTAAAGAAATAATGGCTGACTGGTTATGTTTTTTGGGTATCAAGTTAGATAAGTTCTTTATAGATTTTGGATACTAACCCTATATCTGATCTGTCATTTGCAGTTATCTTCTCCCATTCTGTAGGCTATCTTTCAGTTTTGTTGATTGTTTCCTTCACTTTTTATCTTGATGAAGCCCAGATAGGTCATTTTTGCTTTTGTTTGCCTTGCCCCCAGAGATATGTCTAATAAGAAGTTGCTCCAGCCAAGGTCAAGGCCCGTGTTCTTCTATAGGATTTTGATGGTTTCCTGTCTCACATTTAGGTCCTTCATCCATTTTGCATTTGTTTTGCATATTGTATAAGAAAAATAAGAACAGAGAGGAGGGGAGCCATAAGAGACTCTTAAATACAGAGAACAAACTGAGGGTTGCTGGAGAGTTTGGGGGTGGGGGGATGGGCTAAATGAGTGATGGGCATTAAGGAGGATACTTGTTGGGATGAACACTGGGTGTTGTATGTAAGTGGTGAATCACTAAATTCTACTCCTAAAACTATTATTACACTATATGTTAACTCTCTTGGATTTAAATAAAATTAATAATAATAATAGTAATAATAATAATAATAAAAGTGGTCTAGTTTCATTCTTATGCATGTTACTACCCAGTTTTCACAACATCCTTTATTAAAGAGACTGTCTTTTTTCAATTGGATATTCTTTCCTGCTTTGTCAAAGATTAGTTGACCATGTAGTTAGTTGTGGGTCCATTTCTAGGTTTTCTATTCTGTTCCATTGATCTATGCATCTGTTTTTATGCCAGTACCATACTGTCTTGATGACTATAGCTTTGTAACATAGCTTAAAGTCCATAATTGTGATCCCTCCAAATTTGCTTTTCTTTTTCAGGATTGCTTTGGCTATTCAGGGTCTTTTGTAGCTCCATTCAAATTTAAGATTGGTTGTTCTAGGTCTGTGAAAAATGCTGGTGGTATTTTGATCAGGATTGCATTAAATGTGTAGACTGCTTTGGGTAATATAGACATTTTAGCAATACTTGTCCTTCCAATTCATGAGCATGGAATGCTTTTCCATTTCTTTGTGTCTTCTTCAACTTCTTTCATAAGTGTTCTATAGGTTTCAGAATGTAGATCTTTTTTCTCTTTGGTTAGGTTTATTACTAGGTATCTTATTGTTTGGGTACACTTGTAATTGGAATTGATTCCTTGATTTCTTTTTCTGCTGCTTCATTATTGGTATGTAGAAATGCAACAGATTTCTGTACGTTGGTTTGTATCCTGTGACTTTGCTGAATTCATGTATTGGTTCTAGCAATTTTAACAAATAATCCAGTTAAGAAATGGACAGAAGACAGGAATAGACATTTTTTTCCAAAGAAGATATCCATATGACTAACAGACACATGAAAAGATGCTCAGCATCATTTATTATCTAGGACATACAAATCAAAACCTTGATGAGGTACTACTTCACACCTTTCAGAATGGCTAAACTTAACAACACAGGAAACAATAAGTGTTTGTTTTGTTTCCCCAGATAAAGGGAACCTTTTTGCACTGTTGGTGGGAATGCAAACTGGTGCAGCCACTCTGGAAAACAGTGTGGAAGTTCCATAAAAAGTTAAAAATAGAACTACCCTATGACCCAGCAATTGAACTATTAGGTATTTACCCAGAGGATACAAAAATACAGATTAAAAGGGACACATGTACCTGATATTTAAAGTAGCATTATCAACAATAGCCAAATTATGGGAAGAGCCCAATGTCCATCAACTGATGAATACATAAAGAAGGAAGGAAAAAAAAAAGATAGAGAGGGAAGCAAACCTTAAGAGACTTGAATAACAGAGAACAAACTCAGGGTTGATGGAGGGAGGTGGGCAGGAGATGTGTTAAATGGGTGTTGGGTATTAAGGAGAGCACTCATTATGTTGAGCACCAAGTGTTATATGTAAGTGATGAATCACTAATTTCTACTCCCTGAAACCAATATTACACTATATGTTAACTAACTAGAATTTAAATAAAAATTTGAAACAAAATTTGATACAATACAATAAACATAAATTCAGCACCTTTAAATAATAATAATAATAATAATAATAATAATAATGGCTGAAAACTTCCCCAACCTGAAAAAGAAACAGACATCCAGACCCAGTAAGCACTGAAAGTTTCAAATGAGATGAATCTAAAGAGACACATGCCAAGACAAATTATAATTTAAAAAGTCAGAAGTTAAGGAGAGACTCTTAAGTGTCAAGAAAAAAACCCACCTTGCTACATACAAGGGACCCCCCATAAGACTACAGCAGATTTTTTTTTTAGCAGAGACTTTGCCAGACAGAAGAGAATCACATTATATATTCAAAGTCATCCTTCAGAATTGAAAAAGGGATAAAGAATTTTCTAGGAAGCAAAATCTGAAGGAGTTCTCACCACAAGACTGGTCTTAAAAGTAATGTTAAAGAGAGTTCTTCAAGTTCAGATGAAAGGATTTTAAGTAGTAACAGGAAAACCGATAAAATTATCAGTGACACCAGTAAAGTTAAATATATAGTTAAATTCAGAATACTCTAATGTTGTAATGGTGATAGACAAATCACATATAAAGCTGGTATGACAGTTGTGAGACAAAAGTGTTAAAAATAACAATAACTTGTAATTTGCTAAGGGAAACACAAGATTAAAAGATGTAAATTGTGACATCAAAAAGATAAAATGTTGGGAATGAAGTAAAAATAAGAGGTTTTGCATAAGTTCAAACTTATTATTACTAAAAACAGACTATTGTAGAATGTTTTATATAAGCCCCATGGTAACCACAAGCAGAAAATTACAACAAATAAACAAAAGAGAAAGGAATCTAAGCATACTACTACAGGAACTCATCAAATCACAAAGGAAGAGAGTGAGAGAACAAAGGAATTGTAACACAGTCAGAAATCAATTAATCAAATGGCAACAGCAAGTCCATACCCATTAGTAATTATTTTAAATATAAATGAAATAAATTCTCCAATTAAAGACACTGAGTAGCTGAATAGATACAACAACAACAACAACAACAAACCCCAACTATCAGCTGCCCACAACAGAGTCACTTGAACTTTAAAAATAGAAATAGCCTTAAAGTAAAGGATGGAAAAAGACCGTCCATGCAAATGTAAACCAAAAGAGAGCAGAGGTAGCTATACTTATATCTGACAAAATAGCATTTAATACAAAGACTGCAATGAGATAAATAAGGTAATTATATAACGATAAAGGGGTTAATCCAACAAGAGGATATAGTATCTGTAAATATATACGCATCCAACACGGAAGCACAAAAATATATAAAGCAAATATTAAGAGGCTTACAGGGAGAAAGAGACACTGATACAGGAGTAGTGGGGGACTTCAATAACTGCTTTTCAATAATGGATAGATGATTCGGAAAGAAAATCAATAAAGAAACTTTGGGCTTAAACAGCACATTAGACCATATGGTTGTGAGAGACATTTATAGAACATTCCATTTAAAAGCAGAATACATATTCTTCTCAAATGGAACATTGGAACATTCTCCAGGATAGCTCACATATTAGGTCACAAAACCAGTCCTAATGAATTCAAGAAAACTGAAATCATATCAAGCACATTTTCTGATCACCATGGTATGAAACTAGAAATCAGTTACAAGAAGAAAACCAGAAAAACAAAACTGTGGAGAATTTATATATATGCCACTCTGGAAAACAGTATGGAGGTTCCTCAAAAAATTAAAAATAGAACCACCCTATGGCCCAGCAATTGCACTACTAGGTGTTTATCCAAAGGATACAATAGTGCTGATTCAAAGGGGGCACATGCACCCCACTGTTTATAGCAGCACTATTGACAATAGCCAAAGTATGGAAAGAGCCCGAATGTCCATCGATTGAGAAATGGATAAAGATGATATGATATATATATATATATACATACCATGGAATATTACTTGGTGATCAAATAGAATGAAATCTTGTCATTTTTAGCAACATGGATAGCACTAGAGTGTATTATGCTAAGTGAAATAAGTCAGTTAGAGAGAGAGACAAGTATCATATGATTTCACTCATATGTGGAATTTAAGATACAAAACAGATGAACATAGGGGAAGGAAAGAAAAATAATATAAAAACAGGAAAACAAATGATAAGAAACTCTTAAATACAGAGAACAAACTGAGGGTTGCTGGCAGGGTGTTGGGTGAGGGGGAAAAGCTAAAGGGGTGAGAGATATTAAGGAGGACACTTGTTGGGATGAGCACTAGCTATTATATGTAAGTGATGCATCATGAAATTCTATTCCTAAAATTATTACATTATATGTTAACTAACTTGGATTTAAATTTTAAAAATAGATAAATAAATAGATAAGAAGAAGAAGAAGAAGAAGAAGAAGAAGAAGAAGAAGAAGAAAGCCCAAAGTTAAAGAAAGAGAATAATAAATAGTGTCTGAATGTAAATAAATAAAGACTAAAAGAACAATAGAGAAGATCAATGTAACTAAGAGCTCGTTCTTTGAAAAGAAACAATATTGACAATCCTTCAGCTAGACTAACAACAACAAAAAAGAGGATTCACAATCAGAAATGAAACTGAAGTTACAACTGATACGGCAGAAATACAAAAAATCAAGAGACTACTACAACAATTAAATGATTCAAGCTCAACAACTTGGAAGAAATGAGTAAATTCCTGGCAAAACATAATATTCCAAAATTAAATCATGAGGAAATAGAAAATCTGAATAGAACAATTCTTAGTAAGGAGATTGCATTATTAATCAAAACCCTTCCAACAAACAAAAGTCCAGAAACAGATGGCTGCATTGGTGACTTCTACCAAACACTTAAATAATTAGTAACAATCCTTCTCAAACTCCTCCAAAAACAGAAGAGGAAGGAACGCTTCCAAATTCATTTTACAAGGCCAGCATTACCCTGACACCAAAACAGACAAGGACAGGAAGAGGAGGAGGAGGAGGAAGAGGTGGAAGAGGAGACTAGTAGTAGTAGTACAGACCAGTATCCCTGATGAACGTAGACAGAAAAATCCTCAACAAATGTTACCAAATTGAATTGAACAATACATTACAAGGATCATACATCATTATCAGGTGAGATTTATTCTAGGCATGCAAGGATAGTCCAACATCTGCACATCAATCCACGTAATATGCCACAGAACAAAACGAAAGATAAAAACTATATGATCACCTCTGTAGATGCAGAAAAAGAATTTGACAAAATCAACATCTATTCAGGATAAAAACTTTCAGCAAACTGTCATACAGGAACATAATAAAGGCCATATATGACAAGTCTACAGCTAACATTATTCTCAACCCTGAAAATATTTTTCTCTGTGATCAGGAACAAGACAAGGATGCCATTCTCCCTCACTTTTATTCAACATAATATTGGAAGTTTTGGCCAGAATAATTAGGCAAAAATAAGTAAAAAAATAAGTAAATGAAGGGATAAATAAAATAAAGTTCATCCAAGGGGGAAAGAGGAAGTAAAACTCACTATTTGCAGATGATATATCATATAGAGCAAACTTGAAAGACTCTACAAAAAAAAAAAACCTGTTAAATTAATTCAGTAAAGTTTCATGATACAAAAATGAATGTATGAAAATCTGTTTCATTTCTATATACTAATAACAAACAATTGGAAAGAGACATTAAGAATATAATCTTATTGACAAACTGCATCAAAAATAATAAAATACTTAAGAATAAATTAAAATCTATACACTGAAAACTACAAGACATTGATGAAAGAAATTGAAGATGACAGAAATAAATGGAAAGATTCCATGCTCAAGGATTGAAAGATTATTAAAATATACATACTACCCAAAGCAATCTACAGATTCAGTGCAATCCCTAGTGAAATTCCAATGGCATTTTTTTATAACAGAAAAAAATCTTAACATTTTATGGAACCACAAAAGACCCCAAATAGCCAAAGCAATCTTAAGAAGAACAAAGCTAGATATATCACATTCCCTGATTTTGAATTAAATTACAAAGCCGTAGTAATCAAAATAAGATCTTGGCATAAAAATAGATATAAATCAATGGAATAGAGAGCCCAGAAATAAACCTATGCTTATATGGTCAATTAATTCAGGACAGAGGGGCCAAGAATATATAATGGGGAAAAGATAGTCTTTTCAATAAATGGTTTTGGAAACCTGGACAACAACATGCAAAAGAATGAAATTGGACCCCTATCTTACACAATTCACAAAAATCAAACCAAAATGGATTAAAGACTTGAATACAAGACCTGAAGCCATAAAATTCCTAGAAAAAAACATTGGGGTTAAGCTCTTTGACACTGGTCTTGGCAATGAGTCTTTTGGAAGTGCTATCAAAAACAAAGGCAACAAAAGCATAAATAAACAAATGGGACTACATCAAACTAAAAAGCTCTGCACAGCAAAGGAAACCATCAATGAAATGAAAAAGTAATCTACAGAATGGGAGAAAATATTTTCAAATCGTATATCTGATAAAGGGTGAATATCTAAAATATATAAAGAACTCATAGCAAACACTTGAAAGCAGTAATAATCTGATTAAAAATAGGCAGAGAAATTGAGTAGGCATTTTTCTAAAGAAGACATACAAATGGCCAACAGTACTTGAAAAGGTGTTCAACATCACGAATCAGGAAAATTCAAACAAAAACTACAATGAGATATCAGCTCTCATCTGTTAGAATGCCTATCATCAAAAACACAAGAGATAACAAGTCTTAGTGAGAATGTGAAGAAAAGAAACCCTTGTGCACTTATGGTGGAAATGTAAATTAGTGTAGCCACTATGGAAAATAGTGTAAAGTTTCCTCAAAGAACTAAAAAGAGATTATCTGATGATCTAGCAATTCCATTTCTGGGTATATAACCAAAGGAAACTAACTATCTCAAAAAGATATCTCCATCCCCATGTTCATTGTAACATTACTTATAGTCAAGACATAGATTCACCCTCAGTGTTCATTAGTGAATAAATGGATAAAGAAAATGCAACACACACACACACACACACAAACACACAGACACACACACACACACACGACTATTATTCAGCCATAAAAAGGAAAGAAATCTTGCCATTTTCAGCAACATGGATGGACCTTGAGGGAATTACACTAAGTGAAACAAATCGGAGAGAGAAAGACAAATACTGTATGGTTTCGCTTATATGTGGCAGCTTAAAAATTGAACTCATAGGTAGAAGAGATAGGTGGTTGCCAGAGGTGGGAAGGGAGTGGGGGAAGTGGATAAATGTGGTCAAAAGGTATAAACTTCCAGTTATAAAATAAGTAAATCCTAGGGATGTAACGTAGAACATGGTGCCTATAGTTAACAATAATACATTGTACACTGGAAAGGTGCTAAGAAAATAAATCTTGAAAGTTCTCTTCATAAGAAACAATTTGTAACTATGTGAGATGATTGATATTAACTTATGTGGTGATCATTTCACAATATGTATGTGATCAAATGATTATACTGTACACCATGGACTAACACAGTGTTTTATGTCAATTATATCTCAATAAAACTGGGACAAAATATAGATGTTCCAGTTCCCAAATCACTTAAAACAGAATCTCTGAGATCATAGAGATTTGGCATAGCCAGGGATAAGAACCACTGATATAAGACCAATGTCGTTTACAGATGGAAGTAACCTTAAAGACCATGAGTCTACAAAGACTTAAAGACTGTAACATAATGCAGGGCTAGTGATCTGCTTAGTCCCTAGAGTTGGAGCAGCTTGTAAGGGACAGGCATCCCTATAGATAGAATACTATGCACCAGACTCCATCTGGCATCTGTGGCCCTACTTACCTAGAAAATTTTCTCCCATGATGCTATGGTTAATCAAACAGGCCTTGATGAGCCAAGTCCTGAGGTGTGTCTATTAAAATATGTTAATTTGTTGGTTTGTGACTGTTCATTTCTTTTAAGGATATAAATACCAGAAAATATTTACAAAAAGAAGGAAAACTGGACAGAGATCCAAAATACCAGTCTCACAGTACCATAACAAAGTCAAAATATCAAATAACAATTTTACTCAATTTACTCAATAAAATTAAAGAAAACTTGAATAAATGGAGAAAGTTATTATGCTCCTAGATGGTAAGGCTACATAGGTAAGAAGGGCAGTTTCCCTAAAATTGGTAAGTTTAAAAATTTTCCAGTCAAAAATCATAATGAGATATAAAACCATGTAGCTTTAATAAGTGATTTTCATTTGAAAAAGTGAAAAATAAATACTGAAAAAGAGAGAACAAGGACAATGAGTTTGTAGTGCCGACTTTTAATGTGTATTCGATGTCCACAACAATTAAAATTATAACAGTGCAAGAATAAGCATTACAATTGGACAGAAAAAACCTTGTGAAAAAAAAGTCCAGTGTGTCCAATAGTATAATAAAGAGAGCATTTCACATCAGTGGAAATATAAAGGATAATTTTTTCAATGTATGGAAAAAAGACAGTCTCTTCAGCAAATGCTGCTGAGAGAACTGGACAGCAACATGCAGAAGAATGAAACTGGACCAGTTTCTTACACCATACACAAAAGTAAATTCAAAATGGATGAAAGACCTAAATGTAAGACAGGAAACCATCAAAATCCTACAGGAGAAAACAGGTAGTAACCTCTTTGACCTTGGTTGCAGCAACTTCTTAGTAGATATGTCTCTGAGGCAAGGGAAGTAAAAGCAAAACTGAACTATTGGGACCTCATCAAGATAAAAAGCTTCTACACAGCAAAGGAAACAATCAACAAAACTAAAAGGCAGCCAGTGGAATGGGAGAAGAGATATGCAAACCGCATATCAGATAAAGGGTTAGTATCCAACATTTATAAAGAACTTATTAAACTCAACACCCAAAAAACAAATAATCCAGTTAAGAAATGGGAGGATGACATGAATAGACACTTTTCTAAAGAAGACATCCAGATGGCTAATAGACACATGAAAAGATGGTCAACATCACTTATCACTAGGGAAATACAAATCAAGACCACAATGATACACCACCTCACACCCTGTCAGAATGGCTAAAATTAACAACTCAGACAACAATATATGTTTGCAAGGATGTGGAGAAAGGAGAACTGTTGGTATACTGTTGTACTGTACTGTTGGTGGGAATGCAAACTGGTGCAGCCACTCTGGAAAACAGTATGGAGGTTCCTCAAAAAATTAAAAATAGAACTATCCTATGACACAGCAACTGCACTACTAGGTATTTATCCAAAGGATACAAAAATGCTGATTCAAAGGGGTACATGCACCCCAATGTTTATAGCAGCACTATAAACAGCCAAATTATGGAAATAGCTCAAATGTCCATCGGCTAATGAATGGATAAACAAGATGTGATATGCACACACATGCACACACACACACACACACACACACACACACTGGAATATTACTCAGCGATCAAAAAATGAAATCTTGCCATTTGCAACAACATGGATGGAACTAGAATGTACTATACTAAGTGAAATAAGTCAATCAGAGAAAGACAAATACCATGATTTCACTCATATGTAGAACTTAAGAAACACAACAGATGAACAGAAGGGAAGGAAAAATAAGATAAAAACAGAAGGAGACAAGCCATAAGAGACTCTTAAATACAGGGAACAAACTGAGGGTTGCTGGAGAGGTGTTGGGTGGGGGGATGGGCTAAATGGGTGATAGGCATTAAGGAGGGCACTTGTTGGGATAAGCACTGGGTATTGTACGTAAGTGATGAATCACTAAATTCTACTCCTGAAACCAATGCACTGTATGTTAACTAACTTGAATTTAAATATGTAATATCAATATTAATATATATATAGACACAATTAGTTCAATATGTGTAAACAATTTTTAATTTCTATCTCAAACCATCCACTAAAATAAAAACAAATGAGATACAAAACAGTTAATACTTAAAATTATAAAAAACAGTAAAGATGAGCAAAAGATGTAAATATACACTCATAAAAAAAGAGATATGAAAAAGTGCTAAACATTAGTCATCACTGAAATGCAAACTAAAACCACAAAAGACACCACCCATTAAAATGGATAAAATTAAAAATACTGACAACACCAAGTGTTGGCAGGGATTTAGAGCAACTGGAAGTCTTACATATTGTTGGTGAGAGTGTGAAATAATATAAATTTTCTTTAAGTTCTAGCAATTTCTTATAAAACTAAACATACTCTTTCCCAGTGATCAATTCTACTTCTAGATATTTGCCCAAGGGAAATAAAAACATATGCCCATACAAGGACTTGTGTAAGAATTTATTTGTAAGAGCCAAGAACTGAAATCTGGTATACATCAACTGGGCAATAGTAATATTCAACACAATGGAATATCAATAGTAAAAAGGAATGAACTACTGATACTAAAAAATGAAAATTTTAGAAAGTTGAGTGAAAGAAGACTTACATAAAAGTGCATGCTGAATAATTCCATTTAAATGAAGATCTAGAATAGGTAAAGCTAACCTATAATACAAAACAAAACAGAACAGTGGTTCTGAAGGGGCATGATAGGTGATGTTAAGATGCCATTTCTTTTTTTTTTTTTTTTAATTTTTTTTTTAACGTTTATTTATTTTTGAGACAGAGAGAGACAGAGCATGAACGGGGGAGGGGCAGAGAGAGAGACACAGAATCTGAAACAGGATCCAGGCTCTGAGCTGTCAGCACAGAGCCCGATGTGGGGCTCGAACTCACAGACTGCGAGATCATGACCTTAGCCGAAGTCGGACGCTTAACCGACTGAGCCACCCAGGCTCCTCAAGATGCCATTTCTTGATAGAATTTTGGGTTACACAAGCATATGCATTTATTCAATTCAGCAAATTCGTATTTTAAATTTGTTCATTTTCTGCAATACTACTTGGCAATGACAATGAATGAGATCTGGCCATTTGCAACAACATGGATGGAACTGGAGGGTATTATGCTAAGTGAAATAAGCCAGGCAGAGAAAGACAGATACCATATGTTTTCAATCATATGTGGATCTTGATAAACATAACAGAAGACCATGGGGGAGGGGAAGGGGAAAAAAAAAGTTACAGAGAGGGAGGGAGGCAAACCATAAGAGACTCTTAAGGATTGAGAACAAACCAAGGGTAGATGGGGAGAAGGGAAAGCAGGTGATAGGCAGGGAGGAGGGCACTTGTTGGGATGAGCACTGGGTGTTGTATAGATACCAATTTGACAATAAATTATATTAAATGAATAAATAAATAAATAAATTTTGTACATTTTCTTGTATGTAAAATTTACCACAAGATTTTTAAAAACTGAGCATTTGCCTATGATTTTGCTGTAACTTGTTCATCCCAGATTCTAATTCTCTGCTTGTTCTGGAAAACCCAGTTTTGTGGTTAAAAAAATTTTTTTTATGCTTACTTATTTATTTTGAGAGAAACAGAGATAGTGTAAGTGGAAGAAGGAGAGGCAGAGAGGGAGGAAGACAGAGAATCCCAAGCAGGTTCTGCACTGTATGCACACAACCTAATGCGGTGCTCCAACTCATGAAACCGTGAGATCATGACCTGAGCCAAACAGAGTTGGATGCTTAACCGACTGAGCCACCCAGGCGCCCCCCAAAAAGCATTTTTTTAAGCTGTAAACAAATATTATAATTCAGCTTATGCTGAACTATTTAGGGTGAAGTGTACGGACATCTGCAATTTACTTTTAAATACATCAAAAAATACAGTAAATTAATAGACAAAGATGTATAGAGAGGTAGCTATTTGGTAAATAAAGTATAATAAAGTATTGTAATGAACAGAATACGTCCACATTCTAGTTCCCCTGTGAAAATTAAGTTGCAGGTGGAATTAAGTCAGCTAATCAGTTGATCTTGAGATAGGGAGATTATCTTGTATTATCGGGGGCCGGGGTGGGGGGGGAGGCTAATACAATCACCAGGGTCATTAGGAGTGGAATTGGGGGCAGGAGAGGAGAGTCAGAGAGATATTTAACTATGGAAAAAGGTTCAGAGAGACCCCAGTGGTTGGCTTTGAAACTGGAAAATGGCAGGCATGAGCCAAGAAAAGCAGCAGTGCTTTTGTCTTTAACTTAGACAGCCATCTCTATAAAAACACATGATTATCAATTAACAGGTTAGTGACAAGAAATTTTTCAAATCAGTTTGGAAAAAAGAAAAACCCTACTACAAAAAAAAGATGTGAAGAACAAGGAAAAATCACCAAAAGATACACAAATAGTCAATACTTTTGTGAAAAAAAAATATATTTGCCCTTTATCAGTACTCAAATATATTCAAACTGAGATGGGAATTGAACAAGGTCTTGGCAAACCTTCACTTTTTGTTTTGTTTTGTAATGATAATATGAGTAAAGACACAGTAAAGGTATATCCTCGTGTGGTCCTGGTGAGACTGAAAAATATTCAGGCTTTCTAAAGTGTAATGTTTTTATCTTAAGTGTCTCAAACATGATCTGTAAGCTGAAAACTCGATCGTCAGAAATTTCACAGGGAGATGTGAAAAAAAAAGGGTTTTAAGTCTAAGCCTACTCATTATAGTTCAAAACACTGTAAGCAATCTGAACATTTTACAAAAGAAAGATGATTAAATTATGTTTGATACATAAAATGGAAAACTATGCCACCATTAACAGTATAATTTTTGACAAACATTGAATAATAGCAAATGTTACTTCTGGGTTATAAAGCCATAGATAATGTAATCTCAGTTTTTCCTTAAAACTATATGTATACATAATATATATTAGAAGGAAGCCTGGGTGGCTCAATTGGTTGAGTGTCTGACCCTTACTTTTGGCTCAGGTCATGATCTCAGAGTTGTGGGATCAAGCCCCACATTGGGCTCTGCACTGAGCTGAGCTGAAGCGTGCTTCAGATTCTTTCTCTTCCTCTGCCCCCTCACCCATTCTCTAAAAAAAATAAATAAAAAAATATTAGAAAGGTTATACACATAATTGTGAGTGGTGGTTATCTCTTGGTGGTGGGGCTAAGAGGTTCCTTTTATTTTCTTTTTTAATATTTTTTTGCAATATTAATCTACTTAACTGGAATGTAAGCTCCTTGAGGGTGAGAAACAGCTCCTGTTCACCATATCTACAGCTTCTTACCGTGTCTAGCATAGGAAGGATGCCCCCACAAACCTTGATGAACTTATAAATTGAATAGTTTCTATTGCCAAATGTTTTGTCATCAGAACGTTTGTAATCAAATTGTCTTAACACAAATATCTTTTTTTTAGAGAAAAAACAGTAAGACAAAACACAAGTAGATTTGTGAGTAAAAATTTAGCACAATTCAAATGCCCAGTAGTTATTTAAAAAAAAAAATAAGTGTTTGGTGACCATTAGAAAATGATTATAGGACATTAAGGAAAAATTAGGAAATGGAATTATACATGTAATATGATCTCCATATGTGAACAAAAATCTCATAAATAAAACACTTATAATGTAAGAATAGGAACTGTACTTTTTGGAGGCTAGAAATATTGGAGTTATCTTTTCCTTTTTTATCCTTTTGACAGGAAGAATGTATTATTCATATAGTCATAGAATGTTTAGGTTAGATTCTTAAAAACTAAAATACCTGAAGGAAAAGATAGCAAAAGGAAATGGTTAAGAAAAGAAGCCAGAACCAAACTGGGTTGGAACCTGGCTATGACCTTGACCATTTGGTTCAACTCTGCTTCCTTTTCTGTAAAACGAGGAAAGAAATAGAACCTACCTCACAAAGTATATCATGATAGTTGTTTTTACTTGATTTTAAAAGTTATTACTAACATAGCACTTAAAACAGCATCTAGCACTCAATAAACACTATAAAAGTGTTTGTTTAAGTAATTAATGAACCAATTTCTGGAGAATGGAAAGAGCCACATGATAGCCATATTTATTTTCTTCTTTTGCTCCTTACTTCCCTTCCTTCCCTCTTCCTTTCTTCTGTCCCCCACAAGTTCTCTTCCCTGTGGAGAGGGACATGTATGCATACAAGGTGGAGCAACAAGTTATCTAAGACAAGATGATTGAGACAGCATCAAACAAAGCTTAATGATGGGACAGAATATCAGAGATCAGAAATAATGTGCTGATGTTTCTGTGTGTAATGATAAAAAGAATTTGGGGTGGGGGGAGGTAGGAGACTAAAGACAAGATGAGCTAGAAGGCGGCCAGAGACTCAAGGCTTCAAACCTCAATTATATCACATACCCAGTGGTGTATCATATAACCTCAATAATATCACATACAGCCTAGCTTGGATCATTCCAACTGATGCTGTGAGGCAGTTCGTGGGAAAGGGATGTGCCTACTCCTTCCCAGGCAGCCCTTTTACCAAAAGAAAGTTGTATGCAGACTGGTGAGGCCCTGTCATCCCTACCCTATTTACCCAGTGTCCTCAGACATTTCTCTACTCAATTGCAGCTTCTTGATGTCTAGGTTATACCTGCTCTGAGTCAGTGTGGAGAACCCCAGTGGATTTCTCACTGGGGTGACAGCTCCCTTGTTTTCTCTCCAGAATGGCACCAGCATGTGGAAAAAAGGAAAATATGTATCTCATGTTGGTTCTGCTTCATTTTTAGAGAGCTACCCTTTCCTCTTCCTGTAATAATGTGTAAGCCAGCATTATTCTCTATAGTTGTACTTGCTGTGTCTGTTTTTAACATTCCTTTTTGAAGAGTTAACCACAAATTAATCAAATTCAAGTAAAAGGAAGATGTAAATGAAATCTGCAGTCATACACCTTCTCTAGACAAATCTCAGAAAGTTGAAAATAAACAATTTAACCTGCAAATCAGCTATACAGGGAACACTAAGGCACCCTTTCTTTAATCTTTTCATACTACATCAAAACCCTGGCTTCAGATCTGATCTGCCGAATGCTTGCACGCCAGTGAGCTTGGAACCCATTGCAAGTAAGTCACATTACTCTTCCTTAAATGTCAAAACAGCGGGTGCAGCATCTCCTGAGAACCGTAAACAGCCTGCAGAGACTTAATACCAAGATGAAGGCTTTCCAGATATTGGTTCCAACTAGTCCCCTCTTTTTACCATTTAATTAAGATTACAGTTTGGATATAGCTTGAACACTTGTCAGACCATTTTCACCAGAGTTCTTAAGCCCACCTTCCTCTGGGTCCTTTGAGGAGGACTTTGTGATGCCCCACATTTGGACCAAAAGGGTGGCAGTTGCTGCCCTGCAGTCCCCTAAAGAGAAGCACAAAATCCACCTAAGTGAGCAGAGAGCCAAGAATTAGAAAATACACAGCTTAACTTTAAGCTCAGAGAAATTTCTAAAAAGAGTAGAGTCCAGCACAGTGACTTCCCCAGTGCAGTTCCCAAAGCAACTTTCTGCTATAAAAAGGAAAAGCTGGACCTCATATGTGTTGGCATAACCATAACACAGAGTGGACTGAGGAGGCCCAGCACAGAAATCCAGAGCTGGGGGTGTCGAATGGGATTAGGA
Source organism: Neofelis nebulosa (assembly GCF_028018385.1). Classification (NCBI taxonomy): domain Eukaryota; kingdom Metazoa; phylum Chordata; class Mammalia; order Carnivora; family Felidae; genus Neofelis; species Neofelis nebulosa. Next base: position 91,708,631 of record NC_080785.1, read on the forward strand.
GGCATGGAGCTGAGAGCAGTTGGATGTCTATGCCAAGCATGTCACACTCAGCCTGTAGTGAGTGATCATGGCTTTTGGCACATAAATAAACCAATTAAGCCTAATTAGCTAATTAAACTATAATCCAGGCTTCTGATTGTCTAGCAGTGGTTATGGTTCAGGATATTTAGAGTTTATCTATTTAGGGGAACTTCTTATAAACTGAAGAATAACCTAATTCTTAGCCAGTAGAGAGGGTGTTTGTCTAGGGGAAAAATACATTTTATTTTGTTGGCCTTCTTGACCCATTCCATTTAAGCCAAAGGCAGCAATTAATTGCAGAATTTCTTTTGTTGGCTCATGTCATTTACCATGTTTGTGTGAAGGCAGTATTAAGATTGATGACCAGAACTTACACAGAATTTTGTCTGGAATATGGTTCCCAGTTAGTCAGCCCAACATCAAAGCACGTGATCATAAACAAACACACACACCAAACCACCACCACCTGGATTTTGCATCAAGATCACCCTACAGAGTTGACCAAGTCTTCCCTCGGGTACTTATAATCTCAATCACTCATCTGCTAGATGATACAGTTAATAAAACAAGAATGCCCTAGAGCTCTTCTCTAGAGAGCTCATCAGAAACTGTGTTGTCAACTTACCTACACAAGTAGATTCGGGATTGATTCAACAGAGGCTGACATAAAGTGGCCCAACATTTATTCCTTTTCAGAGAAAATACAACTTCACAGTGGGCAATATGGCTGGGAGAGCTTATCAAAACTCAAAGTACCTTACCCACAGAGACATCTATTTGGAAAAAGGATTTACTATCAGAAGGATAAGAATCAAGTCTTAACAAGAGGGTTTTTCTTGATGGTATTAATGATAGGTGCCCTCAAGTTTTGCCAGTCAGAATTATGCCACCTTTCCCACTATGGGCACATTCCAAAACTATGTGGGTGACCTGGAGAGTTAGGGCTCCTTCCCCTGGCTCAGTATTGAAGGTACTCTGACACATTTGATCTTTTGATCCTCTTTTCAAATTCCATGGGACATCAGCCTTCTGAGATATTCTTTCTCGTGCAATTTGGCCTCAGCTACCTGAATTCCTACATCTTTTCACGAAACAATTTCTCTAGCAGGGGGTGGGGGAGGACTACTGATCATTGATTTCATCTCTTATATGTTGGTTCTTCCAAATTTCAGTCTCTGAGAGTAAGTTTAAGCTCTCATATACAACTTTGCTATCTTTTAATTATCTTCACATCAAAAAACAGATCAAAATTCACAGTTACAGAATTTGGACCCATCATGCAATTCTCAGTGTTAGTGCACACTGATTAGGTGAGGCTGAGAGGGACTCAATCTTTGGGCCACACAACTGAACATTTTAATTCAGAATTCACCATTCAACCATTTGTCCTTCACCCACCACGAACTTCCTGGGGGTCTTAAGTTTGGTTACATTAATCAGACATCCACTCCAATTATCTTAAGTAAAAAAGTGGTGTTTGGCGGGGAGGGTTCTGAAGACTACTCCTCACAGAAACCAAAACAACAGGCCTAAAGTGAATGGAAACTGGAACATGGAATCTGGCCATGAGATTGCTGTTTCTGAGTAGTTTGATAGTTTTTCATCTCTTTCTGATGATCAAGGGCTGTGGGGTCACCTCATTCTGCATTTTCATCTCCTTTCACCTTGGTTGGTTTCCTTTAGTGTATATGGTTCAACTAGGCCTTCAGCTCCAAGGCTATAGGACTTACATAAATCTACAGCTCTGTGTTCCAAAAGTAACTTAAGATGGACATCAAGATGAATAAATGAGGGATGAAAAAGGACTAAAAGAAGTGTGGTAAGTCTATTCAAGGGACTGAAGTATAAATATGGCTCTGAACTTATAGGTATTTTTACTGATTTAGATAAGGATTTTTTTAATTTGCTACTTGATTTCTTTTTAATACACACACAATATATATTCATTTCGTAGTTCAGCCATAACAAAGTGTCACAAATGGGTGGCCTAAAGCAAAATTCTGTCATCTCACAGTTCTGGAGGATAGCGGTATGAAATCAAGATGTGTTCGTAGGGTTCTGCTCCTTCTGAAACATACAGGGGCTATTTGATTGCCTCTCCTTGTGGTTAGTCAGAATCTTGGCATTCCTTGGCTTATAAATGAATCACTCCAATCCTCTCGCTTTACATAGCGTTCTCCTTCTGTGTCTTCAGATCATCTTCACCGTATGCGTACCTGTGTCAAGTTTTCTCTTTTTTACAAGGACACCAGTCACATTGAATGAAGCCCCACCCTAATGACTTCATGTGGATTTGATTACCTCTATAAAGACTATTTCCAAATAAAGTCACATTCTAAGGTGCTGGGGGTTAGGGCTTATCTTCTTTTAGGGAAACAATTCAACCCCTAAATCACATAATTTTATACAAAAGTATAAATGTGATCATATGCATAGAGTTTTATTTTTAGTGAATTTTTTTGCTTCTTTCCCCTTAAACTTGGCTCTGTGCGTCCCTTCTCCCTTTTCCACTTTCATGCACCTTGATCACATGGCCTTCTTCCCCTGACCAAGGTAACCAATTTTTACAACCAAATTTGCTTCCTTCCTTACTGTTTTCTGTACTTATATCATCTCATTCAGGTACACATACACACCTCTGTCAATTCTTATGTCTCAAAAATAGAATCATTCTATGTACTTTTCTTAGTATCTTATGAGGATTTCCTCCAAATCATCTGGTTTAGTTTTAATTCCTTTTTTAAAATTGATTGCAAACATATTCCTTTATGTGAGATGTATCATAAATTATTAAGCTAGTACTCTGGTAACGGGTATGCTCTTTTTCCCTGTTTTTCCCTTCTGACACCATGCTGCAGTAAACCTCCTTAGACATATATCCCTAAATATGTGTGTATTTGAATGGGCTATGTTCCTTGGTATAGAATTTCTGGGTCAAGGGATACATGTCCTTTTTATTTTAATAGATGTCAAGTTTCTTTCCCAGAAGATTTTAGCATATCACACTCACCAGCAAAATATGAGTACATCCTCCTACCCCCACCAGCATATGGTATTATGGCTCTTTCTGCCAGTCATAGTGTAAAATGGTGTTTTATCATTAAATTTAATTTACCTTTCTCTGACAACTGGTCAATCTCAGCATCTTATGTTTGTTGGTATGTTGGCCATTTGAATTTATTCTTCAGTCAACTATTCATTTGTATATTTTGGGTATCTTTCATCATCTCATTTTTTCCCTCAAATTTAAGAGTTTACATTAGAGATACAAACCTGTTACTTACATTACAAATATACTTATCCTATTGTTTTTCTATTGGCTTTAAGTTTTTAAAAAGTAAGTATAATGATGTTGTCATTTATAGCTTCTAGTTTTGACTTTAAACAGTCTTTCCCACCCTTAGAAAGATCATGTAGCCTACCAATTTTTAAACAATCACTTCTTTGTTATATTTCTTACATTTAAATACTTAATATATTTGAAGTGGATTTTTCCATGTAGTATAAGGTAGAAGTTCAATTTTATATTCTTCCAAATGGAGAGCCGTTACCATCTATATCTTACATCTTTTCTCCATGGTTATATACTAAATCCTTGTCCATATTGGGATTTGGTATCTGGCTCTTTCTAACAGCCAGTTCAAAGAGAAAACAGAAAAGACTGGAAGGGTAACTGATCTTTTAGCCATGATACCACTTGGGTTGTGAGATTTAATAAATAAGTTAACTTATTTATTCTTCATCTTGCACAGCTATGTATTCTGATTTTTCCTAGAATGAGCATGATTTACTGGTATAACAAAAATAAATGGAGGGGAGAAAACAGTTAACACAACTAGTTTCATCATCCACAATGTCCTAGGACAAAAACAAACTTCAGCTGGGAAGCAACGCTACTATTCCTGGAACAGAGACCTGAGAAGGTTTCCTCCCTGTGGAGGAAGGGGTGAGGGGAGACAGGCAATAGTTTTATTCCCAGAAGACCGTGGAAAATCTCTTTCAAAGCCAGTTTGTCCCAAGGAAGAGACAGATTATGTTTAGGGAGGTCATTTCATTTTGGCAGTTCATTGTGAAATAGGTGGTGAGGTGGTGATTTAAAGCGTGACTGGCAGCCAACTCGTGTTCAAGCGCAATGAGTTTAATTGATTGGAAGAGCAGGTTGTTCTGAGGTGATGCAATAACCACTAGGGCTGAGTGTTCAGTTTCAACGTGTGAAATGATGCAATAATTGCCTGTGTTAAACAGCAGCTAAATTACTAGCAGCAATTTAAATGCTGCAAACTGATCTTTGAATTGGCCATTAGAGAGCACATTCAAATTATGTGAAAGTGACCTTATCACCATAACCCCAGGGTAGAGGATCTGTCCCTAAGGTGTTAAGGGTCAGTTAAAGTTCTGCAGTCTCTGTGAAACAGTCCCATGGTGCCAATAAAACCTCTGCAGTAAATTTGCAGAGTTATGGTTGTGGATTGCCTAAAATAGTAATAACTTGTGGGGTCCCCTTCCAGGGCAAAATAACCATCACCAACACAGCCCAAGTAACCTGAAGAATCTCCCCCAGGCTTCTCCATCTGGTGCATCACCTTAGGGAAGGTCAAAGTGTGAGGGGTGGGCCAAAACCTCCTTGCAAGGCCTGGCACTTGGGGCCTCAGGGACTAGGGGTGGGATGCAAATAAACATGTGTCCTGGAATTCTAGTTAAGGCAGGAAGAATCCTAAAACAACCATGAGCAGTTTCTCCTAAACCTTTTTTTTTTTTAATCTTGAGAGAGAGAGAGAGAGAGAGAGAGAATGAACAAACCTGTGCTCTAGGTGGGGAAAGAGGCAGAGGGAGAGAGGCAGAGGGGGAGAGGGGGAGAGAGGGGGAGAGAGGGGGAGAGAGGGAGAGAGAGGGAGAGAGAGGGAGAGGGAGAGGGAGAGAGAGAGAGAGAGAGAGAGAGAGAGAGAACCTTAAGCAGGCTACATACTCAGCATGGCTCGATCCTAGGACTCTGGGATCATGACCTAAGCCAAAATCAAGAGCCTGACATTCAACCTACTGAGTCACCCAGGCGCCCCCAATACCACTTTAGTAAGGGCAGCATCACATTTCTTGGCACTGCTTCTTATACCACTCCTTAGAGCATGCAAATGGCAGAACGCCAATGCTGGGCTCAATAAAATTAACTAGGTGGGAAGCCACAACTTAGTGGTCCAGGTAGTCTGTTCCCTGAGGGTCTGCTAACCCAAGGATAAATTTTACAGTGTTAGAAATGCATTTCCTTCAGGTAATCCTCCTTAAAATACTACTTCTCACAACTAAGTCCTTGACAATTACTGACCCTCCATAAATTTGAGATATTTCCTGATGTATTTTTGGAATAGGGCTATCCAATGATGGTGGTAAAATGCAAAACTAAATGTTTCGGCAATCAGCTAAGGGAGGGGGGTGGAAATGACACTCTCCTACTGACAGCTGGAGGGCCTGATGAGGTCTGCATGAAAGGCCATTCCAGAGGTGATATAAGGACGGAACAATTTTGGGCTTCTTTATTATGAAACAAATCTTAAGGCTTTAGAGTTTTGTTTTATTATAATCATAATAATTTTCATCTAAAACATTTTAAAGCAGGTGTTCTCATGTATCCACCTGGACCATTAAACAAATAATAAAAATTTCAAAGCTCCTATAGTTGTTTTAGAGAAATAAAATAGAGCTTCCTGGTGTACCTTCTAAGACAAATTGGCCAGGAGGTAAGTGGCTAGTTAAATATAGGGGGAGGTTTTCCAAAATTTTGGTTTTGGAACTATTTATATTAATGAGGTTTATCTCAGAAATGGATAAAACCAAAAGTTCCCTTCTAGGTGATCGCCTTGAATTATTTTTACTTCCCATCACTTAATGAAGGTGGCCAGGTTTTTAAATTATTATTTGAATATAGTTGACACACAAAGTTACATTGGTATCAGGGTATACAACAAAGTAATTCAGCAATTGTATACAAGATGCTATACTCCACAGTGTAGCTACCATCTATCACCACACCACACTGTTACAATACCACTGACTAGGTTCCCCATGCTGTACCTTTTATTCCCATGACTTATTCATTCCATAACTGGAAGCCTGTACTTCCCACTTCCCTTTACCCATTTTGCCCATCCCTCCATCTTGGCCATGTTTTTTCACTTGAGTTTTTGTTTGCTTTTTGCTCTTTACTACTTTCTCCCCTTCTTTCATAGCTGTTTATTTGCTAGTAGACAGTCTTGAAGCTTCAGTCCCAGATGTGCCAGACCATTATGCAAGTCATACTAGTTTAAGTTATTAGCAACACCCTTGATAGCATGTGAGAAGAGAAATTCCCTTCTCAAGAAACATGAAGTAGACTTGTATAAAGTTCCAATGTGGCAGCAGGGCATTGAGTGAGTTTGTGAAGCTCCAGGTCTCTAATGTCCTAGGAGCATGGCCTGTCCTCCAGGATTGGGAATTCATTGTTTTCCTTGGAAGAATCTGATTTTCTTGAAGTGATGGGATAAAATAATCCAGTTGCCAGTGTTCCCAACTTCCCCACACCCACCCCAAACAGTTACTTGTCCTGTCCCTTCCTCAGTTCTACCTGTCAGACCGGTTTTCCCATTTTGTGTACAAGAATCAGGTGGAAAAGCTGAGGAGGAGGGGAATCTTTAAGTTGAAGAGAATTGTGTTGAGGGCTGCTGTGGTATATGAGAGGGTGGAATTGGATAATTAACAGGGAACTTTAAGAAGAACTGCCGAAGATTTCTGCATGGCCTTCATGTGGAACAAAACAAAAAACCAAAACAAAACAAAAACAAGTACAGGACTTCATTTATTCTGATCAGTCTTGGAAACACAAACAGTGTCTGCTCTTTTCACCTGTCCTTCACCTACTCCCCCCTTCATTCAGTCTAGCAGCCTCATTTTCTCTTGGTGGGAGGTGGTCACCTTAGCTTCAGACTCTGAAGGTTGGGCAGGAAGCTTCAACCCCCTCTTCCACATCCCTGGTTTTAAGGCCAGCATATGACTCCAGCAGCCAGTCAGCACCCCTTTCCCAAGTCCCTGGAGTGTGCTCAAGCCACTGTGAACAGCACTGCTGCTATTGGGTGTGACCTGGGACACCAAGATTCACTTCACCACGTATCTTAGAGCCCTCCCAGTGGGGAGGCCAGTGCAGTACTGGCATAGAAACCAGGGGTGGAGATAGATTTTTAACAACACAGTGGGAATCCAGGGGTGACTGAAGTCCCTCCACCCCTGGCTTCCTTAGTCATTATTAAGTTCCCCTTTTGTCTTGATCTTATTTATGTTGGGGTTCTCCCCCCCCCCCATAAGAGAGCATTTCCAAGTTCAGTGCTATTTTGGCCACACCCCTTTGGGGAACAAGTCATGTGGGTGTGAATTATACCTCTTATAGCTTTCTCTCATTGGCGTTATTCCCCTGGAACTAATAGAATAAATCTCTTCCTTCAGACAAGTGACTCCTGTCACAATCTCTCTAACACTCTATTCTTCTGGTTAACATTCCCAGTTCTTTTGTATTTTGTGGTATTTACTCAAAGAACACAAAGGTGAAAGATCAGATATCAAGTTCTCTCCTCAAAAGGGTGGGAGGTTCCTCATCTCTGAGTTGCTTTTCTTTGGGAACATGAGGACTAGTTGACGCCCTCAGCATTCACTTCAATAAAGAAGAAAAGGACATTCCAAGTGAGCAGTGTCACTTGAGCCACTAAATTTTAGATTATTACCTGCAAGACGCATCAGCATGACCCATATCATTCACTACTTACACATAAGTTAGCAAATAATGTACTTTAAAAATAATTTTCTGTAACTTCAAAAAGATAAAAGTTCTCTCTTGAATAATAGTGCTCTCATTCACTGGTCTTCCATTCTCTCTTAAGAGGGAAAAGAAGAGGAGGGTGCATCCAGGATTATAACCAGCAGACTAACAAATGAGTGAACAATCATCCATCATTTGTGCCATGAGGTAACAATGGTAGGGACCACTATACTGGATCAGGAGCCTTTTAAGGAGGGGGTTGAGTTTTATTTGTCCTTGTGTTTTCAGAGCCTGGTTCAGAGCCTGACAATGGTGTATATGAATAATGAATGAATGGTGAACAGATGAATGAACAAGTGTGTGCATTCCTGGGGCACTAAAGAGAATAACTTTGTAAGAGCAAGGTTACCTTCTACCAGATTTCTCACCAGAAACTTTGCAGGCCAAAAGGTAGTGGTAGGATATATTTAAAGAATAGTCTTCCAAGCAAGGTTATCACTCAGAGTTAAAGGAGAGATAAAATTTCCCAGACAAGCAAAAACTAAAGGAGTTCATCACCACTAAACCAGACTTACAAGAAATGTTAAAGGGTCTTCATTAAGCATAAAAGACCATAACATAAAATATACAAAAGAAAATATCACACTGGTAAAATTAAACATGCAATAAAGGCAGTGGATCAGCCACTTAAAAAGTATAAAGGTTGAAAGACAAAAATGGTAAAAATCAACTATAACCACAGTAAGTAGTTAAGGGAGACACAAATCAAGATGTAAAATATGATGTCAAAACATGAAACATTGCAGGGGTTGGGGAGTAAAAATGTAATGCTTGAGTTGCTCAAGTTCAAATGCATTCTATCAGCTTAAAATAGATTTACATCAATATATATGAACCTCATGGTAACCAAAACCCCAAAAACCTGTGATACACAAAAAAATAAAGAGAAAGGAACCCAAAAATAAACCTAAAGAAAATCATCAAATCACAAGAGAAAAGAGAGAGGCCCACAGAAGTACAAAAATAACAAGAAAATAATTAACAAAATAGCAATAGGTACATATGTATTAATAATTGTTTTAAATGTAAATGTGCTAAATTCTCTAATCAAAAGACATAGGGTGGGTGACTGAATGGATATAAAAATACACAAGACTGGGGTGCCTGGGTGGCTCAGCTTGTTAAGTGTCAGACTCTTGATTTCAGCTCAGGTCATGATCTCATGGTGTGGGATCGATCCCTGCATCTGGCTCTATGCCGACAATCAGCAGTCTACTTGGGATTCTCTCTCTCTTCCCCTCCCACATGCCTGCTCTCTCCCTCCCTCTCTCTCTCTAAAAATAAGCAAATCAACATTTTTTAAAAACCCCACAAGACTCATCTATCTATATGCTGCCCACAAGACACTCACTTCAGATCTAAGGACACATGCAGACTGAAAGTAAAGGGATGGTTTTCCAAGCAAAAGGTAATGAAAAGAAAGCTGGAGTAGCCATAGTCATATCAGACAAAATATATTTTAAAACAAAGATAACAAGAGACAAAAAGAGTATTACATAATGTTAAAAGGGTCAATCCAAGAAGAGGATGTAATATTTGTAAATATTTATGCACTCAACACAGAACTTAAACATATAAAGCAAATATTAATAGACAAAGGTAGAAAAATAGCACAGGGTTTTAATACCTCACTTATATCAAGAGATAGATTATACAGACAGAAAATCATTATGAAAACAATGGCCTTAAACAATACATTAGAGCAAGTGGACTTAATAGATAAATACAGAGCATTCCAACCAAAACCAACTCAATATACATTATTCTAGAGGGCACATGGAACATTTTCCAAGATAGATCACATGTTAGACCACAAAACAAATCTCAAATTCAAAACAACTGAAATGCAATCAGGCATCTTTTCCAACCACAATGGTATGAAACTAGAATTTAATCAAAAGAAGACAAATGAAAAAAAAAATACCACCACATGGAGACTAAACAACATGCTACTGAAGAACCTATGGGCCAAAGAAATAAAAAAAAAATGCCTGAGACAGATGAAAATGAAAATAACTTTCCCAAATCTATGCAATGTAGCAAAAGCTGTTCTAAGAGGGAAGTTCACAGCAATACAGGCCAACGTCAAAGACTAGAAAAATCCCAAACAATCTGACTTTACACCTAAAGAAACTAGAAAAAGAGGAAATAAACCTAAAGTTAGTAGAAGAAAGGCAACAAGATCAGAGCAGAAATAAAATAGAAACTTAAAAAATAAGAGAGAAGATCAATGGAAATAAAAGCTGGCTCTTTGAAAAGACAGACAAAACTAGGTCAACCTTGGGGTGCCTGGGTGGCTCAGTTGGTAAGCATCTAGCTCTTGGTTTCAGCTCAGGTCATGATCTCACAGTTCATGAGTTAAAGCCCCACATGGGGCTCTGTGGTGACAGTGCAGAGCTTGTTTGGAATCCTCTCTTCCTCCCTCCCTCTCTCTTTCAAAATAAATGAATAAACTTAAAAAATACATAGGTAAACCTCCAGCCACATTCACCAAGAAAAATAGAAGGTCCAAATAAATAAAATTCGAAATTAAAGAGAATTTACAACTGATACCATAGAAATAAAAAGGATCATATGAGACTACTATGACAATTACACACCAAACTGGACATCCTAGAAGAAATGGATAAATTCCTAACAACATACGATCTTTTAAGACTGAATCATAAAGAAATAGAAAATCTGAATAGACCAATTAGTAGAAGGGAGATTAAAAAAATTCAAAAAACCTCCCAAACAGAAGTCCAGGACCAGAGAGCTTCACTGGTGAATTCTACCAAACATTCAAAGAAGATTTAAAATGTTTTTAATGTTTATTTATTTTTGACAGACATACAGAGTATGAATGGGGGAGGGGCAGAGAGAGAGGGGGAGACACAGAATCCGAAGCAGGCTCCAGCAGCCTCTGAGCTGTCAGCACAGAGCCCAACCTGGGGCTTGAACTCACAGATTGCGAGATCATGACCTGAGCTGAAGTCAGATGCTCAACCGACTGAGCCACCCAGGTGCCCCCAAAGAAGATTTAATGCCCATCTTCCAAAATATTAAAGAGAAAGAACATTTCCTTTTAAAAAAGTTTTTTTTAACGTTTATTTATTTGTGAGACAGAGAGAGACAGAGCATACAGGGGAGGGTCAGAGAGAGAGGGAGACACAGAATCGGAAATAGGCTCCAGGCTCTGAGCTGTCAGCACAGAGCCCGACGTGGGGCTCGAACTCATGGACCGTGAGATCATGACCTGAGCCGAAGTTGGACGCTTAACTGACTGAGCCACCCAGGCGCCCCCCCCCTTTTTTTTTTTTAATTTTTTTTAACGTTTATTTATTTGTGAGACAGAGAGAGACAGAGCATGAACAGGGGAGGGTCAGAGAGAGAGGGAGACACAGAATCGGAAATAGAGAACACTTCCTTTTAAACTCATTTAATGAGGCCAGCATTAGCCTGGTACCAAAACTAGATGAAGACACTACTGAAACAAGAAAAGTGCAGGCCAATATGCCTGATGAAAGTACATGCAAAAATCCTCAACAAAATATCAGCAAACCAAATTCAACAATGCATTAAAAGGATCACATACTATGATCAAGTGGAATTTATTCCAGGTATGAAAGAATATTTCAACATCCACAAATCAAGCAACCCACAAATCAATCACTGTGAGGTACCACATTGAATAAAAATTGTATGATCACTTCAATAGACACAGAAAAAAATTTTGACAAAATTTAACATTCATTGATTATAAAAACTCTCAACAAAGGGGGTACAGAAGAAATGTGTATCAACATTTATAAAGGCCATATGTGACAAACCCACACCCATTATCACACTGTGAAACCTGAAAGTATTTCCTTTAAGACCAGGAACAAGAAAAGCATGCCAACTCTCCCTACTTTTATTCAACATAGTATTGGAAGTCCCAGCCACAGCAATTACACAAGAAATAAAAGGTATCCAAATTGGAAAGGAAGAAATAAAATGGTCACCATTTGCCATTGATACTGCATATAGAAAAACCATAAAGACCACCAAAAAGTGTTAGAATAATTCAGTAAACTTATAGGATACAAATTTAACATACAGAAATTAGTTGCATTTCTATACCCTTATAATGAGCTATCATAAAGAAATTAAGAAAACAATCTCATTTACAACTGCTCCCAAAACAATAAAATACCTAGGAATAAACTTAACCAAGAAGGTGAAAGATCTATACACTGAAAACTGTAAGAAACTGATTAAAGAAACAGAAGAAATCGGAAGATATTCCATGTTCATACACTGGAAGAATATTGTTAAATTTTCCATACTGCCCAAAGCAATCTACAGATTCAATGTAATCCCTATCAAAATTCCAATGGCATTTTTCACAGAACTGGAACAAGCAATTATAGAATTTGTATAGAACGACAATAGATCCTAAGTAGCCAAAGCAATCTGAAAAAGAAGAACAAAGCTGGAGGTATTACAATCTCTGATTTCAAGCCATGCTACAAAGCTATAGTAATCAAAACAGTATGCTACCTGCACAAAAACAGAAATACACAGAGAACCCTCCTACTGTTTTCCATAGGGGTTGCGTTTCTTCCAATGGTGAATGAGGGTTCTCTTCTCTCTATATCCTGACCAACAGTTATTTATTTATATATTTTTTATACTAGCCATTCTGACAGATGTGAGGTGATCTCTTACTGTGGTTTTGATTTGCATTTATCTCATGAGTGAAGAGAATCTTTTCATGTTTCTGTTGACTATCTTTTTATCTTCTTTGGAAAGAGTCTATTCAGACCTTCAGCCCATTTTTTTAATTGGATTGTTTGGGGAGTTTTGTTGTTATGGGGTTATGTGAGTTCTTTCTATATTTTGGATACGAGCCCCTTTTTGGATGTATTATTTGCAGATATCTTCTCCTATTCAATAAGTCATTTTTTTACTTTGCTGATGGTTTCCTTTGCTGAGAAAAATCTTCTCAGTTTAACATAATTCCATTTGTTTATCTTTGCTTTGTTGCCCTTGCTTTTGGAGTCAAATCAAAAACAAAAAAAATTGCCATGACCAATGTCATGAAACTTACCACCAATGTTTTCTTCTGTGAATTTAATGGTTTCAGGCATTAACATTCAGGTTTTTAACCCAGTTTCAGTTAATTTTTGTATATGGTATAAAATAGTTGTCCAGTTTCATTCTTCTGCATGTCGCTGTCCAGTCGTCCCAACACCATTTACTGAAAAGACTGTCCTTTCCCCATTTGTCATAAGTTAATTGACCATATGTGTGTGGGTTTATTTCTAGGCTGTCTATTTGGTTCTATTGATATGTGTATTTCTGTTTTTGTGCAGGTAGCATACTGTTTTGATTACTATAGCTTTGTAGCATGGCTTGAAATCAGAGATTGTAATACCTCCAGCTTTGTTCTTCTTTTTCAGATTGCTTTGGCTACTTAGGATCTATTGTCGTTCTATACAAATTCTATAATTGCTTGTTCCAGTTCTGTGAAAAATGCCATTGGAATTTTGATAGGGATTACATTGAATCTGTAGATTGCTTTGGGCAGTATGGAAAATTTAACAATATTCTTCCAGTGTATGAACATGGAATATCTTCCGATTTCTTCTGTTTCTTTAATCAGTTTCTTACAGTTTTCAGTGTATAGATCTTTCACCTTCTTGGTTAAGTTTATTCCTAGGTATTTTATTGTTTTGGGAGCAGTTGTAAATGAGATTGTTTTCTTAATTTCTTTATGATAGCTCATTATAAGGGTATAGAAATGCAACTAATTTCTGTATGTTAAATTTGTATCCTATAAGTTTACTGAATTATTCTAACACTTTTTGGTGGTCTTTATGGTTTTTCTATATGCAGTATCAATGGCAAATGGTGACCATTTTATTTCTTCCTTTCCAATTTGGATACCTTTTATTTCTTGTGTAATTGCTGTGGCTGGGACTTCCAATACTATGTTGAATAAAAGTAGGGAGAGTTGGCATGCTTTTCTTGTTCCTGGTCTTAAAGGAAATACTTTCAGGTTTCACAGTGTGATAATGGGTGTGGGTTTGTCACATATGGCCTTTATAAATGTTGATACACATTTCTTCTGTACCCCCTTTGTTGAGAGTTTTTATAATCAATGAATGTTAAATTTTGTCAAAATTTTTTTCTGTGTCTATTGAAGTGATCATACAATTTTTATTCAATGTGGTACCTCACAGTGATTGATTTGTGGGTTGCTTGATTTGTGGATGTTGAAATATTCTTTCATACCTGGAATAAATTCCACTTGATCATAGTATGTGATCCTTTTAATGCATTGTTGAATTTGGTTTGCTGATATTTTGTTGAGGATTTTTGCATGTACTTTCATCAGGCATATTGGCCTGCACTTTTCTTGTTTCAGTAGTGTCTTCATCTAGTTTTGGTACCAGGCTAATGCTGGCCTCATTAAATGAGTTTAAAAGGAAGTGTTCTTTCTCTTTAATATTTTGGAAGATGGGTATTAAATCTTCTTTGGGGGCACCTGGGTGGCTCAGTCGGTTGAGCATCTGACTTCAGCTCAGGTCATGATCTCGCAGTCTGTGAGTTCGAGCCCCACATTGGGCTCTGTGCTGACAGCCCAGAGCCTGGAGCCTGCTTCAGATTCTGTGTCTCCCTCTCTCTGCCCCTCCCCTGCTCATTCTCTGTCTGTCTCTCTCTCTGTCAAAAGTAAATAATAAACATTTTATAAATAAATAAATAAATAAATAAATAAATAAATAAATAAATAAATAAAAACAGAACTACCACATGTTCCAGCAATTACACTACTGGGTATTTAGCTAAAAAAAAAAAAAAAAAAAAAAAAGGAAAACACTAATTTGAAAAGATATATGCATCCTTATGTTTACAATAGCCAAGATATGGAAGCAACCTAAGTGTTCATCAATAGATGAATGGATAAAGATGTGGTATGTATACACACACACACACACACACACACACACACAACGGAATACTACTTGGACATTAAAAAATAAAATCTTGCCTTTTGTGACATGGGACAACACGTGACAACAGAGACTGTTATGTAAGCGGGAAAAAGTCAGAGGAAGACAAATACTGCATATTCTCACTTATATGTGTAATCTAAAACAAAAGGAAAACAAAGAAATGATACAAAACACACCTAGACTCAGATACAGAGAATAGAGTGGTGGTTGTTGGAAGTAAAGAGGACTGGGGGAGGGAGGGAGTACAAAATAGGTAAAGGGGATCAAGAGATACAAAAACCACCAGTGATAAAATAATTAAGTCACAGGGATTCAATGTACAGCATAAAAATATAGTAAATCAGATTATATTCATTTTGCATGATGACAGAAACCACACACACATACTGCATTGATCAGTTCACCACGGATACAAATGTGGAATCACTATGTTGTACATCTGAAACTAATAGAATGTTGTCAATTATATTTCAAAAAATATATATATATATATATTATTTTGTGTGGTATATACACACACAATGGATTATTCAGCAATTAAAAAAGGAAATCCTGCCATTTGTGAAAAGAAATATGTCAGAGAAAGATAAATAGCATATAATGTCACTTATATGTGGAACAACAAAAACCCCAAGTGTATAGATACAGAGAACAGATTGGTGGTTGGCAGAAGCAAGGAGTGGGGGTGGGAGAAATGGGTGAAAGCAATCAAAAGGTACAATTTCCAGTTATAAAATAAGCAAGCCACGGGGATGTAATGTATAGTATGGTGAGTGTAGTTAATACTACTGTATTGTTTATTTGAAAGTTGCTAAGAAGGTGTATCCTAAAAGTTGTCATCACCAGAAAAAAAATTTATAACTGTGTATGACAACAGATGTTAACTAGACCTATTGTGGTGATCATTTTGCAATATATACAAATATAGAATCATTTGGTTATGCATCTGAAACTAACAGGTTATGTAGTTACATAAATCATACTCAGATTTTTAAAAACTGCATTCTTCAGTCAATTATTTGGAATTTGAAATGTATTTGTTTTCATAAGATGGTATATCCTATGGTTTGCTTTACAGTCAAGCCCAGATACTATGGTTAAAACAAAACAGGAAAACACGACCACATCAAAACTCTGTTTCTCTTAATCAGATTTTGATGAGGCAGAAGAGAAAAAAAAAAGATAATGTCAGTCCTCTTGTTTGTTTAGTTTTATTTGAGATCTGAAGAAATAGAATGAAATTTTCAAAGGTTTTAGACATTTAAGGAATCTTTTATTTTGTCCATTTACACTTCTTTCTTGTTCTTAATGCTATAGTATATCAGCCACACTCAGCCCATGGGGATAGGGCTCAAAACCAGAGGGAAAAGAGTGAGAAATTTTTGAGAAAAAACTTGGCAGGAAATTAAGGATAAATGGGAAAGAGAAAAGGAGTAAAAGGGAGGGGTGTGTTGTGATAAAGAATTACTTGAGGAGTAGTTAACAGAGCTGAGAGAGGAGGAAGATGTACGCAATTACCCTGAAAAGAAGGTAGCACAGAATTGGGCAGAAATCAAAATCCAAATGCCTTTAAGGGCCAGACAGGTAAATAAAAGAATCAGGCTGGGTATGAAAGAATTGAAACAGTATGCAGTTTGGCAAATTGGAGAGTTTCAGAAACTCAGATTTAATTTTTTGTACAAGGAAGTGTGTCCAAACAAATATATCTACAAGCTGAGTTTTGTCTGTGGGTCACCTTTCAGAATCTACGGCAAAGATATTAAAAGCAGATCTGGAGTCAGACTGCCTAGGTTCACATCTCTGTTTTATTACTCAGTGGTTCTGTGATCGTGGTTTTCTTATCTGTGTAAAGATAATCTTCACGTCAATCCTATGAAGTAAGAACTGAGTAAGATACTGTAGGTCAGGTGCTTTGCACTGGCCCAGCAGACTCCTGGTAAATGCTTGATAAGCATTCACTAATGTACTAGTCAGTCTGTTTGTTGCTGTATCTCCAGTGCTTACCATAGTGCCTGGCACATAGTAGGTACTCACTAAATGATCGAATAGATGGATGAAGAGAAGAGAAATAACTATAGGGAGGAGATGCATGGTCACCAAGTTCTCCCATATGAACTTTGAGTCAGCTCAGGCTAGAGTGCTTGCTATGCTCTGTTTCAGACAATATCAGCAGGTCTATTTCATGAACTTGAAACCTTTAGAACTACAATGCAAGGAGTCTTGCTTCTGGTCTGTAATGGTTAATTTTATGTGTCAACTTGACCAGGCCATGGGATGCCTAGATGTCTGATTTAACATTATCTGGGTGTCTGTGAGGGTGTTTCTAGAGGGATTAGCATTTGAATTAGTGGGCTGAGTTAAGTAGATGAGACCCCTCCACCTCCAAGGTGGGTGGATATCAGCTAATCTGTTGAGGGCTTGGATAGAACAAAAAGGTTGAGAAAGTCTGAATTTGTTCCCCGCTGGACTACACATGCTGGGGCATCAATCTCCTCCTGCCATCAGCATTCCTGTTTCTGAGGCCATCAGACTCAGACTGGAATCTACAGCAATGGCTGTCTGGCTTTCATGCCTTTGAACTATACCACCAGCTTTCCTAGGTTTCCAGTTTGAAGGTGGTACATCATGGGACTTCTCAGCATCCATCACCACATGAGCTGATAACTTATATACATCGCTAAGTGTGTGTGTACACATACACCTCCATATCCTCCATATCCTATTGGTTCTGTTTCTCTGGAGAACTCAGACTAATTCATAGTCTAGCCCTTTACTTTTACAAATAAGGAAATCAAGACCCATAGAGCCTAAAGCCAAGGTGTGCAAACCCGTGAGCCATAAATGAAGAAATAATTTTTTTATACGTTTGTGTGCTTCAGAATGCAATTATAGGAACTTTGGCCTCTGAACAACATGAGACATCATGGACCATATTTATCCTCCCACCTGAAACTACTAAAAAAGTAGGCAAAATATTGAGGAAAAAAATGTTTTCCAAGACTTGGACATCAGACAACTAAGGACTAACCCGTGGACAAAAAATAAAGTGAGCTCTTGTAGAACTCCCTTCTTACTGGGTGAGTTTTATACTCCACAACAGGGAACACAGAGTCTAGTAGATTCCCTGAGTTGAGAAGACAGACCTAAATCTGGGGACACAAAAGCAGCTCAAGTTTACAGGACAGAGTACTAGATAGGAGAATGCCGCCAGACAGAGAACTTGGAAGTCTGCAGAGGGTCCTCTTTGAACACTGAGCAGACTACTGACATGTATGTAAGGATACTGCTGGAGGCTAAGGGGGAAAAACCCACCTGAAATAATTAGAGAGACTCATACAAGACCTGAGATAGTGTCTCATCCTATAAGCCAGACTGGAAAATCTCAAAATTCATGGGGAACCAGGTATAGAACTCAAGAAGTCTCACCTCAGTAATGGGAAAGAATTAGCTCTAGACAAAATGCTGCTTTGGTCATGCCTTAAAAAGCTTAAGAGCCATGGACGGAGCTTGAGGGCATTATCCTAAATTAAATAAGCCAGACAGAGAAAGACAAATACTATATGTATAGTATCACTTTTTAAAAATTCTACATCGAAATCCTAGAAACAGAGCAAAAAAGTGGTTTCCAGGGTATGGGGTTGGGGGAAGGAGGGAGGGGATGGTGAAAGAGTACAAACTTTTAGCTGTAAGATGAATAATTTCTAAAAATCTAATGTAAAACATGTGGCTGTTTGGTTGGTAACACTGTGTTACATAATTGAAATTTGCTAAGGAAGTAGAATTTTAGTGTTCTCACCAAAAGAAAAAAACAAAAATATAAACCGTGAGGTGATGGATGTGTTAATTAACTAGATGGCAAAATCCTTTTACAATGTACACTATGAATATCAAATCACTACAATGTACACTTTAAATACCTTATAATTTTATTTTTGAATTATAAATTCATAAAGCTGGGGAGAAAAAAAGCTTAAGAGTAAGATCTAAAAGTGTTCCCCAATAACTTTGCATCAGGGAACATCAAGACTATTTATAAAACACAAAGATATCCAGCATCCAAAAAGGTAAAATTCACAATGTTTGCTATCCAACAAAAAATTACCAGGTATGCAAGTGAATAAGAAAATCTGACCCATGAGAAGAACAATCAATCGAAACCAATCCAGAGTTGTCATGTTAGCATTAGCATACCAGAACATTAAAATAGTTATCACTGTGTACCTTATATTCAAAATACTAGAGGAAAGATTCAGTACTTTAAGTGGAGAAATTAATTTGAAAGAAATTAATTTGAAGACATAGCAATAGAAATTAACTAAGATGGGGAGAAGAGTTAAGATGGCAGAGTAGTAGCGAGGAATCTATGCTCACCTTGTCCCTTGAACACAGCTAGATAAATATCAAATGATTCTCAGCACCCAAGAAATCAATCTGAGAACTGAAAGAATAAATTGCACAACTAGAGGGAGAAAAGAGGACATATCATAGAAGGTAGGAGGTGCAGAGATATGATTTGGGGGAGAAAAGAATCACAGGTGCTGCAGAGGGGAGGAGCCCTGATCACACAGAGAGGGGAGGTGATGAGAGAGAGAGAAAGAATATGAGCAAGTGAGCACAGCACACACAGGATTGGACAAGAAAAACACTTTGCCAAAACCATTAATTGGGAAAACAAGAGGGACTGATTATCTCAAGCTTTTACAAGCAGCAGAGCTCAAAGTCTGAAGTTTTAGAAGGCCATGCCATCACCAGAGTGGAGCCTGGCAGGCATAGAGGTGCTCCTGTGGAGGAGCACAGAGGCCTTGGAGAGGAAAGCATGGACTGAAGATCTCCTGGTTTGTAATGGGAGAGACAGTTCCCCTTCTTGAAGTATATCTAGGAGAGGTGGCTTTACCTCATAGGGGACAATGAGCCAGCAAAAGCCATTTTTCTGCCCTGTTCATTAGCATAGGAGTAGAGGCACCTGCAGAAGGCAGCTACCTGGACACTGGCTTTTTGTTGCACTTTACCATAATCTCCAAGCCCCTGTGCATTCGTGCAACTGCCCCTGTAGGACAAACCAGCACCAGCCTGAGCATGGCAAGACCCTCCTGGAGAAGATCAGGGTATGTCAACCCTGTGCTGGGTCCCTAAAATTTGAGTTTTAACACCTGGTCAATGCTCCTGAGAAGAAACACAGGAGCACTACACCACCAGTGGGCAGATGGCTCAGACACAGCATGAAGGCAGGGATCTGAAGGATGCCTGGGACACATGAGGAGAGATTGTTTGCTCTTCTATGAGGGATTCCTGAACAGAAGTGGGTGCGAACTCCCATCTCCAGGTATGAGAGTGGGCTGTTGTCATCTTCCCCCCTGCCCCCATCAGTACTGATAGACTTCAGTGAGCAGCACAGTGCCAGTAGTGGAGGGCTTGAACTACTTACACCATGTGCCACCCCCATCTCCAATGAACCCCACCCTACATTCTGCATGTGCTGTTTTTTTCCCTTGTTTTGAGAGGGAGAGCACATGTGGGCAGGTGTACAAGAGAGTAGGAGTTGGGGAGGGGCAGAGGGAGAGAGAAAGAATCATAATCAGGTAGCATACCCAGTGCAGAGCCCAACATAGGGCTTGATCTCACGACTGTGAGATCATGTCCTGAGCCGAAGTCAAGAGTCAGACCCTTAACCAATGGAATCACCCAGGCATCCCATAGGTGCTTTTTAACTAGGGCAAGTGTGCCTGAAATCCAGAGCAACAGTGGGCCCCCTCCACCAGAAGACCAGCACAAACCCCTTGCATGTACCAAGTCTACTGACCACAGAGTGCTACAAAGCTTCAGCTCTATGGGAAACAGGATCTGGCTTCTTTTAACAAGCAAACCAAAACTGACTTAGTTAAAAATCGCCACACTGGACAAGGTCCCCAAATGCTTCCCACTGCAGACAGGGAGAAATTCTCCAGAGGACTCACTGGAGGGAAAAAGTAGCCAAAACACAACAGTGGAATGCACACAGCATGCCCCAGAAAAATTTCCTCAAGCGCCAGGCCCTGGACAGTATAGGACCTCTAAATATAGCCATTACTCTCAGGAGCAGGAAATATAACAGGCTTTCCTAACACAGAGAAGACAGAGACTTAGACAAAATGCCAAGACAGAGGAACTCATCCTCAAAGAAAGAACAAGAAAAGGTCACAGCAAGGAATCTAATCAAAACAGATATAAGTAATATGCCCGAACCATAATTTAAAACAACAATCATAAGGACACTAGCTGGGCTTGAGAAAAGCATAGAAAACACCAGGGAGTCCCTTACTACAGAGGTAAAAGACCTAAAAACTAGTCAGGCCAAAATAAAAAATGCTACAACCAAGATGTAAAACCAACTGGTGTAGTGACTACAAGGATGGAAGAAGCAGAGGAACGGATCAGTGATATAGAAGATAAAATTATGGAAAATAATGATGCTGAAAAGGAGAAGGAAAGAAAAATATTAGATCACAAACATAGACTTAGGGAACACGTGACTCCATAAAGAATAACATTCATATCACAGGACTCCCAGAAGAAGAAGAAACGGAAAAAGGGCAAAAGGTTTATTTGAGTGAATTATGACTGAAAACTTCCCTAAACTGGGAAGGAAACAGACACCCAAATCCAGAAAGCAAAGAGAACTCCCATCAAAATCAATAAAAGCAGGCCAAACTAAGACATATCATAATAAAATTTGCAAAATACAGAGATTTAAAAAAAATCCTGAAAGCAGCAAGGGAAAAGAAATCTCTAACTTACAGGTATGACAAATAAAGTTAGCAGACTTTTTCACAGAAACTTGGCAGGTCAGAGGGAGAGGCATGATATATTCAACGTGCTGTATGGGAAAACTATGCAGACAAGAATACTTACTCAGCCAAGCTGTCATTCAGAATAGAAGGAGAGATAAAGAGTTTCCCAAACAAAAACAAAAGAGTTCGTGACCACTAAACCAGCCCTGCAAGAAATATTAAAGGGGATGCTTTGAGTGGGGAAAAAAAGACCAAAAGTAATGAAGACTAGAGAGTAACAGAGAAAATCTCCACAAACAATGATGTTACAGGTAATATAATGGCACTAGATTCATATCTATCAATAATCACTTGGAATATAAATAGACTAAATGCTCTGCTCTGCCAAAAGACATAGGGCAGCAGAAGTGGTAAGAAAGCAAGACCCATCTATGTACTATCTATAAGAGACTCATTTCACACATAAAGTCACCTGTAGATTGAAAGTAAGGGGATGGAGAACCATTTATCATGCTGATGGATGTCAAAAGAAAGCTGGAGTAGCCATACTTACATCATACAAACTAGATTTTAAACCAAAGAGACGGAGGAGCCAAGATGGTGGAACAGCATGGAAGCTTTTTGTGTGTCTCGTGTCCATGAAATACAGACAGACCAACACTAAACCATCCTACACACCTGAAAAACTGATTGGAAGATTAACACAACAATCTGCACAACCTGAACCACAGAATTCAGCAGGTACACGACACAAAGAGCTGAACTTGGGGAGCAAGAAGCCCCGAAAGGAATTCACCCCAAAGAAAGAACACGAAGAAACGACAGCCAGGGATTTAACCAACACAGACACAAGCAAGATGTCTGAACCAGAATTTAGAATCACGATAATAAGAATACTAGCTGGAGTCGAAAACAGATTAGAATCCCTTTCTGCAGAGATAAAAGAAGTAAAAAATAGCCAGAATGAAATTAAAAATGCTATAACTGAGCTGCAATCACGGATGAATGCAGCGGTGGCAAGAATGGATGAGGCAGAACTGAGAATCAGCAATATAGAGGACAAACGTATACAGAATAACAAAGCAGAAAAAAAAGAGGGAGATTAAGGCAAAAGAGCATGATTTAAGAATTAGAGAAATCAGTGACTCATTAAAAAGGAACAACATCAGAATCATAGGGGTCCCAGAGGAGGAAGAGAGAGAAATAGGGGTAGAAGTGTTATGTGAGCAAATCATAGCGGAAAACTTTCTTAACCTGGGGAAAGACACAGACATCAAAATCCAGGAAGCACAGAGGACCCCCATTAGATTCAACAAAAACCAGCCATCAACAAGGCATATCATAGTCAAATTCACAAAATACTCAGCAAGGAGAGAATCATGAAATCATGAAAGGGAAAAGAAGTCCCTAACCTACAAGGAAAGACAGATCAGGTTTGCAGCAGACCTATCCACAGAAACTTGGCAGGCCAGAAAGGAGTGGCGGGATATATTCAGTGTGCTGAATCAGAAAAATATGCAGCCAAGAATTCTTTATCCAGCAAGGCTGTCATTCAAAACAGAAAGAGAGAAAAAAATTTCCCAGACAAACATTAAAGGAGTTTGTGACCACTAAACCAGCCCTGCAAGAAAGTTTAAGGGGGACTCTCTGAGGGGAGAAGAGATGAAAAAATTATATATATATATATATATATATATATATATATATAGAAATAATACAATAATACAATATATATATACATATATATATATAATTTATATATATAAGTAAATACCAAAAGCAACAAAATATTAGAAAGGACCAGAGAACATCACCAGAAACTCCAACTCTATAAGCATCATAATGGCAATAAATTCATATCTTTCAGTATTCACTCTAAATGTCAATGGACTCAATGCTCCAATCAAAAGACATAGGATAACAGAATGGATAAGAAAATAAGATCCATCCATATGCTGTTTACAAGAGACCCACTTTAGACCTAAAGACACCTTCAGGTTGAAAATAAGGGGATGGAGAACAATCTATCATGCTAATGGTCAACAAAAGACAGCTGGAATAGCCATACTTATATCAGACAATTCAGACTTTAAAATAAAGACATCAAGAGATGCAGAAGGGCATTATATCATAATCAAGGGGTCTATAGACCAAGAAGACCTAACAATTGTAAACGTTTATGCGCCAAATGTGGGAATACCCAAATATATACATCAATTAATCACAAACATAAAGAAACTCATCGATAGTAATACCATAATAGTAGCAGACTTCAACACCCCACTCACAGCAATGGATAGATCATCTAATCAAAAAATCAACAAGGAAACAATGGCTTTGATTGCCACACTGGACCAGATGGACTTAACAGATATATGCAGAACATTTCATCCTAAAGCAGAATATACATTCTTCTCCAGTGCACATGGAATGTTCTCCAGAATAGACCATATACTGGGACACAAATCAGCCCTAAGTAAGTACAAAAAGATCGAGATCATACCATGCATATTTTCAGACCACAATGCTATGAAACTCGAAATCAACCACAAGAAAAAATTTGGAAAGGTAACAAATACTTGGAGACTGAAGAACATCCTATTAAAGAATGAATGGGCTAACCAAGCAGTTAAATAAGAAATTAAAAGTATATGGAAGTCAATGAAAATGATAGCACCACAACCCAAAACCTCTGGGATGCAGCAAAGGTGGTCATAAGAGGAAAGTATATAGCAATCCAGGTCTTCCTAAAGAAGGAAGAAAGATCTCAGATACACAACCTAACCTTACACCTTAAGGAGCTGGAAAAAGAACAGCAAATAAAACCCAAAACCAGCAGAAGACAGGAAATAATAAAGATTAGAGCAGAAATTAATGCTATAGAAACAAACAAACAAACAAACAAAAAAAAAAAACAACCAAAAGAGTAGAACAGATCAATGAAACCAGAAGCTGGTTCTTTGAAAGAATTAACAAAATTGATAAACCACTAGCCAGTTTGATCAAGAAGAAAAAGGAAAGGACCCAAATAAGTAAAATCAAGAATGAAAGAGGAGAAATCACAACCAACACAACAGAAATAAAAATAATAATAAGAGAATATTATGAGCAATTATATGCCAATAAAATGGGCAATCTGAAAGAAATGGACAAGTTCCTAGAAACATACACCCTACCAAAACTGAAACAGGAAGAAATAGAAAATTTGAACAGACCCATTACCAGTAAGGAAATCGAATTAATCAAAAATCTGCCAAAAAACAAGAGTCCAGGGCCAGATGGCTTTCCAGGGGAATTCTACCAAACATTTAAGGAAGAGTTAACACCTGTTATCTTGAAACTGTTCCAAAAAATAGAAATGGAAAACTTCCAATCTCTTTCTATGAAGCCAACATTACCCTGATTCCAAAACCAGACAGAGACCTCAGTAAAAAAGGGAACTATAGACCAATTTCCCTGATGAACATGGATGCAAAAATCCTCAACAAGATATTAGCCAACTGGATCCAACAATACATTAAAAAAATTATTCACCATGACCAAGTGGGATTTATACCTGGGATGCAGGGCTGGTTCAATATCCGCAAAACAATTAACGTGATTCATCACATCAATAAAAGAAAGGACAAGAACCATATGATCCTCCCAACAGATGCAGAGAAAGCATTTGACAAAATACAGCATCCTTCCTTGAAAGATTTTAAACCAAAGACTATAACAAGAGATGAAGAACTGCACTGTCTCATAATAAAGGGGCCTATGCAACAAGATCTAACAATTGTAAATATTTATATCCCCAATTTAGTAGCACCCAAATATAGTAATCAATAACTAACATTAAGAAACTCATTGAAAGTAATACAATAATAGTAGGAAACTTCAACACCCCACATATAGCAATGGACAGATCATCTAAGCAGAAAATTGACAAGGAAACAATGGCTTTGAATGACACACTGGACTGTATAGACTTAACAGTTATATTCAGAATATTTCATCCTAAAGTAGAAGAATACATAATCTTTTCAAGTATACACAGAACATTCTCCAGAATAGATCACATACTAGGTCACAAATCAGGCCTCAGCCAATACAAAAATATTGAAATCATACCATGCCTATTTTCTGACCACAACATTATGATACTTGAAGCCAACCACAAGAAAAAATTTGGAAACACCACAAATACATGGAGGTTAAAGAACATCCTACTAAAGAATAAATGTGTAAATCAGGAAATTAAAGAAAAAAAATTAAAAACATGGAAGCAAATGAAAATGAAAACAAGACAGTCCAAAACCTTTGGGATCCAGCAAAAGCAGCCATAAGAAGAAAGTATATAACAGTACAGGCCTTCCTCAAGAAGGAAGAAAGGTCTGAAATACACAACCTAACCTACACCTAAAAGAGCTCAGAAAGTAAGAGCAAATAAAGACCAAGCCAGCAGAAGAGGGAAAATAATAAAGATTAGAGCAGAAATAAGTGATATAGACACAAACAAACAAAAACAGTAGAACGGATCAATGAAACTAAGAGCCAGTTCTTTGGAAGAATTATCAAATTGTTAAAACCCTAGCCAGACTTATCAAAGAGGAAAGATAAAGGACCCCAATAAGTAAAATTATGAATGAAAGAGGAGATATCAAAACCAACATCCACAGAAATACAATTCTAAAGAATACTATGAAGAATTATATACCAACAAACTGAGCAATCTGGAAGAAATGGAAAAATTCCTACAGACTCACAAATTACCAAAATCAAAACAGAAAGAAGTAGAAGATTTGAACAGACCCATAACCAGCAAATAAATTGAAGCAGTAATCAAAAATCTCCCAACAAACAAGAGTCCAGGGCCAGATGGCTTCCCAGGGGAATTCTACCAGATATTTCAGAAGAGTTAATACCTATTCATCTCAAACTGTTCCAAAAAGCAGAGATGGAAGGAAAACTTCCAAACTCATTCTATGAAGCCAGCATTACCTTGATTCCAAAACCAGACAAAGATCCCACTAAAAAGGAGAATTACAGGCCAATATCCTTGAGGCATGGATGCAGAAATTCTCAATAAAACACTAGCAAATTGAATTCAACAGTAAGAATTATTCTGAAAGAATTATTCACCATGATCAAGTGGGATTACTTCCTGGGCTACAGGGCTGGTTCAATATTCACAAATCAATCAACATGATATACCATGTTAATAAAAGAAAGGATAAAACCATATGATCCTGTCAATAGATGCAGAAAAAAGCATTTGACAAAATGCAGCACCCATTCTTGATAAAAAGTCTCAACAAGGTAGGGACAGATGGAACATACCTGAACATAATAAAGGCCATATATGAAAGACCTATAGCTAATATCATCCTTAATGGGGAAAAACTGAGAATCTTTCCCCTATGGTAAGGAACATGACAAGGATTTCCACTCTCACCATTACTATTTAACATAGTACTGGAAGTCTTAGCCTCAACAATCAGACAACAACAAAGGCATCCAAATAGGCAAAGAGGAAGTAAAATTTCACTATTTGCAGACGACGTGGTACTCTGTAGAAAACCCAAAAGACTCCACCAAAAAAAAAAAAATGCTAGAACTGATACATGAATTCAGCAAAGTGTCAGGATACAAAATCAATGTACAGAAATCTGTTACATTTCTAAACACTAATAATGAAGCAGCAGAAAGAGAAATCAAGGCATCAATTCCATTTACAATTGCACCAAAAACAGTAAGATGCCTAGGAATAAACCTAACCAAGGAAGTAAAAGATTTGTACTCTGAAAACTCTAGAATACTTATAAAAGAAATTGAAGAGGACACAAAGAAATGGGAAGACATTCCATGATCATGGATTAGAATAACAAGTATTGTTAAAATGTCTATGCTACCCAAAGCAACGTACATATTTAATGCAATACCAATAAAAATACCACCAGTGTTCTTCACAGAGCTGGAACAATCCTATGGAAACTCAAAGGACCCCAAATAGTCAAAGCAATCTTGAAAAAGAAAAGCAAAGGTGCAGGCCTCACAATTCCAGACATCAAGCTACATAAGAAAACTGTAGGAATCAAGAAGGTATGGCCCCAAGACTGACACAATGGAACAGAATAGAACATAGAAATGGACCTACAGCTGTATGGCCAACTCATCTTCGACAAAGCAGAAAAGAATATTAAATGGAAAAAAAATCTCATCAACAAATGGTGTTGGAAAAACTGTACAGCAACATGCAGAAGAATGAAACTGGACCACTTTGTTATACCATACATAAAAATAAATGCAAAATGGATGAAAACCTAAATGAGAGACAGTGGAGAATCAAAATCCTAGAGGAGAAAACAGGCAGCAATCTCTTTGACCTTGGCTGGAGCAACTTCTTACTAGACACGTCTCTAGAGACAAGGGAAACAAAAGCAAAAATGAATTAGTGGGACTTCATCAAGGTAAAAATTTCTGCAAAGCAAAGGAAATAATCAACAAAATTAAAATGCAGCCTATGGAATGGGAGAAGATATTAGCAAATAACATATCTGATAAAGGGTTAATATACAAAATCTATAAAGACCCAAAACCAACCAAACTCAACACCCCCAAAACAAATAATCCAGTTAAGAAATGGGCAGAAGACATGAATAGACATTCTTCCAAAGAATAAATACAGATGGCTAACAGACATATGAAAAGATGCTCAACATCACTCATCATCAGAGAAATACAAACCCAAACCACAATGATATATCACTTCACACCTGTCAGAATGGCTAAAATTAACAACGCAAGAAACAACAGAGGTTGGCAACGATGCAGAGAAAGGGAAGCCCTCTTTCACTGTTGCTGGGAATCCAAATTAGTGCGGCCACTCTGGAAAACAGTATGGAGATTCCTCAAAAAGTTAAAAGTGGAACTACCCTATAACCCAGCAATTACAGTACTAGGATTTTACCTAAAGGATACAAGAATACTGATTTGAAGGGACATATGAACCCCAATGTTTACAGCAGCATTATCAACAAAAGCCAAATTATGGAAAGAGCCCAAATGTCCTTTGACTGATGAATGGATAAAGATGTAGGATGTGTGTGTGCCTGTGTGTGTGTGTGTGTGTGTGTGTGTGTATGTGTATACACATTTTTATTTTGGGTTGTGGAATGAATCATCTGAGTTTCTATTATTTCTTATGGGGAAATTCGCTTTGATATATAAGTGTTTTAGATTACAAGAATGTTTCTAGAACAAATTATGCTCACAAACCAAAGTTTTACTGTACTTAGGTATAAATGTGAAAAAAAATATGTACAAGATCTCTATGATGAGAACTACAAAACTCTGATGAAAATCAAAGAATTATATAAATGGAGAGATAGCCCATGTTCATGGATAGGAAAACCCAATATTGTCAAAATGTCAGTTCTTCCCAGCTTAATCTACATATTCAATGCAATCCTTATCAAAATTCCATCAAGTTATATTGTGAATATCAACAAACTGCTTCTAAAGTTTATATGAAGAGGCAAAAGACCCAGAGTAGCTGAAACAGTATTGAAAAATAAAGTTGGAAGACTGGTACTACCTGACTTCAAGGCTTATGATAAAAGTTACAGTAATTAAGACAGTGGTATTGGCAAAAGAATAGACAAATAGCTCAATGAAACAGAATACAGAGTCCAGAAATAGACCCATATAAATACAGTCAACTGATTTTGACAGGTAGCAGAAGCAATATAAAGAAGCAAAAAGTGTTCTCAACAAATGGTGGTAGAACAACTGGACATCCACAAACAAAATAATGAACCTAGACACAGATATTACATCCTGCACAAGAATTACCTTAAACTGGATCACAGACCCAAATGTAAAATGTAAAACTGTAAAATTCCTAGAGGATAACATAGGAGATCATTCCAAATGGCAAAGATTTTTAAACACAGTATATCACCAAAGACACCATCCATGAAAGAAACAAGTGATAATTAATAATTGGTTGTATACAAAGGAATGAAGGGCACCAGAAATGGGTAGAAGTCCTTCTCTGTAGGACTTGGCTTTGGCAGTTGTGAGTTTGTAGTTTTCGTTATTCCTTATCACAAGGACCAACATCTATGTTTATATAAGTGATACACTATACAAATATATGACTCAATCCTACCAGTCATTCCAGACTTCAAAGGCTTTCTCTTTTGGGGGTGATCTTAAGGAAACTCACTGCAAAATTTCAGCAGTACAGAGGGTGAACTTCTTTGACATTTTGATCTAGTAGAAAATAGTGTAGTGACTGAACCAATTCATAAGCTGAGGTATCCAAAGAGAGGTAGGCTTGAACAGGCTTGGAAAGATTTATTTCACCTTGGAAAAAACATGAGCCTGACCAACCATAGGATCACATCAATCTATTTATTATGTTTTATTACATTCATGGCACCATGCCCAGTATTGTAAGTGTGGTCATCCTTTATCCACACTGTAACACAGTGGACAGGCAACCCCAAACCCTTGTATTATAATTTTATTCTCAAATAAGGATAACATTGCCTAGCTTACAAAGTTGTGACCAGAATTAAACAAGGCACAGAAAGTCCTTGGCAAAGTTCCTGACAAATACTAGGTATTTCACAAATAAATGCTCTTTCTAATATCAACTCTCTGGTTTTCCATTAAGCTAGACTCTTCTCTAGGGGAATGATGGTTGAAGAGTCTAGAATCTTGCTGTCTAAAGTGTGGTGTTAAGATCAGCTGCAGCATTGCCTGGAAGACTCTTAGAAATGCAGCAATTGAAGATTCAACCCAGATCTACTGAATCAGAATTAGGTGATTTGTATGCACATTCAAGTTCGAACAGATTCCTAGAAAAAACAAAAACGAAAACTGTCTTTCCCAGCACCTACCTTTCTAGCCTACACGATATCTCTAAACTCCAGAGCATTTCTACCTAGATAATCTGCCATCCCCTTTCACCCTGCTTCTAGGTCTCTGTGCTCCTTCCCAGTAATTTTCTCCAGCACACAAGAAGAGGAAACATTTGTCCAAGCCCACAGCCTCTGTTACACTGGTTACAAAATGGCTACAATTCTTTAGCCTCCCTATATCTATACCTGTTGCAGTGTGACTCTGTGGCTCCTCCCATCAAGAGGTAAAGTCTATTTCTCCCAGGCCTTGGATCCACTGACGCTGTGACTTGCTTGGACACAGAATATGATGGAAGTGATGGTGTGCTGGTTCTGAGCTTAGGTCTCTAGAGACCTTGCACATTTCCACTCTCTCTAGGAATCATGCCACCACCATGTAAACAAACCCAAGCTAGCCTGCTAGATAATGAAAGACACGTGGCCTGGTCACCCGTTGACTCATCTGACAGCCAGCCAACAGCTAGATGTATGAGGCCATCCTAGACCAGCTGGCCCAGAAATAGCCAACTGATACATGTAGAATGTTTAAAAGCTGATTTTCATTTTGGTCAATAATTCTGCCTTCTATCAGACCAGAGCCTCAGTTACTTTTGTATTTTAAAAGAGTCAAAGCAGAAAATAATAAAGATCTCATATTTTTCTTGACACATACCTTGAGAAAGAATACAAAAGAATTGATCCACTTGCAAAATTGATTTTTTCCAGGCTTCCTGCCAATTGGAAGCAATTGGTAAGAACAGTATTAGTGTTATAGTTGCATGCTAATGAAAGACTTCACTAAAAACCTTAGTTATGAAAAGCTTACCTATAAACCTGATGCATTTTATACTAAAGAGAGAATATATATGCCTGGAAGGCTCATTTACAAAAGGAACTTATTCTAGATACTGAGTTAATACCAAAATGATAGTATCAAGTATGTCACTATGTCTAGGCATACGATAATAAATGTTTTAGTTAGAATTAGGCTGAGTTGCAAGTAACAGAAAGCCCCCAAGCAACATGGTGCCAGGGCCCCAGGCTTTTTCTATCTGGTTGCACTGCTATTGGTGGACTTGACCTCATGAACCAAGATGGTAGTATGTGCATTCTGAGCAGCAAGATGAAAGAACAAAAAGCAACACAAGGCCCCCACATCCAAATCCCCCATAATTCATATAGCACATACACACCATCAAGCATCAGTAAAGCCATCATCTTATTAGTCAATCAGTCACCAGCCACATCTAGCTGCAAGGAAGGGTCAGAAAAAGAATCTCTACTTTGAGAGGCCATGTGCTCAGCTAAATACTGCATAGCTACAGAATTTGGAAGACAACTAAGTCTCTGTCACAAAATGCTTAATGTTATCATTTTATAGATTTCTACTATGTGCCACTAAGGGTATCCATTAACTTTCAAAGGAGTTGGATTCCTAATTATTTTGTTTGTAACCTGAAAAGCAATTCCTCACAAAAAGAATGTTATTTCTAATTGTTGGGTTACCAGACCAATACAAAGTCTATTTCAGTCTACAGTGTCTTTGAAAGATGCATTTTCATCTATACTCAATAACCCCCTATTCCATCATTTTAAGAAAAAAAATACATTTTTAGTAACTGCAGATCGTCTGTCCTGGTCTCAGGAGAAGAGCCCCCTGAAACAGCAAAGGCTGAAGGGAAATGTAGATGTCCTACATTTGCATCAGAGAAAATAAATCTCCCTGTCTGGGGCATTAGTTATTCTCCAAGTTGTGACATAGGGAACACAGGACCACAGTAAAAAATGACCACACTATGTCCCATTTTAACCTATTCATGCCTTGATGGTCATTGGAACTATGCTCCCGGAGACCATGCGGCCTAGTCATGCTTACACAATCCATGAAGATGGGTGCAGTGCTGAGCTAGGCAGTCCTCTGGCTTCACTCTGCCCTTATTCCAGGCTTCACCAAATTCAGCTGCAGGAACATTCAGCATCCCATGAAGGCCAGTCCTTGGCCAAGTCCATGATTGGCCTCATCTGAGGACTCTCTGACTATGTCTATGTGAAACACATCTGCATCTCCAGAAATACAGAGACTAAGAAGTTGAGAACAGAGCAAGACAAAGAGACAGTAAAATTGGAAAACCATGGCAGTTGAATTGTCATTTTGTAGACATGTAGGTTGTGTGGGACATAGACCATGAGGCATTTCTAACACATAGATCTTTGGAATGATTTAATCTTGAAGTTTATGTTGTTTCCTGCTACTAAACACTTTGCCATTGGTGACAGATGTCTTTCATGATTATCCCTGAGAGCTTTGCTACTTTGAAAGCTGTTGATTAATGCATCTGTCTTCTCCTCCTTGGAAACCTTTACACTAGGCTGCTTGGGAGAGTTTATTGAAAAGTCTTTGTATTTTTGAGCCCTCTGAAAATTCATATTCAATTATACAGACTATATGGGGAAGAGAAATAAAGGTTTCCAGGAAAAAGTTTTAAATGGGCATAACTTTTTTGCGGCCTACTCTTTAGAAATTTGCTTTACTAACTGGTCAAAGGACATGCCTAATATTAACATAGCCTCATTTTAACTCACTTTCCAACAGAGCAGGGCTGGGTGGCTTAGTTTGTTTATTTAAAAAAAAAAAAAGGACAAAGGTTCTTTTGAGAGGTTGTGTTTTGATTTGACTTCAATCCCAAGAAAAGTCCCAGAACTTTCCTTTTAGTATGTACAGAATTACTTTTTTTATTGCATTTCATTATATTGGTAGTCAGTGGGACAAATCTGTCCATAACTCCTCTTGCTACTTGCTGTGGGGAGGCTGTTGTACTGTAGATACTACCACAAGGTTCTAAGAATGGGAACAATTTAGGGGCACATGGGTGGTTCAGTCGGTTGAGCATCCAACTTCAGCTCAGGTCATGATCTCTGTTTGTAAGATTGAGCCCCACATGGAGCTTGCTGCTGTCAGCCTGCCAGTGCAGAGCCCACTTCCGATCCTCTGTCCCCTCTCTCTGCCTTTCCCTTCCCCTGCTTGTGCTCTCCCAAGAATATTTTTTTAAAAATGGGAACAATTTACACCAGTCCAAGGTGACACACAGCTGAAAGCAAGTGAGATGGGCAGTGTGAGATCCAGGCTATACATGACTTCTCTTTCAATAACTAAATAAGCACTATAATCCTGCCCAAGATATGCCTGAACTTCCCTCTTTTTCCCAGGGCATTCAATACCATATCATATCATATCATATCATATATCATATCATATCATATCATATCAATACCAATTGCATATCAAGGATAGCAAGCCCTATCCTTCTGTGGTTATGGTGTCTCACTTCCTTTCCTCCCAAGGATTTTAGAGATATTAAAAAAATCTATTCTCCAATAAGTAACTAAGGATTCAGAACATAAGTATCCTTGTATAGCACCTCTCACACACCAATAAAATAGGCTAGTTGGTTTGTCCCTTGGTTAAAAAAAAAAAAGTAGGAATGATCAAAATATTTGACAACACATGAAACATGGCAGTATGGCAGTCATCAGTCCAAATGGATCTGGCCAGTATGTCAGCTCTGTACCTACCATAGAATGTTGGCCCTGTCACAAGTGGGGAGACTTCCCCCATGACTGATCTCCAGGTTGCAAGATTCTTCCCTTGTTTCCATATTTCTTAAAAAAAGGGGGGGGCATAGTTCTTTGTGGCCTGGGGCTCTTTATTTTAGAGGCTTTATTCTTCCCTCTTCTGGAAGTTTGAGTGACAGTCTTTAGTAACTGGTTAAGGCTGAGAATCTATTTGTAAATTCTACACACATTTGTCATTTGTAGAATGCCCCCTGCTTCCAAATGAGTCACCAAGCCTTGTCAATTCTACTTTCTAAATAGCCTCAAATTACTCCCTCATTTTGTCTCCCCCGCGACTTAGGCCAGATGTGCATTATGTCCTGTCTGGATTTCTCTTAACTAGTCCCCTGGGCATGCCCTTCTAATCCAGCATGCATACACATACAGTGAGGGTCTTCCAAGCACAAATGTGATCGTGTCACATCAGAATGTTGCTCTGGAGGATAAAAGCCTCTAACATTTTCAGGAAGTTTGTGATACACCCCCACACCTCTCTCCCACTCCCCAAAGGCCAATGATGTAAACAAGTGCAACTATGCAAAGCTCCCTGAAGGCACAGTTCTTTCTCTTGTCTGTGAGGGCTTGAGCTGCTCTTTCAATAGGGAATGTGGTCTGGAGGTCTTACCTGATCTCTTTAGGACTTTGTCCTCTACCGTCTCAGAGCCTCACCTCGAGACTTCTGTTGAGGTGTTCTTTACAACCATTACCCTGCATCTTTGTCCCAACACCTCACCCTGCAAAGTGGCGAGACCCCAAAGGGTGGCAACATTTAGGCACTTGAGAGTAAATTAGACCTTTACTTTCAGATTGAGTGGGTTTGTACAAAGAACTGGGATTTAGAGTCTTAGGAGAATACTTATTACCTGGGATAAACTTGGTTAATTCACTTAGTCTCTATTAGGGTTGGAGCATATGACATTGTCATTTTTGTAAGTCAAAAGTGATAAATAACGGGGCGCCTGGGTGGCTCAGTTGGTTGAGCTTCCAACTTTGGCTCAGGTCATGATCTCACGGTTTGTGGGTTTATGCCCCACGTTGGGCTCTGTGCTGACAGCTCAGAGCCTGGAGCTTGCTTCAGAGCCTGGAGCTTGCTTCTCCCTCTCTCTCCCTGCCTCTCCCCTGCTCGTACCCTGTCTCTCTCTTAAAAATAAATAAAACATTTAAAATTAAAAAAAAATTTTAAATGATAAATATCAACAGTTTCATATAGTTTAACCTAATATAAACCAAAATTTCCTGCCCTGAAATGCAGCTATCAGTCCCCACCTTCCAGGTCTGCTCTGAAGTAGTTTCATAGAGTGGTTAAAAGCTTGGGTGGTAAATTCAGAACAGGGTGAGTGTTCCAGCTCGGACTACCAGCTAAGTGTGACTCTGGACAAGTTATTTGTCCCTCTGGGGCCTCAGTTTTCTCATCTATAAAAATCGGAAAACAGCAATGTCTTCTCCATAGAGAGGTTATGAAAATAATTTGCATGAAGAGTTAAATTGGCAGCACTTTCTAAATGGCAGTTATTATGAACAAATACAATATCATATATGGCTCACTTTGTATAGCTTAACAATACAACTCATTTGCAATGACCATTTTGTTGATGAACAAGATCTTTAGATCCAGAATACCTTCCTCACCATTTAAGAGCCTCCATTTCCACTCAGTATTGATCAGGATCCTGGATGGATGCGTCTGGATGTTGCTTCCTTCTCTCTCTTTGCCTCCTGAAATGTGCTACCATCAGGACCTCAAGTGGTTGGAAGAGAACTACCAGAGACCCCAGCACCTGCCTCATCCCCTTTCTCAGATTTCCATTAACTTCTGAAAAAGCCAAAGAGGTAATCAAAAAGCAGTACTTGGACAAGTATGTTAAGAAGCTCTTGGGGCGCCTGGGTGGCGCAGTCGGTTAAGCGTCCGACTTCAGCCAGGTCACGATCTCGCGGTCCATGAGTTCGAGCCCCGCGTCAGGCTCTGGGCTGATGGCTCGGAGCCTGGAGCCTGTTTCCGATTCTGTGTCTCCCTCTCTCTCTGCCCCTCCCCCGTTCATGCTCTGTCTCTCTCTGTCCCAAAAATAAATAAAAAACGTTGGAAAAAAAAAATTAAAAAAGAAGCTCTTTATTTGCCTCTTCACCCAAGTTTACCCAAAACAGCAGCTAAACCATAGCTGGTGCCAACAGTAAGTCATAAGATGGTTATGCTACTTTGTGAGGTGTATCCTGACTTGGTCTTCATGTTTACAAGGCCATGTGGAGCCCCCAGCTTGGGTCCCCAAGCTGCCTTACCCACTAACTGTACTCAGTACTCCACAGAGAAAGACACCCACAAAGTAATCTCAGCAGCACAGGCTGGGTCCAGCATCTCACCCATCTTTTACTGTTCCTTTTTCCTGACTCTTTAGCAAAGGTCCATTGGAACTGGAATGTGTGGCTCTCCTCTTGTCTACCTCAGAAATGGCCTGGTGATATCTAGGTCTTCTCTGATTTTGAGGAGAAGCTGTTATCTTTCTGAAAGTCTTCACACTGAAGTCAAGTGTGTGGGAAAGAAAGATATACATTCTCTGAGGTGACCCAAAGCACAAGTGCAGTGGAACCACAGTACCAGGTGCCTTGAGCTTGTTCTTCTGTCCTGGGCTTCCTCCGACTGGGTCTGGCTTTGTTTGAGCCCCTGTTCTGATAACAGGCCTCTACATGGTTAAGGTAAAGAGCTCCACCTATTCCCAATTCCACAAGCACTGGCTCGATCATTTGCCTGATACCTCAGGTCTAAAGGTGAACACCTGCCTAGCTCCCACCAGCCTTCCTAAGGGCCATGGCCTCCATCTTGAATCCCAACCAGAACTGAAAAGAACTATCTGCTGTATGACATGGTACAGTGTGGGAAATGGCTGGTGTTCACTGCTGGAGACAGGAGAATCAGTGATCCCAAGACAGGGAACAAGAGGTGAGAGAAAAGTTAAGAGGAAAGAGTGGAAAAGAACATCCAGGGGGGAAAAAGAGAGGGGACCTGAGAAGGGGACATCCAGCACTGAGCTCTTCTGCCTCAAATAGTTTTGAGGGATGGAATACAACTTCATTTTACCAATGTAATTATCAGAGGAATCCCAGAGCTTTGAGAGAGTGAGAGACCAAGACAGAAAGTTACACTAAGCATTCCTTCTCGGCTATTAATTTATGTTTAACACAGGGTGTGCACCTGTGAGCCAGCAAAGACACTCCCAATTATTGCTTTTAAAAAAATTTCTAGCTTTTTTCCACATCCTTGCTTCCTTTCTAACTTTGCCAAAATGCATACCTTGGAGGAGAGAGTCTTCAGCCTGGTCACAGCCACTGTGACATCTTGGTCTACAACTGGCGCCCCTAGATTTAGCAACTGGTTAAGATAGCTCTGCACTTGATTCCAGGACTTCTCCCTCTGTATGAGAACGTTCTCTTGATTGGGTCAGTTTTCTGGGTCTATTCAGGACGCATACAATGCATATCCTCAATCCTTTATCACAAACTTGTTAAAATATAAATTTACCATGTTTTCTCCTGTTTCCATCACTATTTCTCCTGGCAGGATTTGCTGCCTGTAGCATTCCATTTCTTACCTCTGCCACTAATAATCCACTGAGATCTAGGTATGCTAATAATAATGACAATAGTAGCTAATATTTGCTAAGAACTTGTTATCTGACAGTAGTGGTGCTAAGGGCTTTATAGATATTATCTAATTCTCACAATCTGTAGGTGCTAACTCTAGACTTCTATTTCTAGCAATATGACAGAACAGAGATCTTGAGAAGCCACTTATTGAAAAATACCTAGAAATGATTTATGAAGTATAACAAGCTGACTTGTGAATATAATCTGAGCTAGAGAGAAAGATTTCCCCAGGAATGAAAACAACAAAGAGGCTTAAGGCCATGGTTATCAGTAAGCCCTAACAGCTTCTGGCTGCCCTATGGCATTGGCTGGTCTTCCCAAACAATAAGTTTGGGTTTTAACAGCCATTTGAGAAAGGAAGACTAAGACTTGAGCTCACTCCAGGTAGAAAGTTGGAACTTAAATGCCTACGTTAGAAAAGAAAGTTAAAAAAAAAATCAATCTAAGCACTCATATTGAGAAATTACATAAAGAACTACAAATGAAGTCCAAAGAAAGTAGAATAAAAGAAGTCATGAAAAGCAGAAACTAACAATACAAAACATACACGTGCCACCTAACACTAGAGCCCTTGAAGACGCAGGTCAGTGGAAAGAGGGGATTCGAAAAAATGCTGTCTGCTGGCAAAGGGAGGCTACAAAGAAATTTGCCTATCTTGGCCTTTTTCTGGATTAAGGGCCAAAAGCTATTGGAATTCATAAACACGAGCCTCCCCTGAATCAGATCAGATCAAGCAAACAAGCGAATAAATAAGCATAAACAACACATTAAATAAATAAATAAGCATAGACAAAGCCCAACTTGCCTAGAGCAACCACAACCAGCAAAAGCAAAGGCAAGGCCTCTGACACAGGACATACCTCCAAACATGCTGCATCTACTCACAGTCAGGGGAATGGGAGCCCGAAAAGCCATCACATTCGGTGGCTCCTCCAGTCCTTGGGACCCACCACCATCTCATCCTTGAAAACACTAAAAAATGTGGTGCTGGGACCAGCTCCATCAGTATCACCTGGAACTTGTTAGAAATTCAAATCATGGGCCCCAGGTCAGACCCACTGACTCAACAACTCCAGGGATGGAACCCAGAAGTCTGTGTTTAACAAGCTTTCCAGGTGATTTTTATGCACTCAGTTTGAGAAAATTATACCCCTTTTTCTTCCCCAAGCCTGCCACCAAGACAGACATCTTCAATAAGTTCCAGTAAGATTGGGAATTACTGCTCTAGATCTTAAGTGTATCTTGTACCTACCAAACCTTAACAAATACAAGTTTTAGAACACCACAGAATTTTCGGTTTTAATTTTTTTTAAATGTTTATTTTCAAGAGAAAGAGAGAGAGAGCGCGTGCGCATGCCTATGCACATGCGGGGGAGGAGCAGAGAGAGAGGGAGACAAGGGACCAGAAGCAGGCTCCAGGCTATGAGCTGTCAGCACAGAGCCCAACGTGGGGCTTGAACTCATGAAGCACAAGATCATGACCTGAGCCAAAGTGAGTGCTTAACCAACTGAGCCACCCAGGCACCTTGTAGAATTTTTAGTTTTAAATCAGTTGAACAAGCAAGTCATTCTTTTCATGCTTTTTGTTCATTTTTTATTTTAAATCCAGCATAGTTAACATACAGTGTTATTCTTTCCATATTTTTTGTACAATAAAACAATAGGCTCTTTAAATATGTAGGGTTTCGGCTTAAAAAATGAAATCTTCTCCAATGATTATTTATAATCTATTTATGTAATAATTAGCATATGACTGAGAGATACTAATTACTTTAACATGAATAGAGCAGACATTTACATATATTATAATGCTAATAATCTTCTATTTTCAGTCCAGAATTTGGGTGTATGTACTGTGTTTTTACTTGAGTAGAAAAAACCACTACCTCTTAAATAGAATGAACACTGATTCTGTTGCTCTGAATACATGAATAATTTTGAAATTAGGGCATTTTGCTTGGGACACAACTAACTCATCTGGTCACCTCTGATTCCTTTCACTCTGAGTTGTTAGTTCTTACTTAGAGTTGTTCATAGTATTTATTTCAACTTCATGCAGGTCTGAAATGGTGACAGTTCTCAGTAAAAATAATAATTTTATTTCATAGAGTCTATGGAATCATGTTTTCTATTCCATATTGTTATTTCATCAGAAAATGTTTTCTGATGAAAAATCTCCTATGTCGTATTGTGAAAAAGATGGAGAGGACTTGCTGCTCTGGTGACTGGGAGTCCTATGCATTGGTAGAGTTACTACAAACTAGAGTTGTAGGAATCTAGAATTGAAGTAGTTTATTTAAAATTTTTTTAACATTTATTCATTTTTGAAAGGCAGAGAAAGACAGAGCGCGAGTGGGGGAGGGGCAGAGAGAGAGAGGGAGGCACAGAAACAGAAGCAGGCTCCAGGCTCCGAGCTATCAACACAGAGCCCGTCGTGGGGCTCCAACTCACGGACCGCGAGATCATGACCTGAGCTGAAGTCTGCCACTTAACCGACTGAGCCACCTAGGCGCCCCTGGAGTAGATAGTTTATTTTAAAATAATGAGGCCCTGGATATCTTGCCTAATTTCAAGATTTCTGACGAATGCAATCAGTGATCAGAAAGGTCTTTTATAACACCTGCTTCCATTCCTTCCACTATGCACAGTGGCAGGGTCTATTGGCACATGTGCAGTAGATGTTAAGAGTAAAGTTATTCTGGGGCGCCTGGGTGGCTCAGTCGGTTAGGCGGCCGACTTCGGCTCAGGTCATGATCTCGTGGTCCGTGAGTTCAAGCCCCGCGTCGGGCTCTGTGCTGACAGCTCAGAGCCTGGAGCCCATTTCAGATTCTGTGTCTCCCTCTCTCTGACCCTGCCCCGTTCATGCTCTGTCTCTCTCTGTCTCAAAAATAAATAAACGTTAAAAAAAAAATTAAAAAAAAAAAAAGAGTAAAGTTATTCTGAGAACTACCATAGATGAAGCAAATATTGCCAGGCATGCTTCCTGTTCTGTCCAAGCAGTCCTTGCTGGGGACTGAGTTTCAACCAGAGTATCCTCCCCCAACATCTCCTGTTCCTTAAAACCATCTCCTGTTCCTTAAAACCAGTCCCTTGTTTACCTTAAATATGTTATCTATTCTCCAGACCCAATAGTCTAG
Organism: Neofelis nebulosa; assembly: GCF_028018385.1. Lineage (NCBI taxonomy): Eukaryota > Metazoa > Chordata > Mammalia > Carnivora > Felidae > Neofelis > Neofelis nebulosa. The sequence continues at coordinate 91,749,515 of NC_080785.1, forward strand.
CCCTCTTCTCTTCTTGACAGAAGATATTTAACCCAGGGCATCCAGGCATTCTGGCTTCTGCCATTCCATCTCAACTGGCAGAAGGATGAGTCATCACAGAGAAAAACTCCACCTCTACTACCAAAATCATATGCATCCCATATTCCTTACCCTCAGCATCATCAACATCTCTTTCATGTCCCTTACCTCATCTCCAACATTAACACCCTCATCAAAACTCCAATGAGTCATGAACATCAATGCCATCATTATCATGATCTCCCATGCCATCATTGTTTTCCACATGTTAAGAAGTAGTGTGATATGTTATAAAAAGAAAAGGAGGTCTGAAAGCAAGCTAAAATACTTTCAAATTATGGCTGTAGCTCTTACAATGTGTAAGAGGTTGGGCAAGTTCCTCACCTTGAATGTTTTTCCTTGTCTGTAAATAATGGGGATAATACCTTCCTCACATGATTTTTGCAAAGATTGAATGAGGTAAAGTACATAAAACATCTAACACAGTAAGACTCCTGTAGGTGCTCAACAAAAGTTGGTAATTTTTGTATATTGTTGGAATTCAATAAACACAGAACATGTAACTGAACAAATGAATGGACAAAAGGAATTAATGTTCTTAAGGAACATTTCATCAAGGACAGATGTTGTCAAACAAAACCTTAGTTATTAGCTGCCTCAATTAAAGCAGGAGTGGGGGGTCCTGAGCTCTTTTACTCCTTTGTCCTCTTCAGTGTTTACCAGGTCAACTTTGCCCTGAGACTTCAAAAAGTACAGTGTGAAAACCACAGACCTAGGCCCTATTCTGCAAACTAAATTTTATTATACCCTTGATCGAGGTTCCATATGTTTTTTATTAGTTCTATTTTCTCTTTGTTACTAATATAAATGAAACCCTCATCATTACATCTTCTAACTTGTATTGTTGTTGATATACAGGAATGTTGCCTTTGTATATAAATAAATTCTCTTGAAAATTCTAAAAAACTGAATTTTCAGTTTATTCTCCTGAGGTTTTCCAAGTACATAATCACATTGCTTACAAATGATGATTTTATCTCCACCTGGCCAATATTTTTATCTCTTGTTTCATGTTTTAGAGTATGCACAAGAACCTCCAAAATAATGTTATATAAAAATGGTCATGATATGCATCCTGGTTTAGTTCTTAATTTTGCTTTCTTATAGACCAGTTTTTCACTACTTTGTTGCAAGAGTCCCAACCCATGAGATTTTGATTTTATTGGTCAGGGGTAGGTCTCAAACATCAGAAGGTTTTAAAAGCTCCCTAGGCAATTCTTTTGTCCAGAGAATTGAGATCTTCATCCAGGTAATTTACCATGGAGTATGATGTTGGCTGCTTATTTAATACAGAATATCCTTGTCATGTTTAGGAAGAATTTGCTGTTCCAAAATGTCTAGGGTTTGTCTCTTTGTTTATTTTAGAAATAGTGTTGCAATGATCTATTGAGATAATTACATTATATATATATATATATATATATATATATATATACACACACACACACACATACACACACACACACATAGACACACACTCTTACTGGATGCATTAAAATGATATATTCCTACGTTAAACTCAACTTGGCCATGTGGATAATTCCATTATTGTTCAGAGTTCAGTTTGCATTTATATTTATAATTTAGAATGATGTCTTTTTTTTCTTTGTGTGAACATATACATTCATTATTTTGGGTAGAGTTCTAGGAGTAGAGTTGCTGGGTCTTACAATAAGTCTGTTTCATTCTTTAAAAAGTTTCCATATTGTTTTCCAAACAATTGTTTTTAAATTTTTTTTTTTTTCAACGTTTTTTATTTATTTTTGGGACAGAGAGAGACAGAGCATGAACGGGGGAGGGGCATAGAGAGAGGGAGACACAGAATCGGAAACAGGCTCCAGGCTCCGAGCCATCAGCCCAGAGCCCGACGCGGGGCTCGAACTCACGGACCGCGAGATCGTGACCTGGCTGAAGTCGGACGCTCAACCGACTGCGCCACCCAGGCGCCCCCAAACAATTGTTTTTAATAGATAAAGTCAATTTGTATATCTTAAACATGATCATTATTTGTATTTATTTTCTCCAAAATGAAAATCTTTCAGAAATGATTTGATCAAAAAGTTAGGTCTCTTGTTTTTTTTCATTAATTTTGAAACTTTATTCACAAAATTGTTATAGTACTTTAAACCATGATTTTAAAAAACTACCTCAAAAATGTGATTTGATATTAGATAATGTAAAACCCCTTAAATATTGATTTGTATAAAATTGGGATGACAAGTTTTGAAGTCAATATCTATAAAGGTTCTCAAATTCATTCCATCTGAAAATATTGCCAACATTGCCAATTTTTTTTTAATTTTAATGTCTCAATTTATCTTTTTTTTTTTAAGTTTATTTATTTTGAGAGAGAGAGAGTGTGCATGCAGAGGAGGGACAGAGAGAGAATCTGAAGCAGGCTCTGCACTGTCAGTACAGAGTCCGATGTGGGGCTCAAATTCATGAACCTTGAGATTATGACCTGAGCCAAAATCAAGAGTTGGCCACTTAGCCGACTGAGGCACCCAGGTGCACCAACATTGCTAAAATTTTCAGCAGCTTTTCTTCATGAATGATTTGTACATTAGCAACCCTTTCATATTTCAAATACTGCTTAGAACATTGAAAGAAAAGCCAAAGGCTCTACTTACATCAGACAAAATACTTTAAAACAAAGACTATAACAAGAGACAAAGAAAAACACTATATAATAATAAAGGGAATAATCCAACAAGAATACACAATAATTGTAAATATTTATGTACCAAACATGAAGCACCCAAATACATAAAACAGTGAACAACAAACATAAAGGAACTAATCAATAATAATACAATAATAGTAGGGGACTTTAACATTCCACTTACATCAATGGACAAATCATTTAAACAGAAAATCAACAAGAAAACAATGGCTTTGAATGAAACACTGGACCAGATGGAATTAACAGATATATTCAGAACATTCTATCCTAAAACAGCAGAACACACATTCTTTTAAAGTGCACATGGAACATTCTCCAGAATAGATCACATATTAGCACACAAAATCAGCCCTAACAAACTCAAAAAGATCAAAGTCATACACAAGAAAAAATATGGAAAGACCACAAATACATGGCAGTTAAATAACATGCTACTAAACAATGAATGAGTTAACTAGGAAATAAAAGAAGAAATGAAAAAGTACATGGAAAAAATGAAAATGAAAACACAATGGTCCAAACCTTCGGGATACAACAAAAATGGTTCTAAGAAGGAAGTTTATGCAATACAGGTCTACCTCCAGGAGCAAGAAAAGTCTCAAACAACCTAACCATACACCTAAAGAGCTAGAAAAAGAACAATAAGTGAAGCCTAAAGCCAGGAGAAGAAATGAAATAATAAAAATTAGAGCAGAAATAAATGATATTGAAACTAAAAAGCAATAGAACAGATCAATGAAACCAGGAGCTGGCTCTTTGAAAAAGTCAATAAAATTGATAAATCTCTAGTCAGACTCATCAGGAAAAAGAGATAAATGACTCAAATAAAATCACAAAATAAAACGAACAAATGAGAGAGGAGAAATAACAATCAATACCACAGAAATGCAAACAATTTTAAGAGAATATTCTGAAAAAACTATATGCCAACAAATTGAACAACTTAGAAGAAATTAATAAATTCCTAGAAATATAAACTACCAAAACTGAAACACAAAGAAATAGAAAATTTTAACAGACTGATATCCAGGAAAAAAATTGAATTATTAATCCCAAAACTCCCAACAAACAAAAGTCCAGGACCAGATTAATTCTACCAAACATTTAAGGAATAGTCAATACCTATTATTCTCAAACTATTCCAAAAAGTAGAACAGGAAGGAAAACCTCCAAATTCTTTCTGTGAGGCCAGCATTACCCTGATATCAAAACCAGAAAAAGACTCCACTAAAAAAAGAGAACTACAGGCCAATATCCCTAATGAACATCAATGCAAAAATACTCAACAAAATACTAGCATACTGAATCAAACAATACATTAAAAAAAGTATTCACAATGATCAAGTGGGATTTATTCCTGGGTTGCAAGTGTACTTCATTATTCACATCAATTAACATGATAAAGCATATCAATAAGTGAAAGGATAAGAACCACATGATCATTTCCATAGATGCAAAAAAAGCACTGAACAAAGTACAACATTGATTCATGATAAAAACCCTCAACAAAGTAGGTTTAGAAGAAAAATACTGCAACATAATAAAGGGCATCTATGAAAAACCCACAACTAAAGTCATCCTTAATGGGGAAAAACTGAGAGGTTTTCCCCTAAAGTCAGGAACAAGACAAGGATGTCCACTCTCACCACTTTTATTCACCATAGTACAGGAAGTCCTAGCCACAGCATTTAGATAACATAAAGAAATAAAAGACATCCAGATCAACAAAGAAGAAGTAAAATTTGGGGCGCCTGGGTGGCGCAGTCGGTTAAGCGTCCGACTTCAGCCAGGTCACGATCTCACGGTCCGTGAGTTCGAGCCCCGCGTCAGGCTCTGGGCTGATGGCTCAGAGCCTGGAGCCTGTTTCCGATTCTGTGTCTCCCTCTCTCTCTGTCCCTCCCCCGTTCATGCTCTGTCTCTCTCTGTCCCAAAAATAAATAAAAACGTGGAAAAAAAAATTAAAAAAAAAAAAAGAAGTAAAATTTTCACTATTTGTAGATGACATGATACTCTATATAGAAAACCCAAAAGAGTCCATGAAGAAACTGTTAGAACTAAAGAACACAGGATACAATCAATGAACAGAAATCTATGGCATTTCTATACACTAATAATGAAGCAGCAGAAAGATAAATTAAGAAAACAATCCCATTTATAATTGCACCAAAATAATAAGATATCTAGGGATAAACTTAATCAAAGAGGTGAAAGACCTATACTCTGAAAACTCTAAAACATGGATGAAAGAAACTGAAGACAACACAAAGAAATGGAAAAACATTCCATGCTCATGGATTGAAAGAACAAATAATGTTAAAATGTCTATACTACCCAAAGCAATCTATATATTTAATGTAACCCCAATCAAAATACCAACAGCATTTTTCACAGAACTAGAACAAACAACCCTAAAATTTGTATGGAACCACAAAAGACCCTGAAAAACCAAAGCAATCTTGAAAAAAAAAAAAAAAACTGGAGGCATCACAAATTCTAGATGTCAAGTTATACTACAAAGCTATAGTTATCAAAACTGCATGGTACTGGCACACAGTAGGCACATAGATCAATGGAACAGAATAGAAAACCCGGAAATGAACCCACAACTATCTGGCCAATTAATATTTGACACAGCAGGAAAGAATATCCAATGGGAAAAAGGCATTCTCTTCAACAAATGGTGTTGGTAAAACTGGACAGAAATATGCAAAAGAATGAAACTGGACCACTTTCTTACACAATACACAAAAATAAATTCAAAATCGATTAGAGATCTAAATATGAAACTTGAAACCATAAAAATCCTAGAAAAGAACACAGGCAGTAACTTTTTTGACATTGGCCAAAGCAACTTTTTCTAGGTATGTCTCCTGAGACAAGGGAAACAAAAGCAAAAATAAACTACTGGGGCTGCATCAAAATAAAAAGCTTCTGCTCAGCTAAGGAAATAATCAACAAAAATAAAAAGCAATCTACAGAATGGGAGAAGATACCTGCAAATGACATATCCAGTAAAGGATTAGTATCCAATATATAAAGAACTTAGAAAACTCAACACCCCAAAACAGAATAATTCAATTAAAAAATGGGCAGAAGAGAGGCACCTGGGTGGTTCACTCCATTACACATCTAACTTTGGCACAGGTCATAATATCATTGTTCATGAGTTTGAGCCCCACGTTGGGCTCTGTGTTGACAGCTCAGCACCTGGAGCCTGCTTTGGATTCTGTGTCTCCCCATCTCTCTGCCCCTCCCCTGCTTGCACTCTGTCTCTCAAAAATAAACAAACATTTAAAAAAAATTTTTAATGGGCATAAGACATGAACAGACACTTCAAGAAGACATCCAGATGGCCAAAAGACACATGAAAAGATGTTTATCATCACTTACCATCAAGAAAATGCAAGGTAAGAGTACAATGAGATATCACCTCACACCTGTCAGAATGGCTAAAATCAACAACACAAGAAAACAACAGGTGTTGGCAAGGATATGGCAAAAAAGGAACACTCTTGCACCGTGGGTAGGAATGCAAACTGGTACAGCCACTGTGGAAAACATCTGAGGTTCCTCAAAAAGTGAAAAATACAATACCTTAAGATCCAGCCATCACACTACTGGGTATTTACCCAAAGAATACAAAAATAACAATTCAAAGGGATACATGCACCTTGATGTTTATACCAGCATTATCTACAATACCAAGATATGGAAGCAGCCTAAGTGTCCATCAATTGATGAATGGATAAAGAAGATATTGTGTGTGTGTATATATAACGCTAAGCAAAATAAGTCAGTTAGAGAAAGACAAATACCATATGAATTCACTCATATGTGGAATTTAAGAAGCAAATGTGAAAAAAAAGAAAGACAAATCAAGAAAAAACTCTTAATTAGAGAATAAACTGATGGTAGGGAGAGGGGTAGGGAAGGTGAGTGAAACAGGTGATGGGGATTAAGGAGTGCACTTGTCGCCATGAGCGGTGGCTGTTGTATGGAATTGTTGAATCAATATATTGTACACCTGAAACTAATATAACACTTTACGTAAAAAAAAAAAATTAATTAAAAAAATAAATCGGGGCATCTGGGTGGCTCAGTCGGCTAAGCATCCAACTTTGGCTCAGGTCATGATTTTGCAGTTTGTGGGTTCAAGCCCCACATGGGGCTCGCTTCTGTCAGCATGGAGCCTGCTTCAGATCCTCTATTCCTCCCTCTCTGCCCCTCCCCTGCTTGCGCTCTCTCAAAAATACATAAAACATTTTTAAAAAATAATAAAATACTTAAAAATAAGTTAAATTAAGTTTATGAAAAAAGAAAAAACAGACTTTAGAGTACTTAATTAAATTACTGGATTTTCTGATATTTTAGGTACCAGGAAATTAAATTTTGTGTGTATATGTGAATTATGTTTTTTTAATGTATTCTGTGTCCCGTTTTAGTAATAATAGCAATAATAATAGCATTATGTTTAAGAGGTGTTTGCTACATTCCAGATATTGTTCTAAACTCTTTGTATGATTATTATATTCATTTCTTAGTCTAACATATACGAGAACTGAAGCACAAAAGCATTAAAAATTGTGCCTATGGTCATACAACTAGTATATGGTAAGATGGGATGTGAACTTGGGTAAGCTGGAACTAGAGGACACTATTTCATGCCACCCCTCAGTGTCATCACATGCCACCTGTGTGACCTTAGGAGCAGACAAGTTCCTTAACCTCTGAACTTCTTCAATTTGCTGATCTGTAAAAGGAGGATAATGGTAATCCCTCCCTCATAGGGCCCTTCGGAGAATTACGTGGATTACTTGTGAAATGCTCAGAACCACACCTACAATGAGTAAGAACTAAGTTAAGTGTTAGTTAAAAAGATCCCAGCCAGGGTGGCTAGTCCCCAAGTCTTACCCATTGGCTCTGGTGTCAGGGTTATGGGGTTATGCTAGTTTTAAAAAATGACTTGAGTAGCTTTCATTCTCTTGCTACTTTTTCTTAAACCAGTTGTAGTCATTTACATTTTCTCCCAAACATTCATTTTCTATTGGCATAGGTACATATGATTTTTTTAAATAACAAAAAGCTCTATACTGTTACCATGTTTTACTTTTCTAATCGTGTGCGCTTGAATTTTCTGTCTACACACACACAAACAAGTTTTATTTTACTGATTTTTGTCTCGGTTATTTTTTTTTTAAGAAAAAGTCCTTGTATTTAAGGAAAACATTTAACACTTTAAATTTGCCTGTGTACAGCTTTGATCATATCTGACAATTACTTATTGGTGCTATTCCTAATCAATCTGCTTTTTGGGTGTTACTCCAATCACTTTGTTCGGTGAGCTCCTTTTTGGGTCACATTTGTTTCTTCTCCAATTGCTCTCTCAGACTGCTGTCACCTCAGGGGTCTCACTTCTAAGACAGACAGTCTCTTGACTCAGTTTTTCTCCTTCCAACAAATGGCAATTATACGTAACTGCAATGAAGGAAGGGAGATCAGATTTTCATGAGTCTTCCTGATCCAATTACATGATCCAGGCTCACAAAGTGACAACTGAGAGTTCTCCCATACAAACAAGAAATAATTAGAAATACAATAAAAGAATTGGTGCCATTTGCCATAACAGAAGAAAAAGGAGCAGGAAGAGGGACGGAGGAAGGAAGGAAGGAAGCAACTTAATAAAAAACAAGCAAGAAATATATAAAGAAGACTTTCAGAAAACTTTAAAACTCTTCTGAGATTTTTTTTAAAAAAGAGCTTAAATATAAATATAGAGCTATTCCTTGTGTTGGAATAGGAAAAGTTAATATTGTAAGAATGTCAATTATCTCTAAATTAATGTGTTAATTTGTTGCAGGCCCAATAAAATATTGATTTTTTAAATCAGAGCAGCTGGTTCTAAGATTTTTGTATAAATATCAAAATTCAAGCTCAGCCAGAAAAAATTTTCTGAAAGGGAAGCATATGAATTAGGCAAGTTCTACTAGATAATAAATCATGTTATAAAGCAAATGTGGTTAAGCTCAATGAATGAATCACCATAGAGAATCCAGAACTAGACTCAAAAACATATGCAAATTTAGTATATAACAAAGGTGACATTTCAAAGCAAATGCATTGTTCAAATAATAGTAATAATAATTCTATTCATAAAGTTTTAATACTTTTCTTATAAATGTTTTAATTTTTATTATGTCATATTATATGTTATAATATTTGTTACAGATGTTATACATTTTCTTATAAAAACGAATCTGTAAAATCCTAGGAGAAAACAGGAAAGTTATTTTTATATTCTGGATTGGGAAAGGCCTTAATATTTACTGAGCATTTGTTGCTAAGGAATTTTTAAGCACTTTACATATTTATTTATTTCATTTCCACACTATGTGATAATGTCCATTTGACAGAATAGAAAGCAAAGCACAAAATAGGTAAGAAAACTTGTTTTTTTCCCCATAGCTCAAGACAGAAGTACATAATCAGACAGTTTTACTCTAGAGCTTGTGTTCTCAACCGTGATGATAACAACCGACAAACCCCAGAGAAAAAAGAAACAACGATGGAGCCCAGTGGCAGGTCCTGGGCTCAATCCCTCATTGGCCTTAAAAGGTAGGCAGTATCTGACCGCATATGTCCACAGATGGGTCATTGTTAGCACCGGCATAAAAGCGTCTTGGCATTATTACCTAACCTGTGAACAGGTGGCAGGATGGTCCTGGTGGCAGAGAAAGGTACTGTGCCCACCACCAGGAAGTGATGTGTGAGAGGCAGTCTTGCAACCTGGTAAATTAGTTATGCTGGACCTGGCAGGACCTTACCCTGGAAATACAAAATGCCATTGTAAACGACCTATGTGTTTCCCTCTAAGAGGAAGAAAAAGCCCAGGAGGCAAGCTTACCCAATATCTGCAAGTGGGATGGCTTCCGGCATGCTTTGTTTAAGATGTATCTATTATGTGGATCAAAGTAAACTACAACTTACATAGGTAGGATTTTATATGTCAGAGGGTTCATTTTTGTCAATGCTCCAACACAGTCATCTGCAGAATCACTGCAAATCTTACCTCACTGTCTACCCAAGTTATATTCCAGATGGAGAAAATACTTTCATGTAAGTCAATCTATAAAGTCCTAGGAGAAAACATGGGAGAATTGTTTTTATAATCCAGAGTGAGAAAAATCTTTCTAAATTAGGGATGGACATTAAGCTCAGATGTTATAATAGAGAAGGACCATTTTTACTATATTGAAATTTTTTACATTTCGCATAGAAAAAGTAAAGTCAAAAAAACAAATGAAAATTAGGGAAAATATTTGCACCACCTACAGAATACAAAAGGCTAATTTCCATAATCCTTGTATAGCTTTTTTTTTTTAAAGATACACTGTAAAACAAAACAAAAATCCAATAGAATGAACAGAGGACACAAAAAGGAAGTTCACCAGAAAACAAGCATAAATGGCTTTTTTAAAAAATGTAAAGATGTACAATCTTAATTTTAGGAAGCAATTTAAAATAAAAATGAAATACTACTATTCATCTGTTGGACAAAAATCTTTGGTAATGCACAGTATCAATAAGGGAAGAGGAAAAAGACATTTCAGAAATGTAATTGGCTAACTGGTACATCTTCTTTGGAGGACAATTAAACATGATAATGGTAATAATAATAACATATTTATTGAGTATTTGCTATGTTAGGCAGACACTGGTCTATTTTAGATATTTTAATTTAGTTATTCCTCATAACAACCAAATGAAGTACTTTCTATTATGATTCGTATGAGAAATCAGAGGCAGAAGAAGATTAAGAAATGTGTTATGAACAGAGTAGCTGAAGTTCAAACTCAGCTTGCCAAGCTGGACAATATCTGTAAAAATTCAAAATATTTATACCTTTTATCTGTATGCATTCATTAGGGTTAGGTTTGGCTGGACAACACAGAAAAGAAAATAACTATGATTTCAACAAGGTAAAAGTGGATTTCTCTCCTGAGTAAATGAAATCTGAGGTATGCAGTTCAAGACTGACAGGACAGCTATATTCTATGAAGTGCTCAGAAATCTAGTTCCTTCCAGCTCTTGCTGAAACAATCTCAATTCACTTGCCATCCAAAGGGTGTGGCCCTATAGTTCAGGGTCCAATGCAGTATGCAAAGCACATCAAAGAATAAAGGACAAAAGGCATGCATCAGCTGTCTCTCAAGTTTCTCAGAAGCTGCCAAATGACATTTCCTCTCACATTGCTTTGGCTGCAAGAGAAGCTGGGAAAGGTAGTCCTAATTCTGGGTAGCCATAGGCACAGCTAAGCACTGGTAATAACCATGAAAGGAAGGGGGTGAAGGAATGGATGTGGAGGAGGTTCATTCTGTCCTACTGATACCACAATTGCAGTTCTAAGAAATTTTCCAACATTTGTACAAAAACATTACAGATCTTCCTCAATTTAGGATAGAGTCCCCTCTAGATAAAACCATTGTAAGTTGAAAATATTCTAAGTTGAAAATGCATTTGATACACCTAACCTACTGAACATCATACCTTAGCCTAGCCCATCTTAAACGTGCTCAGAATACTTGCATTAGCTGACAGTTAAGAAACATCATCTAACACAAAGCCTACGTTATATTAAAGTGTTAACTGTCTCATGCGTTTCACTGAATACGGTGCTGAAAGCACAAACACAATGGTCGTGTGGGTACAGAATAGGGGAAGGGGACTAAGAGGTACAAACTTCCTGTCATAAAATAACTCACAGAGATGAAAAGAACAGCATAGGAAATATAGTCGATATTATAATAACATGATGTGACAAATGGCGATTACACTCATAATGGTGAGCACTGAATAATGTATAGAATTATCAAATCACTTTGTTATACACCTGAAACTAATATAACACTGGATGTCAACTATACTTCAATAATAGAAAATGAAAAATTTTTAAAAAAGCGTCTATTACAATCGTTATTCAGGAAAGAAAAAAAAGATTAGGTTAAATGTCTGATTGTTGTTTTAGACTGCATTATGAAATATGTTCAGATTAAGATGCTGCCTCAAAACGTTCTTGTACCCGTGGGGAGGGGGAAGATATCTAGGTATAAAACAATAGGGCATATTAAGGAAAATCGCTGATAGTTGATCATGTGAGAGCCTAGCAGCATTGAGCAATTGGCCCCGGACCAATAAGGATGCAAAGGTGGGGGCAGGGGCTGGATGGGAAAGGCCTTTTCTATCATGCTGGAGTGTGGGGGAACCACATCTTGGAAGGCAGTGATGTAATAAATTGTGCATGTTAGAAAGATCACTCTAAGGGGAGTACAGATGTGAGATCTGTCATGAGACTACTGCATTGATGTTAAGCAAAGATAGAGAAGGGTGAGGCATACAGGAAATGCTGAATCAACAGCCACAGAATCAACAGAAGTGAGGTACTAGTTGAATCATGTTAGTGAGGGAATGAAAGGAATTATACTAGGATAAAGAATAAAAAATGGAGAAGGCAATTTGGGGAAAATGTGTTAGTTTGAGGTTATTTGTGCGATGACCACTTAACAAAGTCTAGGACACAGTCAAGAATCAGAATGACTCAACTTCCTATTTTTATTTATACCCTCTCCCTATATACAGTGTCACCTTCCCTGCCCTCTAATCCATGACCCTTTGTCTCCTTCCCACTCCAACCTTGCCTAATTAACACCCACTTACCCTTTAAGGATTAGCTCAAGACACCACCCCATCTGAAAAGTCCCTCATGACACTTCATCTCCTTCCCCTGAAGGCTGAATTAGGTGGCTTTTCCCCTCACACTCTTATAATCCTCCATGCATATTTTGCTCATTACACCATAATATCTGTCTCCCCTATATGATTTTAAGCTCCTTGTGGGTAGCACCTACATTTTCATCTCTAATATCCCCAGCATATAGCACAGTGCTTGTTAGGATGCAGTTGGCTCTCAGTGATTGTTGAATGAATGAATGAATGAATGAATCTAGAGTGGGAATAGGAACGTTTTTGTCTCTCAGACTGGGGTTGAGGTATTGGAGGGTGTTGAAGGTTGTAATTATGGGGTCTGAGTGAGAGTTTGAAGATGTCTACAATCTAAGTTCTATCTGTGAAATATGAATCATTTCCCAAGAAAAGGTGAAAAAGATAGGTTGAGGGAAATTATGGAGGTTTGGAACAGCTGCTGTGAGGAGTGGAAATGGGAAATGACCAGGCCCCTTTAAGATTGGCAAGGAGCACTAAGGGTCAGCTGACATTGGCAACCATAAATTTACAGTGAGTAACCCTAGTGACTGTGATTCCCTGTAGCAGCTCACTAGGTTGAGTGAAACAGAGGAAGGGCTGACAGAGTAGGGGACTCATCCAAGATTCAAGGCCACCAAGGCAGATGCAGCAGAGGACAAGGAGGCTCCAACACAAAGTGACACACTGTGGGGTATACACTGGATTAGGAAAGGAAATAGAGCCACGAGGGACAATATACAAGGAAATGAAAGGGAGGGAGTAGGGACCTCAAGGCTGAAGAAGAGAAGTTGTGAAGTCAAGGAGTGGAACACCTGGTTAAGGGAGGCTCTTTTGAGAGATCCAGCAGGAGACATGTTAAGTTTGAGATTCCAGCAGGAGACATCTGGGTGATCATAGAGCCTAGAGCACCACCACAGAAGTTAGCTACTGAAGGAAACTGGCAGTTAAGGTTGTGGGAGTCTGAAAATTTAAAGAACACTGAAGCTACATTGCTGGACCAATTATACTAGGATTCTGAAATTGTCCACAACAGAGGCAGGAGCAAGGTGAGAAGAAAGAAGAGTAGGAAGGAATTCCAGAGAGTTCCATGAAAAAAGGGTGATGCTCTGGGATTGAATAGATGGGCTAAGGAGGATGGAGGCAGGAATTTCAGGGGAGTAGAAAGATCATGGACTGGAGGTGGTAACAAGGGGCCTGTACATCACCGGCCAGCCTCTCCCTTAACTCTGAAGGAATTTTCTCTCTGCTGGAGCAAACTCTCCAACCTCTAGAACTTAGACAGCCTTTATCTTTGTTCTCCATTCTGGCATCTTGATTCTGCATTCTGAGACATCTCTTAATTTGAGTCTCCAGTCTGGTGCTCTTATTTCATTTTTTCATGGGCATCACTATATGTCCCAGAATGTTATGATCATCAAAACTAATCTGGCCTATTTTTCATTCCTTCGTGTGACCAATAGGACCAACTCTAGTGGACATAAGCTGAGTTTCACTCCAGATGATAATGAACCAACATGCCACTCTGCCCAAGAAATATACTTGCATCTTAGAAGATCCTCCCAGAAATAACAGAGTTACACAACCCACCTGACAAAGGCAGCAAGTAAGGCAGCCTTTTAGGGATACTTCAAAATGCAACAGCTATGTGTTTTCTAAGGCTGCTTCTTTTCACATGTAAGCAGGTAGACCAAAGCCAATGCTGTATATTATTTTAAGTTAGGGAGTGAAAGGAAGATAAACTGTCATAAAGGTATTTTAAACTGTTGGGAAGAAGGGGTATAATATGAGTGTTCTAAACTCACAGTCATTTGTGCAGGACATCCTATGTTCCCAGGATTTTAAGGTAAGCAACATGTGGTCTTCATAGTAGAAAAAACTCCATTCTTGACATCCTCTTTATGCTCTGCCAATACATAGTCACCATGAAAGCTGCCTGACATCTACTGAAAAACCCAATTAATAACAGATGATAATTGACTACCCATAAAATACCATGGTAGGCATGTGTGGGCAAAGGCTGTGAAGTATAGAACATGGTCCCTGCCCTTAAGAAACTTGAAACGTAAAGGAAAGTGAAGTGAAAACAATAAGAGTCAGAACTGTGTTAAAATAACACTACTTCTAGTCAGCATCAAGAATCAGACATTTTATTGTTTTGGAACTATTAACATTGCCACTGTGTTAGAAAGTTCTCTTGAGTTTTAGAATGTTGTGGAAGGTTGGACTTTTCTGAGTACGGGCAATTCCCAAGCTTGTGCATTGTGACACCAGCCAGTCAGATCAGCAAGCTCCTTACCCTCTGCTTCCTGCAGAATGAGCTGGCAGTTTTGTCTGTCTACGACACCACCTGGCTTAGCAAAGTAGGTCACATTAGGGCTCTTGGCTCAGAGACAATGAGAGTCAGTGGAACATGCTGTAACTGAAAGAGACTGTGATGATATCTTCCAAAGAGACTTTTAAGAGTAGAAAGGCCAACAAAAAGATTATAGCTATAATCATTCTTTTTTATTTTTAACTCATCCTTCTCTTCCTTTGTTATACAGCCTATCCTCTAGCAAAATATATAAATTCAACACATTTCTATTACTTTGGTACAGAGTGTTGTAAGAAATAGTATCTTATGTTATGTAGTGCATTTTTACAAAATCCTTCTGCATGTATGAACTCTTTTGATCCTCAAAGAAAACTCTATAGAAGTGAAAATTATTGACACAATTTACATAAGTTCATTTGGGGTTTAGGCCCCATTCACTCCACTGCAGGTGAGTTAGCAGTTACCTTTCCCACCCTCATGGCAGGAGATCCCCTCCTTATAGAGCAGCTGAGTCTGGTTCTAAATGTCACCACTCTTTCTTTCTCTAGACCCTGCCTATCTTACCCGCCAACTCCTTCGCTCATTCTCTCCATGGAATTCGATTCAATTCAATTCAATTCAATTCAATTCAATTCGATAGGCAATTAACAAAGGCTAACCATAAGCCAAACTGTATACTAAGAATTGCAATGACCAAATTGACACCCTCAAGGAGTAGCCAAATTAACTAGGGAGACAGGGGAGCAAATTATTATAATATGGCAACGATTACAATAGAGGGTTGCATATGGTACCACAATAGTTCCAAGAAAGGGAGCAATTAACTCTGCCTGGTAGGCTTAAGTAAGTAATGGTTGAGTCAAAAGTTGAAAGATGAGTAAATAGGGTAGAGAGGGCATCACAGACGGACACAACCTTACCTGGGCAAAGGTAAAGGAGTGGGGAACTGCAAGAAGTTCAATCTAACTTCCTATTCATATTAACACCCAATGTAATTGGAGAAAAACACACAAAAGTTACTTGAGGATCACTGACCTCAATTGAGGTCACAAGGCTACTCACACTCCTAGACTACTACTTTACAACTTCTTTCTCTGCAAACTTCCACCTGTTCCCAATCCTTTCTTCACTCTGGTCTTATAACTTTGTCTATTACTGCACTGAGAAAATCAGATCAGTGAGAATTTGCAAAATCACCTATCACATCTATCATTCCATCTACATCTATTCCCGTGTGCTCTGCTTTCACCAACATTAATATGAAGGATCTGTTCATCCCTCTCTGAGTCAATTATGTTTTGGACACTAGACTCAAGGCACTCTTGCTCTCTCAAGAACATTGTTATAAGCAATTCTCCCCCACTCTCCCACATCATCATTTCCATCAGCAATATGGAAAATACAAAACACTTATTTCTTGAATTTTAAAAAGAAAAAAGAAAGTCCTCTCTTGACCCTGCTTCCTTCCCTTCCCACTACTGCCTCATTTCTCTCCCTCACTTTGTTACAAAACTCCTTGAAAGAATTGCCTTATCCACTCTCTACAGTCCTTCTCCAATTCTCTGTTGAACCCACTCCAATTAGGTTTTTCCCCAGTGCTACTGAAATGGTTCTTGTCACATGTCAATGAACTCCACTTCACAAAATCCAGTGATTACTTTTTATAATTTTTTAAAGTTTTTTATTTATTTTTAAAGAGAGAGAGAGTGAGCAGGGGAGGGGCAGAGAGAGAGGGAAAGAGAGAGAATCCCAAGCAGGTTCCACACTGTCAGCATGGAGCCTGACACAGGACTTGAACCCACAAACCATGAGATCGTGACCTGAGCTGAAACCAAGAGTCAGAAACTTAACCGACTGAATCACCCAGGTGCCCCTGGTGATCATTTATTTGACTTCTTCCTATTTGACTGCCATCAGCACTTGACCCATTTGATCCCTCCCTCCTCAAAACACATTCTTCACTAGGCTTCCTGGACTTGAGGTCCTCCTCCTGTCTCTCCTCCTTCAGTGGCCACTCCCTCTAGTTTCCTTTGTTGGTTTCTTCACATCTTTCAGAACTTTAAGAGTTCTCTAACTCTAACCCCAGAGCTCAGTCCTTGCACATCTTCTGTCTCTTCCAAGGTGATTTCATGCAATCTCCTAGCTTCAATACTAAGTAATCCAGCCATGAGTCCTGCCTGCACTTCTCAGTTCTAACTCCAGATGCCTATATCTAACTGCATGCTCAAAATGCAGCTTGGATGTCTGATAAGCATCTCAAAGTCACCATGTTAAAAAATCAACTCCTTATATTTCCTCTAAAATCCATGATCTCTAACACACAAATTAAATTTTTTTTTCAACGTTTTTTATTTATTTTTGGGACAGAGAGAGACAGAGCATGAACGGGGGAGGGGCAGAGAGAGAGGGGGACACGGAATCGGAAACAGGCTCCAGGCTCCGAGCCATCAGCCCAGAGCCCGACGCGGGGCTCGAACTCACGGACCGCGAGATCGTGACCTGGCTGAAGTCGGACGCTTAACCGACTGCGCCACCCAGGCGCCCCACTAACACACAAATTAAAACTACCTCCATCCTGTGGTCCAGGCCAAAAAACCTTGGTGTCATCTTTGATATCTTGTTTTTCTCATACCCTACATTCAATCCACAAGCAATTCTATTATATCCACCTTTATAATATATACATGATCATAATCCTTCTTTGTCCACTTCTTCTACCCTGATTCAAGCTACAGTTACTTCTGGATTACTATAATAACCTCCTTATTTGTTTTGCTTTTACACTTGCCTCCCACTCCATCCTACTCCCCATTAGCCAGAGTGATTTGTTTAAAATGTAAATTAGGGCCACCTGGGTGGCTCAGTTGGTTAACCATCTATCTGACTCTTGATTTGGGCTCAGGTCATGATCTTAGGGTCATGGCATCAAGCCCTGCATTGGCTTTGTGCTAGGCGTGGAGCCTGTTTGAGATTCTCTCTCTGTTTCTCTCTCTCTCTTTCTCCCTCTTCCCCTGCCCCTGCTTGCACTCTCTCTCTCTCTCAAATAAATAAATAAATAAAATGTAAATTTGATCTGACCACTCAACTGACTTTCCATCTCATCTAAAATAAAAGCCAAAGTCCTTATAATGACCTTTACATCCTTCATGATATGCATCCCCACCCATATCCTCTCTGACTAAATAAATGAATGAGTAAATGAGTGAATGAATTATAGAAAAGAGAAAAATAGGATAAGAGTAACCCTAGAGAGTTAGTCAGATGATGAGCAACCTTTTAACCAAGCCAGGAAGTGGCTTCAGATTTATTTGAATATAATGGGTAGTCGTCAAAGGTTCAGAATTCTAGTACAATAACTATCTCCTATAAACTGTTTCTAGGATCCAATTCATATGTCACCTTCTATACCAGTCCTGACTCTCTACCAATTGCCCATTCCCCCCAGAAATCCAGCCACAGGAAACTTTTTGCTACTTTTTTAATGTGTCATCTTTTCAAACTTCCATGCCTTTGCCTTGTTTCTTCTGCCTGGAATGCCCTTCCTTACTCCGTCTATTTGAAATCTGTCTACTCTAAAAGATTCACCTCAAGTGAGTCTCATTTTTGTAAATCCTCCCTGGCTGCCCCAGAGAATCATGTGTTTTCTTCTTTGGACTTCCAGAGTACATTTATCCACCTCTATTACAGATGTTATAAACTCACTATAGTTAATTTGTTTACATAGTGGCAAATCCCTAGAGGACAAGGTCCATGATTAGTTCTAGATAAGGCCTCTGCTCTTTGCATACAGTGTCTACAACCTAGTACATGCTCAATACATGTTTGATGAATGAAAATGAGGCAGAAAAACAGAACAAAAATTAGTAGAGGGAATATATAAGAGAAACCAGGAGAGTGAAATGTCATCAAAAACAAAACAAGAGGTATTTTCAAGAGGTAAGGAGAGTTTTGTGTTTTGTTTTGTTTCAGAGTTTTAAATAAGCTGACAGATATCACTGTACTTAACAAGTAGGAAATATGTGGAATAAAATAGTCAAGGTTCAGTAGAATATAACAGAAATTATCTTCTATCTAAGCAGTGATTTAATATGAGGAATTGGGTGTTCAAAACACCATGAGAAGGGTTGGTTTAGTGGGGTATAGATTGCATTTTCCGAATCCAAGGATGACACTGCAGAATTGTCTTGCCAGAATAACCCCAGCCTCTTCTGCAATGAGAAAGCTAGAAACAAGGAGGCCACCAGTGGAACTGTTGGCTCCAGAGCCACTACACCTGCTAGGCCTGCACCAGCCAAAGCAAATGTCCTATACCCTGTCCCCTGATACCAGTGACTGGCCCCTAAATCTCTGTTAATGCTACCACAGGAAAACACATCTCCATGACTAAGTGCATTAGTTTTTAATTGCCGTGTAACAGATTACTACAAATTCTTAAAACAACACTCATTTATTATCCTAATTCTGTAGGTCCAAAGTCCAAGCAGACTCACCTGGGTTCTCTGCTTAGGGTATCTCTATGTAGGAGTCAAGGTGTCCGTAGGTTGGGTTCTTATCTGGAGGCTCCAGGGAGAAATCTACTTCTAAGCTCTTTTGGGTTTGGCAGAATTCAGTTCCTTGCAGTTACAGGACTGAGGTCTTTATTTTCTGACTGTGGAACAGGGGTCACTTTAAAATGTAAGAAGGCCATTCACAGTTCCTTCCACAGGCCTTCTTACAGACCCTCCCATAGCATCACAGCTAGGGCAAGACCCTTCTGTGGAATCTCCCTCACACTAACTCTTCTGGCTTCTGTTACTGCCTCCAGCCAGAGAAAACTCTCTGCTTTTACATGGGTTTACATGATGAGATTAGGCCCACCCAGACAATCTCTCTATATAATACAACATGACTAAAGAAATCATATCTCTTCATATTCATGGGTTCCCACGATTAAGGTATGGAACCTTGGGGGCTATTTTTTAGAATTCTGCCTACCACATTGTGTTTGCCAAAAAGTAAAAAAATAAAAAGCTGTAGAACCAATAGATATGTCTTTCACCTTCTGAATTAGTCAATATTCTCCAGAGAAACAGAAGCAATAAGATGTATATATATAGAAAGAGATTTATTATAAGAAATTGGCTCACATGAGTGTAGACACTGACAAGTCCCAGGATCTGCAGGGTTAGCAGGCAAGCTGGAGACCCAGGAGGGCTGATTGTATATTTCTGGTCCAAAGGCTGGCAGACTTGAATCTCAGGAAGAGTTGATGCTTCAGTCTGAGTCTGAGGAAGAGACCAATGTTCCAGTTTAAAGGCAGTCAGGCAAGCAGTAGGAATTCCCTATTATCAATGAGAGAGTCATCCTTATTCTATTCAGGACTTCAATTGATTGGATAAGGCCCACTACATTAGGGAAAGTAATCTGCTTTACTCAATTGTACAGATTCAAATATTAAATCCATCTAAAATACCATCACAGAAGACCCAGAATAATGTTTAAGCAAACATCTGGAACTCTGTGGCCCAGTAAAGTTGACACACAAAATTAACCACCATATCTTCCAAATTTCATGCAAGTACATGAACTGGATGAACCTAAGTCCTATCCAGAACCCCAGCTGCAGAGGCATTAGGCAGCTTGGGAAGGTGCATTAGGACAGTGTCTTTCAAACATTTTATCCCCAATCTACTATAAGGAACACATATTTCACCACAACCCAGTAAAAGCACACACATATACATACATATAAATAAATGAAACAAAATTTCATGAAATATTGGTTAGCTTTACTAAGTGTAATGTACTTTTATATTTTATTTATGGTTCTATTTCATTTTAAACCATGCTGATCTTGATTCACTAACCAATTTCATGACCTTCCAAAAAACAAGGCATCATTAGGAAGGCAGACTGATCTTGAGGGTCAATCTTTGGGAAGTAATATTCCTTCAGTTACATGTTTCACAATGTCTGATATGTAATACTCTATTTGTTAAGTTGAATACAATGGGCTTTCAATTCAGTCTCAAGACATACTACGAAAATTCTGAATCCTTTTACAGGGGTAGGTCCACCAACTATCCAATAAAATGAAACAACAGATACCAAGGGATGCCCTTTTGCTGTCTCCCACCCTATTCAGGAAGGCCAAATTCACTCTAATATAGGGGACTTATTTTTCAGGGAGCAAATGACCAAGGGGTGTTCATGCACAAAGTGCAGACATGATGAATTATTATAAAGAGGTGTTGAAGCATGTAGAAATTGTCCACTTCTGTGCCACTTATAATAAGTGCTTAACTCCCTTGCATTATTATGCCAATGCATAAGGCACAGTTTAGAGAACATTACTCAACAATAGCAGCTTTTGGGTTTCATGTTTCTGTTACACACCCCCCTAGAGTGAACTGTGTCTCTGCAATAGTTAAGGTCCTAAAGAAGAATTCACCCACTTTGCACTGCTTGGTCTCCCTAATTATGCTGTTCTCCATGGAAATGACTTACTTATTTAAATGCTTGGTTTTTGTTCCTTGGATAAACAGTAGACATATTTCTGAGTGCAGAATTTCTTTTTTCTCCCCCCAATATATGAAATTTATTGTCAAATTGGTTTCCATACAACACCCAGTGCTCATCCCAAAAGGTGCCCTCCTCAATACCCATCCCCCACCCTCCCCTCCCTCCCACCCCCCATCAACCTTCAGTTTGTTCTCAGTTTTTAACAGTCTCTTATGCTTTGGCTCTCTCCCACTCTAACCTCTTTTCTTTTTTTTTCTTCCCCTCCCCCATGGGTTTCTGTTAAGTTTCTCAGGATCCACATAAGAGTGAAACCCTATGGTATCTGTCTTTCTCTGTATGGCTTATTTCACTTAGAATTTCTATTTAAGTGTATTTATGCCCTAAGCAGATTGTAGGGATCTGCTCAGGGAGTCAACTTGAATTGATCCTTTTCATGTCTATTGCCACATCACTGGCAGAGTTTCACACAGTCAGATTTAATTCTGTCTGACTGAGAAAAAATGAAGAATTTGGCCTTCTTCAACAAAGATCATATTATGAAGTCATCTTCGTTCAGTTGCAAAAGATTGTGAATGAGGAGACAGGGACATTATATGATCCAGGAAGTGAGGTTGTAGGGCTAGCTTGTGGTGGTTGTAACAAAATCTCAACATTGCATAAAAACTAGAAAACCTTGAAACCACTGAAACTGTGATGGTCTGGGGACTCTTACCATATGGATTGTCAAAAATCTGGATATATGCTTTATACAGAAGCAATAAAATTCATTCATTTAATATAAATTTAATAAGCATATATTATATGATATTTAGAGCTCTACTATAAACACAGAAATGATCAAGACAGACCAAAGCCCATCTTATATAGTAGAGGGAGGCAGAGGACCACTAACTGGTAGACAAGTTATTAACAAATGGACAAGGTAAATGGAGTACTGGGATTCAGCCAGCTCCAAGTTGCCTAAAGCAAACATATGCTCTGTCACCCATCTCATCTATGGACCATAGTTCTAAGAGTTATGACACATTTATAATTGCTACACGTGATAACTGCCAGGGTATTTCCCTTTTTCCCCAGTAACATTTATTTTTAAGAAGTGAAGTGAGTTATTGAGAGATACTGGGGATTCTGAGAATCAGTGGATGCTGGTGGACCAGGCTTGAAATAGCAGTCCTGGAGGTCAAAAGGCACAATATCTAATCATGTTTTCTTTATAAACAGCTTAATTAAGGCATAACTGATATACAATAAACTGTACATATTTAACATACATAATTTGCGGGGTACCTAGGTGGCTCAGTCGGTTGAGCATCGGACTCTTAATTTTGGTTCAGGTCATGATCTCAGGGTGGTGGGATCAAGCCCTGTTTTGGGCTCCACTCTAAGCGTGGAGTCTGCTTAAGATACCCTCTCTCTCCCTCTGCCCCTCTTCCCCACTTATGAATGCTCCCTCTAAAAAAATCTAATAAATAAATTAATAATAGTAATAATAATCTATATAATTTGGTAAGTTTTGATGTACATATACATCCATGTATACATCACATCAAGGAATATATCTGTCACCTCTAAAAATGTCCTTGTATCCCTTAGGTATCCCGCCACCCCCCCCACGCCTTCCCAATTCCCATTCCTAGGCAATCCCTGGTTGTTTTCTGTCACTATACATTATCTCACATTTTCTAGGGGTGGGGGAGTTGGCTTCTTTCACTTAGCATTTTGAATTTTATCCATACAATTGTGTGTGTCAATAGTCCATTACTACTTTGTTTATCCATTAACATGTCAGTGGACATTTGAGTTGTTTCCATGTTTGGCCTATTTATTTCTTTTTACTTGAGAGAGAGAAAGAGAGAGAGAGAATGAGTGAGAGAGGGCAGAGGGAAAGAGAAAAAAGAATCTTAAGCAGGCTCCATGCTTAGCATGGAGCCCAATGTGAGGCTCAATCCCACAACCCTGGGATAATGACCTGAGCAGAAATGAAAAGTCAGATGCTCAATGAACTGAGCCACCCAGGTGCTCCTTAACCTATTGTAAACAAAGCATCTATAAACGTTCATGTAAAATTTTTTGTATGGAGATATACTGTGATCTCTTTAGGGAAAACACTTGAGAGTAGATTTGGCTGAGTCATATACTAGGTTGCATGTTCAACTTTTTAAGACACTATCAAACTGTTTTCCAGAGTAGTTTTCTCACTTTTACATTCCCATCAGCAGTATATGAGAGTTCCAGTTATTCCATATCTTAGCTAACACTTGGCAGCCCAGTCTTTTGACTTTAGACATTCTAGTGGGTATGAAATGTTATCTCACTGTAGCTTTTATTTGCATTTACCCTTATGATGCTAAACACCTTTCCATATATTTATCTGCCATACATATATCTTTTTTGGTAATGTGTCTTTTCAAATCTTTTGCTCATTTTTTTTTGGATTATTTAGCTTCATAATACTGAGTCTTGAGAATTGTCCAAATGTTCTAGATATAAGTCCTGTGTCACATATATGATTTATAAATATTTTCTCCCAGTCTCTGTCTTGTCATTTCAAATGTTAGTTCTTTGAAAAGAACTCAGTTTGATAAAGCTCAATCATATTTTTTTCTTGTAATGAATCATACTGCTGGTGGGGTAGCTAAGAAATGTTTGCCTAATCTAAGATCATAACAATTTTATCCTTTAGGTACTTTAAAAATGTTGTCCTACTGTATTCTAGATTACATTGGTTCTGATGAGAACTTTGCTTTCATTTTTATCTTTTTCCTCTGTATCTCTGGATTGAAGCAATTTGATTATGATGTGCCTTGATGGAGTTTTTCTCATGTTTCCTGTCCTTGAGGTTCATTGACCTTAGTGGATCTATGTGTTTATAGTTTTCATCAACTTTGAAATTTTTTGTCCATTATTTATTCAGTTAGTTTTCTTGCCCATTCTCTTTGGAGATCCAATTACATGTGTATTAGACCATCTGAGGTCTTATTTTTTCCATGTGTTTCATTTTAGATGGTTTCCATTGCTATGTCTTTAGGTTCACTAATCTTTTCTTCTGCACTGTCTATATGCCATTAATCCCATTCAGTAATCATAGACCAGATTTCTCATTTTAGTCATTGTTTTCATCATTAGAAGTTTGATTTAGTTCTTATTTATTAGTAGCATGTCTCTATTTAACATGTTCATTCTGTCCTCTAATTTCTTGGATATATGGAATATAGTTATAATAACTATTTGAATGTTCTTATCTATTAATTGTATCATTTGTGTAATTTCTGGGTCAGTTTCAATTGATTGATTTCCCCCTTCATTATCGGTTTTATTTTCCTGCTTCTTTGCATGCCCGATCATTTTTTATTGGTTGCCAAACATTGTGAATTTTCCCCTGTCGAACGCTGGATATTTTTAGATTCCTGTAAATATGCTTGGTTTTTGTTTTGGGACATAGTTTACTTACTTAGAAATTGTTTGATCCTTTCAGGTCTTTCTTTTAAGATATTTTAGGCAAGGCAAGGGCAGCACTTAGTTGAGGGATAATTTTTCCCCAGTACTGACACAAGACTCAAGTATTTTCCAAATGGAATGTAAATTATGAGGTCTTCCACACTGGCTATCAGGAACAGACATTATTATTTTTTTTTCAATATATGAAATTTATTGTCAGATTGGTTTCCATACAACACCCAGTGCTCAACCCAAAAGGTGCCCTCCTCAATACCCATCACCCACCCTCCCCTCCCTCCCACCCCCCATCAAACCTCAGTTTGTTCTCAGTTTTTAACAGTCTCTTATGCTTTGGCTCTCTCCCACTCTAACCTCTTTTTTTTTTTTCTTCCCCTCCTCCACGGGTTTCTGTTAAGTTTCTCAGGATCTACATAAGAGTGAAACCATATGGTATCTATCTTTCTCTGTATGGCTTATTTCACTTAGCATCACATTCTCCAGTTCCACCCACGTTGCTACAAAAGGCCATATTTCATTCTTTCTCATTGCCACGTAGTATTCCATTGTGTATATAAACCACAATTTCTTTATCCATTCATCAGTTGATGGACATTTAGGCTCTTTCCATAATTTGGCTATTGTTGAGAGTGCTGCTATAAACATGGGGGTACAAGTGCCCCTATGCATCAGTACTCCTGTATCCCTTGGGTAAATTCCTAGCAGTGCTATTGCTAGGTCATAGGGTAGGTCTATTTTTAATTTTCTGAGGAACCTCCACACTGCTTTCCATAGCGACTGCACCAATTTGCATTCCCACCAACAGTGCAAGAGGGTTCCCGTTTCTCCACATCCTCGCCAGCATCTATAGTCTCCTGACTTGTTCATTTTGGCCATTTTGACTGGCGTGAGGTGATATCTGAGTGTGGTTTTGATTTGTATTTCCCTGATGAGGAGCGACGTTGAGCATCTTTTCATGTGCCTGTTGGCCATCCGGATGTCTTCTTTAGAGAAGTATCTATTCATGTTTTCTGCCCATTTCTTCACTGGGTTATTTGTTTTTCAGGTGTGGAGTTTGGTGAGCTCTTTATAGATTTTGGATACTAGCCCTTTGTCTGATATGTCATTTGCAAATATCTTTTCCCATTCCATTGGTTGCCTTTTAGTTTTGTTGGTTGTTTCCTTTGCTGTGCAGAAGATTTTTATCTTCATAAGGTCCCAGTAATTCATTTTTGCTTTTAATTCCCTTGCCTTTGGGGATGTGTCGAGTAAGAGATTGCTACGGCTGAGGTCAGAGAGGTCTTTTCCTGCTTTCTCCTCTAAGGTTTTGATGGTTTCCTGTCTCACATTCAGGTCCTTTATCCATTTTGAGTTTATTTTTGTGAATGGTGTGAGAAAGTGGTCTAGTTTCAACCTTCTGCATGTTGCTGTCCAGTTCTCCCAGCACCATTTGTTAAAGAGACTGTCTTTTTTCCATTGGATGTTCTTTCTTGCTTTGTCAAAGATTAGTTGGCCATACGTTTGTGGGTCTAGTTCTGGGGTTTCTATTCTATTCCATTGGTCTATGTGTCTGTTTTTGTGCCAATACCATGCTGTCTTGATGATGACAGCTTTGTAGTAGAGGCTAAAGTCTGGGATTGTGATGCCTCCTGCTTTGGTCTTCCTCTTCAAAATTACTTTGGCTATTCGGGGCCTTTTGTGGTTCCGTATGAATTTTAGGATTGCTTGTTCTAGTTTCGAGAAGAATGCTGGTGCAATTTTGATTGGGATTGCATTGAATGTGTAGATAGCTTTGGGTAGTATTGACATTTTGACAATATTTATTCTTCCAATCCATGAGCAGGGAATGTCTTTCCATTTCTTTATATCTTCTTCAATTACCTTCCTAAGCTTTCTATAGTTTTCAGCATACAGATCTTTTACATCTTTGGTTAGATTTATTCCTAGGTATTTTATGCTTCTTGGTGCAATTGTGAATGGGATCAGTTTCTTTATTTGTCTTTCTGTTGCTTCATTGTTAGTGTATAAGAATGCAACTGATTTCTGTACATTGATTTTGTATCCTGCAACTTTGCTGAATTCATGTATCAGTTCTAGCAGACTTTTGGTGGAGTCTATCAGATTTTCCATGTATAATATCATGTCATCTGCAAAAAGCGAAAGCTTGACTTCATCTTTGCCAATTTGGATGCCTTTGATTTCCTTTTGTCGTCTGATTGCTGATGCTAGAACTTCCAGCACTATGTTAAACAACAGCGGTGAGAGTGGGCATCTCTGTCGTGTTCCTGATCTCAGGGAAAAAGCTCTCAGTTTTTCCCCATGGAGGATGATGTTAGCTGTGGGCTTTTCATAAATGGCTTTTATGATCTTTAAGTATGTTCCTTCTATCCCGACTTTCTCAAGCGTTTTTATTAAGAAAGGGTGCTGGATTTTGTCAAAGGCCTTTTCTGTATTGATTGACAGGATCATATGGTTCTCTTTTTTTTTTTATTAATGTGATGTATCACGTTGATTGATTTGCGAATGTTGAACCAGCCCTGCATCCCAGGAATGAATCCCACTTGATCATGGTGAATAATTCTTTTTATATGCTGAGGAACAGGCATTATTAGTGACCCTATATGACAGTGGGTATTGTTCCTTCTAATCCTTTTGAGTTTTTCTTCCCCTGGCCTCAGATAGTTTCCTCATACACAAGAATTGATCAATGCTCAATTTAATACTCAAGGCAGACACCTGTTGATCTCTGGAGTTCTCTCTGTGACCAACTTTCT
The DNA here is from genome assembly GCF_028018385.1 of Neofelis nebulosa. Taxonomy (NCBI): domain Eukaryota; kingdom Metazoa; phylum Chordata; class Mammalia; order Carnivora; family Felidae; genus Neofelis; species Neofelis nebulosa. The sequence goes on from NC_080785.1 coordinate 91,777,056, forward strand.
TCTCTTTGATATTCTGCCCTGTGAAATCTAGCAGCCTTCCTGAACTAGTGACTCTTCGTCCATATTCTGCCCTGTGAAATCTAGCAGCCTTCCTGAACTAGTGACTCCTCGTCCACAATTCAGGGAAACTGCTGGGCTTTGCCAGTTTCCTCCTTTCTATACCAGAGCCTCAAAACTCCACCCAGCCAGTAAGCTAGGACACTAGGGATCACTTTGTTTATTCCCCAACATCAGGGATCACTGTACTTCATTGCCTGATGTCTGATGTCTTGAGAACAGCTTTTTCATATATTTTGTATACTCTTTTAGCTGTTTCCAGAAGGAGTATAAATCCAGTCCCTGTTATTATATTTGGCTGGAAGTAGAAGTGTTAACTCCAAATTACATTTTAATATTGAGTCTTACTTCTCTGGTTTTGTTTTTTATTTTTTTTTTCTTCTTCTTAGATGGTAGATTTAATGTGGACATATGGAGAATGACAATTGCTAGACATGGGGAGAAACTAGAAGGGACGAGCTGGCAGATGGGAAGTATAGTTAGAAAAAAAGGAAAAGAATGAGAACAGGCAGTCAAATCTTAAAAAAGGCATTGATGGAGATTATCAAAGCCATTTGAAATCCCAGCTCTCACCTTTAACACACGTAATACGTGGCTGAAGGAGAATTCAAACTACTGTCTTCAACTTGGAAACTTGAGTCTGCCAGTGAGATTTACTAATTTCTACTGGTCTTCATAACACAGCAACAAAGGCAGAGCTTGAGAATTTGTCCTCTATTTCTCAGAGAGAAAAACACTAAAGTCACCCCGAGAACAGTGCCTGGGTGAAAACTAGAAGTTTTGAATGTATCTTTTTACTGCTTTGTTCAAATGATTATTTAGCAGTGTTCGCCTTGGGAGAGAGCAACACATAGCACAGAAGAAAACACACTGGATGTGAAGGAGTATAGGGTTATGGCCCAACACAGTCACTAATGACCTGTGGGTACTTGAGGAAGTCATTTCACTTTCCTAGGTCTCAATTTCCTCAACTGGAAACTGGAATAAGGACTCCCACATGAAGGGTCATTGTGAGATTAAATGAGATGATGCATGTCAAGTTTTACAGAGCCTGAAACTTAATATTACATGTAAGGTTCTGTGTATTACCTCTTCTAGAGGGATTTTCATTCTTTTTTTTTTTTTTTTTACTGGAAGGAGAGGAATCTGCAATTGCACTGTCAAATAAGAGGTGATTAGAGGACTGGTTTACTGGTCCACCTCCTTCTACTCATCCAGCCATCCTGGCCTGGGTTCCCTCCAAATTAAAGAATCAATGTCAGAAGACCTGAGATTCACACGTAGGTATCTGACCCCAGACAGAATATTAGCCTCTCTTAGCTGTTAAAATGGGGATAATGATAGCTGTCATCTGTGGGGCACTTGTTCTGTGTTTTCAGGTTCTGGATTAAGCACTTTGCACATACTATCATTTAATCCTCATGACCCTTTGTTATTATCTCTATTTTACAGATGAGGCAACTAAGTTTCAGAGATGTTAAGTAACTTGTCCAAGATCACACACAAGTGGTGTGACTGGGATGGGCACGAACTCTGCTCCTATGCCAACATGCATGCTGTCACCCATGTTACACTGCCTTCCCATTAGTGTGTTAAGGATTTGGTGAGTTAAGGGCTACAAGTGTAAGGTAATATGTAGCATGTTGGTGCCCTAGCTAAGATCTTCTTCCCTTCCCTTACCCAGAACATTTTCATATTAACTGAAACACCAGTCCCTACACAACACAACTTCCCTCAAATTTCTCTCAAGGCAAAAGTTGGTCACCCTTGCATAGACTACCCATCTCCTGCAAGGTGGGCCTTCACATAGGGTTTTGCTGCCACATCTAGACTGTGGCTCCACCACTTTGAATCACTTTGAAAAACTCCTGGAAGACTCATGCACCAGCTGACAGTCTTCATGCTCCATCTGCCTATCTTCATCCCTGTCATTTCCTGCTACCCAAGCCACACACATGTACTCATTAAAAATGTTAACACCTTACTCCTGGGCATTCTCTGCCCAGATTCCTGTCATCACCTAGATAATTTCAACATCTTCACTGATGATCCATCTAACACTTAAGTTTCATGGTTCTTAGGCTTACTTCCACTTCAGTGCATTGCCTGCATTGACTGCAATTATATACTGCTCAGAATATAAAAAGCAACTACGTTAGAACTTAAAAGTTAACAATAGGAGGGGCGCCTGGGTGGCTCACTCCGTTGAGCTACCGACCTCAGCTCAGGTCATGATCTCATGGTTTGTGAGTTTGGGCCCCACGTCAGGCTCTGTGCTGACAGCTCAGATCCTGGAGCCTGCTTCAGATTCTGTGTCTCCCTCTCTCTCTGCCCCTCCCCCACTTGCACTCTGTCTCTGTCTCTGTCTCAGAAATAAACATTTAAAAAAAATTTTTAAAGTTAACAATAGGAGGTGAATAGGAGAAGGGAATCAAAATTTGAAGAATGACCCTGTAATGGTTATTATTACATTTCTTCTTGAGCGGGCCATGGGGTGCCCAGACTAAACATTATTCCTGGGGGTATCTGTAGAGTGTTTCTGGATGAGTTTAGCATTTGACCTGGTGAACTCAGTAAAGCAGACTGCCCTTCCCAGTGTGTGTGGGCAGCATTCAATCTACTGAGGTCCTGAATAGAACACAGGGCAGAAAAAGGAGGAATCCATGCCCCACCCCTAGTCCCCACCAGTTCCTTCCTCACTGCATAAGCTGGGACATCAGTCTTCTGCTTCCTTGGATTTACACCATTTTCTCCTCTGTTCTCAGACCTTTGAACTTAGATTGAATCATACCACTGTTTTTTTTGGGTCTCCAATTTACAGACAGTACATCATGGGACTTCCCAGCCTTCATAATTGTGTGAGTGAATTCCTCATATTAAATCATATACTTATAGTCTCCTATTGGCCCAATTTTTCTGGACACACCTAACTAATCCAGACTTATATGACAAATTTGTGTTTTCCCTCTTTTGTCTCCAGTGATTGACCTGAGGGCAGCTCTAATGTGAAACTCTGAAGTGGGTAAAGGCAACAATATGTAGAGAAAACCTATCTTCCTGGCCAGAGTCTCATATTAGCCAGAAAATGTAGAGGAAATCTCCTGGGTTTTTTTTTCTCTCTTTTCTTCTCTTTGCCTTGCCTCAAGAGTATGTTGCCTCAAGAGCTACAACCTAGTGAAATGGGCACCAAAACCCTAAGAGAAAAAACCCCATTTTTCTGACCAGAGATACCAAGAAAAGCAGTCCTACAGCACAGAGGTGAGGGAATCCTATTTATTTATTTAGCTATTTTTTTGCCACTTTGCCCCCCCCCCCAAGGGAAACTGAGTGTTGCAGAAATGTGCAACAGCAGGCTGAATAAAACACCAAAAGAAATCCTCGCTTTCTGGCCAAAGAACCAGATTTGGATTTTCTTATTTTTTGTTTTTCATTTTTTTATTTGAATGCAGTTGAAATACAATGTTATACTAGTTTCAGTGTACAACATAATGATTCAACAAGTTTCTACAGTATACTATGCCCACCACAAATGTACCTACCGTCAATCACCATACAACATTATTACAATATCATTATAATGTGCCTTTTATTCCCATGACTTATTCATTCCCAGACTGGAAGTCTGTATCTCCCTTTACCCACGTTGCTCATTCCTCATTCTCCCTCCCCTTTGGCAACCATCAGGTTGTTCTCTATTTACAGGTTTGATTCTGCTTTTTGTTTCTTTATTCTTTTTTTTAAATTCCACAGATGAGTGAAGTAACGTGATATTTGTCTTTCTCAGTCTGACTTACTACACATAGCATAATACCCTCTAGGTCCATTCATATTGTCACAAACGGCAAGATCTCATCATTTTTGGCAAGACTGTATAATATTCCACCATACACTTATACCACACCTTTATCCATTCATCTATTAGTGGACACTCAGGTTGCTTTCACATCTTCACTATTGTAAATAATGCTGAAGTACACAGAGGGGTGCATATCTTTTCAAATTAGTGTTTTTGTTTGGGTATATACCCAGTAGTGGAATTATTGGATCATATGGTATTCCTATTTTAAAATTTTTGAGGAACTTCCACAGTATTTTCCACAGTGGCTGGACCAATTTACATTCCCATCAACAGTGTACAAGAGCTCCTTTTTCTCCACATCTTTGCCAACATTTGTTATTTGTTGTATTTTTGGTTTTAGCCATACTGACAGGTGATATGTCATTGTGTTTTTGATTTGAATTTCCTTGATGATTAGTAATGCTGAGCATCTTTTCATGTAGCTATTTGCCATCTGTATGTCTTCTTTGGAAAGAAGGTCCTCTGCCCATTTTTTAATTGGATTGTTTGGTTTTTTGGTATTGGGTTGTATAAAGTCTTTATATATTTTAGATATTAATCTCTTACTGGATATATCATTTGCAAATATTTTCTCTCATTCGTTAGGTTGTCTTTTTATTTCGTTAATGGTTTCCTTTGCTGTACAAACCCTTTTTATTTTGCTGTAATCTTTTTTTTCTGGTTTGTGAAATAAACATGATTTATTTGTGACACTAATACCCTCTGACTTCCTCTATGCATTTTAGTAATTGTGATTTGTTCTGTGTTCACAAGTAAATGAAGAAAGTAACTAAACAAGCTGGAGCCCAGAAGCATTCCTTATACAGGTGAGCTGTGTTGGCAGATGAACAGGAATAGATGAACTGAGTGTAGCAGATTGTATTTTCCAAAGACGGCTACCACAGTATCTCCCAACAAATGTGCTCTTCTGCAATGTGACCCTGCCATTTCCCCATCAAGAAGTGAAGTCTCATTATTCTACCTGAGGGTGGCCTTTGTGACCTGCTCTATTTTGCTGTAATCTTAACAGTTCTTTTTTTTTTTCTTTCTTTTTTTTGCTTTTGTTACCCTTACCTTAGAAGACATATCTAGAAAAATGTTGCTGTAGCTGATGTGAGAGAAACTACTGTTGTTTACCCTTCTAGGATTTTTATTATTTAAAGCCTCACATTTAGGTCTTTAATCCATTTTGAATTTATTTTTGTGTGTGGTGTTATAAAGTGATCCAGTTTCATTCTTTTGCATGTAGCTGTCCAGGTTTCCAATACCATTTGTTAAAGAGACTGTCTTTTCCCCATTGTATATTCTTGCCTCCTTTGTTATAGATTAACTTACCACATAATCATGGGTTTATTTCTGGGCTCTCTATTCTGTTTCATTGATCTATGTGTCTATTTTTGCACCACTACCATACTATTTTGATTACTTACAGCTTTGTAGTACATCTTGAAATCTGGGATCTTGATAACTCCAGCTATGTTTTTGTCTTTCAAGATTATTTTGGCTATTCAGGGTCTTTTGTGGTCCCATACAAATTTTAGCATTATTTGTTCCAGTTCTGTGAAAAATACTTTTGCTATTTTGATAGGGATTGCATTGAAACCGTATATTGTTATGGGTAATATGGACATTTTAACAATATTAATTCTTCCAATCCATGAGCATGGAATATCTTTCCATTTGTTTGTGTGATCTTCAATTTAATCATTGTTTTTATGGTTTTTGTAGTACAGGTCTTTCACCTCTTTGGATAAGTTTATTCCTAGCTATTTTACTCTTTTTGTGCAATTATGAATGGTGTTGTTTTCTTAATTTCTCTATTACTTCATTATTATTATATGGAAACACTACCAATTTCTGGGTATCAATTCTGTATCCTGCAACTTTACTGAATTCATTTATTACTTCTAGTAGTTTTGGGGGTAAGTTTTAGGGTTTTCTATGTATATTCTTATGCCTTCTGCAAATAGTGACAGTTTGGCTTTTTTACCAATATTGATGACTTTAATTTCTTTTTCTTATATGATTGATATGGCTAGGACTTCTAGTGCTACATTAAATAAAAGTGGCAAGAGTAGATATCCTTATCTTGTTCTTGATCTTAGAGGGAAAGCTCTCAGTTTTTTACATTAAGATGTTAGGTGTGAGCTGTTTAACATAAAAAAAAAGTTTACAAAATAGTATTTTTGTTATGTTGAGGTATGTCCCCTCTAAGCCTACTTTGTTGAGAATTTTTATCATGAATAGATGTTAAATTTTTTCAGATGCTTTTTCTGCATGTATTGAGATGATCATATGATTTTTACCTTTGTTTTGTTGATGTGGCATATCATGTTGATTGATTTGAGAATACTGAACCATCCTTGATTCCCTGGAATAAATCCCACTTGATCATTTTAGTGTGTTGTTGAGTGCGGTTTGCTAATGCTTTATTGAAGACTTTAAAGTCTATATTGTTTGATATAGGTATTGCTACCCTGGCTCTGGGGTTTTGTTGTTGTTGTTTACTTTCATTTGCATGGTAAATGTATTTCCATCCCTTCACTTTAAGTATGTGTGTGTCTTTAGGATTGAAGTGATCTCTTGTAGGCAGCATTTAGATGGGTGTTGTTTTTTATCCATCCTGTCACCTTATGTCTTTTGATTGGAGCACTTAGGCCATTTATATTTAAAGTAATTACTGATCTGTATGTACTTATTGAAATTTTGTTCTTTGTTTTCTCATTGTTTTTTGTAGTTTTCTGCTTCTTTCTTCCTTGCTCTCTTTCTTTGTCATAGATGAGTTTCTGTTGTGCTATAATTGGCTTTCTTTCTCTTTATTTTTTGTGTATTTTTGTGTTTTGAGTTTGTTGTTATCATAAGACTCACATATAACATCCCAAGAATATAACAGTCTGTTAATTTGATGGTCATTTAAGTTCACATTCTAGAAATTTAAAAAGAATAACATTTTTTTACTCCTTCCTCCATATTTTATGTATATGTTGTCATATTTTACATCTTTTTATTCATACTTCTGTAATATCTAATTGCACCTATTTCTTTCCCCTTTAACATTTCTTACATGGCTGATTTAATATTGATAAACTCCTTTATCTTTTGTTTGGGAAACTCTTTATCTCTTTTTCAAATCTTAATGATAATCTTGCTAGGTAGAGTTTTCTTGGTGGTAGGTTTGTCCTTTCAGCACTTTGAAGATATCATGTCACTCTTTCCCACCATGCAAAGTTTCTGCTGAAAATCAGCTTATAGCTTTAGGTGTTTTTTGTTTGTTTGCTTTTGTTTTTAATCATAGGTAAATTTTTGCTTCTCACTTACCACTTTTAAAATTCTTTCTTTATCTTTAAACTTTGACATTTCAATTATTATGTATCATGGTGTGGATCTCCTTGGGTTCATCTTGTTTGGAACTCTGTGCTTCTTGTCCTAGACATCTATTTTTTTTCCCTAGTTAAGGAAACTTTTCAGTTATTATTTCTTCAAATAATTTTTCTACCCCTTTCTCCTTCTTTTGGAATCCCTATAATGTGAATTTTTGCTCACTTGATATTTCCAAGGGATCCCTTAACCTATCCTCATTTTTTAAAAAATTATTTTCTTTTTGCTATTCATCTTGGTGCTTTCCATTAGTCTGTCTTCCAGATCACTGATATGTCCTTCTGCATACCCTAGTGTACTGCTGATTCCCTGTAGTGTGTTTTTTATTTCAGTTATTGTATTCTTCAACTCTGATTTATTCTTTTTTATATTTTCAGTTTCTTTATTAAAGGTTTCACTTAGTTCTTCCCCTTTTCTCTGCAACCCAGTGAGCATCTGTTTTAGTTTTTTTCTGGGATTTTTTTCTAATTCCTTCTTTTAGAGCATATTTCTCTGCCTCCCATTTTGCTTGGCTTTCTGTTTTTGTTTCTATAGATTAGGCAGAGCAGCTACTTCTCCTAAACTTGAAGGAATGGTCTTGTATATGGTTGTCCCCTGTGTAGACTGTGTGTGGCAGTTGGTGACTTTTGCTGGCTGGCTGAAGCCGTGACTGGCCTGGACTGGGGATCCTGGGGCTCTCTACATATCAGGTGCCCTGTCAGGATAGCTAAAGCTGAAGTGAGTGCAGGCTGGGGTGTCCTGGGATTCTGTGTATTGAGGATACCCTGGCAGGACAGCTGAAGCTGAAATGGATGCAAGTTGATGTGTCCTGGGGAGCTCTGTACAAGGGGGTGCCCTGGCAGAGTGGCTGGAACTAAAGCAGTCTATGGGTCAGGAGGTCCTTGAGCTCTCTACACAGAGGGTGCCTGGGCAGGATAGCTGAAACTAAAGTGGGTACCAGCTGAAGGGACTTGGAGCTCTACATGCAGAGGACACCTTGACAAGATATTTGAAGCTGAAGTGGATGTAAACTAGGGTATGCCAGGACTCTCCACCCAGAGAGTGCCCTGAAGGGGCAGCAGGAGCTGAGGTGGGGTACAGTCCAGAAATGGATCTTTTACATGCTTGTTGCTCTTTGAAACTGCAATTTTTTAAAGAAAAAAGAAAAAAAAGCATGGCTTGTGTGTGTGTGTGTGTGTCCCAGTGCAATTGGCACTGGTGTGCATTGTGGGCCTGGGGCTTACTGAGGCTGCAGGCCAGCCATAGAAACTGGATCCTGCTCCGGTCCGTGCTTTTAAGGCAGATGGAAAATGTGGGGCCTGAGTGGTTCAGTCAATTGAGTGGCTGACTTTGGCTCAGGTCATAATCTCATGATCTCGCAGTTCATGAGTTTGAGACCCACATCAGGCTCACTGCTGTCAGTGTGGAGCCCTCTCTGGATTCTCTGTCCCCCTCTCTCTGCCCCTGCCCTGCTTGTGCTCTCTGTGTCTTAAAAATAAATAAACATTAAAAAAAATGGTGGATAAAAAAATGTAAACCTGTCATTCTCCAGTCCCTGTCATCTCCAGTCTGGGGAGACCCAGAGAGTGCTCCCATGGCTCCTCTGTTGTTGTTAGCAGAATTCTAGTCCTCTCTTTTATATGCCAGTTGCTCTTTTTAAACTGTAGCTTTTTTTTTTTTCTGTGCCCAAGAACAGAGGAGTCTGTTCCTGGTCTCTCAGTACTATCTCTCCCCACTTCCCTTGGCAACATTAGGGGTGAGGGTTCCCTTTGTTACTGTCTGTTTCTCTTGCTGTTGTCTTTTGATATTCTATATTTTGTTGGGCAGAAGCTGTTCAGTCAGTCCTCAGTTCTTCAGGAGTAATTGTTCTATCAATAGGTATAATCCTGAGGGAGCTGGACAAACTGGAAGTACAGCTCCTGGCTGGCTCACCAAATATGTAGCCAGGGAGTTAGGGTGCAAGAGCACCTAGCTCCAGGGGACCCAAAAAGACCAGGTTTGTCTACTCACCACTGACAAAATCCAAAGGCAGAGGAACTAGTGGAGATGAAACAAAGAGGGAATTTATTCAGTGAGGCCAACACCAGGAAGATAGCAGACTAACATCAAAGACTGTCTCTAAAGTACCAAAAATACTTCCAGGAATATGTAAAGAAAATGTGGGACAAAGGTGGGTGGGTACATGCAGGTGGTCAGTAAAGGTCAGGTTGGTCATTGTCTTGGAGTTGATGGTGGAGTCTTATTGGCTCAGGGCAGTCCTTATTGCTTGAGGGGTAGTTTCAGTTCCCGGCAGGCGTTGCTTTGCCCTCAGGGTCTTTGGCCCGAATTAAGAGACAAACTGGAAAGAAGAACTTAATCAACTAGAAAGTTAAGGTCAATATGGAGGTAGTTGAAGTCCTCTTTCGCCTAGGAGGAGGTGAGTTCAAGGTCTTCCTATACTACCACCTTGGACTGGAGCTAGAATAGGATCCCTTTGAATGTGGAAAGTTTGGGAGAAATCCAAGAAAGGAGAGAATCAAAGAAGGGAATCTCCCAATTCTGTGTGCAAATTGTCATAAATACCAGTACCTCCCCTGAGCACAAGCATGGCATGGACAGAAAAGGCATAAAAAAGGCTTTCAGATTGGAAAAAAAAAAGAAAGAAAACTATCTCAACTCTTTTATTTTTTTAATTTTTATTTTAGAAAGAAAGAGTGAGCAAAGAGGGTGAGAGAGAGAGAGAAAGAGAGAGAGGGAGAGGGAATCTTAAGCAGGCTCCATGCTTAGCACAGAGCCCAACACAGGACATGATCCCATGACCCTGGGATCATGACCTAAGCTGAAACCAAGAGTCAGACACTCAACTGATTGAGCCACCCAGGCACCCTGAAAACTATCTCAACTCTTAAATGATGTAATTATTAACATCAAAAGAATCCTAAGGAGTATACATCAATTTTCTAGAACTCATAAATAATTTATAAACACCAGAATACTAGGTCAATATATAAAAATCAGTTTTATTTTTATACATTAGCAATGAACAATTAGAATATGAAAAATTTTTTAAGTACCATTCAAAATCATACCAAAAATTGAAATACTTAGATTTAAATCTAACAAAACGTGTACAGGATCTGTATGCTGAAAGCTACAGAAGGCTGATTGGAGAAATAAAGGAAGATATAAATAAATAGAAAGATATGTCATGTCTATCCATGGAAGCCTCAGAATTGTTAAGATGTCAATTCTCAACTTAATCTATAGATTCAACATAATCCCAATCAAAATTCCAGAATTTTTTGTAAATATCAACAAGCTGATTCTAAAATGTGTATGAAAAGACAAAGGAACTAGAACAGCCAAACAGCTTTGAAAAAGAACAAAGCTGGAGAACTCACTTTACCCCATTTTAAGACTTAGTATAAACCTACAGTAATCAAGGCAGTGTGGTATTGAAGAAAGATGGACACATAGGTCAAGGAGACATAGCAGAGAATCCAGAAATTGAGGCTATACACGAGCATAGTCAACCAATTTCTGACAATGACACATAGCCAATCGAACGGTAAAGGGGATATAGTCTTTCATCAAATGTTACTGGAACAATTAAATATTCATAGGCAAAATAAATAAATAAGTAAGCCTTGACCTAAATTCATAACTTGTATAAAAATTAACTCAAATGGATTGTGGATGTAAATGTAAAAGTGTAAAACTATAAAGCTTTTATAAGAAAAAAGGAGGAAATCTTCAGAAAGTAAAGTTAGGCAAACAGTTCTTAGACATGACATGAGAAAGCATGATCAATACATTTTTTTAAAATAGTAGTTTGGGCCTCAACAAAATTAAAAGTCTCTGCTCTGCAAATGACACTGTTAAGAGAATGAAAAGGCAAGGTACAAAATGGGAGAAAATATTCGCAAATCACGAATGCATCAAGAATATATTAAGAATTCTCGAAATGCTAAAAAAACAAACAATCCAAATAGAAAATGGGCAAGAGCTGAACTGGCCCTTCACCATAGAAAAGGTACATATGGTAAGTAAGCATGTGAAAGGTTGCTTAGTAGCATTAGTCATTACGGAAATGCAAGTCAAACTACAACTTTACACCCATAAGGAAGGATATAATAAAGTAAGACAAATAATAACAAGCAAAGAGGTGGAGAATTTAGAACCCTCATGTATTGCTGGTGGAAATACATTGCTGCTTTGGAAAAGTTTGGCAGGTCTTTAAATAGTTTAACATAGAGCTACCCTATGACCCAGCATTTCCACTCCTAGGTATATACCCAAGAAAAACGAAAACGTATGTCCACGCAAAAACTTGTACACAAATGTTCATAGCAACATTACTCATAATAGCTAAAAAGTAGAAATAAACCACAAATGCGCGTTGCTGGCGAATAGATAAACAAAATGTAGTATATCCATAAAATGGAACATTAGTTGGCAGCAAAAGGAAATAAAGTACTCATATGTGTTACAACATGGAAGAAGTTTGAAATCATAATACTGAGTGAAGAAGCAAGTCACATATTGCATGGTTCTATTGATATGAAACACCTAGAACAGGAAAATCCATAGAAAGAGAAGAAATTAATTGTTTCCTAGGGCTGGGAGGAGGGGTGAATGGGCAGTGACTGCTTAATGGGAACAGGACTACCTCTTAGGTGATAAAATATCTTGGAAGTAGACAGAGGTGATGGTTGCACATGACTGTGAATGTACTAAATGCCACTGAATCTGACACTTTAAAATGGTTAATGGTTAATTTTATGTTATGTAAATTTTACCTTGATTTAAAAAAAAAAAAACCTGAAATCTAGGGCCAATCATCTTAACTACGCTCTCATGAGCACTCATAGTTCATTTACACTTTTTGTCTTCTGCTCCACTGGCTCTTACAATTTCCTGACCGTGGATTAGCCTATCCACTGATGAAACCCTGGTGGTTCTTTGACTGTCAATCTTTGTGAGACCCTTACCAATACCAGTTGCAGAAGTTGTTTCAAACTTTTACTGCCCTTCTAAGCTGTAACCATACCCCTCCTCCCAGATGGTGTTCATCTTATACATGCAGAGTAAGTAAAACTATCAATCATATGGTACTTAGGGGGAGCTCAATAATCCACTGAGTAGATGAATGAGCACTCTACTCTCCTACATGTCACTACCACCACTAGCAATATCTGTATCCTTTGCTCCCTTTCCTCTTGTTCTAAAAAGGAAGTATTTCTCAATACGCCTCCTTCCCAAACTAGCCTGCCTGTCACCTTCCATGCTTCTTAATGCCCCCAGGAGGAGCCCAGATTCCTTATGGGACATTTCCAGCCTCAGTTTCCCTCATCTCCTGTCACAGGGATTGTTCTCCCTACACCCTCACCCATCACTGCCCTTTCTTCTACCTTGACTTGTATACTCAGAGTCAGCCTTTAATACCTACCTCAATGCCCATGAAGTCTTCCCCAATACCTTTAGCTAAATCCCTACCACAGGATTTGACATTGATTGGGAGGTTATTGGTAACAAGCAAAAACCATCAGGAAACTTCAGGAAGACAGACTCAGTGCAATAAGTTACTACATTTTCACTCTCACTCATGAGTGGATGGTGGAGTCTTCCAGAAGCTACACAGACTGAATGGAGATGCAGATATGAGAATCCAGCTATCTTTTATTAAATCAATCATTAAAGAGATTAGCACAAATGTAAAACAATGCTCATCTTCTCACTGATTTCTTTTGGAAAATATTGTTATTTTTCATAAAAATATGTTATTTGTATTAACATATATTGATTTTATTGCTATTTTTAAATGATTTAAATATTTTTGAAATTTCTTGATTTTAATTTCTAATAAACATCAATACATATGATGCACATGAACAAAAGTTCTTTGGGGTCCTTAATAATTTAGTACAAAGTGTGTTCTGGACCAAAACTATTGAGAACCTCTCTATTCTAGGATTGCTAAGCAGAGCTGTGGGCCTGCATGAAGCTGAGTATTGCATATGTGCAATGGAGCTGGTGACTTGCTTTTCTTCAACAGCGTCTATTGGTTTTGGAACAGGAGGCGGAACAAGGAAAATGTACTTTTGAGTTGATCCACTACTGAGGTTTGGCAGAGTTACTATGGGCAGACTGGGTCAGGCTGTCTTGTTCTTCTAGATAAGGTGGATAAATCCTGTCATCTTAATAAATTATTCCTCACATTTTGCAAGAATTGGGAAGATTAAGAGGTTCCTTAACCCCGAATTTCCTTTCCTTCACAAATCCCTTTTGAATCATTTTAATCTGGTTAATTATGCACTTAGAGCAGTTTTTCCAGCTTCTTATGGTCTAGCTGTTATGTTCAGTGACATAAACAAATACCATCTATTCAATTTCATTGTTTGATCTGTCTCTGAGGATGTACTCTGAGGGGGTTACTTCAAGTAATGGAGTCTGTTAAATTATGTACCCAGTTGCTCTGACTGGATTATAAATTTCCATACAGCGTGGATATTCAATAAAGGATTCCTAAAGGAGATGGGCTGTTGATGATGATTATGACAACAGTGATGTTGATTCATTGATTCATTCAACAAATATGTTTTGAGCATTTAGAATGAGATGACACAGTCTAGACACTGAGGATTCAGCAGCAAACAAAAGGAGTGAAGATCCCTGTGCTCTTAGTGCTTAATAGTCCAGTGGGGGAGACTGACAAAGATAATGGAAATAGAAACTATGGTAGATAATAACAAATGCTAGAGGGAAAAAGGTAAACAAATCTTGGAGACGATATAAGAATCGGGGTTAAGTGTGTGAAATACTAGATAGGGTGACCAGAGAGGGTCTTACTGAAAAGGTGACATTTGAATAAAGACCTCAAGGAAGTGAGGGAACTACATGGTGACAGGAAAGTGATCTAGGCAGAAGGAGCCACAAATTCCCAAAGGCAGGAGAGTAAACTTGTGTACTGATGGGAAGCAAGGAGACCAGTGTAGCCAGAGAAAAGGAGGAGGAGAAGAAGAAGGAGGAAGAAAAAGGTGGGGGCTAGGGGTTAAGTAGACAAAAGAAGAGGACGAGGGAGAGAAGGATGCCAGCAATAGACAAGGTGCACAAAAATTTGCTCATGCCAGCTCCTCCCCCTCATATTACCTGCTGTAGTTCTTTTTCCTTTTTAATTGAGATACAATTGACAGTCCTTACCCTGTTTTCTACACCTTGCAAAGCTCATTCTTTGCACCTAATGGAAGCAAGAAAATGGAAAACCCTAAATGATCAACAGGAGTGTTTAAATAAGTTATGGCATGCTATGTGACCTTTAAAATTCATAGCCCTGCAGAACATTTATGACTTAGCAAAATGCTTATACAACTAGATGACAAAAGGGATTCAAAGCTATGTAGCTAATTTTGTTTAAATGCATGTACATATACCTCTTCCCAGAGGATTATACCACAGTGTTAGAAGTGCTTACCTCCAAGTGGGGTGGCTCAGTGGGTTAAGCATCTGGCTCTTGATTCTGGCTTAGGTCATGATTTCACAGCTTGTGGGCTCAAGACCCATGTTGGGCTCTGCACTGACAGCATGGAGCCTGCTTATGATTCTCCTTCTCTCTCTCTCTCTCTCTCTGCCCCTCTCTCGCACATGTACACTCTCTCTGTCAAAAATAAATAAACTTTAAAAAAATGTTTAGAAGTGCTTACCTCCAGGTGTTTGAATTATGAGCATTTTTCTTTTTATTATTTTCTAACTTTTCTGCAATAAACATATTACTATCATAATCAGAAAATAACATTTCAAAGTAAATTAAATGATTCAGTCCAGTATCAGCTGAATCAATAAAATGTTTCAACTCATAAATTTATTAGGTACCTTCAAGACATCAAGGGTGGTTTAAAATAGTCCAGTGTTAACCCTGCTAAGGTCTATATTACAATGTGAGTCTGGGGGTACCTGGGTAGCTCAGTTGGCTGAGTGTCCAACTGACACTCAGGTCATGATCTCATAGTCCATGAGTTCAAGCCCCACACCGGGCTCAGTGCTGTCAGCACAAGCCCACTTTGGATCCTCTGTCCCCCTCCCTTTTCCCCTTCTCTGCTTGTGTTCCCTCTCTCTCAAAAAATAAACATTAAAAAAATTTTAATTTTTATTTATTTTTTATTTTCTTAATGTTTATTTATTTTTAAGAGAGAGGCACAGAGCACTAGCAGGGGAGGGGCAGAGAGACAGAGACAGAGTCGCAGAATCCGAAGCAGGCTCCAGGCTCTAAGCTGTCAGCACAGAGCCCAACGCAGGGCTCAAACTCATGGATTATGATATCATAACCTGAGCTGAAGTCAGATGCTTAACCGACTGAGCCACCCAGGTGCCCCTAAAAATTTTAAAAAAGAAAAACCAATGTGAATCTATAAGATATTACATTTGTTTGAAAATCATATAATTGGCTTTATACCATATGCTATTTGGTTTAAAATAGACTTAAATGAACAGATTTCTTAGACCCCCATTTACTGTAATTAATATATTAACTTCCAAAATATTATCTTAAGTAGGTCTGTCTCCAAGACTGCATCACATTGAAAAAAACAAAACAAAACAAGAACTAGTAGCAAATCAAGACCCATAATGATAAATGACACCGTAAACTTTCATTATTATTATTTTTCACCAAAGAGCTTCTTCCAAAAGATTATATTGTTTGTTAATATAGTTGAATTTCTTTAATTATTTCAGCATATAGATTTGAGGTCATACTGAAATGATAAAGCAAAAACATAATTTTATGTTGTATAACCTTAGGCTTCTAACTTTGCAAAGCTCCAAAAAGAGAACATTACCAACACCATGAATTCTCTCCCTGTCATCACTCCCCATTCCTGCCCCATCTCCCTCCCCAAACGTAATCAATATCCTGACTTTTAACAACATAGATTAAATTTGTCCATGTTTGAATCTTATAAAAATATAATGGAACAATATACATTTATTTAGGTCTGGCTTCTTCCAGTCAACATTATGAGGCTCATCTATGCTGTTTTGCATAGCTATAACTCAGCTATTGGTACTGCCATATTGCATTCTCTTGTGTGAGTATTTAATGATTTAGTTATCCATTTAGTTACTTTTGATTGACATTTGGGTTGTTTCCAGACTGGACCTATTGTAATGAAGGCTGTTATGAACATTTCCACTCCACTGTGCTCAGATTGAAGCACATCTGCTATAACGTGTTAATGTTTAGTTAGCTTCCTTAGTCTTAAACCCTGGCTGCACATTAGAATCACCCTGGTGCCTGGATGTCAGTTCCACAGAGCATTCTAATTTGAGCTTGGGTTAAGAACCACTAGGGTAGATGTTGAGATCCCCAGACGAAAGGAGGAGAGGAATCCAGTTCAAAGAATTCTGAATGGTTTCCAGAAACAGGACAATAAAATGCAATGTAAAAATTATGTTGTGTCCATATTGACATTGCTTTCCTTTTTTTTTTTTTCTTTTTACTTCAAGCTCCTAAACAAAAAGACTACATATACTGGCTTTATGATACTATAAATGGCTTCCAGATTATTTTGAAAATTCCCCAAATTCTCAAAGAAAACAACTTTAGACACTCTTTAAAGATATGTGTGCTATGATATGGCACACTTGGGTTGGGGGTTAGGGTATCAAAAATCTAGACAGACACTAGTTTGGTATCCCAGCTTCATAAATATTGAGACTTGAAAAGGCAAGAGTTAATTTTCCATGGTCCAGATCACAGACCAGAATTAAATGAGATCTGCTTAATAGTTATTGTTACAACTGAAAATTTGGTTGGTGCTATTTAATTCCCTGGTTTCTTGAAACTGTTTTTTGGATCCACGCCCAGAAGCTGTCTTGATGAATATATTTCAGAGAATGAAAAACAAAAACAAACAATGTGACTCTAGAATGTACAGCACAGATAGCATTGAAATATCACAAAGCTCTAAAAAATATGTTCTTCAAGTTCAGTCTCCAATATGCATTGATAGGTAGGAGAAAACAGAGGCCATGACATAACTCTTTTGTGATATGTGGAGATATGTGCAGAAACTTCATATTATTTATGTGCCATCAGGTAGTTGCTTTTAGTTTGTAGTGTAAACATTGTTTTAAGGTTGTACCTGACCTAGAATATCTCTTCAGCAGGCTCCCCTCCCACCTGACTTGACCAAGAAACATTTTTAAAATTTGACCACGTGTGAGGATTTATGAAAGTTTCTGGAAGCATAGAAAGACCTCATCCTTGTCTTCAAGAAACTTACAATGCAAGTGGGTAGAAAAGACCCATACTCATACAAAGAAAACTAAGATTTCAAGGTCAAGTTTGATGTGTCAGAAAAAGTCAACTGAGCTGATTGATCCGTAAAGGCTTCTCAGAGGCAGTAGCATAAAGAATCTTAAAGGGTGATCAAATTTCTACTTGGCAGGCAGGAAGGAGCAGGGCATTGCAGACAAGAGCAAAGGTGCAGGAAAAAAAAAACGGGCAGATGTTCAGAGAACAATGAGAACAACCCTGTTGGAGTTTGACATTCTTCTAAAGCAGTAGTTATTAAAGATTTGCAATGATGACTAAGACTGGGTAGAAGATGATGTACCTAGACAACCCAACAGTTCCATACTCTTATGTCGAAGGTCTTGTTGCCAGCAAAGAATTGGAGACCATCAACTAGACAATCAAGATGGTAACAACTAGCAATTTGGTAGAAACAAAACAATGAAAAAAGAAAATCCTAAGCAAAATTCTCTAAGTATATAAATTAATACCCAATTAATAAGCAATTGAAATCCATGACCAACTTAAGACCACTCTTATGATGCTCTGTTAGTGGGGCACTGTTTTCAGTTACTCAAGCAGGAAAGAGAACTCATTGTCAGTCCTTCCCTCCTCAACCTCTTTCCTGTGATCCATCCAGCAGCAGGTGCTCTCAGCTCAGCCTCCAACTTACGCCAAGACAGTGGTTTCTCCCACCTTCTGCCTAGTCTCCCTGCTTTCTTTCTTAACCTCCACACTTCCCTTCCCACCCAGATCCCAACTCATTCTTTTCACTGCAGCTAGAATGTCATCTAAAAATCCTGAATCTGAGCAGTTCATTCCTCCACTTAAAATACTTCTATTATCTCCACTGTACACAAAATAACATGTAGACCCTGTAACATGACCACAAGACCTTGGCGGTCCTGCCCTGCCACCCCTCTAATGCCATCTTTCCTCATGCTCCTTTTCATTAGGTGATTGGGACCTTCTCTTCTCCTGGTTTCTCAAAATAGATCACTTTTCCCAGGCTCCACTTGGAATGCAATTTGTTTTTGTTGTTTTCCTGACCAGCTCTTGGTATAGGTCAAAGCTTAAATAAAGGACATTTCTCCCCAAGAAGGCTGCTTTGACCAATCCTCTAATCTAAGTTTTGTTCCCTGTTTTATTCCTTCTCATAACCTTTAGTCCTTTATTTCATGGCATTTACCACAATTTGTAATTACACATATAATTTTTGTATTTAAGGTTTGAAACATCATGAAAATATGGAGCATGTATGTTTGGTTATCACTGTGTACTTAAGCCTAACAGCCCCAGACACCTAAGGTGTTCAATATGTATATCCACAATGCATGAAATGGGGGGATTTCAACTACTTCTCTGTGTGCTAGACTACAATATAGATTAAATATAATCTATATTCAATAATGTATATAATCAATAATCTCTACCACTAAATTTTAGTATTCATATATAAAAAAGGGAAGGGTAACATCCTTCAAGCATAGAAGAAAAATTTTGCATTGGTGATAGCTTATATGGTGAAGCTGACACTTTGACCTACAAAAGGCCCCACCCTTGAGATACAGTACATATGCATGTAGTGGGAAATATGAGGAAATCAAAACAAGGATACAGTGTTTATTGAGTGTAATGTGTCAGGCTGTCTTCCACATGTTTTACAGGCATTACCTATGATCTCACACTATCCTGAACTTAGGTATTATACTCCCCATTTACAAATTGGAAAAGTAAACTCTGAGAGATTATTTGCCCATAATCTCAGATCTGGTTGGCAGAAGAAATTGGTAGGGCAAGGTCTTTTTAAAAATCCACAATTATGCCCAGTGTAATCTCTATGAAATTAGAAAAATAGTGTGGAATTTCCACCTCTGTAGATATTTCCCCCTTTGTTTCAAATGGCATTTGCCAATTCTCATCTTATTTTTCTCAAGAACCATAAATGCATTTTGAATAATAAAAAATACCATTCAGGAATAAACATTTTCTGAACCCAAAGTTTTGGCTGGAGAAACTTTAGGATATTTTTAAAAATCTAATTAAGATAAGTTTATAAATAGTATGTATCTGACCCAAATGATAAAAAATAGCCTTTGACCCACATACTTGGGAAAAGCATGTGGCTCCCTGGTATGTGCCAGCGAGTCTGTGGGCTGGGTGAGCAAACATTTAAGCATAAGTAAGAGCAATAATGGTTCCTTTGGAGCTCCTAAATGCATTAGCATGTGCTAAAACCATAAATATTCAAGGAGATGTAGCGCTGGAAAAGACAGAAACCCAAGGTGACCTGGCACGAAGCAGGAGATGGACCGAGAACTTCGAAACTTCTTCAGACTAGGACACTCTGAGAATCCTGGAAAGGAGATAGTCTACAAAAAAAAAAAAAAAAACCCAGGAGACCTGCCAGGTAATACTGACTTGAGGAATACAATTAAATTCCTTTCTTTACAAGTCTTAAACCAAAGTTGTAAATACCATAGACTATTTTACAGAGAAATGCTACATTCTTGTTAGATGGAAAGGTCTTCCTATAAGAATTAGGAGAAAGAGAACTACTATATGCAGTTTTATATATTTTGTTTATTCCCTATAACTCTCTGAAGGTGGAATTATTTCTCACTTGCAAATGAGGAAGCTGTGGTCTAGACAGTTTAATTAATTAACCTATAACCACACAACTTGTAACAGGACTGGGATTTGAACATAAATTTCTTGACTTCAGATAGATACCTCTTTCTCTGGTAGTCAACTGTTGAGCATGGCTAGAGGAAGATTGGTGGATTTATCATCTAATGGGGAAAACTACAGAATCACAAGATTCTGCAGTTAAAAGGTATATAATTTCAGCATTGTGTCATATTTACCTTTACATCCCTTACAGTGCTGAATGCCTCTGTACTTAATGTGTTGGTAGGATGATGGATGGATGGATGGATGGATGGATGGATGGATGGATGGATTCCCTTATTCCTGGGCTATTCTGATCCCTGTCTTTTCCATATTGAGAGACTATTTCCCAGAGGACAGCAGGCAAGTACCAATAGTATAATATTGTGTCTCTTCCTCTGGGCAAAAGCACAGAGGTAAAAGAGAAAACAATTTGTCACTAATTTTTTAAACCACTTTTCTGGTAAGTTAAATACTTGTGTAGATTATCATAGTGGTTTCCATCCTGTGAAGAAAAGGAGCATCTCTCCATTTAATTTGAGGAGGTGAACTATACCTTTTTTGCAGCTGCTATGGTCCAGTGAATATAGAGAGTACTGCACCTCTTTATGTTAGAGTGTTCCACTTCCCTTTCTGGTCTCCTTTTTGCAAAGTAGTACACCTACCATTAGTCCAAAAGAGCTAGTTTTCCTCTCTCTAACTCAATGCCACAGATTTAATTCTTGCTAAAGTCAGTTTCAAGGTGCCCAACCAATTTTTAAGGTATCTAAAGCAGGCTTCACGTCACCGTTGAGGCTAAAGAACACTTCAATGAGATTCAGGCAGTATCATTTTTTCCTAGTCCTAGCATCGTGTAACACAGAGTGGGTACAAACAATGGGGAGAGGAAAGTAACTGAGTCCATGATTAAAAGAGCCCCATCTTCATACTGGTCTTGGCTCCCTTGTGGTAAGTGGGGAAGGCATTCTTGTGAACTCTTGTGAACAGGCTGACATCATTAGGCTTGTGCAAACATGTGTCCCACTCTCTCTCTCTCTCTCTCTCTCTCTCTCTCTCTCTCTCTCTCTTTCAATTTCTCTCTCTGACTTCCACATCTCATTGCCATCCTTATTTCTCCCAGAAGACTTTGTTTCCTTGTTTGATATTTATGTTTGTTTTCTGTAGACTATTCTCCCTTGGCCAAGGAGAGTCTTATTTTACAATCTTTTCCAGGAGGGAGTTTTAAATTCTGTTCAGGAAGTGCTTGAGAATGGTAATAAATCTCATCTCCCAGACTTTTTTTTTTCTTAAAAGTTTCCAAATATCAATTTGGGATTGTGTAATCAGTCACTCTTGTTAGTTACTAAGTAGAAACTGATATTCACAAGCAGTGTCGTAAATTCATCAAATGGCAAAGCCTGTGGTCAGGAGACATGAAAACTAATCATACCACTCTAAATAGCTCCAGCATCCCAGCTACTGTCTCCTGCTGGCTTCTGAGCAGGAGAAGCATGTGGCCATAGCTAAAGTTGACAAGAGGGTGGGGGTGGTCAAGGCCTTTTCACCATCACATTCAGGGAAGGAACATGGTGACAAGAGGCAATTCCTTGCCTTAAGGAATATGGGAGAATGTGTGATTTTGAAGAATGTGGGAGACTTTCTTTGAAAAGCTAAGTCATTTGTCCAATTCTAGGTGAAGATGGAGAATGGAATGTCTTGTGGAAAACTGAGAGGAATTCACTTTAGAAAATGGGAAAATTATTTAAAGTAGAAAATTACAATACAATTGTGTGTGTGGGCATATTTCAAGGGGGGGGCAGGGAGAGAGAGAGAGAGAGAGAGAGAGAGAGAGACTCTAAATTCTCATTAACAACAAATACTCTTCAGAGCACCAAATATGACCTAACTTTAAAGTCAGAAGGAAGCTATTTCCCAATTTGTTCCAAATAGCCAATTATCAGATAGAGCTTTTCTCTAGGTCACCACCTCAGTGGAACAACTGCTACAGATGTGACCCGCCTGTTGGGCCCCATCATGGGTGCACAGTCACTCCCAAAAGATAGATTTAAGTCCTAACCCCTGTACCTAGAAATGTGACCATATTTGGAAATAGGAATTTTGCAGACATAATTAAGGATTCTGAGCTGAGGTCATCCTGGATTGAGGGCGGGCCCCAAATCCAGTGACTGGTGTCCTTATAAGAGAAAGGAAAATGTTATTTAACACACAGACATGGGTAAGAAGAACTGTGAAGATGGAGACCAACACTGGAGTTAGGCCAGAAGCCAAAGAATGCTGAGGATTGCCGGGAGCCACCAGAACCTGGAGGAGAGGTGAGGAATAGATACTTCCTCAGAGCCTTCAGAAAGAATGGCCCCTGCTGACACTTTTGGGGGTCTGGCCTCTAGAACTGTAAGAGAATAAATGTCTATTGTTTTAAGCCACCCAGTTTGTGTTCATTGGTGGCAGCAGCCCCAGGAAACTAACGCAGGCCCCAAACCTCAGGTCTGAGCATAGAACAGAATAAGAAATGATGTACGGAAAATACTATGTTGAGCTACTGCAGGAACCTGTTTTACCAGGATTTATATGATACTTAACTATGAATAATTTCTATATTAGGCAGAAGGATAGGTCTAAATTCTAGCAATCTGGTCTGAAATCTCTATGACATTAAAGCAAGAGGCCAGAGGATGAATTCGGAATCCCTGAGTAGGTCCATTAGGGTTTTATTTGCAGGAAAGCCCTATAAGGCTCATGCAGACAGTGGTTGGATCCGTGGCACTGGTAGTCATCCTGCAGGGTGAATGCTTCAAGTGGGTGGAGACTGGGGGTCACTCCTTCACTTCCAGGACTATATCCAGGCTGGGGAAAGTACTTACACTAGAAGAGGAGGAGGGAGAAAGGGAGACCAGGCTTAGGCTGGAAAGGGGGACAATGTGGGAATGTAGCCCAGGTTTGCACCTTCTACTTTATTTTCTGGCCCTTCTCCTTGTGTCAGGTAGAGAGGGGGCAGAAGTAGACTGAATACAAGTCAAATGATTGGTTCGGAACCAGTGCAAGTGAGGCTATGAGTGTAAGGTTCTGTTGGGGACTGATGGGCAGTGGGAGAGGGTGATTACCTCTCATGGCTTGATGGCTATCAGAACAGAGAAAGAAGTAGCCACCCACCAATGATGGCGGGGGTGGCCATTTTGAACATTAGTTCAGCAACAGAGGCATCCACGTCTAGAAGAAATATCACAACAGTGACCAGGAAAAAGCAGGGGCAAGAACAATGGTGTAAGTCACTTCAGAAAACTCTATGGAACCCTCAACTAAAAGAGACATTAGCTGCTTTTAGCTAATGAAAGCTGGAGCAAAAGGCCACAGTGAGCTCTCACCTCATACCCATTAGGATGGCTACTATAAACATACACAGACAGACACACAAAACAAAAAAACAACCCCAAAAAACAAAGTAACAAGTGTTGGTGAGGATGTGGAGAAATTGGAACTCTTGTACAGTATTGGTGACATGTAAAATGATTCAGCCACCGTGGAAAACAGTATAGCACTTCCTCAAAAAATTAAGAATAGAATTACCATATAATCCAGCAACTATACTTTTGGGTCTACACCCCAAGCAATGGAAAGCAGGGTTTCGAAGAGGTATTTGTACACCTATGTTTATAGCAGCATTATTCACGATGACTGAAAGGCAGAAGCAACGCAAGTGTCCATTGCGAGATGTGAATGTATAAACAAATGTGATATATACATACCATGGAATATTATTAAGCCACGAAAAGGAAGGGAATTCTCACATATATTATAATGTGCATCAACCTTGAGGGCATTCTGCTAAGTGAAGCAAGCTAGTCACAAAAAGATAAATATTTTATAGTTCTAGTCATTTGAGGTACATAGAATGGTCAAGTTCATAGAGACAGAAAGCAGAATGGTGCTTGCGAGGACCTGGGAAGAGTACAGAATGAGGAATTATAATTGAATGGGTACAGAGTCAGTTTTACAAGATGGAAAGAGTTCTGGGGATGGATGGTGATGACAGGTGCACAAAAATGTAAATATACTTAATACCACTGAACTGCATGTTTAAAATCGCTAAGACAGTAAATACAATATGTTGTCCGTATTTTACTACAATTAAAACAAAAGAAAAGCCACTACTTCCTTCCCACTTCTACCCTGAACGCCTACACACACTTCACAACCTTATCCCCATATCCCCTAGCCCATGTAAGGCTAGGATGACCTGAAGAAACACAGTTCACATTCCATGCTGCTGAGCGAAGCCTGAGGATATCTGTTCCTGTATGACTAAATCTATAAAATAAATTGTCCTTTAATGTTAGGGCCAGATGGGTATCATGAGCCATCTGGAAAATAAAAAACCTGGAACTCAATTTGACTCCCTGTCTCCTTTGTACCTATCACCCCTTGGCCAGGTCTTATTCTTTCTGTCTCCCTGGTATGTTTTAGATCTATCCCTTCCTCTCTATTCATGACTCTAGTTCAAGTCTTCCAGTTGTGTTTGCAACAGCCTCCTTATTCATCTCGCTGCCTCTAGTCTCACTCCTCCTAGACTCTTTCCCAGGGTTGCCAGAGGGATCCTACAAAATAGCAAGTCTGAGCATGTCCCCGCTCTGAGAATCTTCTAGCAGTTGTCAGATGGATCCAGGATGTGCTTCCCAAGGTTTGAAAGGTTGAGAGGTTCTCCCCACTCAGCCCCATTCTTGGGACCAACCTTGCTTCCTACCTTCTGCCAATTCCCAGTTCCTGACACTATCTTCCAAATGTTGCCCTCCAGCAATATTAATAATCTTCTGAACATGCTATCTCATGTCTATGTTTTTTCACATGTTTTCCCTGGCTCTGAAAATACCCCTCTGACTTGCCAACCTGACAGACTCTAGTTAGCTTTCTAAACTGAGCTAAGACCAGAGACTTCTCTTATCTCTCCATTACACCTCCATCCCACCCTGAATAAATTTAACCTCTCCTCCCTCACCAGTACCTCTTTCATTTAAACATAATTCTATCTACATGTCACATGGCTTGAGAATTCTTACTTTTTTTATATGCTTCACTTCCCTACAGAACTAAGGTTTCTAAAGACTACTGCATACTCAGTACATGATAAATGTTTGCTAAATGAAATCTGTTAAAGAGGTCAGCCCATTAAATTATCACAATAAGATTTCAGACATAATTATAAAATTAGATCACAATTTTATTATAATTAGTGACCATAAATATTACTTTATTAAAATTAAGTGACCATAATTATAGAATTTCTTGTCAATCAAGGAATTTTTACATTTTCAAGGAATTCCAGACCCCACCTAATCCTGTTTCTCAGCAAATTATATTGAAATATCAGGATTTGGGGCCTGGGCATCAGTATTTTTTAAAGCTCTCTAACTGGAGGAAAAGACTTCAAAACCACTGGTAGCCATATTTAAAAAACTCTGACCTGATGTATTCACCTATGAGTGGGCAGTAACTTCCTACATCCATCCCAGGAAGACAGACATCTCTACTTTTTAGTTTATTTTTTTAACCTCTGGGGACACAATGCTAGAATCTCCCTCGCCCTATAAAATAGCATTCCTCTTTAAAATAAATAAATAAAATCAGGAGTTAAAAGAAACTGGTAGCTATCAGACTTTCTCAAATAAGAGATTGTTTTTATAATTTTAAACAGTTCTGAAGTCCTTTTCTGAGCATCTGATCTTTTTATCCCCCGTGTGGAATGATGTTTTCTTGATTTGCTATCTGTTTGAAAAATAGTTTCAGCATTAGTTTCCTAAGAAGTGTGGGGTCATGACAGAATGAGCTGGCTAGCAGAGTTTATTTTTAGCTTCATGATTCTGATCCAAGCTCAGAAGCTAGTGGTAACACTCAAGTTCTTTTTCCTGACCTGACACTTTCTATGCTTGTGGGCAAATCATCCTTTGCAGGGAACATCCCACCTCTGAAATGTTTGCTTGGCTACAAATATTTCTTAGTTCCCAAGCCAAAGTGAAGCCTTTAACACCCCTAGATACAAAACTCTGAGAGGTCCTTTCAGCACTGTTGTGGTCTGTATAATGAACAAGGGCATCTGTAGGAGGCCATCTGGAAGGAACAATGATTAGGAAGATTCCCTTGGGAATGTTCTGAATCTGAAAAACTGCATGTAAATCCTAAATTCTGTCATTAATTTAAGAAAATATCACCTTTTTCCTACAAACTTAAATCGTGTTTATTTAAAATTTCAGGCCCAAACTGGAATTCATCTGTCTTATACAATCATCTAAAAAACACGTGCCTGTAACAGAGCAGAAGCAAAGAGTATTCTCTGACTTCCCATTTGCCCTAAGATGCACCCTCACCCCTTTCTGGATGATCTTTCTTATATCCATCCTTTCCTCCATTTCTCCATTGCCCCGCCCCAACTGCCCCCAAATGTTATCTCCATCTCTCTACTGTTTCCTTCTCTTTGGCATGACCAGGACTCACCCTCCCAGCTATAGTAACAAGCTTAACTAGTTCTCTTTCTTGCTTTCTATGGCTGCTGTGCCAAATTAACCACAAACTTAGTGACTTCAAACCATACAGAGTTATTCTCTTATGGATTTAGGGGGTCAGAAGTCCAAAATGACTTTTTTTGAGTCTAACGTCAAGGTGTGGGTATAGCTGTGTTTCTTCTGGAAGCTCCACAGAGAATCTATTTCTTTTTCACTTCTACCTTCTGAAAGTTGCTAGCATTCTGTGGCTCATTGTCCCTTCTCCTTCTTCAAAGTTCATCATTCCTGTGTCTGCTTCTGTCATTCCACCTTCTTCTGCCTTTGACTCTCCTGTCTCCCCTTATGAAGACCCTTGTGATTATATCGGGCACACCCAGATAATCAAGCATAATCTCCACATGTCAAAATTCTTAGCTTAATTAGATCAGCAAAGTCCTTTTTGACATATAAAACAAGACATTCACAGATTTTAGAGATTAGGATGTGAATGCCTGTGGCAGAAGGAGCATTAATCTGTCTACTTCATGCCCTAAAGCTTTCTAGCCAAGTACCATTTTTGATTACTTTCTCCGTTCACTGCTAAAACGGATGGAGTTGAATTGTACCCCTCACCCCTGCCAAATTCATGTCCACCTATGACCTGAGAATGTGACCTCTTTTGGAAATAGGGTCTTTGCGGATGTAATCAGTTCAAATAAGATGAAATCATACTACATGGGAGTGTGTCCTAAATCCAATATGAGTGACATCCTTATAAAAAGAGAAGATTTGGACACAGAGACACAGGTAAGAAGGTAGATAATGTGACAATGAAGGTAGATACAGGAATGGTGAAGCTACAAGCCAAGGAATACTGAGGATTACTGACAACTACCAGAAGCTAGAAAGAGCCAAAATGGGATTCTTTTCTAGAGGCTTCAGAGGAAGCATGGCCCTCCCAACAGCTTGATTTCAGACTTTTGGTCTCCAGAAGTGGGGGTGAATAAATTTCTGTTGTTTCAAACCTCCAGTTTGTGGCACTTTGTTACAGTGGCTCTAAGAAACTCACACAGATGGGTTGAAAAAGAGGCACCCTATTTTTTTCACGTGCCAAGCTGACATGTCAGCTGACCAATCCTTAAACACTTTCATTGTCCCATTTAAATGTACAAGGACCTTTGTAGATGATTGGCTCTGTGCCAGGGGCCTCTTCACTTGAGGACCACCGACTGTTTTCTAGCACACAGGGAGTTAAAAGCATCTAGGTCAGGGGTCAGCAAAGAATTTCTGTAAAGGGACAGATAGTAAATATTTTAGGCTTTGTGTACCAAGAAGCAAAATCAAGAATGTTACATAGACACTTGTATTTAAGAAAGAAATTCCCACACTTTTTTACTGACAAAATTCAAAACATAATCATAATAATTTGGTTCATTTTTTGTAATAAGTCTATAATGTAATTTTTTGCATAGGTCTATAACAAGAAGAAAAAAAATCCTTTTGGGGTGATAACATTTCACTTAATTGGGGCTCAAATGCAATTGGTGCATCATCATTGCTAATGCTCGGCTGTTAATATGGGCCTGTAATGAGATTTTACCTCACTGAGTATTTCAATTCAAAAATGAATATCACATCTTTGGAAATGTCTTTTCACACAGGAAAGTACTGCCAAATACTGATATCAATTCATGAGCATATAATTTTAATTGAGCATATTGATTGCTTGGAAGGCATTTATAGAGTTCTATTAAATTTTTCTATTGATATTTGTCTTTTAGCATATCATTACTTTGCAGATTAATCACTTTCAATTGAAGGTTAGATGGAAACTCCTCTATTGCTCAGTTAAATGGATTTTAAAATATGGAAATCTTTTTTGCACTTGCATTTGGGTCCAAAAACTGCTGCTGGAACCAAAGTTTGAACTCAGAAAACATATCCACTGCAAATTTGCATGGAAATGGAGATCTCACTTCTTGCTTTATCTTTTGACACCACTGTAAGAGTATAAGGCTGAGACTCAATGTAAGTTGTCAAAATGACTTACAGCAGTGTAAGTTTTCTCATATGAGTGTTGTTTAGCCTTATGATGTTAGTTTGAATTCATTAAGAGGCACCAAGAATGTAGCAGAAACCAATTTTCAGAGCCCCTCAGTGTTCCATAGTAGAGGCTAAAGGCAGTTATTATTGCAAAAAATTTCAATCTTAGCCCTGAGCTCAAAAACTCACAATAAAATTTTACCACTGCCATTTAACTGCTGTGTGGCACAAGTCAAGATGTTCAGTTTCTTTTTCTGGCAAAAATTCATGGACCCAACTATAGTTACATCCATGGGAGCAAATGAGTTCACCAACGGAGCTACTGGATTGAGCTACACATGATAGATTCAGATATTTTTGGCAAAGTACCTGCTAATGAATAACACAATAAATAACCACAGGCTTTAAACACTTTACATTCATTACGTTTCACTGAAAGGCTAAAAGTCTCAACCAGTTTATTTTCTCTGGACACATTTCTTTGTCTGCTGCAATCAATCAGGATTTTGTTAACTCACCATTGGTAAACAGCTTCTCTTGCTTGGCTAACAAGTGGGTCACTCGGGTTCTTAGGGCACAGGCTCGTTTTTATTGTTTTATTTTTGGAAGAAATTCTTCTGCAATGAGACATTGTTTTACATTTTTCTAATTTTTCTAACCATTGCTTTTCTGTGAGCTAGGAATATTGTGATGATTAATATGGCTGACATATGTTGTATTCTTTTAGCATAACTACCTCATTGCACAATAAGTAGAATGCTTTGCCATCTAATTCTAACAAAATAATCCACACTCCATCATGTCTTTTACTCATGACCCTGAGATCTAGACCTGAGTCGAGATCAAGAATCAGACACTTAACCAACTGAGCCACCCAGGCATCCCCTCCATTGTGTCTTAAGAGCATGATTCAAAGCCCACTTTTCCTTTCTTGTTTTGACTTAATAGATATTTACTGTAAATGTAAATAAATAAATGAGGGGAAGAGAAAGAAAGAAGGAAGGAAAGGAGAAAAGGAAGGAAGAAACAAACAAAAGAAAAGAAGAACGGAAGGTAGGTGGGAGGGAGGAAGGAAGGGAAAAAGGGAGGGATGTTATCACGTGACATTTGAAATGCTGTTGAATTAAAACTACATCACTGCAATTTGCAGTATCCCAAGCGTTAGTCCAAAGTGATGAGAGTGCCATATACAGTCTTACAGGGCAACTACTCAATACTGCCATTTTAAAAACAAATGAGTATGGCTAAGTTCCAAGAAAACATTATTTGTGACAGTGAAATTTGAATTTCATGTAATTTTCATGTGTCATGAAATATTCTTTTTTTATTTCCCAATCATATAGAAATATAGAAATCATTCAGCCTGTGGACCATGTGAAAACAGATGGTATGCAAGATACGGCAGGTCAGTTATAGTCTGCTGACTCCTCTGTAGGTTCTTAGGTTATTTCCAAAGTTCATCCTGCTCAATGTCATAAGATGCCCTTGAAAGAGTAGTCCTCTTAGTCGCTTCCTTTGCACAGGACACCTGTATACTACTGTTTACTTGAATATTTCCAAGGAAGGGCTATGAAATTTATTTTAAAACTACACTTTGTTTTTTACCATTTTGTCAATTTTTTTCTTTTGTGAAATTTATTCTTACTTTATTTTCTTTCTGTTCGCTAATTGTTTACTTTTTTAAAAAAGTGACAGAAAGCACAGAGTTGGAGGCCATAGTGTACTACATTACCTGGGATTCACATAAAGGAGGTTTGCTTTTTGACCTATTCATGTCCTAAAATATATATCCCATGACAGTCCGAGAAGGTTCCCAGTTCCAACATGCAAAGAATTTTGAAGTCATCACTTTCATCCTCACAACAAGATAAAAACTGAACAAACTGAAAATCAATGACTTCTTAGATTCCATCAGAAAACTGAAGGTCACAAAGTACCACCCCAATGCTAGAGAGACAGGAGAATAGAGAACCAAGGTTGAGATTAGCTTACTGGGAGCAGAAGCCACTGGTGCTAGTAACAGGTAGGAACCTTTAAACCATAATTGATGTACTCCTGGAGGTGAGTGTGAACTAATTTCAGACATAAAACCCCCAAGGGCTCAGTCTTAGGGAACTTCCCCACTTTTATGGGTTTTATCTCTAGAAGCCCATCACACTTTCAAGGTAAAGATTGGAGAAAAATTTATCTATCCTTCAGGCTCAGGGAGGGAAAAAGTAAACATTTTGAACTATATCCAGATTTTTTCCATAAGAAAGGCCAGCCATCAAGGAAACTACCAGAGGCTTAGCCAGCCTGGTGGGAGGACAATTAGAAAACTCCAGTCCCCTCTAGCCTTCCTATCTCATATAAGAGGAGAAAAAAGGCTAAGAAATGTTTCAGAAGGTCATAACCTAGAAACTCAAACCACCAAAAAAGATTGAGATTTAATATAAGATTATAAAATATTCCTGCTCTCTGTCCTACCACCACATCAACTGGGCTCTAGTATAATAAAAGTAGATTACAACTGAGAGAAACATAAGACACGAATTCTGTTTTTTATGAAAAAATTCTTAGGGAAACCCAAAGACAACAAGGGGAGCAAAGAAACAAGCTTCTGGAACCTATAGCTACAGAGAGCTAAACACAGACAGGATCCTAGCCAAATTAACACAAAAACTCATTCTAAAAGCCTGATTATTTCATTTCCTATTAACAGACATACCATGTCTGTTAACATACCAAAATTACAAGGCACACTAAAAGGCCAGAAGAAAACAGTATAGGAAGACAAAATAAGCATCAGAGCCTGAATTAAAGATGACACAGATTTTGGAATTTAAAGATAGGGGGTTTAATTATGATTAATATGTCAAGGATTCTAATGGAAAAAGTAGACAACATCCAAGAACAGAGGGGTAATGTAAACAGAGAAATGAAAATTGTAATAAAGTAAAAAAAAAAACACCTTATCTATAGAGGAAAAAAGATAAGAATTATATAGGATATCTCTTCAGAAACTATACAAGCAAAGAGACAGTGTAGTGAAATATTTAATGTTTATTTATTTATTTATTTTTGAGAGAGAGAGAGAAAGAGAAAGAGAGCATGAGAACACAAGTGGTGGAGGGGCAGAGAGAGAGGGAGACACAGAATGCAAACAGGCTCATGCTCTGAGCTGTCAGCATAGAGACTGACATGGGGCTTAGACTCACAAACCACAAGATCATGACCCCAGTCAGATACTCAACCAGCTGAACCACCCAGGAGCCCGTTTTGTAATGAAATATTTAAAGCGTTGAAAGGACAAAAAGCACCAAAGGAGAATTCTATATCCAGCAAAATTATATTTCAAAACTGAAGAAAAAGTAAAGACTTTCTGGGGTGCCTGGGTGGCTCAGTTGGTTGAGCATCTGACTCTTGATTTCTGTACAAGTCATGAACTCATGGTTCATGAGATTGAGCCCCACATCAGGCTCCATGCTGACAGCACAGAGTCTGCCTGGGATTTTCTCTCTCTCTCTCTCTCTCTCTCTCTCTCTCTCTCTCTCTCCCCCTCCCCCCTTCAAAATAAATAAATAAACATTTAAAAAAAGAGATGTTAGGCATGGAGGTGTTACTCTTCCCAAAGGCATCTGAATTTTACAATACCTCCCATTCTAAAAAAAAAAACAAGAAATACTTTGTCAGACAAAAATGGAGGGACTTTATCACTAGTAGACCTGCCGCAAGAAATTTGAAAAGAGGGTCTTTTGAGGGCACCTGGGTGGCTCAGTGGTTAAACATCTGACTTTAGCTCAGGTCATGATCTCACCATTCATGAGTTCAAGTCCCACATCGGGTGAGCTCAAGCCGCACTGCAGGTGAGTACAGGCCAAGCTTTGGGTGATTTCCCCCCCCCCTTCTCTCTCCCTCTCTCTCTCTACCTTTCATGGGATTCTTTCTTTCCCTCTCCCTCTCTTTGCCCCTTGTTCATTTGCACCTTCTCTGTCTCTCTCAAAAGAAAATCTTCAGAAAAAAGGAATATGATATAGATTATAGATCAGAATTCAGATCTATATTAAAAAAATAAGAGTATTTGAGTAGGAATAAAGGAAGGTAAAATAAAGTCTTTTATTTTTCTCATTCCTAATCAATCTAATAGATAACCATTTGTTTAAAGTGATAACAGCAGCAATATATTGAGTGATCATAGCACATGGATAAGTGAGGTAGATGACATCAATGTTAGAAGGGATGGGAGGGAGGAATTGGGAACACTGTTATAAGGTATCTGCACTACCTGTGAAGCAGTATAGTGTTATTTGAAAGTGGACTTTGATTAGTTATAAATGTGTAATGCAAACAAAGGGGAAACGACTACAGCTTTTTAAAATAGAAAAGTATAATTAATAAGCTGAGAGAAAGAAGAAAGTGGAATATGCCAACTGCTGAATTAAAATTACAGAAGGCAGGGGCGCCTGGGTGGCTCAGTTGGTTGAGCGGCCGACTTCGGCTCAGGTCATGATCTCACAGTCCATGGGTTCGAGCCCCGCGTCGGGCTCTGTGCTGACAGCTCAGAGCCTGGAGCCTGTTTCAGATTCTGTGTCTCCCTCTCTCTGACCCTCCCCCGTTCATGCTCTGTCTCTCTCTGTCTCAAAAATAAATAAACGTTAAAAAAAATTAAAAAAAAAATAAAATCACAGAAGGCAGAAAAGGGGGGAAGATTGAAAAGAAGCAAAGTATAAGTGCAGTGAATAGAAAAAAGTTACGAACATGGTAGATATTAATCCAACTATATCAATACTTATATCATATGTGAATAGTCTCAATATACCAATTAAAACTCAGAGATTGTCAGAGGAGGTCCCAAAACAAGATCCAACTATATAAGAACTATATAAGAAATCCACTATATCCAACTACATAAGAAATTCACTTGAAATATAAAGATACAGATAGATTAAAATCAAAAGGATGAAGAAAGATATATCATGCTAATACTAATCAAAAGAAAGCTGGAATAATTATATTAATTTCATACAAAGCAGACTTTTCAAACAGGGAAAATTCAGAGAGATAAAAGAGGGTCATTATACAATGACAAAGGGGTCAGTTCTGTAAGAAGACATAACAATCACTAACTTGTCTATTCCCAACAACAGAGAATGAAAATACTTGATGGAAAAACTTTTAGAACTTCAAGGAGAAAGAGAAAAATCCATTATTATAGTGGAGACTTCAACACCTGTCAGTGATTGACAGATCCAGGATATATAGTTAAGAATACAGCTGAACTAAACAGTAGCATCAATCAACTAGATCTAACTGATATGTATGGAGTACTTCATCCAAAAGTAGTTGAATAAACATGTTTCTCAAGTTCACACAGAACATTCACCACCCCAGACCACATTCTGGGCCATAAAACACATCTTAACAAATTTAGAAGAACAGAAATCATACAAAGTATGCTGTCAGGCCACACTGGAATTGAACTGGAAATCAATAACCAAAAGATAGCTGGAAAAATCCCCAAATATTTGGAGATTAAACAACATACTTCTAAATAACACATCAGAGAAGGAATCTTGAGAGAAATTTAAAAGTAGTTTGGACTAAATGAAAATGAAAATACATCCTATCAAAATGTGTGGGAGGCAGTGAAAGCATTACTTAGAGTAAAACTTATAGCATTGAATGCATTTATTAGAAAAGGGGAAAGATCTTGGGGTGTCTGGGTGCTCAGTCGGTTGAGCATCCAACTCTTAGTTTCCACTCAGGTCATGATCTCATGGTCATGAGATCAAGCCCCTGCATTGGGCTCTGTGTTAAGCCTGGAGCCTGCTTCAGATTCTGTGTCTCCCCCTCTCCCTGCCCCTCCCCTGCTCACGTACATGCTCTCTCTCTCAAAATAAATAAACTTTAAAAAAATAGAAAAGGAGAAAGATCTCAAATTAGTAGCCTAAACTTTCACCTTAGGATAATAGAGGAGGAGGTATAAATGGAGGCTGAAGCAAGCAGAAGAAAAGAAATAACAAAAAATGAGAATAGATATCAATAAAATAAAAGATAGGAAATTATTGGAGGAAATCAACAGAGAGATCAAAAGATGGTTCTTTGAAAGATCAATAAAGGTAATAGACCCCTAGCTACGCTATCCAAGAAAAAAAAGAAGGCACAAATGGCTAATATCTTAAATGAAAAAGAGGTAACCGCTACTGATTCCATGATCATCAAAAGGATAATAAAAAATATCATGAATGACTCTATGCCCCCAAATTTCATAACTTAGGTGAAATAGATCAATTCTATAAGAGACACACACTCTGGGGCACCTGGGTGGCTTAGTTAGTAAGCGTTTGACTTTGGCTCAGGTCATGATCTCCCGGTCTGTGAGTTCGAGCCCCATGTCAGGCTCTGTGCTGACAGCTCAGAGCCTGGAGCCTGCTTCAGATTCTGTGTCTCCCTCTCTCTCTGCCCCTCCCCTGCTCCCACTCTGTCTCTCTCTCTCTCTCTCTCATAAATAAATGAACATTTTAAAAAACTTAAAAAAATAAAACACACACTACTAAAACCCACACAAGGAAAAATAGATTATCTTGACAGGCTTATATTTACTAAATAAATATAATCAAGATTTAATAAGCTTCCAAAAAGAAAGCATTAGGCCCAAATGGTTTCACTGATGAATTCTACTAAACATTTAAAGGAAAAAATGATGCTAATGTCCTATAATCTTTTCCTGAAAATAAAAGCAGAGGGAAAACTTCCTCATTCTAGGAGGCCAGCATTGACAAAACAAGAGAAAGACATTATAAGAAAGGAAAACTGGAGACCAGTATCTTCCATTTACATAGACACAAAATCCCCAATAAAATGTTAGCAAATCAAATCCAGCAATGTGTAAAAAGAATTATATACCCATAACCAAGAGGGATTTAGTGCAAGTATGCAAGACTGCTTCAATATTCAAAAATCTATTAGTGTAATCCATCACAACAGGCTAAAGAAGAAAAATCATACGATCTTAACAACAGATGCAGAGAAAGCATTTGGCAAAACCTAACACCCATTCACAAAAATAAAAAATCCTCTCTGCAAACTACGAATCCAGGGAGACTTCATCAACTTGATAAAGGACATTTGTAAAACAAGCAAAAAATAAAAAATAAAAGCCTACAGCTAATATCATAAAATTTTCACCATTTTTAGTGGTGAAAAACGGCACGCTTTCTGAAATCCTACTGTAGCTTATTATGAAGAGGCCTGGTAGGTGAAGACACCAGGCACGATAGCCTTCCCTGGAATACCTTCATGGGCTTACTTACAAAACAAAATACCTTTGTGTATACTATCATTTCCTAGAGTGGGATCAATAGCCCCTCAGTAAATAAGTTCCTACTCTCATCTCTCAAATCATTTCTTTGGACACTCCAAGCAGAGATCCCTTCTTAAGTAATCTTTTCACCTACCTGTGATATGACACACCCCCTCCTCCCAAACCTTCAGCCTTCAAAGTCCACACTTCCCAAGATGCCCTCTTTACCAGTTTCCCTATTTCACTTACGCTCATTCCCAAGATACAATCTTATTATGTGTCTCCTCTACCTAAAAACATAATCTGCCTGATTTTGAACAAAAACAACTCAAAAGCAGGATATTTGCTCATCCTTCCCTATCCTCGCCTCACAGTGCAGCATTGTAGAGCCCATAGTAACGATGAAGACAATGATATAGGAGCACACTCAGAACAGGTCTGTTTTGTTGAATTTTTGCTGGTTCTGCTACAACACTAACTGTTGATCAATTAATAGTTTGTGATCCCATCTTTAGCAGGACCAAGTATTTAGAATATAAGCATCTTGTGACACTGAATGGTACATTCATGTTGTCAGAGGGAAGTCACGCACCAGCCCAGAGCTACTCAGAGTTAATAGTGAAATACTTGGAGCCAAAATAGTGCCTGCAAAAAGCATTTCTGTTTTCATATTCTGTTGCTTTTTGTCCTGCTTTTTATATTGTTGCTTTTTTTTTTTTTTTTTTTGCAAATCCAGATGATGCTACAAATCTTAAATTTTTAGTCCTTTGTTTAGATGTGATTTTTCAAAACCATGGCTGTCTAGTTAACACTGGCTGGCTGCAGGGAGTTTCCAATTTCCATAAATGCAAATTAATAGAGTCAGCTAAGGGAACAAACTTGAAAGCCTGATGTTGCTGAAACCCCAAGGATAAGCCATCAACTGGTTGAGAATCAATAAGAACAAATTAGCTTTACATGGTTCATAAACAGGAGCTTCTTAAATTTAGCTTCAATATACACTCCACATAATAAATGGCAAGAAAAGTAAAACAGAACCACAGCAATGACAGCAATATATGCAGTAGAGAAGACCCTCAAAGAGATAATACATGTTTGTACAACTTGTACACTTCACAGCTTTGAGGGTTACCATTCACACTATAGTCCACATAAATCATGCCTCCTAGAATTGTGCAGTGTACAAGTTGTGCAACCATAAGCAACAACCTGAAAACATTCAGATGCTAGTATAGAATAGCAAATGAATGAATAAAGAGTACAAATTTATGTCTGAAGTTATAAGGTTTATAATTTGGATTTGCTTAAAAGAAAAAAAATCAATAAATTGGGCTTCATCAATATCAAAACTTTTGCTGTTAAAAGACACTGTTAAAAGAACAAAAAGACAAGCTATGGACTGGGAAAAAATATTCCCAACTCATATATCCAGCAAAGGTCTTGTATCCAGAATATCATATATTTAAGTACATGAAAAGATGCTCAACAATGCTAGGCTTTAGGGAAATGCAGATTAAAACCGCAATGAGATACTACTACACACCTAGTGAAATTATTTTTTTAATGTTTATTTAATTTTGAGGGAGAGAGAGAGACAGAGTGTGAGCAGGGGAGGGGCAGAGAGAGAGAGAGGGAGACACAGAATCCAAAGCAGGCTCCAGGCTCTGAGCTGTCAGCACAGGGCCCAACATGGGGCTCAAACTCACAAACCATGAAATCATGACCTGAGCTGAAGTCGGACACTCAACTACTGGGCCACCCAAGCACTCCTGAAATACATATTTTTTAAAGACAATACCTAATACTTGCAAGGACTAAGAGTGACTGCAACGTGCATGCATTGCTGGTGGGAATGCAAAATGTTACATCCACTTTGGAAAATAGTTTGGCAGTTTCCTGTAAAGTTAAAATCAGACGCTTATCATGTGACCCATTAATCCCACTCCTAGGTATTTATTCTAGAGAGGTGAAAACTTATGTTTATATAAAAACATGTACACAAATGTTTATAGCAGCTCTAGTCATAACTGACAAAAACAGAACAACACAAATGTCCTTCAGGAAATGAATGGTAAAACAAACCCTGGTATATCGATACAGTGAAACACTAAGAAAATGATGTGTTGTAAAGGTATTATGCTGAATGAAAGAAATCAGTCTCAGAAAGTTAACGACAATAAGTGTCCATTTATATGATATTAAAGATGGAGGTAGGTGGTTGTCAGGCCTCAGCGATGGGGGATGGGGTGACTCAACATGAGGGAATTCTGGGAGGTGATGGAACCATTCTCTTTTTTTCTAAAGTTTATTTATTTATTTTGGGACAGACAGCGAGTGTGAGTGGGGGAGGGGCAGACAGAGAGGGAGAGAGGGAGAATCCCAAGCAGGTTCTAGGAAGTTAGTAGTGTGCAGAGCCCCACGTGGGGCTCCAACTCAAGAAATGTGAGATCATGACCTGGGTCGAAACCAAGAGTGGGATGCTTAACTGACTAAGCCACCCACGTGCCCCAGTGACTGAGCTGTTCTGTATTAGGATTGGGGTGGTACTTACACGAGTCTATACATTCATTAAAACTCACAGCACTATGCATCAAAAAAAAGTTATCTTTATAGAATGTTAATTAAACAACAAAAGGCATTTAAAAAAAAATCCTAGATCTGTCCTCATCTCATTTCCCACCTCCACACTAATTTCTGTCATTTTCACATCTCCTGGCCAACTGCAATGACTCCTTACCAGATTTCCTCCCAATTACAATCTTCAAATTTGTGTTTCTAATTAACTTATTATGAAATATTGCTGTTGTACAAAATGTTATAAAGAAAAAAAACCAGCCAGATCTAAAAGCTGTACCCTCCTTAGATTACGCATGTACACCACTCCCTATGGTATTGCTAATACTGAGACCCAATGTGAAATTAAAATAAGCAGCCAAGGGGAGCCTGAGTGGCTCAGTTAGTTGAGTGACCAACTCTTAATTTCAGCTCTGGTCATGATTTTGCCATTTGTGGGTTCAAGCCCCAGGTCGGGCTCTGCACTGCCAGCACAGAGCTTGCTTGGGATTCTCTCTCCCCTCTCTCTCTGCTCCTCCCCCTCCTCACACACACACACACACACACACACACACACACACACTCTAAACAAATAAATAAACATTAAAAAAATAATAATAAAATAAAATAAGCAGCCGAAATAATATGGGTTTGTAGTATGTTACACATTTATCCCATAGTTCAAACAAAAGCAATGAAAACTTGACTGTAGTGCTGGAAATAGGTTTTTTTTCTCTTATACCCAGCCCATTTTGCTCACTTGTGGTTCATTTCTGTTTCTCCTGCCCTAAATGCTGTGCCCACTGCCCCCAGCAGGTGCTAACCTAGTCCTAGTTGAATTGAATTTCTAGCTGTTTCAAGTCAGTACCTTCTTTATCCTGTTGCCTTTGTCATGTGGACCTGGAACAAAAGTCAGTGAAAGAATGAACACCCCAGGCCTGGCATGACAACACTAATGCCTGGAAGAGTGCAACAACCTCCCAGAGACAGCAACTATTAAACAATTAATTGTCTGTTTAGGAAACATGAGCCAGAAGATGGAAGAAATAGAACTTCCCAAAGGGATGCTTAAAAAAAAAAAAAAAAGCACTGGCATTAAAAAGTGAACAAAAAGTAAAACAAAAGAATTTTATCTCAATGTTATTGCAGGTGTTTCTGGATGGACTGGATGAATCTGAAGCAAATGATTTCCAAATAACAAAACAACGTTTTAAAATATGCATTGGTAGAATTTAGCAGGTAATCAGAGCTGCAGAAAACTACCTTTATGTGGGAATAATTAGGATACCCTAGCTATTCAGAGGAGCCACACTTATTGCTAATAACTGATGCTCAGGTGGTGTGATCATTCTATCACCCAAAACTAATTAAGGGTCTTAAAAAGGGGGAGAGAACCCACACAGGGCAACAGAAATGGCTGAACAGATGGGGTGGCTCAAGGGCTCAGTGAAACAGGAAGCCTTCATCACAATTAAGGCCGGTGAACAATTAGCCTGAGAAGGGCGGTGATTCAGGCGGGCACACAGGCCTCCAGGCCCCCTGACAGGAGTGCTGAGAATATAAGGAGCAAAGAGATGAACTGACAGCTACTGAGCACTTCCTGTGTTACAAGCACAGTACCTGATAGGAGCCTCCCAATCACCCCTGTGTGCAGAAGAAGGAATTGAGGCTTATGGAGGCTTTGTCATTGCTCAAGGTCACACGGCTCAGAAAGTTATGGAGATGGCCTTTAAACCCAAGCACTCTGACTCCTTAGTCCATCACCTGCTGTCTCCAGTATGTAAAACCAAGCTTCAGTAACTCTTTTACCATCTTTGATAACCAGTTTCACAAACACAAGTCTTGGCCTGTGTTCA
Source organism: Neofelis nebulosa (assembly GCF_028018385.1). Lineage (NCBI taxonomy): Eukaryota > Metazoa > Chordata > Mammalia > Carnivora > Felidae > Neofelis > Neofelis nebulosa. The sequence continues at coordinate 91,817,452 of NC_080785.1, forward strand.
GAAAATTTCTTCTTTTGTTTTTTTGTTTTTTGAGAGGGCAGAGGGACAGAAAGAATCCCACACAGGCTCCACCCTCAAGCAGAGTCCCATGCAGGGCCCTATCTCACCACCTGAGCTGAAACCAAGAGTCATGAACTGAGCTGAAACCAAGAGTCAGGTGCTTAAATGACTAAGGCGCCCTGGTGCCCCTGTTCAGAAAATTTCTACTTGCAACCCTCTCTCTCGACCCGAAATCAGAATTTCTTGTTCTCAGAACTCTGGTCTTTGAGCTGGGATAATATGAAAAATAAATTTTAAAATGAATAATTGGTTAACATACTAATATGTTTTCCCTTGATCTTGACAATGTGTTTACAACTATCAGAAAAATAGAATGGTATAATAAAGACATAGATAGCTCTCATTTCACTCATGGAGACCAGACCCTGGAGGAGAAGTTTTGGGCCCAGAACATGATTTTTAGTCATTCATCCCCATAAAGCCAGAAAATAGAAGAAATAGAACTTCCCAATGGGATGCTAATAAAAATGCACTGGAATTAAAGATGAAAAAAAATAATTTTTCTTGGACTGTGTTAGGGTTGCTAGTTTCTTTTAGGTTGCAAGAAGCAGAGACCCAATCAAGTTGTCTTAAGTAATGGGGGTTTATTTTAAGGGTGGATGTGGAAGTAGAAAGCATAGGATTTTCAGCTTTTGGACTAGACCACATGGAAAAAGAGGAACCACAACAGAGCCAGGCTGTTTTATATTGATATATATTTATATATTATATATACATTTTATTTTATATATATAATAAAAGTATATTAATATATTATATATTAATAAAAGATGTATTCAGAAAAACTGAATGCCCATACAGCAAAAAAAAAAAAAACCCAACAAAAATCTCAACTTCACTTCAGATCATACAAAAAATTAATTGAAAATGTATCACAGAAGCCTAAAAGCTAAATTGTATAGATTTAATCACCTAAATTGTGATTTGGGGGCAAAGACTTCATAGATAAGGCACAATGATAAACCATATTCACTGGTTGTCACAAATGAACCATATTTACATTAATAAGAGGGAAAGTGGGTTGAGTGTATGTGAACTTTTTGTGTTATTTTCACAATTTCATTTATAAACCTAAAATTATTCCAACTGAGAAGTTTATTACAAAAAAGCATTAACCATAAAATTAAAAATAGCTAAGTTGGTAAATTGAAAACTTTTGCTCATTAAAAGACACCATTAGGAAACTGAAAAGACAAGCTATAAACTGGGTAAAATATTTGCACATCACATATCTGACAAAGGAATTGTATATAGCATATATAAAGAACTCTTCAAAACTCAGTAATATGACAACTCCAATTTTAAAAGATTTAAATAGAGATCTCACTAGAGAAAATGTACAGATGGCTTAGAAGGACATGAAAATATACTTAACATTAATTACTAGGAAAATGAGATACCATTACACACCTATTAGAATGGCTGAAATTTGAAAACAGGCAATTCTATGAGTATAGAGGATGCAAACCAGTTGGAGCTCTCATTGCTAGTAGGAATGCAAAATGGTACAACACTTTGAAAAAGAGATTAGCAATTTCTTAAACTTACACTCACCATAAGACCCAGTAATCCTCCCATGATGTCTACCCAAGAGAAATAAAAATGTTACATCCTCTACTCAATGGTTCACAATCGTCTGAAACTGGAAACAACTCAAATGCCTATACCAATCTAGCAATGCTCCACAATAAAAGGAGTGAAATACTGATGCACAAAATACAAATGAATCTCAGAGGTGAAGGAAGCCAGATGCAAGGACAACACACTGCACGATTCCATTTATCTGACATTCTGGAAAATGCAAAACTATAGCTCGCCAAAGACCAAAAGTAGAGGGAAAGTATTGACTACAAAGGGCAAGAGGAACTTTTTGGGGTGGTGGACTCTATGTCTTGGTTGCAGTAGTTACTGAATGACTTTACACATTTGACAAAACTAACCAAAGTGTGTACCTGAACATGGAAAATCTTATTGTATGTAAATCATACCTCAAAGTATTTTGAGCTATTTGATTAAAAGAAAACTAGAAATATATCTTCTATGTTATATATTCCTTCTCTTTTTCATTTAACATCAGAGCACTAAATGAGCTATAAAAACACGACTTTAACAACTACATAAAATTTCATTGTGTGGGTATATTGTAACACAATTATTCTCCCACCACTGGACATTCTTCATGTCCAATTTCCTTGTGTATGTTGTTGTATGAACACCTCTGAACACCAGTTTAGGCTTTCATCTCTGATTATTGTATTAGAACAAAATTCCAAGTGTGAAATTACTGACCCAAAGGGTATGAGCAGATTAAGGTTCTGAGTATTTATTACCAATTTGCTCTCCAGAAAAGGTGGAAACAGCTTACATGCCCATCACAATAAGAATGGATCTATATTAGAAGTCTTAAACGCATCTTTTTTAAAACATGATCATACAAGAAAAGACTTACTGTAAGTATTTGAGGGAGTCAAGTTGGAGTTAGAAAACACCAAACTAAAACATTAGAAAAATATCTATGTGTAGTGAGAAAATGAACAAATCTACAGAAAAGAGGATCTTTTGTAGAATTTCCAGGAGCCCTTTATAAGCAAGGTTTTCTTAAATAACAGTTTTCCTAAGAAGAAAGACTAGTTTTGGGGTGGCTGGGTGGCTCAGTTGGTTAAGCATCTGACTTCGGCTCAGGTCATGATCTCACGGTTCTTGAGTTCCATCCCCATGTCAGACTCTGTGCTGACAGTTCAGAGGCTGGAGCCTGCTTTGGATTCTGTGTCTCCCTCTCTCTCTGCCCTGCCCCCACTTGCACTCTATCTCTCAAAAATGAATAAACTTTTTAAAAAATTTAAGAAGACAGGCTAGTTTTGGGGTGCCTGGGTGGCTTAGTCAGTTAAGAATCTGATTCTTGATTTCAGCTCAGGTCATGATTTCACAGTTCGTGGGATCAAGTCCTGCCTCAGGCTCTGTGCTGACAGTGTGGAGCCTGCTTGGGATCCTCTCTCCTTCTCTCTCTGACCCTCCCCCACTTGCACTCTCTCTCAAAATAAACATTTAAAAGAAAAAATACAGACTAGTTTTTCCATTTATAATACATTACTTTGTTTAACAAAGATCAGTTAGCAAAGTAATTCATCAGAATCCTATTTACACTTCTATTTTCAAGAGCAATCATGAATTTCAACCAAAATATCTCTCTCCTTTTAGCCATCAGTGCCACTCAATAAGAATGTTGGAATTTTGACAATCATCTTTCACCATAACAAATACCATATTCCACAACAGAATCCTAGGCTCACAATAGTTTTTCCATGTGCTGGTCCCTATCTTCAAATCATAGTTTATGTTAATAGATAACTCTCCTTTATATTAGAAACAGAAAAACCTTATGCATTAATTTTCTAGTGATATCCCTATTCAGACATTAGCCTTGCCATAACTAAGATAAACATTGCTTACCAAACACTTTAAAAAGTGACCAAAACAGAAGAACCAAACCTGGGCAATGTTCAGTTTCAAAATGTCCTCATGGTGAATGAATTGCATTTCTGAACCTCGGCCACATGATCCTGGGGTTCCGATCATCATTTTCCATCACTGACTTAAAAGATAAACAATGTCTGCCCGAATAATTCCATCGGAAGCCCTCTTTTCTCAATGGCTCATGCAGAAAGGATTCTGATTGTATGGAATCCATGTAAAACTTTAACCTGCATCATGAAGTTATGAAATAGAAAGAATCCTGATTTGCTAACATCCTCACAGTGTGTTGGTAGTTGTGCTATGAACTCAGCTTCCAAACCTTTTACTCTCTGTACTCACCCCATTCTGCCTTGCTCTCTGCTCCACATTGACTAGAAAAATTCATTTGACTGTGCATTTCAGGTTTCTCCTGCCAGAATGCTCAGTCTGTGAAATGAATAAAAAAATCACACCAATAAGGAACGCCTGGGTGTTTCACTTGGTTAAATGCCCAACTCTTGATTTCGGCTCAGGTCATGATCTCATAGTTCATGAGTTCCAGCCCCACATTGGGCTCTGCTCTGACAGCACGGTGCCTGCCTGGGATTCTCTCTCTCCTTCTCTCTCCACCCCTCCCCTGCTCACACTCACGTTCACTCACTCTGTCTCTCTCTCTTAAATAAATAAACATATTTAAAAACTCACACCAATAAATACAGAAAACAAAATGGTGGCTGCCAGAGGGGAGGGGGATGGGAGGATGGGCAAAATGGGTGAAGGGGAGAGGGAGACACAGGCTTCCAGTTGTGGAATGAATAAGTCACCGTGATAAAAAGCACCGCATAGGGAACATAGTCAATGGTACTGTAATAGTGTTGTGTAGTGACAGATGGTAAGTATGCTTGTGGTGAGCATAACACAACGTATAGAGTTGTCAAATCACTATGTTGTATACCTGAAACTAGTGTAGTATCATGTGTCATCTACACTCAAATAAAAAAAAAATCATACCCATGAAGGTGCCATTCCAGACCATCTTTAATACTCCACTACATCTTCCAGAATTCAGAGACCAAAGCCAACTTCTCAAATGAAAGAAACATATTTAGAAAGATTTTTAAAAATAATGGACATCAAATTTTGGATCTGATTTTATTATTAATGTTATTAGTATTAATTTTAGGACCTACTTTTATTTTTAAGGAAAATGCCCCATGATTTGAGTCATTTGAAAATGATTTGAATAGGCAATCAGAATAAATATCACACTCCCTTACTGGGATCCTCTCTTTCTCCCTCTCTCTCTCTCTCTCTCTGTCACACACACGCACACACACACACACACACACGCACACAAGCACACACGCACACATACCTACTTCCCATGGACTATCAGGAACCTCTCCAGGGTGCCCCTACCCCCTCATGGCCACTGCCAGTACATGAACTCCACTAGCACTCAGGACCAGACATCCTTACTAAGGCCTGCCCAGAGCAAAATGGAAGGAAACAGAGCATCTCTCAGACCCACTCTCCTGCCGCTCCAGTGTCCTCCCTCCTGCCAGGTCTCCCTGCCTCCCACCCCACCCTACTGTCACAGCCCCTTCTATAACTGCCTAAGAAACCTACCTTGTGTTTGATTCCTGCAGCAAAACACAATAAAGGTCCGAAAAGGTCTCAGCCCTTCCAGGCCAATGAGTTGGTAGAAAAAAACACTAGACCAAGAATCTGACTATGAGAATTCTCATCCCAGCTGTACCGCTTCCTAGCTGAAGACAGACAGTGAGGCTCTCAGCCAACAACAGTCTAGCTCCACATTTGGAGGCCTATAGCCCAACTGCATTTCCTCCCAGGTTTGGGACTCACCCAATGACTTTGTCTCTTGAGCTCCTTCTGGACTGTTTTTGCTTTGTTTAAAATATCTAGCTCTAGAATCAACTGGCTTTTGAAACACAAATATGCACGATTCACCGAGATAATAGACACATTCAGGAGTCTGTTCACTGCAGTCATCCATATCCCCAAAGCACTGAATTCTACCCTGTACATAATTAGAGAGAAGAAGCAGGCAGACACCTGCCCAATGACAATGAAAAAGAAACAGAAGGTGATGGAGTGACCCACATGATGTAGTAGCTGCAAGCCCAGAAGTCAAGAATCACCCACCAGCATCACCAAAGCAGGGGTTTACCTCTAGAACAGAGTCTGGCACATGGAGGCCCTCAATCATTTTTTGTTGAGCGGGTGAATAAAGCCACAGGTGGATGAATGAACTGAGAAGCAAGCGAGCAAAGCCTGGCAGAGGAAAATCTACCTGTTCTACTGGGTTGTAAATAAAATAGGTGCTTTTAGCAATACCATCCAGAGGGTAAACATTATAGGGCAGGAGAATGAGTGAATTCTGTGGATGGAATTTTCTCTCCTGATTGCAGGGAGCAGCTGATCCATCCTCCAGCTGTGAAGCCTATGGCAAGTGGACACCACGTGCTGGGGACAAGAAGTTCAGGCGTAAAGGAATGCAAGTAGCAACTCCCCACCTTTGCTAGAATGTCAGCTTCCATTTACAGACCCTCCAAGTGCCCCCTGGCCCTTCCTTACCGCCCCCGCCCCCGCTTACTCTCACATATTCTGTCCTTACTGCAATCGTGCAATCCCTGGTTCCGTATCCATCGTTCCATTTTGTTTTGTTGTGTTTATCAGCTCTGTCGTTTATCTACGTAAAACCTGGGAATCAAAACCTTAAAAGGGGTGGGGGCGCCTGGGTGGTTCAGTCCATTAAGCATCCGACTCTTGGTTTCTGCCCAGGTCATGATCTCACAGTTTGTGAGTTCAAGCCCTGCATCAGGCTCTGTGCTGACAGCGTGGAGCCTGCTTGGGATTCTCTCCCCCCGCCCCCCCGCCCCTTCCTGGCTCTCTCTCTCTCTCTCTCTCTCTCTCTCTCTCAACAAACAAACAAACATTTAAAGGAAAGACTTTAACAAAGGTGTTTTGGAGGTAAAAGGGAATTGGAATATACTCAGAATCTAGCCTACGCCATCATCCGTAGCAGTCTAGAGAGCTGACATTGTTATAAATCAGAAGAGGTGCCTGCCATGGGGCACACAGGATTCTAACACAGAGAGGCTGTAGGATGGCACCTGCGGGGTGGGAAAGAAGGGTTTCAAACTACGTATGACTCCCGCTGCTTACGTTTGTGGGCTGCTTTTGTACTGGCCTACAAGTAATTTGAGACAAATGTTATGTGAAATAACCTTCTCTTTCACCTGCCATGAGAGCTCTAAAGGGAAGCACATCCGATGGCTTAAGATGTAAGCCAGACTTCCCCGAGATCCTCAGCCAAACTAAACAGTCTAATCGTAGGAGCATAGGGATTCACACTTCTGTCCATTCATTCATAAACTTACTCATTTCACAAATATTGAACACTTAGGCTATACACTCTGAGAAATACAACAGCGAGCAAAATAATATTCTTAAATTGATTTTTTTCCACCTTGAGATTTCATGGTCCTACAGTATCCAGTTCTATATCGTGCAGGGCATGATTAATTTATTTCACTTCTTCCAAAGATGTTTCTAAAGATTAGCAGAGGGAGTGGGATGTGACAGACGTGGGTTCAAATCCTAGCTCTGCCACATAGGTGTGATATTTGGCAAGTTTCTTAACCTTTCTAAGCATTAGTTTAGTTAGCTGTCTGTTAAATGGGAATAATAACATGTATCCCACAGGACTGTTAGTTTTGCTTGAGAGAAAAACAAGTGTGAAGTGCAGAGAATCGTACTGGTGTATGGTAGGAACTAAACCAATGTTAGTTTGTTCCCTCTGATATCCTATGGCTTTCTGGTCATCTTGCTATCGGTTTGTACCGAGGGCAAGTCTTGTGCCTCTCTGTTCACTTGAACACCCTCTTGCACTCAACCACCGTCAGTGATTTTGACCTCATCCTCCTGAGTAAGTCTGACTTTGACATGGTGCTTTATAGAGTGCACCTGTTCTTTGCTTTCAACACGGCTAATGTGAAAATTTTAAGTAAGCAAGCAGAGACTTTGTAAACTTTTTTTACATCACTACTAATAAAAGCTAATGTTTATTGACTCGCAGCTAAGTGAGTTCCAGGCACTATTCTAAGCATTTTTACCTGTGTTGCCACACTGAATTCATGTGAGAGCTCCATGAGGTTGGTGTTATGCTCTGCCTTTTTTTTTACAGCTGAGGAAACTGAGAAACAAAGAGAGGAAGTAGCTTGTCCAAAGGTCTGCTGCTAGAAAGAGAGCAAGGTAGGATTTTGGAACCCAGGCAGCCGGGCTCCAGGGGCTACCCTCTTTTTTTTTTTTTTTCAACTTTTTTTTTTATTTATTTTTGGGACAGAGAGAGACAGAGCATGAACGGGGGAGGGGCAAAGAGAGAGGGAGACACAGAATCGGAAACAGGCTCCAGGCTCCGAGCCATCAGCCCAGAGCCTGACGCGGGGCTCGAACTCACGGACCGCGAGATCGTGACCTAGCTGAAGTCGGACGCTTAACCGACTGCACCACCCAGGCGCCCCGGGGCTACCCTCTTAATCACTGAGCTATAGTGCTTCTTGTTAAGGGACTTAGGTAGTGATTTTTAAGTGGTATTGGGGTGCAAATAAGATTGTAAAAGGTGGCAAGATTTCCAGCCAATTCATTTGATCACAAAATGGTAAGAATTAATCGAAAGTTTATTACATAGGTGTTTGTAAAAAGAGAGAGAGAGAGAGAATCTCCAGTAGAGATTGCTTCTATTACGCATAAAACTCAAGTGACATAGGGAGTTCTTCTGTAAAAATTGGCAGCCGAAACTCCATAAACACACTGCATTCATTCAATATGTACTGGGTCCTTTGCACCTGGCTGGCACTATAGTAATGACGCACAGATGAGAAAGATGAGTCCTTCCATGAGGAACACATGGTCTAGGAGGGGAGCAAGGGCTACCTAAGGGGGTTAATGACAACACAAATAGTGTGAAGAAGAATAATGGACACACAAAGGTGAAGGAGGCACCCCCCAAGACCCTTTCCTTAATAAAAAAAAAAAGGAACTAGTTCCCTTAGAATTCTAGAGGGATCCTTCCTGTGGGCTCCCATGAGTGTATTTTTCACTAAGTCCATTAACAATTGAGAGCCGAGCCCTGCTGAGCCAACCTCTTGCAAGACAGAACCTTCCTCTTCTCAGTTGGCTTCAAGTAAACCTGGGTATTCTGCACTTCTATGGCCTCGCTCTCCCATCATCCAACCTCCGGCCCTCTCAATGCCTAGATTTCGAGAAAAATCAACGTATAAGGTCTAATCAGACAGTTCCTTCCAGAGACAGGGTCTCCACCATGCTATGGATTATTTCGATAAAACCCCGCCCATGGTCTGGACAAGGAACTCCAAGATAAAAATTCAAAGTCTCCTCAAAATGCTTCGTTTTATGAGAAGTTAAATCCACTGAGCTTGGGTTAACAAGAGTCAACATTATTCCCAATCTCAAAGCTGGTTTTGTACAAAGGATGAAGAGAAAAAGAATTAATACATAAAAGACTTTTAAAAAGCTCAGCTTTAAAATGGCAAGAAGAAAATATGGGGGGGGGAAATGTCTTTTCATTTCATATTAAGAGACAAAGAGAAAACCTTCAGCTTTGAAGAACAAAGGAATAAGAGCAGTACACAAAGCAAGCTTTAAAGATAAGTTTTATAATCTTATTAGTAGCAACTTTTTAGAACAAAATTTACAGATTATGGTATTTGTCTAACTCCTTGCTGCCCTAGGGAAAAAATACTTAATTGCCTAACTTTTACCTGAGTTCATGGCTATCTTTCCTTTTATTTTTTAAAGCACAGCTTATTTTAATTAATCAGATAAAAAGTTTATCTTTTTTTTGATGACAGAAATATGATTTACACTCCTGACCTTCTTATTCCCCCTGGCAGGTACTCAGCATGCTGCCTTGCACATGTATTTACTTATGTGCAAAAAATAAAAAAATTAAAAAAAAAAACAAAACAAAAAAACATTGGTTTATTCATCTTCCACAGACAGAACCAACTCCTACCAGAAATAATAAAATATTTGGGCACTGAACATGTCAGTGCTCTTAAATGTTCATATATTCAATTTGAGGAAAAGTTTATTTGACAAGTTTGGTCAAATGCCCAATAGAATGATGCAAAAAGTAAAGAGAGCTCTGGGAAAAGAAAAACCAGCATTGAAAGGTAATGAAAACTTGGAGACTAGGATCCAGATCTCAAATAGCTCTGAATGTATACTCACAAAGACTTAAAGAGTTTTGATAACCAGGTTAAACACAGTGCTTTGAAAGTCCAAAGAGCTATAATGTTCTAAGGCAGGGTTTCTTAGAGTATGGTCTGATACCTCTCCCCAGTCAACAGAACCATGGACTGCTTAGTTAGTAAAGGTACAGATTCTGAGATCCCACCCTTATATTTTTAGGTGATTTGACAGTTTTTCAAACTGCAAAGGACATACAAGGCCCACTTTCTTTAGCATAAAGTTTAGGTTATTTTGATAAATGGATGAAAGTGACAAAACACAGCAGTCCGCAGGGAGAAGTGGAGCCTTGAAGTGCTTGAAAAGCATACTGTCCCCTTTCTCAGGCAGGGCACAGACACTGCTCAGTGGCCCCAAAACCAGGTGCTTCTGTCTGAACCAATCCTGCTACCCAGGCCACAGTCAACCATAAAGATTATCCAGAGAAATGACCTCTATCTATATCTGCTAAAGACTCACTGACTAACCAGATTCTCACTGCTGCTGGGGCTGGGGCTGGGGCTGGGGCAGGGGCAGGGGGAGTGGGGAAGAGATAAAGGAGGGGGGTGGGGGGAGCAGGGAGGAGAGAAGCAGACAAACCCAAGTGGCCAAGAACTGGATGGGATCCACCCTAACTGCTACCACAGCCACGTCTGAAGTTTCCAGAACTGATGATGCTACATTCGGGGCCACCATTGTTCTGTGATGATATTGCAGTGGTTATATGATGGTAAGAATTAAACAAAATGAAACTTGTTAACTTAGTATGCATTGGAAAATGTCAACAAGAAGACAAAGAAAATCCTTGGCTTTCCCTTCATTGGTAATTACTAATAGATATGAAAGCTACAGTGCCTCCTAGGAGGCAAGTTTCTTGCCAACTGAAGTACAACGTTAATACAGGAGCACCTTCCAAGGGTCCATTCTGAGAGTATACTGAACAGCAGGGACCTTTAATGTGATTTGAAAAGTCTGGACTGGTTTCTCCATGACCCACAAGTATCAGATCCCAGAATTCTTAGAAGTTTGCTTGATGCATTGATAAGCCATTTGCTTGATGCGTTGATAAGCCAAGGAGACCTAGTAGGGGTTTTGGCGAAGCCACGTGCCCTAGAAATATGACAGCTAATTTTTGACTTGGAGAAGAAGAAAAGGAATGACTTCAAAAAGACATCAATCATTCCACCTCACAGATGCGCTGTGAGCCTGACATGCTCATACATATCATGCATCTTGAAGAGGGTAAGTGGTAAAAATATTGGTATTATTAGTGTTAATGCCTGCTCACATTTGTTCCAAGATTTTGTAGTAGGACATAAAGAAATTGGCAGCTCTGCTATTCCATGCAGCTTGCTGCCATGACATTGCTGCCTTAATGGAGTGCAGCCTACAGCCTGTTTTGTGAGTAAAACTCTCTTTGTTTATGCCACTGGTGGCAGCCTTTCTGGAACAGCTGAACACGTCCCTAACTGATACTACTTGCATTTACTCAATGCCATTAAAATATAGTCCCACATTTTATTAGCACAAATAACATCAATAACATCACCCTTATTGAAGGTGAAATCATTAGCAATAAAATTGAACCCGATGACATTGGAGAAAAGATGCCAGAAAGGTTTCCTAAATGAAGTAGAGTCTTGGAGAATCCCAGAGTTCTGTGTCATAGGCATACCCCCACAGAGTAAACTGTGGGGCTCTGTTACAACATAACTTGAAGTTTAGGAGTATTGTTTCTCATCAGTCTTTGAAGAAGCCCAGGGTAGAGAAGAGTTTACTTAATCCCAGTGCATAAAATGAAAGAGGGCTTTGGACCCACAAACTCCTACAATCAGTAAGTAGGCTGAAACAACCATGAGGCTGCAGACACAGGCTACCTTTCATGAGAAGGAAAGAATGACTTAGCTCCTAGCAGGAGCTAGAGCCATGGAAAATCATTCCCAGGCCTTGAGACCCAGTGAAGGGACTGCCTACCTGTGCCAGCTGAACTTCAGAATTGCTATGGACCGGTGACTCATGAGAACCTCCTTCGTTCCTTTTCCAACAGCAGCATTTATTCTGGTTATCACGTGCCCGTGTTGGTTGTATGCTTAATTCATAGGTCTTCAGATTGAGAAAAAGTGTAGTCAAAAACCAGTGCACCCAAGGAGACTCATCCACACCTGGACCTAATTTAGATAACAATATTCTGGACTTTGAGCTGATGTTATAAAGGGTTGGGGCTTTAAGAGGGAGGATTCTTGGGATGGGGTGAGGATATTTTGCATGCAGGATGTAAGTAAACAATTTGAGGCCAGCAGGCAGACTGTGGCAGTCTAAAATATGTTCATAAATTCTCTTTTAAGCCCTTCATAAGGTATACCTTCATTCCCTTTGCCTTAAGCATAGGTTGGGCTTAGAGAATGATTTTGAAAATAGGAGAAGGTGAAAGTGATGGTGAGTCAGAAACACTATAAAAAGTAGATATGGTAGTTCCAATGGTGTTATGGTCGGGGGACAATCTAAGGAAGGGGCATCTGGCCATTACAACCTAGAATTCTACACCTATCAAAATTATCAATTAAATTTGAGAGCAGATTAAAGATATCTTGAGACATGCAAAGCCTCAGAACATTTGACTCTATTCATTCTTTATTAGGAAGTTATCTGAGGGTGGACTCCAGCAAAACAAGGAAAGAAGAAATAAAGAAAAAATATAATTAATAACAGCTAACATTCACAGAGTGTTTATTTTTGTGCCAGGCACCATTCCCAGTGCTTCTCACATATTATTACATTTAGCCATACAACAATCTTATAAAGTATATACAATTACTATTATTATCTTATAGATGAAGAAATAGACTTATAAAGAAGCCAAATAACTTATCCAAGGTCACACAGTTGGTAAGTGGTGGAAGTAAGAGTCAGGCAGTCTGGCTCAAAAGCCCAGGCTTTTAAATGCTCCCTACTTTCTCAGAGAGTCATATTACCGTCAAACCATGGAAACAAACTGGGACAGTAGCAAAGGAAAACCCCAGGATGAAAGCTATGAAGCAGACCTACTGAGTTACCAGGCTAAACTGAGGCAGGAGGAGAGAAGGGTCCAGTAAGACAACTCTGAGGGAGAAACAAGATGATGTCATAAATGGCATGATTTGAGAATGCTGAAAGAGTATAAGAAAACAAATAAGTGCAATCAGAAAATTAAGGAGAACCAAACAAATATCCATAAGATGGTCTTATTCAGAATAAGCCAATGGAAATATGGTGTGGTTTAAAGCACTGATGGAGTACAAAGAAAAATAATCCATTACACCTTGATGCCAGAGCTGTCCTCATTCAAGAGGTCCAAGAATTCCAAGGAAGGAGTAGTAATTCTAAGATTTGCATACTGTTTACATAATCACAATAATGTAAACCATTTATTGGTTTTCAAGTTTTAGAATCAACCTATGAACAATCTAAAGAGATTTGATTGCAGAGCAGAATACCAATGTTGACAACAATGACAGAAGTCCAAAGCTGATAGGAGAGAAAACGTGCAGAAAGGATAAGGAAGACATTTATCTTACAATGTAAGATGTGAAAAATGATAGAACAAGTAAGAAGTAAGAAGTCTCTAGTTTAAAATTACATCTTGTGGGGTGCCTAAGTGGCTCAGTTGGTTACGCATCCAACTCTTGATTTTGGCTTAGGTCATGATCTCATGGTTCATGAGATTAAGCTGAGCATCAGGTTCTGTGCTGACAGCATGGATTCTGCTTGGAATTCTCTCTCTCTCTCTCTCTCTCTCTCTCTCTCTCTCTCTCAAAATACATACATACATACATACATACATACATACATACATAAAATTATATCTTGTGATGGTTAATTTCATGTTTCAACTTGACTAAGCCACAGGGTGCCCAGATATTTGGTTAAACATTATTTCTAGTGAGTCTGTGCTGACATTTCTGGGTACAATTAACATCTGAATCAGTAGACTAAGCAAAACAGATTGTCCTCCCAAACACTGGGGGCCTCATCTAATCTATTGAAGACCTGAATAGAACAAAAGGCAGCATAAGACAGAATCCACTCTCTCTATCTGACTGTCTTCAAGTTGGGATATTGGTCGTCCCCTGCCTTCAGACTCAGACTTGGAATAGAACATACATCATAAGCTCTCCTGATTCTTAGGCTTTTGGACTCTGCCTGGAACTAAACCACTGGGTCTCCTGGATCTGCCCTTCTCAGCCTCCATAATCCTGTAAACCAATTCCTATTGATACTGAGTCTCTGGAGAACCCTAACTAATACACATATGTAACCTCATCCATTATGTCTGTTTGCCCTCAGATCCAGTTCCTGGACTTCTCTTACAGACTGTGTTTCCTGGGTTCCTTGCCAACTGGCTTCCAGAGTGGTTTGACCAATGGAGGCTTGACTGGAGAAAGGGAGGAAGGTATAAGCTCAGATATTTTTCTCTCTCCCACTCCATTTTCTAGCAGTGATTTTATCTCCTCAGAGATTCTAGCTTCTTTCCCAGCAGCCTCTTCTTCCATGTTCTCAGTTCCTGCTAGGCATGGTTCTGAGTTTCTCCAGCCCTGGGGGTGGAAACAGCTTTCTGATGATACTAATTCCTGATTGCTTCACCATCCTCTGTGTGGCTTCTGGGATGTCCCATCATGTGTGTAACTGTTTAAAATACCTATAATGACTCATTGGCTGGCTGGACCTGACTAAAACAGTATAAAGACAGGAATTCAGTAACATATCGGAAGGTAAGGAGAGAGAAGACAGGTGGCTGAAATGACCTATACGTTATCTTCACATAGGAAGTTAGTAGACGGTGCTTAAAATTGATAAATCAATAAGAAGCAGTATAGTATATTATTTATATTTATGAAGATAAACAACAAAAGAATGAAAACCTGAAACAGTTAAAAGTGTTGCCTCAAATAATGGAGACAGTAAAGAGACCTGTGGTTGCCAAGGACTCAGGGGGGGAAGAGAAAGATGAATAATAGATGAAGCACAGGGAATTTTTACAGCAGTGAAACTATCTTGTAAGACAGTGAAATGCTTAGAATCATGACATTGTGCATTTGTCAAAACTCACAAAACTGCACAACACACTGAATGCTAAGATAAACTTTGGACTTTAGTTAATAATAGTCTTCATATTGGCTCATCAGTTGTAACAAATGCACTGCTCTACTGCAAGATGTTTACAATAGGGGAAACTATGTGTTGGGGGTGGGGGGGGGCAGGAGGGAGAACAGGGGAACTCTCTGTACTTTCCAGTCCTTTTTTCTGTAAACCTAAAACTGCTTTAAAAAATAAACTCCCTTAATGAAAGGAAGGAAGGAAGGGAGGAGGGGGAGGAGGGAGGGAAAGAGGGAGGAAGGGAGCTATCTAAAAGCCATGGAGGAAACTTACATGTGTATTACTACGTGAAGGAAGCCAATCAGAAAAAGCCATATGCTTTATGATTCCAACTATAATGACATTTGAAAAAAACAAAACTACGGAGATGGTAAAAAGACCAGTGGTTGTCAGGGTTTAGGGGGAGAGAGGAAGTGGTGATAGGTGGAGCACAGGGCATTTTTAGGGTGGTGTAACTATTCTGTATGATATCGTGATGGGAGATACATGCCGTTATGTATTTGTCAAAACTTGTGAAACTATACAACACAAAGAGTAAACCCTAATGTTAGTTAATGATAATGTGTCAACCAATAGTGGCTTATCCATCAGTGATAATAAATGTACCCACATTAATGCAAGGTAGTAATATCTATAGAAACTGGTGGGGGTGGGGAAGCTCTGTATTTTCTGTGCAATTTATCTCTAAACCTAAAACCGTCCTTAAAAATATAGCCTGTTTTAAAAAACCCTGACTTAAAAAAAAAAAGTGTTGCCTCTAGGGGAGAGGTGTTTGTGGGTAAAAGAGAGCCTTTTGTTTTTTACTGCAAGTCATTATCTGCAATTTAGATGTTGTGGTTTTTTTTTTTAACCATTTGTATACAATACTTGGAGTGAAATTTTTCAATTAAAAAAAAAATCTGTTTACCTGCCAGAATAGCTAAAATGAAAAAGACCAAAAATAGCAAGTGTTGCCAAGCCTATGAAGTACTCAGAACTCGCAGGCACTACTATAGAAAAAAGTTCATGTAAATTGGTATAACCACTTTGGAAAACTGTTTGGAGGTATCTTACCAAAGCTGATCATTTGGATGACATGTGACCCAGCAAATTCACTCCTAGATAAACACTATTTTAAAAAATGTTCACCACAGGACATGTCCTATAATGTTCACGGAAGTTTTATTCATAATTGCCCTAGGCTAGAATCTACCTAAATGCCCATCAAGAGTTGCAGAAACATTGTAAACTATTCACACAATGGAATTCTATACACCAATGAGAATAAAGGATTTATAACTACATACAATAACATGAATATCACAAACATAATTTTGAGTGAAAGAAGCAAGGTATACGACACATAATTCCATTTCTATAAAGTCTAAAAACAGGCAAAAGTTATTTATGCTGTAAAAAGTCAGAATAATTGCTATCCTGAAGGGGAGATAGACAGTGGCTAAAAGAGGCATATGGGGTCCTCTGGGGTACTGGTAATTTTTTTAATGAGTGCTGATTCCACAAGTATATTGAATTTATGCAATTTCATCAAGCTGTGCTCATAATACTTTTAATAAATATATGTCCTTTTAAATGTATGCTATGCTCAATAATCTTACTTAATCTGAGTGCAGACCTCTAAATCATACCCTTTTTCCTCATCTACTAAACATTTAAAGAATACGTACTTGAAAAAATCCTAGAAGAGAGAAACGTATGTACATTTTACATAGTTAATTTCAGTACTTGGAAGAATCTCAAAGTTAACATTTCTATGAATACCTTCAAAAGCAAGCGAAGTTCAGTTTTGAGGCCACTAGAATATTTACTAAAACTTGCTTGGGAGCCATACTGTCTCGTGTTGTTATGAGCACTGCTTTCCAGTTGGGCTCTGGATATGTTCATGTAATAAATTACAGTTTAGGGTGACATTTACCAAGACAAGTGAGTGCTGACGGTGAGAAGTCATTGCTCTTGCGGAATCTGCAATCAGGCTGAGTTTTGAGCTTCTTACCACTGGATAACTTCCATCTAGGGAAATTCTTTTTGTGTTAATTTCAGCTACTGCAACTTTGGCTTGCTCACCAACTTAGAATAGATTGTTATTCCTTGTGGGGGGCGGGCGAGGGGTGGTATCAGAGCTAAATTACAGGCATTAGACCCAAAATCCAAAGATGAGTGTGTCAGTGCTTCAAATGTGAGGATATCTTCTCCTTTTGGTAATAACTTTCTGCTATTTCAGATCTAACTACTGCACTCATTTGTTTCAACACAGGAAGTACAAAGCTCACACAAATTGCTTCTAATTTAGTTTTGTACATGTAAATTCACATGGCTTTGAAGCAAACCTTACTGAGCTAACTTGAAGTGAAAACTTAGTGTTGAAATTTGGCAAGTTCTTGATCAGTAACTTTTATTACTTTTATAGATACTCAGTTTAATATCCCTAACAGCACATTTTAAATATCTTCCAGAGAAATGATAAAAAGACCCCAAATTTCTAAGGAAGTCTAGAAAACCTCCAACAGTGAAAACTACCTAATAAATCAACTTAATCTAACCTCCTGCTGTCTGTCTTCAATTTAATTCACCCACAAATTACCTTCTCATCATTTGTCTTTTGCCTTTCCCAGACCACACTCTATTTTCAGGATGCTAAACTCCCAAAGGACCACTCAGCATATACACTTATTCTCAGTACATATGCCTCCAATTAATAGCATTTATTAAGCATTTCCTATGTGTTCACCCATTAACGCCCTTTTTAATCCTTTCAATAGCCCAATAGTTTCTTTTACTAACCGCATTTGATTCTTGAGGAAGGTAAAGGACAGAGTTTCTGTAACTTACCTAAAGTTCGGATGGTTGCAAGTGGCAAAGCTTTAATGCCATCCCAGGCAATGTGATCCACAGTTATTACACTGCTGCCTCCAATTATTGATAGGAACTCAGATACGAAGACATATTCAGGCCACATAATACTAATGAATCCTGTCCTTCCTAGCACTGCACTTCTACCCTCTAGACTGTAATGAAAACTCGGGCTTTACTTCTGTAGAACAGCCTTTACTGCTGCTACTCATATAGAGCACGCTTACTTTCTTTTATAATATAAAAAAACGTGAGCGTGAGACCTTCTATCACCACCCCAAGGGGGTTGGGGTCAGGAGTCAAAGTGAATTCTGATGCATTTTTAAAGTCTTTATTAAGCTGGCAAACTGGGTAATGGTTTGGGCTTGGGCATGAAGCACTGTCTCAGAGATTCACTAGATCATCAGAGTTGATACTGATATACTGTTGACTCCCCAAATAGCATAAAACACATATCTCAAGACTTCCAGGATTCTGAAGTTCACAAAAGAAGTCAAAACTTCTCACATCGCCTTCCAATTCACATGCAAACATAAAATCCCATTTCAAAAACTCCCCAACATCATTAGAAAAGCCAGACACTGTATATTCTCTAAAATTTATTTACAGTTAATAAATTAAAAAGAAAAGTACAACCAGATTGTAAATCTTAATCATATGCGCACATCAAACTGTCCAAGAAAACAATTCAGTTCCATTACAAACAATTGCCTTCTAATGCACTTAAGACATAACAGTCTTATCAAAAAATATTTTAAACACAGCAATAAAGTAAATATTATGTATATATGTCCATTAAAAACACCAATTTAAAGAGTGCTGTGGCAATCCTTGAAACAACAAAAAAAATTTTGAGTTCAAAATTGCTCACATTTTTTTGTATCCAAATATTTTTAATGCATTTTTATTGAATAGTTTTCAGGAAGATAGTTCTATTGCTTGCACACAGCAAATCGATACGTGTCAGCCACCAGCTTAAATTACACTTGTCCAATCGGGTACTCAAACTTGGACAAAATAAATACACACCACCACAGCGACACTTTGCACTAACAACAATGAAGTTTGCCCTCAACAATCATAACATTACGGAGTTCCGTAAGGAAAAATAAGTTGCTGGTTGACAAGTTGAAGGGGGATAACAATGACATCAGGAATTCAAAAGGTTATTTCAGGTGCCGGTCACCACATTTAGGCACTCAAGCATAGCAAGGTGATAAACTTCCTCCTTAACTTCCCCCTTTACTTGTGCCATATGAGATATAAAGGTAAGAGAATGAATAAAGATTATGGGATTTCTTTCAAAAAACTATGTACAAGCTAAGCACAGACTCACTTTAGAAGACAGTAAATGAATGCCTCATCAAAAAGGCCACCGTGCCAAGTTCCTTTTCACATTCTGCCCAAAAGTATCCATAAAATACTTTCATTTTCCTATTAATATACGAATCAACTATATTAGTTGTTTCTTCACATTGTATAAGTTGTAAAACAACCAACTTCAGCAAGGTTTTGCTAAAGACAACTTGGCAAAAATAAAGATTTTTTTACATCTTGTTTTGCAAACTAGAAACGGCAAGATTTTTTAAGAAACCAGGTAAATAACATTAAATTTAGGATGGGCAATCAGATCCAAACTGAAATCAGATAGCCCGGATAACCCAAAGCATTAACTCAAGTTCAAGTGCACTAAAGTAACAAGACATAGGAAGAAAAAAAAATAAGATTCTCAGTTAAGTTTAAATAAACGCATGGTGTCAATGGTTATGTTTCAATTTTGTGCTGAGCAAAGTTATCCTCCCAGCTACATCTAATTTCAAAATCCTCTGGGAAGCTATCTAGATAAGCTATATGTTGAAATTACATTCTAATATGGCCATTGGATTTATTTTTTAATTAATATAAAATTATATACAATAGTGAAGTGGTACAAATACGTATTTTTTCCTCAGGTGCTAATTAGCTAAAAAAGGTAATTTGGGGGGGGGGGGGGAGAAAACCCTATGTATTTGAAATACAGTTGGCAATGGAAGCTAATAACCAAAAGAATATATATAAGCTTCCTATCACACAAATATAATTTAACACTCTCCATCTTCTAAGTAATTATTCACTTTTATTTACTCATGTGACAGTATTTGTAGCAACACATTATCATTGAGTAGTGAATAAAAGAATATGAGGCTTACTGGGTAACTGGCATAAAGTCATATATATATAGATATATCTTTTTTTCTTTTTTTTCTTTTTTACAAAACAAGAACACTGAAATTAAAGTCACAAAACTCCTACTATGAACTATTAAACTTGAAAAATTCATTTCAGAAAGCTATGCCATTTGAATTCTAAAAACACAAGAGTCAAAATTGCAACTCTCATTATTCCCCTAAGAAGCTGCCAAGCAGAGAGAAACCTTAATATTGAAGATTTCATAGGTCATGTTCCAGCCTGGTATGGATGGTTCCATGGCAGAATACTCAAATTTGAAATAATAGTGGTACAAAATCACTACTTGACCCTTTAGATATTGCAGTAAAATCTGGCTGCGGCACCACTGGCTAAAAACCATTAAGTCTTGCTGCCACCAATGACCGAAGGCACTTGGATAATCAAGAATTCCACACTGGGCCATAGGATACAAACACTATTATAAAAGTGTAAAAGAAGGGTCAGTACTCTTGTGGCTCGCCTGTTTGATTCCTGTGGTCTTCGGCTGTCAAACAAAAGACCAATAACTACAAACATAATTATGAATGGAAACGAGATAATAAAGGAAACTCGTGAAGCAAAACAGTTAACTAATTGTCATGATGTTTATAAGAGTAACTGATAGTAATCTGGACATTTCTGTTAGCCAACAACAACAAAAACAAGGGAGGAAAACCTATTTTGCCCAAAGTTAACTTCAACCAGTTATCTGATACCAAGAAATGCCTCCACCCCTCTAGATCATTAATACCTCTGAGAATTCCAATGGGTATTCTGTTTGGCATTTTGGTCACTGCGCATACGCATACTCATTTTTCCTACGCGATTTCCATTTTAAAATAAATTATCCTTGAAATATTCCCAGATCTGTATGTTAGACTAGTACAAGGAGGCCAAATCATTTCCAATCGGATTCCATCCATCTCTTTAACCAACACCAGTTCTTTGTAATTCACTCATTCTTTTTTATCACAAGCCATGTGGTTTCAATGCACTTTAATTTTATTCACTTAAAAAGAATTTCACAAGTCAACTTTTCCTAAACAAAACTTCCATGAGTTTCTGCCATTTCCTTTAAGAGCTCAGTAAATATAAACATTAAATTTCAATATAAAATCTTTAGAAACACCTTAAAAATGTTTAAACAGTTGAACTTTGCATCTCTTTGTTTGTAATCACTGAGCCCATGAAATTCAAAGCCATACAAATCCCTACATTATTAACAGTCATACGCTTGAATTTCTTAGAAAATATCCTTGGTCAAAGCTTTGGAATCCAGTTAAAATTCGGAAACGAGTGGGATTCAGAATACCCTGAGCACAAACTAGTGCAACACCTTTCAACACATATTCGATCTTTCGTCCAGAACGAGGGGTGGCAGTCAAAAGAGAAAAAGTGGGGCGGGGGGAGCGGGGAGGTGGATGAACAGCAAGTAAATTCTAGCTTTATTACACAAGCACGAAACCAAATTCCTTTGGAAAAAAGAATGACTTCTTCGGAGGGCTTCCAGACCAGTGAGGTAGAGTCCAAAAGGGAGAAAACGGATCTGCCCCTATAGTCCTGGAGACGTCTCAATCTGGGGTTAGGAAGAAAGGGGGCCACCCTTGCGGGTCCAGCTGTCTCCTCCCTCCGCAGACCCGGTACTGGGAGGCAGCAGAGGGCACACCTGCCCCGGAGTCCCAGACGGCGGCGCCGCATCCCGGGGGCGCGGGCCGGGACCATCCGGTGCTTCTTCGCCCGTAAAGTGCACTAGGGAACGCGGTCCCGGCCGGATCTGTAAACACTCGACTGTCACTTGTTCATCCCTCCAGGCGGAAGCCGTCCCGGGGCGGAGGGGGCCGAGTCTCGCGGAGGGGGCCGAGTCTCACGCCCGGGGCACCGGGAAGCGGCGGAGCCTCACCACGGGTTCCAGGTTCACTCGCAGGACTTGGCGCGCCCGGCGCCGCGCCGCCGCCAGGCTGCGCTCGCCCCACACGTCGCCGCCGACGCGGATGGTGGGGAAGGTGGTCAGCGTCGGGGTGGCCGCCCTCCAGATCTCCTCCAGGGTGCGGCCCCCGAAGCAGGGCCCGGGGGCCGCGGGCTTGGGGGAGCGGCTGTCCTCGGGGGCCGGCGGCGGCGGGGGCGGCGGCGGCGGCGGGGGCGGTGGGGGCTTCCTCCGGCGGACGGCGGCCGCCCGGGCTCCGCGGCGCCTCCTCCTGGCCGCCGGCCGGCGCGTCTGGCCGCGGGCGACGGGGGGCGGCGGGGGGTCGGGGACCAGGGCCCGGCAGGAGGAGTAGCCATAGACGTCCTTGCTGCGCAGGATGTGCGGGGAGAACTGGTGCTTGAGGCTGCAGAGGAAGCTCCAGAGCTCCGCGTCCGAGCTCATGAACTCCGTGCTGCGGGGCATGAACAGCTTGAAGGCGTCGCCCAGCGCCTTGGTGCTGTCGGCCAGCGACAGTTGCGACCGCGAGTACACCACCTTCTCCTCCCGCGCCTCCAGCTCGGCCCCTCCTCCGGCCCGAAAGCCGCCGCCCCGGGCGGCCGTGGCCGGGGCCGCCGGGGGCCGGCGCCGCCGCCTCTTCACGCTGCGCCGCATCGGAGGCCGCTCGGGGCCGCCCGCGCTCGCCGGCTCTCGTCGCCGCCGCCGCCGCCGCCCCCGCCCGCGTCCAGGTCCGCGGCGGCGGCCGCTGCTGGCGCCTCCGGGCCGGCGCGTCTCTCGCTACTTTTCTCGCCTCGGCCGCCGCCCCTCCCCCTCCGAGGGCGGAAGACGCGGGTGAATATCCTGCCGCCCGGTACAAGATGGCGGCCGGCGCCCACCCCTGGGCTTTGTCATTGGACGGCGCCTCGCCCCCTGGTTTCTTTCTTCTCCTCTCTAGCCTCCTTTCGCCCTCTGCCTTTCTTTAAATGCGCCCGCCTCAGGCCCCTCCCACCACAGCCCCGACTCCACCCATTGGGTGCTCTCAGAAGAGGGGCGGGGACTAATGGGGGAGAGGCCAGTTCCTGGAAGATGGTGCTGGGGTGGGTGATGGTGGTGGCCCTTGAACGCCAGTCAACAGTTGGGTGGGTATATGGAGAGGCTGCCATGTCTACGGTAAGGGGTGGACTTCATATCCACCTTGGGGAGGGACCCTTTCAGAGTGAGTGGGTGCATTTGTGGATTGAGCTGGGAGATCTAGCAGTCTGCATAACAAAGGGAGACCTGCCCAAAGGCTGCCCCTCCTATCATAGCATGAGGATTGGGGGGTAAGTCTAGAGGGAATGGACCTTTCAGGCATCCCTTCTAAACCTTCAAAGATCTCTTTTGGCACCTTCATCCAACTCTACCCTCTTTTGGCCCCAATCCATTTCAACCAACCACTAATAATCCAGAAGCACTCAGGTAATATGGGCAGCATTGGTGGGACTATCTATCTCCTTTTAGACAATGGAACCATCTTCATATTTAAGAGATACTCTGCTTATCAGGAAAGCAAAGGCTATTAAACCTATAAAAAAAATACTCCTTGCTCCAGTTGATCAAAGATCAATTGCAACAAAGCCATTCTCCTTAATGAAAGTCTCTGTGTCTTTAAATAGTAGTCTTTCTAAATGAGTACACTTCACTTTTCATTTAGCTTCAGTATGTGCCTTTGCAGCACCATCTTTATCACTTAGAACGTGGCATCACAATCAAAGAGGTTCCGTTGATAGCAACACATTGTTAAGAACACATTCCCTCCTGTATTTGAGGGGAGGACTATAAATGTTTATAGAGTAGTGGTCATTTGCTAATCGTCTTTTCTAGCCTACTTGGCACTCTAGTGGGCCACTCAATGTTTGCTCAGTAAATCAATAAAATACTGCTAATTATTTGCAATGAACTGAGAAAGAACGATATAGTGAAATCGCTTAGAACAGGACAATTTTATATTTCACATTTATAATGCAATTTTCTCTCAACTCCCTTAAATTTTTAAGGCTAAAAAAAATCTCTTAATACTTAGAACTTTAAGGTATGCATGCAAATTTTACCCTTCAGTGAGCATCTTATTTTGCAGTAGAAAACTGATAAAGCACAGAAGTTTTGTGATTTGCATACAGTTGCTAATGGTTCCCTCCAATATTTGAGCTGAAAGATACCAAGTTCAATCTCCTTGTTTCACAGATGAGGAAATCTGGACCCACGGAGGTTCAGTCATACAGCTTGTTGACAGCAATAACGGGACTATATAGTTTAGGTTATTGGGTTCCTAACCTAGTGATCTTTACATTTCACTGGAGGCATTTCAAATGCTGCTGCCCAGACTCAGAGGTTCAACAGAAAACGCTTAATGCATGAGTGAAGTGACAAGGGTCAGAGCTGTACCCCTATTTCTACTTCCACTCTACCCAGAATTGAGTTTTTATCAGTCTTATATTGGACTTAACAGATATTTTGTCTGAACCAGATAATACTTTGTTCAGTTTCAATAAAAACTAAACCAACCAAAACTATTCTGAAAGCTGTTTCTCTAACACCAGAATGCCTTCTCCACACAATGGGTTTATGGCAAAAACAGAACTTCCTATATGGAGACCAGTTCTCTACCTACGAAAATCATGGCAACTTTCTGAAGAGAAAATCATTTTCCTAGAAAAGCACATCTGATCTCAGATCAAGATTAAGGAGCCAATTGCCAATTTCCTAAGTCCTTATAAAGAAATGATATTAAAACTTTTTACATCACAATTAGTTCTCTTGGTAATTCTGGGAACACATAGTAATGTGAAATTTGAATAACTTCCATTGGAATGCCCCTGCAGACTGACATAGAAAATTGTACAGAGTGAGCCAGCTGAATGATAAGGGGACTTCATAATAAAAGAAGAGGGTAAAATAAGGATTTATGTACTCCTGGCTTCTCATCTTGTTATTCCCTTCCTTACAAGTTAACATAAGTACTTTAGGGTCTTTTGCCAAATAAATACATAACAGGCATCCCTACAAACTTATAGAGTTGATTTTGATTAAGAGGATGAATCTCTTTTTGACATAATTTTGACTTTATGAAAACATAACATCTCAACAAATTGCATAGTATTAAACAGTTCTTTTTAAATACACACTCATTTAATTTACTTAAAATGAAACTTTTTATGAAATATTTTTAGGAACTAGCATCATGTTAAATAGTTTAAAAGACCACATACTTTTAAATTTGATATTATTTGCTCTATTCTTCTGTTTTCTTTTTTTATTTTTATATTTCTTCTTGACCTCTACCTTTTGATTAACTCAAATCCTTATCCATTCTCTATAAGTAAGTAAAGTTTACTCGTAAAGATAACAATACATTCCTTCTAATTCCTGGGACTGTCCTGAAACATTATAAAGTTTATGGAAAGTTGTCAAATTAAATTTTTGTTCTTAAGGAATGACTGTCTGAAATCCTGAGTTTATTCCATTACCTCTCAAGGGGAATGATGCTCCCTATAATAGAATACTAAAGGTGGGTGGATAAAGAGAATAAACAGAAAAAAAACAAAAAACTAGCTGTAGCTGTACATTTTCTGAATATATGTTACACAGTTAAAAAACAAATCCAAGCAGAATAAAGTGGAGAAAACTAAAAGACATCACCTAGCTACCTAGACCTCTCCTTTAAGATTCCATATCTATAAAATAGTTTGCTTATTGAAAAGTGGCCAAAAAATAAAAAGTATATGTAAGAGTACATAGTCAACTAATCTATGATAAAGGAGGCAAGAATGTATTATAATAAGGAAAAGGCAGTCTCTTCAAGATATGGTGTGGGAAAACTGGACCACTTTTTTACTATACCATATACAAAAATAAACTCAGAATGAGTTAAATACCTAAATGTGAGACCTGAAACCATAAAACTCCTAGAAGAAAACATAGGAGCACCTGAGTGGCTCAGTCAGTTGAGTGTCCAACTCTGGCTCAGGTCATGATCTCATGGGTTGTGGGTTCGAGCCCTGCATTGGGCTCTGTGCTGACAGCTCAGAGTCTGGAGCCTGCTTCAGATTCTGTGTCTTCCTCTCTCTGCCCCTCCCCTGCGCGCGCGCGCTCTCTCTCTCTCTCTCTCTCTCTCTCAAAAATAAATAAACATTTAAAAAATTGTAAGCTATTTTTTAAGAGTATATATAAGTAGTTGCAAGCATCAGTTTTGGAATCAAATAGATGTTTATTTAAAAAAAGAAAACTTCAGGAAAAAAAATATCCTCAGACATAGTTTTTAACTTTTCCAAGCCTTACTCTCCTTATCAATAAAATGTACATAATCTCTAATTTAATTTACTGTTTTGAGGATTGGATGAGAGAACATTTATAAAACATTTACTATAGTGCCTGGTTCACTGTAAGTATCCAATAAATAATAGCCATCCTTACTTTTCTTGTCTAATCATGAGGATTTTATTTGACTTAACAAACATATTTCAAACCCTGTATTTCAGTGGGAGTCTAGAGATTTTTTTAAAAAGTAATAAGCTGTTGAGGGGTAAGTAAAATGCCAGTGCTAGAAGGAAGTTTAGATATCATCTAATGAGCCCAACACTCTTAATCCAGATGAGAATACTGAGATTGCAGTAAATCTGCTCAAGTTCACATGGCTGGATAGTGGAAGACTGTGAATCAGAATGTAGGTTTTTGTTAGTCCAGAGATGTTTCAAACATTCTTGTATTTATTCTGAAGAGATAGCATTAATTTTTAGTTTGAATGAAATTAAATAGAGCATGATTCATCAAAAAAAAATTTTCAGCCTTCTCATTAGAGCCATTCTAAAGTAATTTAGATTTTTCTACAAGTTATTTCAAAGCTCTGTTATGCTCTAATTAATACTGCTAATGTGAAATACACAAAGACCGTATAAACTGAGAAGCTAGGACTTCCACTTCCAGGAGGATGAAATACACTTATTTTCCCTATTCCTCCTGCTACTTACAACTCTAAACTCTGGACATAAAATGAACATTAGAAGACTGAAAAATGGAGAGGAGAAAGCAAACAGGCTAGGGACCTCAGAGCCCAAAGAACAACACAGCAATGAGTTCCCTGGGTTTTCATTTCTTCTCTTTTCTACACACATCTCAGACTGATTGCTGGAGAAGCCAATGACCCAGAAATGCCAACAGATGTAGATACAAAAAGCCCCAACAATCTTGTTCTTTCTAACTATAGTACCAGGAAAGAAGTAACCTAGCAAGACTAAAAACTTTTAGAAAATAATAATCTACTATAGCAAAACACCACCTAAAGAAACCTGTGGCTTTTACCCTCCCCAGGCTGTAACACGGCACCCACTACTCATGCTGGATGGTGTCAGAGAAGGGTAAATACTGCCCATCCCTGATGGGCAGTAAAGAGGCAATTCTTTCCTATAGTGTCAGTGGAGACAATTTGGGGAGCAGTAACAAGACACTCTACCCCTTACCAGCCAGGGATCTATCAGCAAAGGCCTGGTGAGGCGCTAGCATGCCCACCTCAATGCAGTAGTAATGAGAAGCCTCTTTCCCTGACTTAGGTGTCAGTGGAGCCAGAGTGGGAAACCTGGACTCCTACCTAGCAGTACTGTGGCAGCATCCCTCCCATTCCCTGTTGGTACAGTGTTGGAGAAAATCAGCTAAAACAGTTTAAATAATATCCACAGTCTCCTAACACAATATCCAAAATGTCCAGGTTTCTATTAAAATCATTTATCATACCAAGAGCCAGGAAGATCTCAAATGGAATGTAAAAAGACAATCAATAGATGCCAACACTGAGATGAGAAAGATGTTAGGATTATATAACAAGATTTTTAAATAGTCATCATAAGGACTTTAATAAGCAATTATGAGCATTCTTGAAAGAAGCAAAAATAAATAAATAAATAAATAAATAAATAAATAAATAAATAAATAACTGCTGTAAAAAAATAAAAAATCATAGCAAAAAAAACAGGAAATATAAAGAAAAACCAAATGGAAATTTTAGAACTTAAAAATGTAATAATTGAAATAAAGAGCTTAGCAAATGGTCTGGTCTCAACAGCAGAATGGAGAAGACAGAGGAAAAAATTGGCGAACTTGAAGATAGACCAATAAATATTATCCAATACGAACAACAGAGAGAAAACAGACTAATAAACCAAACAGGACAGAACCTCTGTGTCATCAGAGGCCTAGAAAGAGAGGATAAAGAAGGTGGGGCTAAAAAGTATGTGAAATAACGGCTGAAAATGTTCCAAATTTGGCAAAAGCACAAACCTACATATTCAAGAAGTTGAACAAACCTAAACAAGATAAATCCAAAGAATCCACATCAAGACACATCACTGTCAAACTTCTGAAAGACAAAGACAATGAAAACCATCTTGAATATAGTCAGATAAAAATGACACCTTAACTGTAAAAGGAGAAAGCATTTGAATGACCAGATTTCTCATCAGAAACCATGGAGACCAGAAGGATGTGGCTCAACATTTTTCAAGTGATCAAAGAAAAGAACTGCCAATCCAGATTCCTATGCCCAGTGAAAATATCCTTCTACAATAAATACAAAGGCAAGACATCCTCACATGAAGCATAACAAAGGGACGTTTTTGCTAGCAGATCTATTCTACAGTAATGGCTAAAGGAAATTCTCTAACAGAAGAGAACCAATAAAGAAGGAACCTTGGAACAACAGGAAGAATAAAAAACTACAATAAGCAAAAATATGTGTAAATATGATAGACTTTCCTTTTCCTATTGAGTTTCCTAAATTATGTTGGATGGTTGTCATGGACTGAATGTGCTCCTCATAAGTTGAAGCCCTAATCCCCAAGGTGGCCCACCCCCCACCCAGGGTCTCTGAGCAGGTAATAAAGGTTAAAAAAGGGTGAGGTCCTATTCCTGTAGGGCTGGTATCCTTATAAGAGGAAGAGAAACCAGAGCTCTCTTTCTCTCTACCATGTGAGGACACAGAGAGAAAAAGTTTCTCAGTAAATCAGGAAAAGGCTCTCACTAGGGACTAAATCAGATGGGATCTTGATTTTGGACTTCTCAGGCTCCAGAACTGTGAGAAAATAAATTTCTGTTGTTGAAGCCACTCTGCTGTTAGTATTGTGTTATGGCAGGCTGAGCAGACTCATACAATGGTTGAAGTAAAAATTATAACATTTTTAAATGTGGTTCTAAATGTATGTAAAGGAAATATTTAAAACAAATATATTAGAAACAGGGAGGATAAAGAGACATAAAGGGAGGTTAGGTTTCTATACTTCACTGGAACTGATGAAACGACCCCAGTAGAGTAGAATAAGTTACATATGTATGGCATCATACCTAGAGAAGCCACTAAAAATTGATAGAAAAAGATCTGCTCAAAAACATAGATAAATTGTGATCACTGCAGCAGCACATATACTAAAATTGGAATGAAAGAGGGAAGATTAAGAATGTACAATGGGACCAATTTCTTGCATTATACACAGAAATAAACTCAAAATGGGTTAAAAACATAAATTTGAGGCCTAAAACCACAAAACTCCTAGAAGAAAACATAGGCAGTACTCTCTTTGAAATTAGCCATAGAAACACTTTTCTAGATATGTGTCCTCAGGCAAGGGAAATACAAGCAAAATTAAACTATTGGGACTACGCCAAAATAAAAAGCTTTTGTTTTTGCCTAGCAAAGGAAACCATCAACAGAACAAAAACACAACCCACCAAATGGGAAAAATATTTACAAAGCATATAAGGGGTTAATATCTAAAATATACAAAGGATGTATACAACTCAACGCCAAAAAGTAATCTAATTTAAAAATGCACAGAAGCCATGAATAGATAATTTTCCAAAGAAGACATACAATGGCCAGGAGACACATAAAATGAGATATTACCTCATACCTGTCAGAATGGCTAGTATCAAAAAGACAAGAAACAAGTGTTGGTGAAGATGTTGGGGGAAAAAAAGGAACCCTTGTGTACTGTTGGTGGGACTGAAAACTAGTGCAATCACTGTGAAAGACAATATATAGGTTCCTCAAAAAAATGGAAAATAGAAGTATCATACAATACAGTAATTCCCCTATTAGGTATTTACCCAAAGAAAATAAAACATTAATTTGAAAAGATATATGCACCCCTATGTTTATTTCAGCATTATATACAATAGCCAAGATATGGAAGGAACACAAGTATCTACCTATAGATGAATGGATAAAGAAATGGTATTTATATTATATTACATTTATCATGTTATTATAATTATATTATTTTATTATATATTATATATAATATACTTTTCAAAGATATATATTATATATAATATATACCATTTCTTTATCCATTCATCTATACACACACAATGGAATATTACTCAGCCATAAAAAAGAATGAGATCTTGCTATTTGCAACATGGATGGATCTAGAAGGTGTAATGCTAACTGAAATAGGTCAGACAGAGAGAGACAAATGCCATATGATTTCATTCATATGTGGACTTTAAAAAAACAAAGCAAACAAACAGAAAAAAGAGATAAACAAAAAACTTAGGCTCTCAAATATAGAGAGCTGGTGGTTGCCAAAAAGAAGGCGGGTGGGGGAAAAGTAAAATAGGTGAAGAGGAGTAGGAGTACACTTATGCTGAATGAACACTAACATATAGAATTGTTGAATCATTATATTGTACAACTGAAACTGATATAACACTGCATGTTCATTATACTTTAATTAAAAAATAAATAATTTTTTTAAATTATAGATGAATCAAAATAGAATTCTCAAAAAATGTTTAAAGAAGCCGGGGGAAGGCAAGAAAGGCAAATAAAGAAATGAAAAATAGAGAATAGGCAGAAATCAAAATAAGATAAATCTACAACATAACATTGTATATTAACATTTATTGATGAATGATTGATCAAACCAGAAATTGTCCAAATGGAAAATGGACCAAGAAACTGGTCAGACTTGAAAATAGCCAGGCCTGAAATTAACCAAAATTCTTTCTTCCTCAGGTCTAGTAAGAAGATTTCTCTTATGCTTAATTAAAGTCTACTTTCAATTTCTTTTTACCCATTGTCAGTCTTCTAGAGCTTCATAGAACCAATCTCAAAAAGTAAATTTTAGATTATCAAAACTTCAAATTAAGCAACTTCTTCATACTGTTAACTCATATTAAATTTAAAGTCAAATAAAAATCTTAAATCTTTGTCCCACATGAACTTCTCCAAAATTATGTATGCTTTGTACTGTACTGGGAAGACTTTTACACTTATCCTTATTAAATTTCATTTTGTTAGTTTCACTCTAATATTCCTGATTGTGACACTTTGGGATCTGGATTCTGTTATGTCCAATTTTGATTAATCCTTTTAAAAAATTAAACAAGCGTCCTTCCACCTTAACAAAGTCATCAATTAGCACAGCTCAATGAGAAAAGCCTATGTCATATAAAAATGACATTTTTACATATAAAAATAATATTTTTACATATAAAATATAAAATTAAAAAAAATTTATAAAATTTTTATAAAATTTTTACATATAAAAATAATCAGCAAGTTAGGGACTATTAGTAACAGATTGGAAAAATATTAACATTTAGAATCATAAATGTGGAAAAAGAAAACTGAGTATTAAAATGAATACTAGGTGAGGGATGCCTGGATGGCTCAGTCAGTTGGGTGTCCGACTCAATTCTTAATTTCAACTCAGATCATGACCCCAGGGTTGTGGGATCAAGCCCCATGTCGGTTAAAATCTCGGCATAGAGCCTGCTTAAGATCCTCTCTCTCTCTCTCTCTCTCTCTCTCTCTCCCCCCCTCTTCTCCGCTCATGGTCTATCTCTCTAAAATAAAAAGAATAAAAAAATTTTTTTTAACAAACAGATGAAAAGAGTCAACAAATTAGTCCCATAAATTTAAAAACAATATTGCTTCTTAGACACATAAATAGGTTGCATGAAGCCCAGTAAAGGTAATTGTTCAGTTCAAGGTTAAAATGATAAAGCTGGATCCTGAACCAAAATTTTCTGATTCAAAGACTAGTATTCTTTTCCATACTGTTTCTCCCTGCTCATAGTAAAAACAATCAATTATTTTGAAGCAAATCTTTTAGTATCTAAGATAGAATCTTCTTTGGTTATCTTTATAACTTTTGCCTTCCTGTTCTCATTTGATTCTAATTTTAGCCTTTAGTGACATGAATAAGCTAGATAACCCTTTAAGACAACATCAATGTTCAAAATCTTTGAACAAAAGGGATAGAAAATAAATTACTTTTCAAAGATGAGAACACATAAAAAGTAAAACATTATGGGCCAGTGGTTTTGACTA
This sequence comes from Neofelis nebulosa, assembly GCF_028018385.1. Taxonomy (NCBI): domain Eukaryota; kingdom Metazoa; phylum Chordata; class Mammalia; order Carnivora; family Felidae; genus Neofelis; species Neofelis nebulosa. The sequence continues at coordinate 91,849,695 of NC_080785.1, forward strand.
GTTGGGGCAACAAGCCCATGCAGCTGATGCAGGGGCCAAGGTCCATGGCCAAGGGCCCCTAACAACTGTATTCAGTGTGGGAGGTGCCAGACTGAGTGAACACAGAATGCTCCTCAACTGGGACAAGAGCTTCCATAGCAATGGCTTCATTCAGCAGTGGCTGCCACATCCAGCCTGTGCACTGGAAAATTCTCAGGGAATAAAATGTTTTTATGACTAGGAAAAAGGAAAGAAAGGGAGAAATTAGACTGATACTAGTTTGTAGGCCTTTGAGAGCTACCAAAGAACCCTAGGCTATAAGCTCAAGCCTGTGCTGCCTTAGACACTATTTGCCTGCCATTCAGTGGTGAATTAAAACAAAACCAAGAATAACCACTTAGCCCTCTCATAGCCTCTCCCCTCTAAACCTACCCCACACAAGAACTAGTCCCTAGCTAGACAAATTCACCTCCTCTGTTGGAGGAGCTTTTTATTAGCCATGCACAGAGGGCAGTCCACACTAGAATTTGCTTAGAAGCTTATTCTTACTACTTCACCATTATAATCATCATTTTATCCAATTCAACCCAACCTCTAAGGATATGACACACTACTTGTTTTTTCTGCTTTGTACTCTAGAGAGGGAAACCAGGATGGTTGAACTTCTTGTAGCCATCTTGCAACTGTGAGGCAAAATCATGGGGATGAAATGCAAGCGGAAGATGGTGGGAAGGGCTAGAGTCTAGAGTCTCAAGGGCATTGTTGATAATCAAGTCAACCCTGAGACTGCCCACCTCCAGATATCTAGTTAAATATCAGTAAATGTCCTTGTGACTTCAACTACTATGTGAAGCCAAACACATCCTGATACAGACCACCTGGTTATTGTGACATGCATTCCATCCCCCACCCCCACAGATATCAAACTGATAGTAATCAGAGGGGAGGTTGGGGGGGGTTGGCGAAACAGGTGATAGGGATTAAGGACTGCACTTGTGGCGAGCACTGTGTGTTGTATGGAATTGTTGAATCACTATATTGTACACCTGAAACTAATATAACACTGCATGTCAACTAACTGGAATTTAAATAAAAACTTTTCAAAAAAGAGAAACAAAACAAGATGAAATATGTGGAAGTTTCCCTGTCAAGAAATTCCCCTACATTAAGGTAGAAACTCATAGTAAATAATCACTGTCTCAAGCAATACATGATTAATCTAGGAAATATGTTAGACAAGAAAATGCCAGAAAGACCACAGGGCTATGTCATGTGTAAAATATTCCATTTAAATTACTTAACTCTGAATTTTAGAGATTTGTAGCAAGATTTACTGGAACAGCTTTCCCCAAATTGTGTCCAGGAAGACACTGTCACCATCCCATCAACCCTTTCCCACTCTTTGTCTAGCAACTAGGCTATAACTCAGTGACCCTTCCTTTTTGCACAGGTGAAAGAGATCCAGGGTCCTCCCCTACATGTTTTTTTTCTAGATTCTACCACATTGCCCCCACCAATAACTTTTCAAACTACTCAGTAAGATGTATTTTATATGGTAGTGAATTTTAATATAAAATGCATTTATTTTGAAGACAATATTACAGTAACATTGATTTTAACTTTTTAAAAAAATTTACTCGATAATATCAATATTCAATTATCTCTTTTCATGTTTCCTTAGTTCTGCTCCATTTCCTTAGTTCTGCTCATATAGCTTTTCCACTTACCATCCAATTATTTCTCCATATTTTTACACATTTAATACTTAATACTTCCAGTTCTTCATCACAATATATTTCTTTCACCAGCATGTTAAAATACAATATTTGTAGGGTATTTAGGACATGAGGATAATGTTTTCAATTTTTTAGGATTATAAAGTATGTTCATATGCACCTCTTCAACATTTTTCTTCTTTCATTACTTCCCTAGGATAAAAATCCTGGGTCAAGAAGTAAGAAAAAATTTCACACTCCTTAATACGTATCACTATAGTGATTGCTTTTTTATTTATTTTGAGAGAGAGAGAGACAGGGAGACAGAGAGCGTGAGAGGGGAAAGGGCAGATAGAAAGGAAGAGAGAGAATCCCAAGCAGGCTCCATGCTATCAGTGCAGAGCTGACACAGGGCTGTATCTCATGAACCATTAGATTATGACCTGAGCCAAAATCAAGAGTCGGACACTTAACTGACTGAGCCACCCAGGCATCCCATCATATTGATTTCTAAGAAGATCATACCAACTCATAATACTTCAGCAACAGAGGAGTATGGTTTTATCCAGCCTTGGTAGCACTAGATGTTTTATATATTTTGAGCATTTTGGCCTATAATTAATTACTACTTATTTAATTTGTATTTCTTTTATTACTAGTAAGAGGAATATTTTATATTTCTTAACTTCTATTTATTGTTATTCTATTTTTCTCTTTGTGATCTTTTACAATTATTTATTTATTGTGGTCTCTTGGTGGTAAACATTTAAAAGAAAATAATTGGTCTATTATGCTGTTAAATATTAACTCTTTTATTACATATCATTGTATGTATTCCACAGTTATTAAAATTTTCACTGAAATTTAGAATTAAGGTCTACAGAAGTAATAATTTCTTTAGAGATTAGTTTTTTATTATTACACCTATATAGGCATATACCTTGCTTTAAAGTTTCTGTTTAGGTAGTGAACAAGCAATTTCCTACACTCTGGCTTTTACTGTTTTCAACATTTTAATCTGTGATTTCAGTAAGATGATAGGTGGCAGGCTTATCAGACAGAGATCCATGAAGTGATAGGACAACTAACATCTCCTTCTGAACTATGTGAAACAATGAACCAGTTCTAAAACATGTAATTTCATAGAAATAAGTATAAAGTTTAAACCTGGGATCTAACAACTCAACTGTAGAAATAGAACATAAAGGAACTATTTCTTAACAGCAGCACATGTTTAAAGGAACTAAGGGGTTCAGTTGGCAGCAAGCTTACTATGAGTCCATAGTAGACATTTACTGCCCAAGACCTTATCTGATCCTACAATTATCCAACAAATAATCACTTTGCTCTGTACTCCTTAGACAATTCCTGGAGTATTGTGTTTGGTTCTGGGACTTTGGTACACTGAGCCTATTTCCCAGAAGAATGATAAAGGAAGATGAAGTGACTCAACACTAGGTCATGGAAAGAATGGGAAGTTGGCTTGGGATATTTTGGCTGATGACTAGAAGTCTCATGTAGGAGGTTATTACTGACCTGCAAATATTTTAATGTTTCCATGTCCTCTGAGGATCTAATTAGGGAAGAAACTAGCCATGGAGCCATCGTCTGATTAGAGAAAAGCATCCCCACTAGACAGATGAATTAGAGAAAAGTGCCCTCTTCTCTGGACAAACATAGTGTCACACTTTGGTACAGAGAATGGCAAAGGGAGTGTGGCTACATTTCAGTCCCCATCTCTTACCTTGGTCACTCACTTTTGTGTACAGATTATTTAATTTTATACAGTGGCCCTAGTGCTAAAGAAGGGTCAGTAAATTTTGGTCATGGACCAAATCCAGACTGTTGCCTGTTTTGGTAAATAAAATTTTGTTGAGGGGCACCTGGGTGGCTCAGTCGGTTGAGTGTCCGACTTCGGCTCAGTTCACCATCTCGCGGTCTGTGAGTTCGAGCCCCACGTTGGGCTCTGTGCTGACAGCTCAGAGCCTGGAGCCTGCTTCTGATATCTGTGTCTCCCTCTCTCTCTGCCCCTCCTCCGCTCATGCTCTGTTTCTCTCTCTGTCAAAAATAAACATTAAAAAAAAATTTTGTTGAAGACAGCCACACTCATGTGTATTGTCTATGTCTGCTTTCCCACTACAATGGCAGAGCTGAGTTGTGGCAAAGCGCTATAAGGTCTGCAAAGCCTAAAATATTTACTGTCTAGCTCTTTACAGAAAAAGTTTACCAACTCCTGCTCTATAATGCTTTCTAATTTTCTTCTCTTCACAAATACCAGAATTTGTGGTGGCCACTAGGGACTTTAAGGGTGAGTGCTTATTTTTAAGAAGATTTTGGAAGAAAAATTGTTGAATCTTCCTGATTATTATGTTATTTGATCATCCTTCAATGAAATGTTGTTCTTAAAGTATGTATGTGCTAGATGCTTCCACTTGTGAATAACTGAAATTCACTTGGCTTTAAGCAGGAGGAGGTTATTGGAAGGGTAGCTTGATATCCATGAGAATCTAATGGCGGAGGCATGGCTGGGTCTCAGATAAGGACCAGAAGCATGGACTGAGCCTTGTAAGTCCTTGATCCCCATTTCCTATATCTCTGCTTCCCTCTGTGTACCCAATTTCTTTCACTTCTAATAATTTTTTATATGAAATTTATTATCAAACTGGTTTCCATACAACACCCAGTGCTCATCCCAAAAGATGTCCTCTTCAATGCCCATCACCTATGCTACCCTCCCTCCCACCCTCCATCAACCCTCAGTTTGTTCTCAGTTTTTAAGAGTCTCTTATGCTTTGGCTCTCTCCCACTCTAACCTCTTTTTTTTCCTTTTTTTTTCCTTCCCCTCTCCCATGGGTTTCTGTTAAGTTTCTCAGGATCCACATAAGAGTGAAAACATATGGTATCTGTCTTTCTCTGTATGGCTTATTTCACTTAGCATCACACTCTCCAGTTCCATCCACGTTGCTACAAAGGGCCATATTTCATTCTTTCTCATTGCCACATAGTACTCTACTGTGTATATAAACCACAATTTCTTTATCCATTCATCAGTTGATGGACATTTAGGCTCTTTCCACAATTTGGCTATTGTTGAGAGTGCTGCTATAAACATTGGGGTACAAGTGCCCCTATGCATCAGTACTCCTGTATCCCTGGGGTAAATTCCTACACTTTTAATAATTTTTTAAATGTTTATTTATTTTTGAGAGAGAGTAAGAGCATGAGCAGGGTAGGGGCAGAGAGAGAGAGAGAATCCCAATCAGGCTCTGTACTGTTAGGGCAGAGCCCAACGCAGGGCTTGAAGTCATGAACCATGAGATCATGACGTGACCTGAAATCAAGAGTCAGATGCTTAACTGACTGAGCCACTCAGGTGCCCCACTTTTAGTGATTTTTTAATCAAATGTGTACTTACAAATTTTAAAACTCTTTTTTTGTATAAGACCAATGAAGAGCAGTCCCTGCCCTGCTGTTTCTCACTCCTTGATTGTCATTTCCCAGAAGCAACCCAGAAGGAATGTTTCTGGCATTCCTTCCACCCATGTTTCTAAATAATGTGCCTATACTGCCATTTCTTGATTCTTCGAGTTTTAAATATTATTTATGTACTTCTTACTATGGAAATGAGGATTCTCCTTCCCTCTACCTCCTAAGATATTTATATCACATATTTTTGCTAATCTTTAGGTATCTGATGTTTACATTGCCATGACTATGTGAATAAAGCAAACTTGCTAACAGTAAACCCTTCCAAAAATGGAAGAAATAATCTTGTGAGCTTACTGAGGTCTTAAAAACTGTATCAGGAAGCAGATATTTTCCTATCTTTATATCTCCAGTACCTTCTACAATGCCAGTATATGTGACATAATCTTTAGATGAGAATGTATATTGTGAAAGAATTTGGCATTTAATATTTCCCAAAAAAGCATCAAAGTAGTTATTGTGGGGATAAATATCATGTGTTAGCACTTTTATTTTCCTTCAAGAATTTTTCCTTGCATTCACAGCTTGGCTGCCTGGTGCAAGAGGCCTAGCTATTGACCCATCTTGACATTGGACATGGCTTCCTCACTAAGCTTAATCATTTCTAGCTTTTGATTGAAAGTGAAAGACCTGGGACTCTTCCTTTCACATACTTAGAGGCCACTGCAAGGTTATTAACTGGCTTAATTTCAATACTGTTGTGTCTCAGGGAATGAGGGACCCAAAAAGAGGGAGAGAGATTGGGGAATGGCCCATCAGTGGAGCAGTCAGACACGCTCAACATTTATTAAGCTCACCATCTTATATGGGTGCAGATCATGGCACCCCAAAACAATTACAGTAGTAACATCAAAGATCACTGATCACAGATCACCATAACATAATAATAATGAAAAAGTTTGAAATATTTCCGTAAGTACCAAAATGTGACACAGAGACACCAAGTGAGCAAGTGCTGTTGGAAATATGGCACAGATTGACTTGTTTCACACAAGGTTGCCACAAACCTTCAATTTGTGGGGGAGAAAACCCACAAAAATAAAAACAAATGCAATATCTGCAAAGCACAACATAACAAAGCACAGTAAAGCAAAGTATGCCTGAAGAGAGTAGTAGGTAAGAGGAAGAGAGCCATAGCCCTTTCAGTGTTTCCAGCTTCCAAAGGGCATCCTGATGTCCTGAATGTGATGTCCTGAACCTAGCACACACATTTCACAGTGTAAGGATATGTTGGTTCAGTAACAAGGATTGAGATGAAGTCCAGTTTAGATTTAGGATATTTTTATTTCTATCTATTGGGATACCATACATCTATTAAAAAATGCATGAATTTTTGTTACAAAAAAGCTTACTAATGTTCAGACAGAACTAGGGGCAGAGCAGGAAATGGGTTTCTGTGTAGAACCAGATAAAATTGCATGTAACTGAGAGGCATACAAAAGTCAAGGCCTTTATTTAACTTTCAAGACTATCAACTTGACCTACAGTTGACCTTTATGATCATTATTATTACTGGGATTTTATGTTATAATTATTCACTTTATTTTATAATAACGATGAATCTTTCATTCACCTGAAATGACATTGATTTCATGTATTAATTTCTTAGTATAAAGTGGGGGAGGATGAAAGGGTGCTATCTTTTGTTAAGCAGAGTGCTAGCTTCCGAGTGGGATGCTTTATCATATTGATTTAAGTAAGGGTTCCATGAGAACCAAGAAAAAAAACAATCAGAAACTTTATCTACTTTGAGCTATAGAGTTGGTCTTCAGTGAAAGGACATGGACTTTCCCAAAAAGATTTTCCCAAAGATGAATTCCTGTTTTGATATAGGAATGGTAGCTTTTGGTCAGGGGTTGCAAATCCACAGAAACACTTCATTAAAACTTGCACAGAATTTTAATAAGTATGAAAACTTTAAAAAAATTATGGATCTCTGCCTATTCTTGAAAAATTGTTACTTCTGTCATCACTGGATCCTCAATCAACATGGTCACAAGGGCTGGACCTGAACAGGTTTTGTAACCTGTGTGTCCTCAGTAATATTTAAATTTACAATCCTTGGACTCTGAAATCTCAAGATTATCAAAGCTCCTGCCCTTAAAACTGGTAGTATTTCACACCCCCCCCTTCACTATTTATCATATCTTGGGTAGCATTAGGGGAGTGAAGTTACATCTTGGTGCTTTGAGGAGAGCTTTTACATGGTCCAATGGATATAGCTTTGTCATGATGATGTTTAGCAATTCATATTTTTTATTCTATCTTCTTGAAACTGGTCTTCTGTTTTTATTTGCTTATTTGCAAAATTTTTGGACTATATTTATGAAGCCAAAGTTCCTATGGGCCATTGATTCATTAAAAGGTAGGACAGAAAACACGGAAAAAATACTCTTTTGATAGAATACCAATGGGGAAGATATTAAGTAAATGATTGATTAATGTTAGAAAAAGTGGTACCATATTACAGTAGTACCATATTACAAGACACCATTTCCCTGAATTCCCTGAGGATCTTTCTAAATCACTAAAGACACCTCACTTTGAAAACCAGAAACTACAATTCAGAGTCACCTCAATAATAGTGTGTCACTGCCTCTTGCCCACCCTGAAGTCAGGATATCTACAGTGAACAATCTGAAGACTAATAGGTAGAAGTTATACTTTAATGTATTTTAAATGCCACAGAGAAAACTAAGAATTAGTTCCATCTGAAATAGGTAGAATTATAGTTTAAAAAAAGAATTTTCTTGTTTTGTTAAGACTATTAGCACTGCTCTTTATGTAACTTTTAAAAAAATTAACACTTATTTATTTTTGAGAGACAGAGAGACAGAACAGGAGTTGGGAAGGGGTAGAGAGAGAGAGGGACACACAGAATTCAAAGCAGGCTCCAGACTCTGAGCTGTCAGCACAGAGCCAGATGCAGGGCTTGAACCCACAAACTGTGAGATCATGACCTGAGCTGAAGTTGATACTTAACCAACAGAGCCATCCAGGCGCCCCTCTGTAACTTGTTAATCCATATCTGAATGTTAGTAGTTATTTTATAGTTGCTTACAGTTTCTTTTCTTCAAAAGTCTTGAAGACACAAATTAAGTCCAACTTCCTTTGAACCCCCAGCTTTTTTTTTAAATGTTTATTTATTTTTGAGACAGAGAAAGACAGAGCATGAATGGGGGAGGGTCAGAGAGAGAGGGAGACACAGAATCTGAAACAGGCTCCGGACTCTGAGCCGTCAGCACAGAGCCCGACGTGGGGCTCGAACTCACGGACCGCGAGATCACGACCTGAGCCGAAGTTGGATGCCCAACCAACTGAGCCACCCAGGCGCCCCTGAACCCCCAGCTTTTAACAGAGCACTTAGGTGTTCAGTAAATATTTGATGAATGGATAAATATATCAATTCACTAATTATACAACAGAAGACTTTTGGGGTAATTACTATTCAAATTTTAAAACTTGGGTTCTAAAACAATTAAATGTTTGGTCTCTTCTTTAGTTTCAAGTCTGTGTGTATGTGTATGTTTTCCTTACTATCTTCCTTTTACTTGTATCTTCTAAAGATGTTTATGTGGCTGATGTCATCCCACAGAAGACTGGATCTTAGGCTTGACAAAATGCCCAGCTAGGCCCATAAGCTTATAGAAGTTACAGTTCATTTCAGTAAGCATAAAATGTAGATTCTTGGGGCGCCTGGGTTTCTCAGTAGTTTAAGTGTCCGACTTTGGCTCAGGTCATAATCTCACAGTTTGTGGGTTTGAGCCCTGCATGGGGCTCCGTGCTGACAGCTCAGAGCCTGGAGCTTGCTTTGGATCCTCTCCCTCCCTCTCTTTGTCTGCCTCTCCCTCCCTATTGCTCCCTCTCCTCCTCCTTCTCCTCGTTCTCTCTCTCTCCCTCTCTCTCTCTCTCAAAAATAAACATTTAAAAAATTTACTTTTTATTTTTTTAATATATGAAATTTATTATCAAACTGGTTTCCATACAACTACCCAGTGCTCATCCCAAAAGATGCCCTCTTCAATACCCATCACCTACCCTACCCTCCCTCCCACCCCCCATCAACCCTCAGTTTGTTCTCAGTTTTTAAGAGTCTCTTATGCTTTGGCTCTCTCCCACTCTAACCTCTTTTTTTTTTCTTCCCCTCCCCCATGGTCTTCTGTTAAGTTTCTCAGGATCCACATAAGAGTGAAAACATATGGTATCTGTCTTTCTCTGTATGGCTTATTTCACTTAGCATCACATCTCCAGTTCCATCCATGTTGCTACAAAGGGCCATATTTCATTCTTTCTCATTGCCACATAGTACTCCATTGTGTATATAAACCACAATTTCTTTATCCATTCATCAGTTGATGGACATTTAGGCTCTTTCCATAATTTGGCTATTGTGGAGAGTGCTGCTATAAACATTGGGGTACAAGTGCCCCTATGCATCAGTACTCCTGTATCCCTTGGGTAAATTCCTAGCAGTGCTACTGCTGGGTCATAGGGTAGGTCTATTTTTAATTTTTTGAGGAACCTCCACACTGCTTTCCAGAGTGGCTGCACCAGTTTGCATTCCCACCAACAGTGCAAGAGGGTTCCTGTTTCTCCACATCCTCTCCAGCATCTATAGTCTCCTGATTTGTTCATTTTGGCCATTCTGACTGGCATGAGGTGATATCTGAGTGTGGTTTTGATTTGTATTTCCCCGATAAGGAGCAACGTTGAGCATCTTTTCATGTGCCTGTTGGCCATCCGGATGTCTTCTTTAGAGAAGTGTCTATTCATGTTTTCTGCCCATTTCTTCACTGGGTTATTTGTTTTTCGGGTGTGGAGTTTGGTGAGCTCTTTATAGATTTTGGATACTAGCCCTTTGTCCAATATGTCATTTGCAAATATCTTTTCCCATTCTGTTGGTTGTCTTTTAGTTTTGTTGGTTGTTTCCTTTGCAGTGCAGAAGCTTTTTATCTTCATGAGGTCCCAATAGTTCATTTTTGCTTTTAATTCCCTTGCCTTTGGGGATGTGTCAAGTAAGAAATTGCTGCGGCTGAGGTCAGAGAGGTCTTTTCCTGCTTTCTCCTCTAGTGTTTTGATGGTTTCATGTCTCACATTCAGGTCCTTTATCCATTTGGAGTTTATTTTTGTGAATGGTGTAAGAAAGTGGTCTAGTTTCAACCTTCTGCATGTTGCTGTCCAGTTCTCACAGCACCATTTCTTAAAGAGACTGTCTGTTTTCCATTGGATATTCTTTCCTGCTTTGTCAAAGATGAGTTGGCCATACTTTTGTGGGTCTAGTTCTGGGGTTTCTATTCTATTCCATTAGCCTATGTGTCTGTTTTTGTGCCAATACCATGCTGCCTTGATGATTACAGCTTTGTAGTAGAGGCTAAAGACTGGGATTGTGATTCCACCTGCTTTGGTCTTCTTCAAAATTACTTTGGCTATTCGGGGCCTTTTGTGGTTCCATATGAATTTTAGGATTGCTTGTTCTAGCTTCGAGAAGAATGCTGGTGCCATTTTGATTGGGATTGCATTGAATGTGTCGATTGCTTTGGGTAGTATTGACATTTGAACAATATTTATTCTTCCAACCCATGAGCACGGAATGTTTTTCCATTTCTTTATATCTTCTTCAATTTCCTTCATAAGCTTTCTATAGTTTTCAGCATACAGATCTTTTACATCTTTGGTTAGATTTATCCCTAGGTATTTTATGCTTCTTGGTGCAATTGTGAATGGGATCCGTTTCTTTGTCTTTCTGTTGCTTCATTATTAGTATATAAGAATGCAACTGATTTCTGTACATTGATTTTGTATCCTGCAACTTTGCTGAATTCATGTATCAGTTCTTGCAGACTTTTGGTGGAGTCTATCGGATTTTCCATGTGTAATATCATGTCATCTGCAAAAAGTGAAAGCTTAACTTCATCTTTGCCAATTTTGATGCCTTTGATTTCCTTTTGTTGTCTGATTGCTGATGCTAGAACTTCCATCACTATGTTAAACAACAGCGGTGAGAGTGGACATCCTTGTTGTGTTCCCGATCTCAGGGAAAAAGCTCTCAGTTTTTCCCCATGGAGGATGATGTTAGCTGTGGGCTTTTCATAAATGGCTTTTATGATGTTTAATTATGTTCCTTCTATCCTGACTTTCTCGAGGGTTTTTATTAAGAAAGGATGCTGAATTTTGTCAAATGCTTTTTCTGCATCGATTGACAGGATCATATGCTTCTTATCTTTTCTTTTATTAATGTGATGTATCACGTTGATTGATTTGCGAATGTTGAACCAGCCCTGTATCCCAGGAATGAATCCCACTTGATCATGGTGAATAATTCTTTTTATATGCTGTTGAAGTCGATTTGCTAGTATCTTATTGAGAATTTTTGCATCCATATTCATCAGGGATATTGGCCTAACATTAAAAAAATTTAAAGAAAGGTAGCATCTCAGTCAAGAACACCACAATTTCAGTATGGTTTCCTGAGTCTTACAGTGGGAGATTTTGCTTGATGGCAATACCAATTTGCTTGTCTCAGGTAAGGTCCTACCAAGTGCAGGAAACACTGAGTGGAACCTCTTCTACCCTCTAATCATGTCACTCAAAAACTTGAGCATAATTACCTTAATTTGTGGAAATAAAAAGCTGATTTTCACAAGCCAGATCACCTGGATTTCCCATTCAGATGGCTGACACTATTTCTTGTGTGCCACCAGCACCTTTCTGCTACATTGTCCACCTGTTAGACAATAGTGACCAGGCATGAAATACTCTAGGTGCATATGTGACAGTGACCACTCTGTGGGCATGCTCCCATAATCAGATTAGTGGTTCCTTCTCTTAGTATTCAATAGAATAACCTGAAGAACTTGCTGGACATATATTCCCAGACTCCACTCCTATATATTTTAATTCAGTAACACCAAGATGAAGCCAGTTAACCTCTGATTACAACAAGCACCTCAAGTGATTCTGATGAGTCAGCATGGAGCCTGATATAGGGCTCAATCCCATGACCGTGGGATTATGACTTGAGGTGAAATCAAGAGTCAGATGCTCAACTGACTGAGCCACCCAGGCATCCCTGTTATGCACCTCTTCAATGGCAGCAATCCACTGGCCATCTTTCACTCCTACCTCCCAGATCTCCATACATCCTTTATGAATCTTTTTCTCATTGTAACTCATTTTTCTACATCAGCACAGACATAGAGCTATTTTCTCACTGTTTTGAAATGTCTTTTATATGCTTTACTCAAGGCCAGCAGTTTTTATGATATGTCCCATGGAAATTCAGCATTGTATGAAGCTTTTCTAAGGGATTTTAAATTATTCATAGCAAAAGAAATGTTTTCCTTTGAAGTATACTTTATTTGGAGACATACAAAATATGCACAATTTTCTACCTTGAAAAGGGCAAACAGAAAGCTGTTAGACTAGTTGACAACTTTATAATGTATTTATGAATGCCTGCTTAGTTAAAAAAATACTTAAAAACCTGTGATCAGGGTTTTCCTATACAAAACTTCCAAGAAAATTCACAGGTGACAAAAGAGCAAGTCAGATTATATTCTAGGTTCACTGCACACCTGACAGGCTTCCCATAAATCTTCAATTGCTTTGTAGCCATATGCACTCTCCAATCAGAGATAGACTCTAATCTTATTAGAATTAGAGGTTCAGCCCTCATTTGTAATATTTGAAGTATGAGAATTAAAGGCAGAGTAGAGTTTCCAGGAGTCTATATTTTCATTAAATCAAATTCTTCCATGCTTCTGTGCTTCCTGTCTTCAAATGCTTTTCATTCTTTTGTGAGGGTCTGGGCCATTAAGATGTCTGAAATGTGCATCCTTTGGGTGTGCTTAAGTAAAAGCCCTGCATGGCTGGCCTTCCAGAGTCCATCCCCTGTGAATGAAGTTGAATGCACTTGAATGAACAACAATGTATGAATATCTTAAAAAAAAAAAAAAACAGTACTGGTGATGGAGTTCAGCTCCATTCCAAGCACTAAACCCTTCCAGATGCAATGGAGCAATCTCCACCAAGTCAATTGGGAAAGCAAATGCAAACCATCCAGCTTTATTTAAACAGCCAGAGAAGGAGAAGAATAAATGCATGCTTATGATGAGGCTTTAGTGGGCCTTTAAGAACAAGTCATGCTAAATCAGCAATTATTTATTGAGCACATTCCATATGCAAGACTATTAATGCAAAATTTATATTACTATAGGACTCAGAAAGCTATTCCATTCACAGACATACCCCAGCCCCCAGGCGTATCTGTAGAGGGCTTGAAAAGAGATTTGTCTGGTCCAGTGTGAGATGGTCCCATTGGACCCTGCCCAATCCCAAACCACTTTAAGAGTCCTATGAGAACAGTTGGCCAAAGGATAAATACTAGGTGGGAATCAGGAAGTTTTCTGTGAGAGATGGGGTCAAAAACATCAGATGGTTGAACTAGATTCATGTTTTTCAAATTGTAGTTTATGAAATTATTAGTGAGTCCTAACCCAACACATTTTTAAATATAAAATAGAGAAGAAGAAAAGAAAGTTATCACTTTTTCTTTTTTTTTGTTTGTTTGTTTGTTTATTATTTTAGTGATCTCTATACCCAACATGGGGCTCAAGCTCACAACCCTGAGAATCAAGAGTTGCATGCTCTTCCAACTGGGACAGCCAGGTACCCCTCCATCCACTCATAAGTCCTGCCAGTTCTCCCATTTCAGACACCATTAACCTCCTTTTCCAGCTACTCCCTCTTGTTGTCCTCTAGCCTATTACAAACAGTAAGTCTAAGCACTTCCATGAAATATATTAGTTGTGTGGGAGGAGAGGGTAGATGTGTGTGTGTGTGTGTGTGTGTGTGTGTGTGTGTGCGCAAGCCCTAGGTTTTATGCAAATACATTCTGATGGTGGGTAATGGTCCAAAAAGTTTGAAAGCTACTCAACAAATATCTACTAAAACCTTTTCCAACACTGAGATCCTGCAGTTCTCAAATTTTCTAATTTCTACATGATTTTTAAATTACTTTGTATCAGTTATACTTGTATATAGTTTTAAAACTCAAATAATTCTACAACATTTTTTTAAAAATCCAAACTCAGGGTGACTGGGTGGCTCAGTCAGTTAACCATCCGACTTCAGCTCAGGTCATGATCTCAAAGTTTGTGAGTTCAAGCCCCACATCAGGCTCCATGCTGACAGCTCAGAGCCTGGAGCCTGCTTCAGATTCTGTGTCGCCCTTGCTCTCTGCCCCTCCCCCTGCTCATGCTCTGTCTTTGTCTCCCAATAATAAACATTAAAAAAAATCCAAACTCCAAATTTTACCTCTTCCTTTCCCAGTTTCCATTCCCTAAGTAGTAAATGTTTACATTAATTTAGACATGAGAGGTCACTTTTCTATTTATAGCTGTTATTCTGGTTGCTAGCTCCATATTTCTAAATAGTATGCTTATAGTGTTTGACTCTTTTCATCTTAAACATTATCTATTGATTTTTTCCCACTGAAAGATGGGTATTTAGCTTCCTTACACCGCACACACGCACATACTTCCTCCCCCCAAATCTAATTCCATTAGTATTATGATTATGTTTAACTCAATTGTCACTATATTACATGACTAAATGACTATTATTTATATTTCTATATGACTATTATTTCTAGCTGAAAATACAGAGTAATGTGGTTATATATCTTTGCTTGCTTTTTTTTTGTTGTCCCTGGAGTTATTCATAGTTTCTTTGTTTCTTTAGTTTCTATATACATCTATCTCTTATTCATATACAGACTTTCAACAAAACTATAAATACTCTCTCAAAACTGTTAAACACATCTGGCAATGTCAGTTTCATTACTTCTTCGGGACTTCCCTCTTGGTATCCTCAACCCTCATGTGCCATACCGAATCAGTTTTTTTCCTGACCTGCTTGTCTACTGTCATCCTGGATTCTGTCTTTACTGCCAGCCTGGGAAATCCCTGCATCTCTCCCCTGTGTTGGATCTTTTTGGATTTCTGGATCCTCTGTCATCATCTTTCTTGGCTTACGCCCTCATTTAGTGGAATACCTCCTCTAGTAGCTTCTTGGGGGGGGGGAGGGAAGATGCATGTACATTAATTTTTTTGAGAGCTCTGTACCTCTCATAATTGATGAAAAGTTTGAGAATAGAATCCCGGGTTGGTAAGCACTTTCCCTCAGCATTTTAAGGAGACTATTTTGCTTTCTTCCAGTTTCTAATTTTACTGTGGAGAAACTTAATGCCATTCTCATTCCTGAACCTTTGTATATGACCTGTTTATCCTTTCTCGAAGCATTAGCGTCTTCACTTTGTTCTCAGATGTCTTAAAATTGATGATTATTGTTTTGTTTTGGTTTTTTTTTTTTTTTTTTTTTTTTTGCCACATGCATCATGCTGGGTACTTAATACGGGAATGTAAACATTTCCCTTCTGGGAATTTTTTGTACTATTTTTTAATTTTCCCTCCTTTGTTTCCCTATTCCTAGAACTCCTTTCCTTTCACTAATTTTCTTATTTCTTTTCTCTTTTCTTTCTGTCTCTATTATTTTTCTGCATATTGAAATCTTTCATCTTTACCTTCTAACTTGTCTATTAAACTTTTTACTTCTGGTATTGTATACTCAATTTTAAGATCCTTGTTGTGTTCTGTGAATGATCTTTTCATGTATTATTTTCTCTTAACTCTCAAATTTTAATTATAATTTTCTAGTGTTTTCTGCCCCTTGCCTTGTCTGTGTACCCTCCATGTTCCTTTTTATTTTTTCTTCCAAGTTTTTATTTAAATTCCAGTTAGTTAATATACAGTGTAATATTAGTTTCAGGTATACAATATAGTGATTCAACAATTATATACATAACGCGGTGCTCATCAGGACAAGTACACCCCTTTATCCCCATCACCTATTTAACCCATCCCCTGTCCACCTTCCCGCCTGGTCACCATCAGTCTATTTTCTACAGTTAAGAATCTGTTTCTTGGTTTCCCTCCCTTTCCTCCACCATGTTCATTTGTTTTGTTTCCTAAATTTCACATATGAGTAAAATCATATGGTATTTATCTTTCTCTCACTGGCTTATTTTGCTTAGTGTAATACTCTCTAGCTCCATCCATGACGTCGCAAATGGCAAGATTTCATTCTTTTTAAAAAATGTTTATTTATTTTTGAGAGAGAGACAGAATGTGAGTGGGGAGGGGCAGAAAGAGAGGGAGACACAGAATCTGAAGCAGGCTTCAGGCTCTGAGCTGTCAGCACAAAGACCCATATGGGGCTTGAACTTGTGAACCAGGAGATCATGACCTGAGGTGAAGTTGGATGCTTAATCCACTGAGTCACTCAGGTGACCCAAGATTCCATTCTTTTTCATTGCTGAGTAGTATTCCATTTTTTTATATATACCACATCTTCTTTATCCATTCATCAGTCAATGGTTATTTGGGCTGTTTCCATAATTTGGCTATTGTAGCTAATGCTGTTATAAACATCAGGGTGCATATATCCCCTTGAATTAGTATTTTTGTATTCTTTGAGTAAATACCTAGTAGTGTAATTGGATCATAGTGTAGTTCTATTTTTAACTTTTTGAGGAATCTCCAGACTGTTTTCCAGAGTAGCTGCAACAGTTTGCATTCCCACCAACACTGAAAGAGGGTTCCTTTTTCTCCACACCCTTGCCAACACCTGTTATTTCCTGTGTTGTTAATTTTAGCCATTCTGACTGGTTCCAAGTTCCTTTTTAAATTTTTTTTCCTTCAGTTCTGTACATTCTACTTCATGTTTAAGGAGTTCTTCAATTTTCTGGTGCTCTTTGGATCTCTAATAATTTTTAAAGATGAAGCACTGAAAATTGGACAGTGAGTAGACAGGGCTTTTAAATTTCACTTGGACAGAGGTACAGCCATTTATGGGAATCCCAAACCAACATTATCTGTTGGTTTTTCTCTTGGGTTGATCAGTCCCCAAAAAGAAATCCTCCAAATTCCTGTCTGGGGTATGTAAGCCTCTCTTTCAACATCTTCTCTATAGACAGGGCACTTAGAGTGCCTTTTTTTTTTTTTTTTAAGTAGGCTCCATGCCCAGTGTGGGGCTTGAACTCATGACCCTGAGATCAAGAGTCACATGCTCTACCAACTGAGCCAGACAGTCATGCTTCTGTCAACATTTTCTTGGAGCTGTGTAGGCTGCAGGAAGAAAGAATTCAATCTATTTAATGCACAGAATTACCCTGTTTTCAGGACAGTGCTCTGTCCACAGATGTGCCTGCTATCCCTGAGGCCAGAGTTCTTCTGATTCAAAGAGTCACCTTCCATCTTCTTCCAGGATGGGAGAGGAGTAGTGGCCTGGTATTGGGGTAAGGGAAGGAGACCTAGGAGCCTAACTGATTCTCATTTGGAGTTTCAGATTCAATTTCTTGGTCTTTCTGAAGTTCTGCAGCAAAATCTTACCTGATCCTGGGAATTCTTCATTATTAAATTAGTCTTTGGCTTTTTGTGGTCTCACATTTGTTTTTGTACTCCCCAAGTTTTGTTGCAATTGCCTTCTTCATTTACCTTGTCTTTTTGGGGTTTGTGCCTTTAAAATTTCATTTTCGTAGTTAGCATGGGTTAATAGAAGCCATGTTTTCTTAGCTTTTTAAAAGATGACATATAATACTATGTTTTATATATGATTTTCACAAATAAATTTTCAATCATAAATTACAATGCTACACAAGAAATTCAGGGTGGGTAGGAGGTCAAATTAGCCTATTGTATTTTTAAATTCAGTTTGGTATTGGATTATCAATATAGCATTTTTTATCTAATATATTAGAGGATTAGTTTAATTTAAACTAAACAATTCTGTTTGCTTCTCAACAGTGGAAAGCAGCATCACATAGAAGGGTACAATTTTCATTCCCTCCCTCCTCCATTCCCAAGGCATTGAGCCACAGATCCATTACACATACACTTTGTTTCCAAACATAACTTGGGACCTTAAGGAGAATGCAGAAGACTGCAAAGCAGAAAACAAACTGTCTAATGTATTTGTCTGGTAATGCCTGCCTTGCAGTCAATCTGTATGTACTTTTTGTAGCATAAGAGAAATTTTGGTTGCTTTACTGGCTTCCTTTTCTCACTGTACTTATATTTATGTGGCATAAAAAAAAAAAAACAAAAACCCCTGCTAGTTGCCCTTAGATGCTATGCAAGGAGAATGAGCAAGCAGGGTGGAAAGGATTTTCCTGATTCAGTGTCTGAATTACCTATTAATTGCACCCTCCTGGAATCATAGAAAAGATTGGGGCAAAACATCAGTGACCAGAGTAGAAAATAATTTTCCATAATGGGAAATGAGGTGACAAAACACACCTCTTGTCAAATGGTTCTTTCTCTTTCTTCCCCTCTTTTTAGATTGCAGGTGACTTACATAGACAGAAAAGTTCCTCCTCTGTGCATTCATGAAACAGTATCTTACCCATATCCTTCATTCACTCTTATAAATACTTCAGAGCACCAAGGAGTTAAGAATTTTATGATTCCACTTTTTCATCAAAAGTTACAGAGGTAGTTTAAGTAAACTTGATACACTTTACTATTCATTTATGAGATCCCCTGAAGTTTCTCAAAATGCACTCCTTGTTACAGATAAGGTCTGAAATTTGTATAACCAACTTAGCTATTCTGAGAGGCAGCCTTGCTCCCCGGGGTTGGAGAAACTGTGACCAGCATGAATGCACCTCTTTCTGTAAGAGGAGGAGGGGGTCTGGAGTACTGGAAGGGGTAGATAAGTTCAAATTCTGGCTTTGTCATTTATGAACTGGTTGATTTGGGTTCAGTATGAATTTATGCATCCTTTCAACAGCAACTGAAAGCTATGTAACTTAATTGCTTCCTTTCTTTGCCTTAGTCTCCAGAAAATTTGGAGCTAAATCCATCACTTCATTGTACCAGATGACTCATTTCAGGTAGCTGGCAGAGTCTCTTCCCTTTGTTTCCTTAAATGATCTTTACTGTGTTTGATTGCCAGTGTTGTATTTTATATTTCAGTCTATTTTGAGCCAGATAAAGTCATCAGGTAGGAATCTAAAATCATCTTTCTGCCACTGATGTTTCTATAAACTGTCACTAATCTAGGCTGACCTTTCTCTAGGTGGCTCTTTATATTTTACTCTCTGACAATTTTTCCTAGATGAGCATTGTGATGTACTGATTTAATATTCTCCTTTTATAGAAAGGCAGGTTGGTGCTGATATTTTAAAATCTGATTTTCAAAGTTGTAAAGTTTTCTGAAAACTAATGTGAAAGGGGAAGCACATGGAGCTACACAATTTTCACTTCCTATCAGAAGAAATTATACAAGTTCAAAACCTGACTTAGAACTACCACCAAGAGGGGCGCCTGGGTGGCTCAGTCGGTTAAACGGCTGACTTCGGCTCAGGTCATGATCTTGTGGTCCGTGAGTTCAAGCCCCGCGTCAGGCTCTGTGCTGACAGCTCAGAGCCCGGAGCCTGTTTCAGATTCTGTGTCTCCCTCTCTCTGACCCTCCCCTGTTCATGCTCTGTCTCTCTTTGTCTCAAAAATAAACGTTAAAAAAAATTAAAAAAAAAAAGAACTACCACCAAGAGAAGAGACAGAAACAAACCACAAGAGACTCTTAATGACAGAGAACAAGCTGAAGCTTGATAGGGGGAAGTGGGTGGGAAATGGCTATTAAGGAGGGCACTTGTTGGGATGAGAACTGGCTGTTGTATGTAAGTGATAAATCACTGAATTCTAGTACTGAAACAAATATTGCACTATATGTTAACTAAAATTTAAATTAAAAATCACTGCCAAGAATTAAGTTCTATTTAAGTATACACGTAATTCGTTCAGCAAGCATTTGCTGAATATCTATTATGCGCCAGACTTGTACTAGTCTCTCACAGTACCGACATGAAGACAGATCTGGTTGCGGAAATATGTGGCAGTCTAGTGGGAAAAACTAATATGAAAGTAAACAAATACAATAAAGTGAGATGAATACTATAATACAACGCTATGGGAACATGGAGTTGAAGCCAACTATTTCTAACAGGAATCAGAATTCTGATTCTTGAATGGTTTTGAATACATTTAGCCTTCATAGATACTAGTTTTCCAAAGTTGAAATTAGAAAAAGAAAAAAAGTTGAAATTGAAACAATTTATTGTCTTACCAGCAATGCATTTGTGTTTTAGTGATTTCACATCTTCAACAACACTATTTGTCACATATGTCATGGTATCTCATTCTGGTTTTTTTTATTTATTTATTTATTTATTTATTTATTTATTTATTTATTTATTTTTAAGTTTATTTATTTTGAGAAAGAGAGGTGGGGGGAAGGGGCAGAGAAAGAGGGAGAGAGAGAATCCCAAACCGGCTCTGTGCTCTCAGTGTAGATCCTGACCCAGGGCTTGACCCCATGAACCATGATATCATGACCTGAGTGGGAATCAAGAATCAAACATTAAGCAACTGAGCCACCCAGGCGCCCCGTATTCTAGTTTTAATTTGCATTTCCCTGATAAGTAGATGTTGGTAGAGGTCACAGGATGAGAAGAGTGGAGGGAAGAAGAGGCATCAATGACAGAGAAAGCAACATATATACAGGAAGACACAGAGACTAGGGATAATGGTGTGTTTGGCAGGTTCAAAGGATGACAACAGATGAGACAAGAGAAAAGACAAGGAACAATATAAAAGGTTTTGCATAGCATGCTTATTTTCATAAAATCACTGGAAATCTGGTCATCAAGATTTTTAAGTAGGAAATAAATATAACCAGACGTATAGTTAAATGATCCCTCTGACAACCATGTGGGAGACAGACTAGAGGAAGAAATACTAGAGGAAATAGCCAGGAAAAGAGACAAATAGGGCCTGAAAGAGACAGTTACATCAAGGACCATGCAAAGAAGGTGGTGTCAAGAAACATTTAGACAATAAAAGCCACATAATTGAATGGGCAAAGTGGGTAAGGAGAAGTGAGCAGCACTAAATGACACACAGGATTCTGGCCTGGGCAACTGGTTAAATGATGATAATATTTACCAGCTTTGTAAATAAAGAAAAGAAGCAGACACAGGGTAGGATGTGGTGGGAGAAGGTAGGAAAATTCATGTGGGACATGTTATACTGGAAGTAGTGATAGAACATCCAATTAAAGATTTTTCTCTCCACAGCCTCAAACACTCAGAAATCCAGCAGTATGTGTTGGAGACCTGATATTGCCTTACCTTAGAAAAAAAGTCTAGGATTTGGTTTTCACAGCTTAATCTATAGGAGGGACAGACCTATATGTCCAAAGGGGAAAGGAGCCATGAGGGTTGAAATAAAAGATGAACACAAAGTGCCATGGCCTTCAAGAGGAGGAAAAGGCAAATTCTGAGAAATGAAGAGGGATGCTATGAGGGGCACTGCTATATTTCTCTCAGAGTAGCTGGCAGTAGTCAAAACAAGACTTCATAGCAGAAAATAAAGTCTAAGATGCTGATTTCTGTAGATTACATACTATCATCAGCATGTGTAAGGTGGTTAAAGCCACGGAAAAGGGTAAGCTTACTCTGGGTTACCTTACTTAGGGTGAGAGGCAAAAAGGGATAACATAATGGGAAACATAAGTGTTTAAGGAGTTGACAATGGAACAGCAAGAATCTGAAAAAGAATGTCTAGAGAGGCAAGAAGAGAAGCAGCAAAGAGCAATGTCATGGAAGCAAGGTAAAGAGAGTTTCAAGAAGGACATGACCAATATGGTCAAATACTGGAAAACAAGTTAATTAAGGTAAGGATTTTAAAGGATTAGAAAGTCATGAATGACTTTGCCAGAGCCATTTCACTGGATTGATGGCAGATAAGCCTGATTATAGAGAACCATAACGTGAATGAGCAATGAAGAAGTGCAAGGAATGCACTTTATATTCTTTTATGAGGTTTCATAATAAGTACAAAAAATACAGGGTGATCTCTGACAGAGATTACAAGTTTGGGGAAGAGAGTTTTCCTTTAATACAGTAGAAACTTTGGCATGGTAAAAGGCTATGGAGAAGAAACCTATAGTGATAGAGAAATTGAAAAAAAAATGAGAGTAGAGGTTAAGGAATAACTGAAGCATCAGAGGGAAAAACCAACAGAGAAATCTATGAGATTGGAAGATTGTAAACCAGTTGCTTTTAAAAACTGATAAAACTTAAGGGCAGAAAATAGTTTGCTGTATTTGTCAACTAAGACACCAATAATGGCTTTTTTTGAGAAAACTTGAGTGTTGGAGGCAGAAGCAAGAGTGCAAGGAGCTGAGATCTAAAAGGACTATGGGGAACTGAGAACAGAAACTTTAAGATTATGTTTCAAGACATTTGGCTGTGACTGGAATAGTAAATGTACTAAACCTGTGTATCATCTCGGCTGTGCTCATGGTCTCCATGAGGTCTCCAACCTTGCTTTGCTTATTGGACTGGGGCAGGTACTATTCAAGGGAAATGAACTTTACAGGCACAGATATCAATCAAGGTGGGGCATCTAAAGTAATACATGTTTGCTTTCTTTTGGTGGAAACCCTTTCTGAGGGAAAATAAAAGTCTACTCATGGTCCCAGTGACACTACTGAAAAAGATCCTTATGTTCTTGGAAAAACACCCCTCTCTTTTTTCCTGAAGATTAATTGATCTCCAAGGTACTTAGCTGTCAAGATAATGTTCAGAAGCACAGTATCTGTTGGATTGCCCTTCAGAGATCACATCTTTCCTTTTCCATATTTCCCATTATTTTAAGCCATGAATACAAAAGTAAAGGACCATTGAGGACCTAGAAATCAAATACTTTTATTTACATTATCATGATCTCCAAATATCTAAGTAATCAGTCAATACACACACACACACACACACACACACACACACCCCAAGTAAATTAACAATCATTGATGAAGTCTGACTTGTTTTTGTACCAACTTACTCATTCTGTAAGCATGGGTACTTGTAATTATGTCCTTAAAGCTAGCCAGGATTTTCAAAAGTCAAGTATAACCATGGGCTGTGGCTTTTATTAGTCACAGTCTCCAGAAGTGTTGATTCAGCTGAGCAGGAAGCAATAGGAGGATTCACTCATAGTTAGTAGTCATGTGTGGGGGAAGGGTACTAGGCTGGGTAGAAAATAAAAAATAACATAAGCAAATGTTTTTTAAAATTACATTTAAAAAACACCTTTTACTATGATTAAGAGGGTAGCATTTTTTAATTCTTGTAATGTGTTCACCTTCATAATGAAGTTTACTACAACATTTTAATGGTATCTGAGCAGAGGAAGAGCAGGAAGGAAATTACTGAGCATGAGCATAGGCAATTGGTGACAAATACTTTTGCACCATTAAAAATATTTAACACCCTCTGCCTTTATTGTGTAAGGGTATACTACCATTTCATTATCATTTTTTAAATGTTACAACTCAAATAATTGAGCTACCGTGTCTAAGCTGTTAGAGATGAAGAAAACAAAACCATCATTAGTGAAAGATTCCCCAACAAATTAATGCTCATCAATCTGGAGACACCTGCCTTTCTGAGTACTTGAGAACATTCTTTAAAAATTTTTAAAGCATTCAAACAAAAGCCAAAGCTAACTCAAGATAAACATTGTGCTTGCAAGAATTGTTTGGGTGTGGATAGACTTAATCTTTCTGAAAGAAAAGGTCTTTTTGGCCCACTCTTGAAACCCCACTTCCACCCCATCTCTCCCACTCCGCAACCTAATACAGCGCCTGATGCATACTTTTTCAAGAAATATTTATTGAGCATTTTTCGCATGGCAGGCATTTGCTAGGAGATGGGGACATAGGAATAAGTAAGGAAATACCTACTTTGTATTAGTCAGTATATGGCTAATACAAAAAAAAAAAGGAAAAGAAAAGAAAAAACAGCTTCATGATGTATTCTATACACTAACACCTAAGTTTATAGATGTTGCATCATAAATTGACAGAGGATACACAGAGGGCTACCTATGCAGAAATGTCCAATGGGTCAGGAAAGACTTTATAAGAGGTATAAGCCATATTTGGTTGGAAGATTTCTCTCTGGGGAAAGTGATCAGACCAGGAGAAGAGACATTTAGATAGTGAGATAGTTCAGTCCCATAGTAAAAAGGTCTGGGTCCTACCTGAGGACCCAAGAGCAAAGCCTTCCATCAAAATGCCCAGCCTCTACACACAGAGCCTTCAGTCAGGTTTTAGTATCTGGTTGCAAATATGGGCAGACAGTCAAAGATCACCAAACATTTGAGGAAAGCCTCCAATGTGAATGACAGAATCCAAAACAAACCACAACAACTCAATAGCAAGTTGAGAAGAAACACAAATTCAGGAGAAATAATTTCTAAATATCATAACTGATGTCCTTAGGAAAATATCAGAAAAAATGATACATTCACAGACGGAGACAGAAAGGTATGGAGAGGGGCATTTGGAGAACAAAAGAAATTTAAAAGCAATATTAGAAATATAAAACTTATTAGAAGAGGTGAATGACAAAATTGAGGAAATTTCCTAGAAAGTAAAAACAAAAGAGGATGATTATAGATAATCCAAAATTCAATCATAAGAGTTCCAAAAAAAAAAGCACAAGGAAGGAAAGTAGCACTGAAATAATTCCCACAATTTAAAAATAAGTTTCCAAATTATAAGCGTCCACAGAGGGCCCAGCAAAACATGACAAAGTTTCAGAATCCAGGAACAAAGAGAAGCTCTAAAGTCTCTGGGGGTACTCAGTGGGGGATGATTACATCCAAGTGATCTAGAATCAAGATGCCATCAGACTTCTATTGCAAAACTAGTAGCAAAAAGACAATGAATGGACAATGCTCCCAAAAACGTGAAGGAAAATTTACTTCAATCTAAGATTCTATACTCAGACAAAGTATCAATCAAGTGGTACCGACTAGAGACATTTTAAGATATCCAAATTCTTGAAATATTTCTTCTCCAGCATCCTTTCTGAGGCTGCTACTGGAACATGTGCTTCAGTGAAACCAAAAGATAAGCCAAGAAAGAGGAAAGCATGTGACCCACAGGTATCAGAGATCTTACAGAAGAGAGGTGACAGGAAAGCCACAGGGTGACAGCAAATAGAAATCTCAAGATGGCGCTTGATACAGGCCCAGAGAGCACCCAGTCCAGACAGGAACAAGACAAATCATACTGAAAGAAAATAGAATATCTCAATATCTGAATGTATTGAGAAAAGATACAGATTTTCCAGACAGCTTGAACATGAAATAATGTAACAGAAAATGAAATCAAAACTGAGGGAGATTATTAAAACAAAAAATTGTACAAGAAAGGAAACAAGTTGGTAGTAGTACACTACAGGACTCAGGTAGGAATACTGGCAATATAGCTGTAATATTGTAAATGGTGAATACTGACCTAACTAAAAATGTAATGGTATTAGGAGGAGAAGAAAAGTGGGGAAGATGTGTATGATGCCTTGAGAAATGAAAGATGGTAAGAGAGCATGAAATACTTATTTTCTATAATCAGAAGTCAATATATAGGTCTAACTGGGGAAAAAATCAGAAGAAAGCAGTATAAGGATACTACTTAGAGAAAAAGAAGCAAATACCAACAGAAACATCTAAAAGATTTGAAAGTAGCTGCCTCCAAGAAGCAGAAATGGGGGTGCATGCCTAGAAGAAAACTGATTTTTATTTTTTAAAAAGCCACAAAACTTTGAGAAGTACACATTTCACTGGATCTCAATGTACTCAGATGCACTATTTTATGCACCACTGAGAAGAAAGCTGATGGGGCGCCTGGGTGGCTCACTCAGTTAAACGTCCGAGTCTTGATTTCAGCTCAGGTCATGATCACACACATGGTCGTGGGATCAAGCCCCACATCAGGCTCTGTGCTGATAGATGGAGCCTGCTTGAAATTCTCTCTCTCCCTCTCTCTCTGCCCCTGCCCATTCCTATTCTCTCTCTCTCAAAACAAATATTAAAAAAAAGAAAAAAAGCTGAAAAACTAGGACAAAATGCTCTCCTATAGCTTAGAATTTTTATACTGATTGAAAGGGATATTTGTAGATTTTGTAGATTTTTTTTATCCTATCTCACTCTTATACATATATAAAAAAGAAAATGTAAATAAAATAAATTTGCCATAGAATTTCTAAAACTTCTTCCTACCAGTCCCAAATCTTCTGAGCTCTCTTGGATTCAAAGTGGTTGATCGCTGTATTTTTCCAGACAATATTGATCTCTGTGCTATCTAGAGCATTATCAACATACAGCATCTATTAAAAGAGTGCTTACTTTGACTTCCTAAGTAAGCCACTTAATACTTTAATATTGTCTTCAGGTTTTCTTCCAAGCTGCTGAAAACCATTCTGTAGCTTCTGATGCTGTCATGACTTGAGTTTACCAGAAGGTGTCAATAAAAGTTTATCATACAACAAATGGTCCTTCCTCAAATAGTCCTTGAACAACTGTTGAATAAAACACCAGGGGGTTGTAGTTGTCCAGTGATATCACCCCAAATAATAATCAAGTTTGTGCAAGCAGATGATGATCATTATGTTGGAACAGCTTCCTGACTGACCGCAGGTAGAAGACACCAACAACTGTAAGATGTATCCAATATCAGACATGTTAAAATATAAGAATACACCAAAAACACAATTACCTTCAATACACATTTTAAAGCCTAGAAGAAGAAAAGGAGGGATGTAAAGAAAAAGAGGAAGAAGACAAGATTCTATATTCTATATTCTATATATTCTATATTCTATAGTCTAGATTCTATAGATTCTATTTTAAGAATCCAGACAAGAACTAAGGCACAAGCAATGGGGATGAAGAGAAGAGGGTGGATTCAAGACATATTTAGAAATTGGAATCAACGGGTCTTGCTGCTGATGGAAAGTTGAGGAAAGGAGCAACAAAGGAACAGAGAACGACTCCAATGCTTTTAGGATATATACCTGGATAGGAAGCAAAAAAAAAAAAAAAAAACCTATTGGGGGAAAAAGTAGTTCAATTTTGGATACACTGAATTCAAGGTTTCATTTGACATTCTAAATAGACAAGTGCAGTAGACAGTTGGGAATATAAATCTGGAGCTTAATAGAGTTGCCTGGTCCACAGATATAAAATTAAGAGGAATCAATCTATGGTACTAGATAACATTGTCCATGGATAACCTATTGAATTTAAAACAAAATAAAACACCCAATACTCTATTAGTCATTATTTACAAAGTATATACAGAACAAAGAATTCACTGTGGCTAGGTTAAGAGGAAAGGAATGTATTACAGAATATTAAGAAGGCCTACTTAAGAAGCCTAATGAAAAAGACTCCATGCAAAGCCACAGTGCAGAATTGAAGAGCTGAAGAAGCTGCTGCCTATAAAATGATCAGGGATCTATAAAATCAGGGAATTGTCTGATACATTAGAACTAGTATTATAGGTACTTGCTCCAAAACCACATTATGACCACTTGAATCTGTACCAGCAAAAAAAACCACTCCCATGCCCTGACTCTGTATTCAGATTAGCTCTAAATCTAAATCTCACACAAATGTTATCTGATTGGCAGAACTTAAATAACATACAGAACTCTAGAGCATACAAAAAATGTTTTGCTTTGTTGATTTGTTTTGTGGGGTGCGGGTTGTTTGGTTAGCATTCTGGCTTCCATGTGTTAGAAGGAGGCTGGTCTGAAAAGCACGATGAGCGAGCCAAAGCACATTACCTACCATAAAGATCAAAGACAGAATGCTGGGGAAAATGAACACTAAAAGTGTGAGACAGTTAAGGAGCCAGAGAAGGCATGGTCAGGATGCTCAGCACCATAATGGGCACACTGCAATGAAAGCCAGGGAATTTTTAGAAGAAGAGAAAAGGGAATTTTTAGAAGAAGAAATGAGTGGTAAACAGTGTCAGAAGCTGCTAAGAAGTAAAAACTTTAAACAGCTAGATAAAATCTTCAGTTAAGTATCTGACTTCAGCTTAGGTCATGATCTCACAGTTGATGAGTTGGAGCCCCACGTCAGGCTCTGTGCTGACAGCTCAGAGCCTGGAGCCTGCTTTGGATTCTGTGCCTCCCTCTCTTTTTCCTCCTGCCCACTCACACTCTGTCTCTTTCTCTCTCAAAAATAAATAAACATTAAGGTTTTGTTTGTTGTTTTGTTTTTTTTTAACTTAAACAGCTAGATAAAATCTAAAGACTGTCTGATGGAGTTAGCAGAAAACAGTATCCTTTGGTGACACAGGCAGGAGCAATTTCAGGGATGTGGTTAAGAAGAATATTTGAGATGGGGTAAAAAGTAAATGGAAAGTACAGGCTGTGACTTCATGGAGTTTAGCCTTGTCTTAAATAGGAAGTAACCTCTGGGGGGGAAAAAAAAGGAAGTGACCTGTAAGAGCCTGAGGTTCCTCATCTGGTGAAATGGATTTGTAAACACCTTCGTAGGTTTGCTCTAAGTATAACTTAGTGTGGCCAGGCCTTTACCACTATAGTGAAGATAAAAAAAAATAATAACCTCACTTTTGCACCTGGGACTTCCCCATGTACTTTCTGTTTGGGGTTTCAGGAAGCTCAATCCTTTACCCCCTTAGCACTTCCAGCTTCTTTCTCCACAGGTCATGAGACCTGTAGGGATCAAAGTATCAACTTTATTAATGGTAAACCTGGAATGAAGAGCACACCTTGGGCTTGAGGCTAAACTGAACTTGCAACCCCATCCAGGGAAAGGAGCTAGACCCTCCCTGGTATGCTTGCCACAGCCCTTACGCATCTTTGAGGCAAGGAGCAGGAGGGCAAGAACCCTGAAGAGCAGTGACTCTGGCAGGAAAACAGGAGGGGGAGCCAAGAAAAGGATGGAGAGAACAATGAACGTTTCCTCCATGGTACAATCCAAAGACGATAAAAGTGTCTGTAGAAACCATAGAGGAGAAGAGAAAGGTTCTGTCCACCTGAACACTGGGGGCATCTCCCACTGCCCATGAACAAGATGGCTTCCATATCATCACCCATGCATGGTAAAGGGGAGGCCTGGCCAAAGTGGAAGATGGCTCTCCTCCAGTTGGTTCTTCATTTGCCACAAAAGCTCACAAGGAAATGAACAGGAGGCAGCCTGACCAACAGCCTTCACTATGCCAGACATTCCAGACTAATAGGTAAATTCAATCCATTAAATAGGACAGTTAGGAAACATAAAGCAATACTGACATACCCAAATTCCCCTTCCTGACCAATGGCCAAGAGTACAAACAGCAGACAGCCTCCAGCTGACATAGTCTTCATAGAGTCTGAGTCACCTCAGAGAGCTTCCTCACCTGACCTCACACCATTCCCAAGCAGCCTGCATCCAGTGACCAATTAAAGCAGGGGTATAAAATCCTGGCTTTTTTGGTCTGATGTGAGACAACTCTGATGTGCAATATTTGGTCCAGGGTTTCCACGCAGCTTCCCTGAGGCTTTCCTAGGCCTGTACTGCAGTTCACTTTTGGCTCGTCTTGCTTTGTCTCCCTTTCTTTCACAGATGTTGATCTTTAATAAGTATTTTGCATCCAAAACTCCATCCCTCTATCAGCTTCTAGACAACCCCACCCTCATCAACAGTGTAGGGAAAATCAAAATTAAATTAATAGCAAACGTGGCTATTCCCTTTCACTTCCCCAGAGAAGAAGCCTTCCAGACCAGCTTCCACAAAGAGGCTGCTCCTCTCTGCTTGCTAACCTGCACCCCAACCTTTCTGCCTCACTTCAATTTCCCATCCCCCCATGACCCAGTCTCCCCTTCACAATTCTCAGTGTGGTGACTCAACTCATCTCCCTGACATAAATCCATCTCATCACTCAGGAGGCTGTGCCACTCCTGCTCACATTCCTTATCTGCTGTCATATGCAAAGCCTCAGGACTTCAGTAAGAAGTTTGTGGAAGCTTTCCTCCGTTAGCACTGATCTCTGAAGGTGCAAAACAGAAGGGTTTGGTTTCAAGCTGGGAGCAAGGGGGATATGAGTGCTTTAAGCCCAACTCAGGGTTTCTACTGGAAAGAACTTTGACTCACATATATGTAGTAAAGGATTTGTATCTGGATATATAAAGAACTCTTGCAACTCAATGTTAGATAACTTATTTTTCTTTTGAGAGAGAGAGAACTTGCACCAGTGGGAGTGGGAGGAGGGGCAGAGGGAGAGAGAGAATCTTAAATTTTTTTTAATGTTTATTTATTTTTGAGACAGAGAGAGACAGAGCATGAACAGGGGAGGGGCAGAGAGAGAGGGAGATACATAATCGGAAGCAGGCTCTCAGCCATCAGCCCAGAGCCCGATGCGGGGCTCAAACTCCCGGACCGTGAGATGGTGACCTGAGCTGAAGTCGGAGGCTTAACTGACTGAGCCACCCAGGCACCCCGGAGAGAGAGAATCTTAAGCAGGCTCCACACCCAGTGTGGAGCCCGACTTGGGGCTCAATCCCACGATTCTGAGATCATGACCTGAACCGAAATCAAGAGTCAGTTGCTTAACTGACTGAGCCACCCAGGCACCCCTAGATAACCCAATTTTTAAAAGGGCAAAGGATATGAATAGATATTTATCAAAAAAAGATGTACAAATGACCAATATGTACATGAAAAAATGCTCAACATCATTACCCATCAGAGAAAAACCATAGTGAGAAAAAGACAGTTTTCAAGTACACTATGATTGGCCTAAGCATTACAGACATAATAATTTCATACCCATTATAATGTCTATAATCAAAAAGTCAGAGAATAACAAGTGTTGACAAGGATGTGAAGAACCTGGAAACTTCATACACTGCTGGTGAAAATGTAAAATAGTGCAGCCACTTTCTCAAATAGTTAGAGTTATCATATGACCCAGAAATTCCACTCTTCAGTACATATACCCAAGGAAAGTAAAAAACATGTGTCGACACAAAACCTTGTACATGAATGTCTATAGCAGCATTGTTCACGATAAGGTGGATGCAATCCAAATAGCCATTGAGTGATTAACAGACAAAAAAAATGAGATATATTCATATACTGAAATACTATTCAACCATTAAAAATGCATAAAGTACTGATACATGTTAAGATGTGGATGACCCTTGAAAACATTAAGCTAAGTGAAAGAAGCCAGTCACTCTGGGCCACATACTACATGATCCTATTTATATGAAATGGCCAGGACAGGCAAATTTATAGAAAAATAAAGTAAATTAGTGGTTTCCCAGGGTTGGAAAAGGGGAGAATTGGGGGTGGGGGGAGAGCAGTGACAGCTAAGGAGTTTCTCTTTGTGGTGATGAAAATTTCTGAAAACATGGTGGTGGCGTTTGCACAACTCTGTGCATATATTAAAAACCACAGAATTGTACACTTTAAGTGGCTGAATCATATGGTATGTGAATTCTATGTCAATAGTGAACTTCTTCTGAAACTAAATAAAAGAAGTGAAAGAGGTTGCAAGTATAGATAAGTTCACTGGTTGGGGTCAAAAAATTGAAATTCCTCACTGAAAACCTCAAGGTTTTCGTTGAAATGGAAGGTAAAGCCACATTCTAAGGAGTGGAGAATGTGTCCAAGGCCAACACTACAGAGGTGGTCCAGTTCCTTGAAATCAAGTTCCAACATGTGTCATAAGAGTGAGTGGCCCAGGTGGAGTGGAGAGACAGGTGTGGAGACCCAGGGGAGACCTGAGGCTTAATGCACCTGGAAATTATTCATTTAATCAAATCAAAACCACTTCCCCTGCTAGCCCTGTATGAGACAGCATTAAGGTGTCATTGTCACCTTAAAAATATTAGAAATTGTCACTACCTTTGCCCTAGGAAAATCTCATTTTCATTCTACAAAATTCAGGGATGGTTGTATGAATTTGGTTGGAGGCCATACTCAGGTTATCTTTCTTTTGTGGAGGAGAAAAAGAAAAGGTTTTTAAGTACACTATGGCTGCATGAAGAATTCAAAAACTATTCAGGAGAATAAGCTTCCCGCTATTTAGAGGCAAAACAACACATACAACAGTAAATAAAATATAAACACCTTCATCTACTGATGGAAGAAAGTCATCTGAGACCCTCTTCCTTTAGCGCTCCAAGGTAAACAGAGTTAGAGGGAGGTATCTGGGAGCCCTAAAGGCTTTTCCCCCTCACCTTATCCCTAATTGAGAACACCTTCTTGGGTCCCATCTGATTTTCAGATCCCTGGGATCAGCCAAGTTTCTTTCCATAGAGACCACCATTCTCTCTCACTTGTGGGGTCCCTACACTCCCCCATCTCAAAATAAGGCTTGGAGTTGATATAATGTCCACACTTCCCTTGCCCCCAAACCAACATTCTCCCCTTATTAACATAAACACACAGTAACAGTACGGGGTCAGGGTTTCAAGAGGGACCAATCTAGTTATATTAAGCACAAAGGAATTTAATCAAAGGAATTGAATATTTACAAGTTAACTAGAATGGCTGGAGGAGCAGCCTCTAGGATGAGCCTCCAACAATAACTTCCAGAACAATGCAGAACTGATCAGCCAGGCAAACTACTAGCTCTGCACCAATCTGGACAGTGAGCAATCAGTAAGCAGATACTGGAACGACTGATTTCATGAACCATGTGGTTCACAACCATAGTTGTGATGCAGGGATCAGAAAGGAAGAATTTCAGGAAGCTACTGCCAACACACCACAATGGCCTCTTAACACCCATGAAGTTAGTGGCTGCGCATTAGAATACCACTTCAGAAAAACCTCCAACCTCTTGTTCACCAGCAGAGAAGTAGCCAAAAACTAGAAGAGTTTGTGCTTTAATTTTGCTTTCTATGGGTAAACCAAAATGTATAGGAAAAAATTCACCCCAGAAGAGTCCAAGCAAATGTGGTTTCCTGCTTTCCAGCCTCTGCAGTACAGAAAGACACCAAAATGAGATAGAAATGGATCCTGAGTGCCAATCAGCACTATACATCTGTCTCTCTCCCTCTCTCCCTCTCTCTCTCTCCTCTCTCTCTCTCTCTCTCTCTCTCACACACACACACACACACACACACACACACACACACACACTACTCATGATGGTGAGATTACTGGCCTTTTTTGTTTGGCGAATTTTTCTGATAACCCTCACAGGAAACATACCAGAAATATAAATGAAAAACATGGAAAATTTTAAAAGTTCCAACATTTCACATGAGCTTGAGCTATATAGTCCTGGCCTATAAATTCCCTGTGACTGATCTCTTCTAAGGGATTAAGGAGATGTCTGATGAACAGTCTTGTGCTTTTAGTACCCTCAAGGTCCAGGCTCACCAGGGCTCTCTGGTACTCTGTAATAGGGAGTCTGGTGCCATTTTTAATATTTGATGGCTGACAACATTCAAGCCCTGCTATTCCCCCTTCCCCTTTTGCCCCACATCTGGGAAGTTGGTAAGAAAACCCATGTGCTCCCTCCTTTGGCACTGGGAAAAAATTTAGATCATGCAAATCTTGGCCAGTGTGAGGCAAAGGACCCCTCACCCCAGCCTTATCTTCTAACCATTATAAACCTAAGTCAGTCACCCCTCTCTGCTCTCTCAAGCCCTTTTCAAACCTACTTGGGAACTTGCCCTGCTGTCCCAAAAAAAGCCACATCATGTGAATAATAAAACTTTCATACCCTCTTGGTCTGCATCATCCATCTTGACATCAGAAACAATTTCATGTGGGAGGTCCATCTTGCTCCTCAGGGATGCCCACAAAATACTCCACCACATACTACACCATACGTACTACAACTCTCCCACACCATACATTTCTGACCCCATCTTTGCCTCCCTATGGTCCCTATTTCCATCAAGGCAGAATGATGTCTCTTTGTCTTAAGTGGGGAGTCTTATCTGCAGGACAAGATTGCATGAGTCCCAATTAACTAGGGCTCTGCTTTGCCCGGGAATATTCTTTCCAGAGCACATCCTCCCAGGGACCACATTACCTTTTGACCCATTGCCAAATCCAGATTAATGCCCCTTGCCCACATGAAACTCTCTTATTTCATAATTTCATTCACAGTCACTTGCTGCTGTCATCTATGTCTATTGTTCAGTCTGCTATGTTCCTTGGGAGCCTGATACCCAGTTTAGCACCTTCACCACCTCAAGACTCTTTTAAGCTTGGAGCATGTGTGACACTACCCTCAAAGTTCAGACACATTTAATTCCAATGACATTTACCTACAACAACTAATACCAACATCCTGCCTTTCATCATGGTTATCCCTCACTGGCAGCCCAAATTCAGACCTCTCTAGCCTCCTGTCTTCTGCCATAGTTACTTCTTAATACTACTCACTTTGCCTTGAATAAAGTGCTTTTACACCTTCATCTGGATAACTCCCTTTCATCCTGCTAGACTCTGTTCAGAACTCTCTCTTCTTTGCCAGCTAAGGCTGCCCTTCCACTGTCCCCACTACAAAGGTAAAATAAATAAAAGATAACAGGGATTGCAAGCTGGCAACTTACAGTCTGATGCTGGCAAGAAGCAATATTTTATTTGGCCTACAGAGGTTTGAAAAAAACAACACTTTATTCCAAAAGAACTCAAAGCAGGATCACAAAGAGATATTTGCACACTCATGCTCACTGCAGCATTATTCACAATAGCCAAGAGATGGAAGAAGCCCAAATGTCCATCAACAGATGAATGGATAAAGAAAGTATGACATATAATAGAATATGGCATAAAATAAAATATTATTTATCCTTTAAAAAGCAGGATATCCAGGGGTGCCTGGGTGGCTCAGTCAGTTGAGCATCCAACTTTGGCTCAGGTCACAATCCCGCAGTTCATGGGTTCGAGCCCAGTGTCAGGCTCTGAGTCAGCTCAGAGCCAAGAGCCTGCTTCATTCAGATTCTGTGTCTCTCTCTGCCCCTCCCCTGCTCACGGTCTGTCTCTCTCTCTCTCAAAAATAAACATGTTTTTTTAAGTGGGAAATCATGTCACATAAACTTTGAAGACATTGTTAATACTGAACCATATTTAAATTGTTTGAATAAAACTTATTTGTTTTGTGGATATGGTTTCTTTAACATTTTGTTATTTTCTCTTTTCTAATTTTTATTTGTATATATTATGTATATAATTTCCTTAAAAATTGGCATGTAGTTTTTGTCTTGATGCTATTTTCTCAAATTTTAGAATAAATTTCATGATGTCTCCCTTCTCTCTTAAAGAGCTTAAAAATTTTTTTAAATCACTTTGTGAACATGTAGAACAACTTACCTATAAAAACTTCTGAACATGGAGGCATTTTTTTGGATAAAGCTTTACATTTTTCCAATTTCTTTTCTAACGTATTCACATTTTACACTTCTTTTGTAGTAAAATTTGGAACTTTTTATTTTCAAACTTATCAACAAAGAATTTTATCTACTATTGCCTCACTTTAAATATTGTCTTTTTCATGAGGATGCAAACAGCCAAATTAAGAATGTGAAAAATGGGGTTCCGAGTGGCTCAGCTGGTTGGACAGCCGACTTCAACTCAGGACGGTTCATGAGTTCGAGCCCCACATTGGGCTCTGTGCTGACAGCTCAGAGCCTGGAGCCTGTTTCAGATTCTGTGTCTCCATCTCTCTCTGCCCCTCCCCTGCTTTCTCTCTCTTTCTCCCCCTCAAAAATTAAAATAACAAAATAAAATAAAGAATGTGAAAATTTTAGGGGACATAGAACCTTGTTTCTTTAACAAATAAACAACATGTGGGGGGAAAGGAGTGGATAGCTATCACAGATTGAGCAACATATTAACCAAATGCAGTATATGAACCTTGTTTAGATACTGACTGGAATAAAACAATTGTTAAAAAAAGTTTGAGACCATTAGAGAAAGTTGAACACAAACTGGGTATTAGATGATATTAAAAACTATTAATTTGTTCAATGTAATGATGTCACGGTTAAAGTATACATTTTCTTTTTTTTTTTTTAATTTTTTTTTCAACATTTTTTATTTATTTTTGGGACAGAGAGAGACAGAGCATGAACGGGGGAGGGGCAGAGAGAGAGGGAGACACAGAATCGGAAACAGGCTCCAGGCTCCGAGCCATCAGCCCAGAGCCTGACGCGGGGCTCGAACTCACGGACCGCGAGATCGTGACCTGGCTGAAGTCGGAAGCTTAACCGACTGCGCCACCCAGGCGCCCCAAAGTATACATTTTCAAAGTCCTAATTTGTTAATGATATATACTGAAGTATATGTAGGTAAGATGGTATGTTGCATGGATTTTCCTAAAATACTCCAAGGGAAAAAGAAGTGGGGAGAGAGAAAGAAAGAGAGGCATAAATAACAAAAATGACGATGTTGATAATTGTTTACACTGACTGATAGGTACATGGGGGTTCACTGTACTATTTTAAATATGTGAAATGTCTAAAATTTCCCTCTGTATTTATAGGTTATCCCTGTATGTATTTGTTATTTGTATTGTATATGTTATTTACATTTTCTCTATTTCTTCCAGATTAATCTTCTGGAGATATTTTCATTTTGTTGTGCTTCTAGAGAACAAGATTTTATATTTTTTTACTCATTATTCTGCTTTAAAAGTAATTTAAGTTTTAATCCAAAAAATTAATTCATTCTATTTTTAAAGTTATTTTTTTCATTGTACAGCTTCTTGAGGTGAATACAGTAGTTTATTTTCTTTTTCTGGTTACTAATCAAAGTAGCTAAGGCTATGATCATCCCCATGAGTACAGTTTTAGTGTATCCCGTAAGTTTTGACAGGCACTATTTTTGTGTGTGTGTAAGAAGATAATGTGCATATGATAGATTAGGTCTCAGTATTCATGCTACTGTTTTTGTTTTTGTTTTTAATTCAAGTTAGTTAACATACAATGTAGTCTTGGCTTCAGGAGAACCCAGTAATTCATCTCTTACACCTGATAGCCAGTGCTCGTCCTGAAAAGTGCCCTCCTTGAACAAACCCTCAGTTTGTTCTCTATACTTAACAGTCTCTTATGGTTTACCTCCCTCTCTGTTTTTATCTTATTTTTCCTTCCCTTCTCCTATGTTCATCTGTTGAGTTTCTCAAATTCCAAATATGAGTGAATCATATATCTGTCTTTCTCTGACTTATTTCTCTTAGCATAATACCATCCACATTGTTGCAAATGGCAAGGTTTCATTCCTTTTCATTGCCAAGTAGTATTCCATTTTTCCACATATATTCCATTCCATATATAGATATGTATACATATACACACACACACACACACACACACACACACACACACACATCTTCTTAATCCATTCATCGGTTGGTGGATCTTTGGGCACTTTCCATAATTTGGCTATTGTTGACAGTCCTGCTATAAACACTAGGGTACAGGTGTCCCTTCAAATCAGCACTTTTGTATCTTTTGGATAAATATCTAGTGCAATTACTGCATCTAGGGTAGTTTTGTTTTTAATTTTTTTGAGGAACCTCCATAATACTGTGCTTCTGATGTGCCTTCCTGAACTGCAGAACCCAGAAAGCTAAAACTACATTTCCCAGATTCCCTAGAAGGTAGCGTTTTGAATGGGATTTATTTTGGCCAATCAGATGCATCCACGCAAGTTTGGGAAGACAGAAGAAAGGCAGAGGCTGCTTCTGCTGTTGAGCATAGTTGGAAGTGATTAATTTTTCTGCAGCTGAATTAGCAGAGGCCCCAGGGCTAAGCACTAATTTTATGAATATCACATGGCAGGCACAGGGCATCATTTTGCTGGTGCAGAACACAGCAGAGGCTATGTGGTTCTAGAGCCTGTGGTAGTTATGAGTTTCCTGTTTGTGGTAGCATCCTCCTCAGGACAGTACGTTTCTGTAGCAGTGGCTTTATGATGTGGAAGATACATAAGCTGCTTTGGTGACACCATCTGCAGTGTGGTTTTCAAAGTCATTTCTGAAAGCTCAACCTAGCATCTGGTCTTTAGCATACTCAACATTTCTACAAGCCATTTAATCTCCTTTAATAATTCCCTTCCTAAACTGGCCAGAATGAATTCTATTCCCTGTATCTGAACCTTGGCTAGTATAATAAATGAAATTAGCAGTGTGGCTTTATACTATTTATGATATAAGAAGAGTTGCACTTGACAGACCCAAAGTAGCAGTGACTTTTAAAAATTAACACTGTATTTCTCTCTAATATAAATGTCTGAGCTGTTATGGCTGTTGTGCTCTGCAAAGTTTAGGCCTTTTTGTATCTTTTTGCTCTAATATCCCTCTGCTGTCGCCCTTGTCCACGTGGTCTGAAACAGCTCACCACTATGTGTGTCCAGCCAGAGAGAAGAGAAGAAAGAACCGGAGGGACCATCCTTCCTTTTAAATGTGTAATCCAAAAGATCCTCACATCCCATTGGCCAGAACTATATCACATGGCCACACTCGGTTGCTAGGGACAGTGGCCTTTTTAAACTGGTCTCTGCCTCTTGATATCTTGAAATATCTTATCATGATTACAAAACTCAAAAAAATTGGCATGGCCTACAAAGAGGAGGCATCCTTAATTGTGCCATATCCTTTACTGCTTATAATTTTATAAATATGTTGAGGTACTAGTTTCCATCTCTTTTTTCATCCAAGAGTTGTTTAATACCTTGCTATTTGAAGGGTGCTCTATGGGGATCATCAGCAGGAGCATCACTTGGGAGCTTACTGAAATGCAGGACCTCAGGCCTGACCTCAGACCTGACCTCAGACCTACTGAATCAGAATCCACATTTTAACAAGAACTATTGGTTTCAGAGTCAGTGATCTACTGCCAGACCTTGAGGTAGTTGAAGCAGCAACCCCCCCCTCCCTCCTACCCTTTTCCCCACCAACTCAACCCATCCTACTCTGGAAGAAGGCTTCAGGGAAACTGTGTTTGATGCAAAGTCAATTTACCAGGAGCCCCACCTTGTGGTGAAAATAGCAATAGAAGACAATGAGGTGTCACTGGAATTTGCTAGGCTTCAATTCCAGCCCTTCTCTGCACTCACTCCACCAGCCTTTTCTATAATTTTTATCAACTAGCCTTTTTTTTTTCCTCCCTTACCATTCCCTCACCCTTCCTCACCTGCTCTCTTCTCTCTCTCCTCCTCACCTCTTTATTTTAGGGGCTGTGACTAGTTGGCCCAGAGCCTGGGTTCACATTGTTTTGATTAGATGTCATATTATTTTAAGAAAATATGAATTTGAATGACTCTTGATAAGCATGTACTCAGGATCACACCACATTCCCCACCAATCCCTACAATCCTGCACCCTGCCCACCCAATTCAGTAATTTACATTACTTCCCTGACCCCTAGGAACATTCCTTTTTGTTGGTGAATTGACCAATGGTCTTTTTTCATATGCCTCTTGGAATCCCTCCAGGGTTGAAGAGTTTACCATCCCCCACTGTAAAAGGATCAAAGCACTGTTGGTGACCAGTTCCTTTCAATTTATTTCTCTCATTTTTTTTTTTTTTAGTTTTACATTTGGGAGGTTTTTTAATTAAGGTTTTTATTTTAATTCCAGTATAGCATTACTCAGTGCCCATCATAAGTATACTCTTATTTCCCTCGTTTTTATTCTGAAATTCCCCACATCGGTTATTTCCTTTCTCTCTCTGAACTTCTCATATTACATCATTTCTAGCTTAGTCTCTCTATACTGTATCATGTCCTAGGAATGTGAACCTGATAAGCTAGTATTACTGGATGTGAACTTTAAAATAGTCTGTAACTAATAGTTTGTAACCTTACCCAATTTTAATCATCACTGACCTTATGAGACCCACGGGAGCATTATTTCCTTCACCATACTTTAGCAGTAGGTTGTTCCTCATTCTTTTAGAAATCAGTTCTTTTTAATATTTGAAATCCATTTAAGAAGCATAGAGTTACCCTATGACTCAGTAATTCCAGTCCTAGTTATACACCCAAGAGGAATGAAAAAATGTGTCCATACACAAACTTGCATACAAATGTTTATAGCAGTATTATTGATGATAGCCAAAAGGTGGAGACAACCCAAATTGTCCTTCAATGGATGAATGAATAAATAAAATGTGGTGTATCCATGCAAGGAATATTATTCAGGTATAAAAAAGGAATGAAGTATTAATATGTGCTATAATGTGGATGACATTTGAAAACATTATGGTAAGTGAAAGAAGATAGTCACAAAGGGCCACATGTTATATGATTCCATTTACAGGAAATGCCCAGAATAGGTAAATCTATGGTGACAAAGGGTATATTAATGGTTGCCTAGGGCTGAGGGTAGTTTGAAGGTGGAAGGTAACAACCAAGGTGTCTGGGGTTTCCTTTTTGAGGGGATAAGATATTTTAGTCTTTTCTTTTAAGTTTTATTTATTTAAGTGATCTCTACATCCAACATGGGGCTCAAACTCATGACCCTGAGATCAAGAGTTGGATGCTCTAGGGGCACCCAGGTGGCTCAGTCAGTTAAGCATCCAACTTTGGCTCAGGTCATGATCTCATGGTTGGTGGGTTTGAACCCGGCGTTGGGCTCTGTGATGATAGCTCAGAGCCTGGAGCCTGTTTTAGATTCTGTGCCCCAACCCCCCCGACTCTGACCTTCTCCAATTCACTCTCTCTCTCTCTCTCAAAAATAAACATTAATTTTAAAAAAAAAAGAGTTGGATGTACTACCAGCTGAGCCAGCCAGGTGCCCCAAGGTGATAAAATATTTTAAAACTCATTGTGGTGATGGGTGCACAACTCCAGTACTTAATGAATATACTAAAAAGCCATTGAATTATACACTTAAAGTGGGTGAATTATAGGGTATTTGGGTTATATCTCAATAAAGCTATTTTTTAAATCCATATATGAAACATTACAGATATAGTCGAATGATTTTTAATGAGGGGGCCAAGCCCATTCAGTGGGGGTAAAGGATAGTCTTTACAATAAATGTTGTTGGGGAAACTGGGTATCCATATGCAAAAGAATAAACTTGGATCCTTACCTTATACCACATATAAAAATTAACTCAAATGAACCAAAGATCTGCAACTATAAAACTCTTAGAAAAAAACATCGGGTAAAAACTTTATTGCACTGGATATGGCAATGATCTCTTGGATACCACACAAAAAGAATAGGCAACAAAAATTAAAACAAATTGCACTACATCAAAATTTAAAACTTCCATACTTCAAAGGACACAATCAACAGATTGACAAGGCAACCTTCAGAATAGAAGAAAATACTTGTAGATCACACATTTGATAAGGGGTTAATATCCAGAATATATAAAGAACTCCTATAACTCAAAACAAAACACAACAAAAAACCAACCCAATTAAAAAATGGGCAAAGGACCTGAATATATATTTCTCATAAGAAGATACACAAATGACCAACAAGTATATAAAGACATGTTCAACATCATTAATCATGAGGGAAATGCAAATCAAAACCACAATGAGATATCACCACATACCCATTAGGAGAGATGCTATCAGGAAAAAAAAAGCAGAAAGTAACAGCTGTCAGTGAGGTTGATGTTTATTATTTTTGAGAGAGAGAGATACAGAGTGCAAGTGGGGAGGACAGAGAGAGGAGACACAGAATCCCAAGCAAGCTCCAGGCTCTGAGCTGTCAGCACAGAGGGGCTCAAATGCACCAACTATGAGATCACGATCTGAGCCGAAGTTGGATGCTTAACCGACTGAGCCACCCAGGCACCCCACAACTGTCAGTGAGGTTGTAGAGAAAATGGGATTCTTGTCCCGCTGCTGGTGGGAATATAAAATCATACAGCTGTTGCAGAAACCAGTGTGACAGTTCCTCAAAAAATTAAAAATAGAATTACCATATGATACAGCAATAGTACCTCTGGGTATATATCCGAAAGAATCAAAAGAAAAGGCTTGAACACCCATGTTCAGGGCAGCATTATTCACAATAGCCAGAAGTGGAAGCAACCCAAAGGCCGATCAATGGATGAATCAATAAACAAAATGCAATATGCAATATTATTCAGTCTTAAAAAGGAAGGAGAATCTGATACATGCTATAATACAAATGAACTTTGAGGACACCGTATTAAGTTAAATAAGCCACTCACAAAAAGACAAATACTGTACTCTACTTTCATAAGGTATCTAGAGCCAGCAAATCATACAGACAAAAAGCAAAATGGTATTTGCCAGGGGTTGAAAGGAGGAAACAATGAAGAGCATTCAATGGATACAGAGTTTTAGTTTTGCAAAATAAAAAAGTTCTAGATATTTGTTGTACAACAATATGAATATATTTAACACTACTGAATTGTATGTTTAAAAATGGTTAAAATTAGGGTGCCTAGGTGGCTCAGATGGCTGAGGGCCCAACTTTGGCTCAGGTCATGATCTCACGGTTCACAAGTTTGAGCCCCATGTCGGGCTCTGCACTGACAGCTCAGAGCCTGGGGCCTGATTCAGATTTTGTATCTCCCTCTCTCTCTCTGTCCCTCCCCAACTCATGCTCTGTCTTTCTCAAAAATAAACAAAAACATTAAAAAATAAAATAATAAATTTTGAATAATAAATTTTATATTTTACTACAATCAAAAATAAAATAAATAACAAATCTATATACATTGACATGAGTTTAGGTAAGTGATCTCTCATTCACTAGCTTGACTGTTACTTTAAAAACGGAAAGAAGTTAGTTGCCTCACACAGAGCAGGTGCTTCCACTGGTTCAAGGTAGTTTTGTGTTTATTTTTTAAATCAGGGTACCTGGGGTGGCTCAGTCAGTTCAGCCTCTGACTTCAGCTCAAGTCATGATCTCATGGTTCGTGGGTTCGAGCCCTGCATCAGGCTCTGTGCTGACAAGTCAGAGCCTGGAGACTGCTTCAGATTCTATGTCTTCCTCTCTCTCTGCCTCTCCCCCACTCATGCTCACTCGCTCACTCTTGCTCTCTCTCTCTCTCTCAAAAATAATCATTACAAAAAGGTTTAAATAAAAAAATCAGAATATGCAGCATGCACTATCTGCTAAATTTAATGTTTTCTTGGGGAGGTTTCTTTTTAATTAAAAATAGTTGCAATACCATTAGTATTCAGGAAATATCAACAAAGGTACTCAAAATGAGTACTTTGATTCTGGGGCATAGATAGAAGGTAGGAAGTACAGGGGCGCCTGGGTGGCGCAGTCGGTTAAGCGGCCGACTTCAGCCAGGTCACGATCTCGCGGTCCGTGAGTTCGAGCCCCGCGTCGGGCTCTGGGCTGATGGCTTGGAGCCTGGAGCCTGTTTCCAATTCTGTGTCTCCCTCTCTCTGCCCCTCCCCCGTTCATGCTCTGTCTCTCTCTGTCCCAAAAATAAATAAAAAACGTTGAAAAAAAAAAAATTAAAAAAAAAAAATTAAAAAAAAAAAAAAAAAGAAGGTAGGAAGTACAGTACTTGGTCCTCTCAATCAGACATAGGTTTTTTTTGACTCCAGAATCCCTGTAGCCTGAAAAGATTCCTTCTACCTGTCAACCTATCCAAATTTAGCTTAGCTTCCTATCTCCCCATTTCCTTGTCCCAACTGCCCCTTTCCCTCTGGTCTCGGACAGCACACCAGGTATAGGCTAGTACAGTAATTCTGTAGCCTGATGTCCACATCTCTCAGAAGTGAGAAGTTGTTGACTAAAATCTCCTAGAACTCATCCCTGATAATGCAGAAAAATTACTAGAATCTTCCTTGTTGGTGGCAGAAGGTCAACAAAGAATCAAGAGCTCCTGGTTCCAGATTCTCTACCTCCATTCTTTCAGTGCTCTTGCTTGCCAATTTCTCTGCACACTCTATGTTCTCATGACTTTCCTGGCACCTGCTCCCTTGTTCTGGCTTATTTCCTGTTCGTTTTCCCCTTGGCCTCCTGATCCTTTGTTTGGGGTTATCTGCACATTCTGCTATGAGCAGTGGTGATAGGTGAACCCCAACTCCAGATTATGTACCTGATTCTAGATGCTTCTAGCTCCTCTCCCAGGCCACCTCTTTATGAATGGTTGGAGGCCACAGGTGTTTCCTAACCCATGGCTTCCAGTCATTGGTACACATCAGAATCACCAGTGTGAATGTTGGGAGTTAAAAATATATATATATGGATGCCTTCTGAATTAGTAGTTCCAGGTGTGGGGCTCAGGCTTGTGTCTTGTTGAAAAGACCCCAGAGATTTCTGATGGCAGGTATAGAGCTGGAAATCAGTTTCCAACTCCATCTTTTTCTGATTGGCCTTCAATTTTCTGATTGGCTCCATTGACTCCCATCCC
Source organism: Neofelis nebulosa (assembly GCF_028018385.1). Classification (NCBI taxonomy): domain Eukaryota; kingdom Metazoa; phylum Chordata; class Mammalia; order Carnivora; family Felidae; genus Neofelis; species Neofelis nebulosa. Next base: position 91,894,138 of record NC_080785.1, read on the forward strand.
TTTAAGCCCCTGAAATTAGTCTTCCTTTATACAGGAGCAGGTATAATAAAATAATATTTAGTTTAAATGTAGGGTAATTGCTTTTTACCCCATGGCTTTTCCACCATTAAAACTAGATTATGGGGCTGAGTGATGCTTAGAAAGGCAGATCATGGAGAACAAAAGACAGATTTGGCCTCTCAGTTTCTAAAATAGGCTCTTGAATAGACTGGAAAGCCAAGGAATTCAATAGTAAGAGTCTGTTCTTTTAGGGGTCTATTCAGATCTGAAAAGGAAAGGACTCAGTGCACAAGGTTTATGCCATAAGCAAAATAGCTGGGGAGATTCCTCGATTGAGGAAGAGCCAGTGTTCCTGCTTCAAAAGAATTAAAGTTAGTCTCACATAAGGGATTTAGTTACTGGGACGTTGTGCTGTACCTCCACTCAGCATAACCACAGGAGGGATCCAAGGGAAACCCTATAGGTTTGAGTCATATCCCAGTGATTGCGGGGAGGCAGCAGACTTCCCAGAGCCGTCCTTAGTGTCAGCAAGGAGCAGCAACCATGTGACAGATATGGCACCAACTATGTCAGCTAATCTTCTAAGTCTTCCTTAGATCCAGAGGGACAAGGCTTCCCAAGGTTTCCCTTGCTCTAGGAGGGTTGCAAAAGTGGCAGAAAGAGGAGTGATGGATGTGAAGGGGCTCTGAGGGTGTCAGGAGAGGATGCCATTGGAAGGAGCAGCCTGGATGACAAAGGTTGGCATCCACAGCCAGACCCCTGGTTTCTGCAGAACAGAGGCTGCCAACCAATGACCAGAGAAACAAGTTACATGTCAGGATAAAGTGGAGAGGACAGAGAAGCATTCAGGATCTGACACTCCTCCCCATGGGTGCCTTGGGCTCCTTCCCTCAGCTGCCCCTCTCCCCTATAGACACAGAACTCAAGGGAGACCAGGAGAGATGGTTCTCTGAATTAACTGGGAAATCTCTGAGGTGACTGAATCTGACTAGAAAGGACTGGGTTACATTTTTGCTCTCAACAGAAATGGGGGCTTGAGGTAAGATTAAATTTAGTAATGGGGTGGGGGGGGGAGTTATATGCCTGAGGTTGGCTGATTGCAGTCATTCTTAGTTGATACACAGGAACCTAAAAACAGCACTGAACTGCATACATTCAGTAATAATAATGTGATAATTCTTAATTGTACATTTTGTTGGACACTTTGGAAGATTCAGTTGGCAAATATGCTGACAGAGGTTCTTTGGGCAAGTCTCAGTCCCAAAGGAAAGGGAGTGCTGTTAGGAATTTATAGAAGCTTTCAGAAGACTGTCCTAGCAACTGAGAGAGCAGTATGTTCTGGGATCCTGTGGTTTATTTTTATCTGAAACCGAAATCTGTAGAGAGATGTCATTAGTGCTGATTAATGATTTTCAAATGATTATTCCAGGCTCTGATTTATCAGACAGTGTGGCAGTGATTGTTAAATTTCCAAAAATTAAATTTTCAAGTGTGGCTTTTAAAGCCAGTACGGTAGATCATATAGGATCTAGAGCTGTGGTCTTCAGACTTCTCTATCAGTAAAATAAGTAAATAGCTAAATAACTCTGAGCATGCAGCCCCAAATCCAGCCCACAGCTGCTAACTTTAGGGGAGGTGGGGCTTTGGTAACATCTGCCAATCCTACCACATATCCTCGGTTTATTCACTTTTACTATCCTAGGAGATTTTTGTCACCTTCTTCACAGTCCTTAAACCTTTACTTCTCCCCAAGCTCACTCAGCTGTTGACCTTGCTTTTTACCCTATTGAAAAAAACTTAGCAGTCTAAAGAACACTTCCACTTCCTCCATCCCCACATCTACCAAGACACCCACTCTATGCCATATATTCTTGCCCTCCAGTTACTAGGAATGAACTGTGTGCTCAGATAAGCCAACTGGTCCCTTCTCACCTCCTCCATGACATGTCTCCAAGTGAGTGTGCCTCCTGAAATTCTCCACCCATGCTGCCTTGCTTGCCTCACCAAGTCCTGGCTCTCTACCTATTGACACTACCTTAAATAATATATGTGGCATTGACTGCTTCTTACCATCTCTACTGCCACTGGCCTTGGCCTCATTTAAACCATGACAACAGCTCCTGTAGCTAGTGAACTAGCTCGTCTCTCCACATTGCCACCCTTGCTGCCTGTTCTCAACCAGTAGACCCAGTTCTTTTAAATGTAAGTCACACGAGGTCACTCTTCTCTCAAGGCCCCCACTGCCTTTCCCTCTACTCAAAGCAAAAGTCAAAGTCCCAGCAGTGGCCTGAAGGCTGATGTGAAGACATCACCTGGAGCTAGCTACGTCTCTGACCTCAGCTCCCATCACACGGCACTCTATGCCTCCACCCTGTGCCCAGCCACCCCAGCCTTCCTGCTAGCCTTTAGCAAGCATGCTGCTTCCCCTGCCTAGAGTGCTCTTTCCCCACATATCTTCATGGTTTGGGCCCCTTTATTGACATCTCTGTTCAAATTCATTCCATTATCAGAAAGACTTTCCCTTGACCATTCTACCTAGAAGAATGATCCCCTTTATCCTGATGGATTGTCCTCCATCATCTTATCAACATCTGACAAATTTCATTCTCTCTCTTTCCTCCCATTTCCACCCAAGTAGAAGGTAAACTATATGGCACCTCGTCAGCCATTTTGTCCACTGTTGGACATAGTAGGCCCTCAATAAATAGGTCTTAAATTAATATATGCATACTTATTTATACTTATTTTCATGCACATCAACTCTTATAAGCAGAATTAATAAATATTTCTTCATTTTAGGATAAAATTAAGTTCTAATATTCCCCCTTTCTTTTCACCCCATCTTATTCTATTAAGCTTCCTTAGCAGGACCACTATGCCCATCCCCACACCACTCCCTGAGAGTCCTTTGTCATGGTCACCCATTATTCTGCAGTGACTGGTGTCATACTTTCCAGCATGCTTGGGAGAAAAGTAGGATGAGAACTACTGGTTCAGAGTTTACTCTCTTATTTTTACCATAACATTTCAGAAATGGTCTACTGCTTCTATCAAGGAAATACAGCTGTTCTCTAGAATTCCATTTTTAAACCACAAAAACATCTTGACTTCCCCCAGCCCAATCACTCAGTGATGATGAATTTATTCAAATCTAAATTAAAAATTAGGAAAAAAAAAGTCACATTTATATATAAATGTATTCATATTGGTATATAATGCATGTGTAGACAAAAATTTTCTACTTCTGTAAATGCAGATACATGTTTACCAAACTATCAACTATGCATATATGCTTCCCTTAAAAAAATAAAGCTGTTATTAAAAATTTACTGTAAAAAGCTATAAAAATTAACACCAACTGTTATTGACCCAAATAAAGTGTTTTTAACTTTTTTTTTTAATTGAGAGACAGAGCATGAGCATGGGAGGGGCAGAGAGAGGGAGAGACAGAATCTGAGGCAGGCTCCAGGTTCTGAGTTGTCAGCACAGAGCCTGACATGGAGCTCGAACTCACGGAGCACAGGATCATGAGCTGAAGACAGACGCTTAACCGGCTGAGCCACCCAGGCGCCCCCCCAAATGAACTGTTTGGAAATGTAATCTGGGTGTTCCAAAATGCAAAGCTTCAAGGGTGGTGTTCATCTTAGTCTAGAGCCATAACTCCCCTGAAGTTGACCAAAGACACTTTTTTCTCTTGTGGTTTCCTTAAGTGGAAATAATCAGAGTCCTGGCTACCCTTTCCTCACCTCTGCTTTGTGACTGGGGACCTTTTTATCTCCCTGTTTTTGGCTACATGGACAATGCAAGGAACAGTGAGGACAGTGACCAGGAGGAGCAAATGCACTGGGTTCCACTCAGGGAGGGAATCCAGGTAGATGGAGGGGGGTGAGGGCAGCGTAGGGCTTGATTTGCTCAGAAAAAAAGAGATGATGCTTATGCTTCTCCATGGAGAGGTTGTCCCAAGAGGTGCAAAGTCAGTGCAAATGGAGATTTCCACAGGGGGAGTGGGTGGCAATAAATAGGCATGCAGGGAGAGGAAAATTGCCTCTAATTTTTCTCCTGCTTTAAATTGCGTCCAAGGGCACAGACGACCTGATTTTAGCCTGTTTTCCTTTGCTTTCTGAAGGTAGCACCAAAGGTTAAGCACAGCCAGAGCACAGTCATGTGCACTGGAACACTTACATAATAATAAAAGAGGAGCTATTGAGACATCGATTCTGAGCAGACAGACTTTACTGGAATTGAGTACAGGTGGTCCTGGTGTTGACTTTAATTCACTTCATCAGTCTGCACCTCAAATACACATCTCTGCTTCCTAACTTCCTGTACCCAACTGTGCAGGCAACAGGCCCTCAAGGTGCTAAAGCTTAGGGGCAAGGGAAGGGGGTGGAAATCGCTCTAACTGTTCCATTTTTAAAAAACCAAAATGGAGGCTCCTATCTGCAATAAGCCCGTGGATAACACTCCCCACCCTACCCCTCTGGCCGGCAGCGAGGCAGTGCAGCCGCCTTCTCAGTGCTTCCACACTTACCTGGCCAGTGCCCCCTCCAACTTTGCCTCTTCAGGCCTGCTTGCCAAGTGACCGAGGAGAAGGGACAAGAGCGGAAAGTCAAGCCAGACGATCTGAGTCAAAAATCCCAGCTCACCAGTCTCTCACCCTCAGTAGTGCGTTGGAGGTGGCTAGTAGTCCCAGGTGAGAGCCCCTCATGCCTACCTGTCCCTGCTCAGCAGGGAAATCACTAGCATCTGGTGCGGTGGGAGTGTTTATACCAAGATCCACAAACGTGACAAATCAGGGTGCTTGTTCTGGTGTGGGGGTGAGGGTGGGGGTGGGGCATTGTTAAACACTTAATCAGCACTTAATTGTCCTCAACCCTAACATTTGATCTAGTGGTCAAATTTAAATGCCCTAATATCTAATTCTGAAGGCACAATCCCGCATTCAAGGTTAGGGCTTTCAGACACATAATGACTCTTTAGTATTTCTGTCTAATATTGAAAAAGTAGCAAAAGACACTCAACTTTTTTTTTTTTAACGTTCATTTATTTTTGAGACAGAGCATGAATGGGGGAGGGGCAGACAGAGAGGGAGACACAGAATTGGAAGCAGGCTCCAGGCTCTGAGCCATCAGCCCAGAGCCCGACACGGGGCTCGAACTCACGGAGCGTGAGATCGTGACCTGAGCTGAAGTCGGAGGCTTAACTGACTGAGCCACCCAGGCGCGCCCCAAAGACACTCAACTTTTAACAAGTTTTGTATTTTTGCGCGGCGGGGCACCTGGGTGGCTCAGTCCACTGAGCATCTGACTCTTGGTTTCACCTCAGGTCATGATCTCCTGGTTAGAGAGTCTGAGCCCTGGTTGGGCTCTGCGCTGACCATGCTGAGCCTTCTTGGGATTCTCTCTCTCCATCTCTCTCTGTGTCCCTCCCATGCCCATATCTCTTTCTTTCTCTCTCTTGAAATAAATGAATGAACTTTAAAAAAAAATTTTAAGCTTTTTAAAAAAATGTTTATTTATTTTTGAGAGAGAGACAGAGTGTGAGCGGGGGAGGGGCAGAGAGAGAGGGAGACACAGAATCTGAACTAGGCTCCAGGCTCTGAGCTGTCAGCACAGAGCCCAGCTTGGGGCTGGAACTCACGAATTGCAAGATCGTGACCTAAGCTGAAGTCAGACACTTAACCGATGAGCCATCCAGGTGCCCCAAAGTTTTGTTTTTTAATTGAAATAGTTTTTATTGATCTGATTATGATCAGATCGATAATCACTGGGAAGATATTAGATAACACAGAACAGGATAAAGAATGTACAAATCTTTAAGCTTACTGCCTTAGAAATAAACACTGCTGATATTTTTTTATGTGGACTTTTCCAGGCAAGTGTGTGTGTGTGTGTGTGTGTAGGTGTATATGTGTGTGTTGTAACTACCTTTTCCTACTGTAATTATTTTTACAGAATGATACTTGTAAAATAGTACTTTTTTACTTATTTGTGAATACTTATTTACAAAACAGTATTTGCTCTTCAATACAGATTTCAAACACTATCAGTAAGGTCAAAAGACCCACCCTCAACTCCTCCCTCTTCCCCTTCAAACTCCTATTCCCTAGTATAATCACTGTCCACAGTTTATCGAATATTTTTCTAGAACCTTCCCAGAGAGGGGGTTAGACTTCTTAACTAAAGACAGCATCACATATACTCTTTCACAAACTGGTCTTCACTCAATAAAATAGTACAGATAGATTTCCATGTCAGTTTCATAATAAGAGCATACAGTAGCTTATCCAAGCATTCCCCTATTGGTGCAAATCGTCTATCTCCCAACCTTCCTTCATCTGTTTATTCATTTTCCCTGTTACAAACAACACTGCAGTGACCATCACTGCATCCATACTTCCAGCACCTGCGTGAGAGCTCCCCTTTGTTGCTGTTGATGAGTGAAGAGACAGGGGGATTCATACTAACCAGTGGTCTGGGTTTCCCCTGAGTCAGGCAGTCCCGGTTCCCCTACAGGAGGACAGATGGCAGGCTCCCAGTTAGTGGACAGGTACTTCATCAGGCTGATTCCTCTAAGTTTCATGGTGACAACAGCCAAGGTTGGCAGAACGTTGACCAAAGTTCTCCTGCATTTGATTGTTTTTTCCTTAGCCTCTGCTGTGGACACCTGGTAGCCGCTCAGCTCAGGTCTGTTTATTCATCAGGCCCAACAACTATCCAGGGAGCCCTCTCCTCTCCAAACAAGTCCCTCTTTTCTTTTTCTTTTCTTTTATTTTCTTTCTTTCTTTCTTTTTTTTGTTTTTCAGCTGTGAGTACCTGCAGTTTGGCCACAGTGCTAGCCATTCCGGATGCACTGTTTGAGGAAGGTCTGGAATCTGTTTGATCCTGTGTTCCTAATGTGGAAAGAGTACCAGTTAATTGCCCTGTTCATTAACTTTACAAGCCATCCCTGCCTTTCATATTCACTGATTCTGACATTGGAGCTTCCTGGCGTTCCTTGGAAAGAACGTATCTTTGATGTTTTGGTTCTAAGGTTGTTGTTCTAGTTTCTCTGTTGTTTTATATATTGGCTCTATCTAATTTTTATCTTCTAGGAGTTTCCCAATTTTTCTGTTCTGCCAATGGCACGTTCTCTTCTTTTGCAATGCTATTATGATCTCATACCTTTTAAAATAATGAGTTTTTCAGGGCGCCTGAGTGGCTCAGTAGGTTGAGCGTCCGACTTCGGCTCAGGTCACAATCTCACAATCCGTGAGTTAGAGCCTCGCGTCAGGCTCTGTGCTAACAGCTCAGAGCCTGGAGCCTGCTTCAGATTCTGTGTGTCCCTCTCTCTCTGCCCCTCCTCTGCTTGTGCTCTGTCTCAAAAATAAATAAAAACATTTAAAAAATTTTTTAAAATTTTAAAAAATGAGTTTTCTATAGTTTGAATAGGGCCTAGAGAGAAAACTGTAGTTGATGAATACTCTCAGTCTGCCATCTTGAATTTGATGCCCTAAAACCTATTCATTTTTTTAAAAAAATTATCTTACAAATACATAAATTGTATATGAATGCTCTCATTGTGAAAGTTTTAAAATATGTAGTTATGTAGACTAAAAGATGTACTTATCCCTTTTGCCACCCATCCCCACTCCCAAATCTTTCTTAGGAAAGTACTACTTTTCTTTCCTTATTTGTTTGTTTGTTTGATGTTTGTTTATTTATAAGAGAGAGAGAGCATATGTGAGGCAGAGGAGGGGCAGAGAGAGGGAGACAGAGGATCTGAATCAGGCTCTGAACTGACAGCAGAGAACCTGATGCAGGGCTCAAGCTCATGAATCCTAAGATCATGGCCTGAGCTGAAGTCAGACACTTAACCCGCTGAACCCAGGTGCCCCAGAAGAGTAGTACTTTCAAAGTTCTGGGCCACCTGGGGAGCTCAGTGGGTTAAGCGTCTGACTTGAGCTCAGGTCATGATCTCATGGTTTGTGAGTTTGAGTCCCCCATCTGGCTCTATACTGACGGCTCAGAGCCTGGAGCCTGCTTCAGATTCTGTGTCTCCCCCTCTCTCTGCCCTCCCATGCTCATGCTCTATGTCTCTCTGTCTCTCAATAATAAATAAATGTTAAAATATTTTTTTAAAGTTCAGTGGGCAGCCTTTTAGTTTTTCTCTGCACAGAGATATAATGCATTTATATGTAGTAAAGGGGAACATACCAGAAGTACTATTCTGTGACAAATTTTTTTCACTGACAGTACTTCCTGCAGGTATTTTCATTCAATGCATTAAGTTTAGCTCATTCTTTTCAACAGTTGCATGGTATTCCATGGGATAAATTTCCCACAATTTGTTAAGCCATGCCTGTATTAATTGGTTATTTTCATTTTGTTACTGAATTAAAACAATGTTACAATGTGCATCCTTACACGTACATCTTTGTGCACATGTAAGTATTCCCACAGGATAAATTTCTAGACAGGTGATGCTGCCTTGGAATTATTCACATTAAAAAAAAGTTTTTAATGTTTATTTTTGAGAGAGAGAGAAAGAGAATAAGCAGGGGAGGGGCAGAGAGAGAGGGAGACACAGAACCTGAAGCATGCTCCAGGTTCTGAGCTGTCAGCACAGAGTCCAACGTGGGGCTCGAACTCGCGAACCATGAGATTGTGACCTGTGCTGAAGTCAGATGCTTAACCAACTGAGCCACCCAGGCACACCTAATGTTTAAAATTTTAATGGATCTTACTAAACTGCCTTCCAAAAAGGTCTCACTAACATATACCCCTCCAATAACATGAACATTCACTTCCCTATATCTTGATCATACCCATATTTAAAATTTTTGCCATTCTGAGAGGTAAAATGATCTTTTACAGTTGCATTGCCTGGTTGCTAATGAAATTTATGTCTTATGTTCATTTGCCATTTATAGCTCTTCTCCCTTGAATTATTTTGTTTACGTTCTTTGCTGGTTTTACTACTAATCTTGTCCTTATTCCTTGTTGATTATGGGAGCTATTTATATAACCTGGGTAAAATATGTTTTTGTATAAAATGCATGTTAACTGCTTTTTCACAGCTTTACTCTTTAAATTTGTCTTAACAGATTATTATTTGTTTTGTGGGGTTTTGTTTGTTTTTACTACAGTGAACCCATATATGTCAATATGTTGCTTTAAAGCTTTAGTACCTTGCTTGGAAAGTAAGCTGATTAAAAATATCCTCCTATATTTATTTCAAATAAATGTGTATGTATTTTTTAAGCTCCTTTTCTGAAATTTACTTAGGGGTATGGTATGCAGTATGAGTCTAATGTGATCCTTTTTAAAACTGGATAGTGAATTTCATATCACAGTGTATTGAATTGTCAGTTCTCCTCGCTGATTTAAATTTACCCTTTTAAGATAAGCTGAATTCCCATATATGCCCAGGTCAGTTTCTGAATCTCTGTGCTTTTCTTTTGGTCTATTTGTCTCTTCCAGTACCAATACCACACTTGTGTATAACTATCATGTGGTGGGCAGCTGCCAAGGTGCTCCCAATGATTCCTGCCTCCTGGTATTCACAGTCTTGTATAGTCCCCTCTTCTCTTATACCAAGGCTGGTCTGTGCAATCAATAGCATATGACAGAGGAGATTGTATGTCACTTCCGTTTTGGATTTCCCTCTCTCCCATCACTTGCACTGGGAAAAACCAGATGCCCTGTCCTATAAGCAGCCTGTAGAGAGGCTGTTATGGCAAAGAACAGAAGCCTCCCACCAACAGGCACATGTGTGAGCTTGGAAATAGATTTTCCAGCCCCTTCAGATAACTGCAGTGCTGACCGACATCTTGATTGCAACTTCAAGAGAGACCCTCAGCCAGCTAAGTCATTCCAGATTACTGATCCTCAGAAACTGCATGACACAATAAATACCTGTTATTTCATTTTATTTTTTCATGTTTTATTTATTTTTGAGAGAGAGAGAGACAGAGAGAGGGAGACATAGTGTAAGAGGGGGAGGGTCAGAGAGAGAGAGAGAGAGAGAGAGAGAGAGAGAGAGAATCCAAAACAGGCTCCAGGCTCTGAACTATCAGCACAGAGCCCAACATGGGGCTTGAACTCGGGAACGGTGAGATCATGATCTAAGCCAAAGTCTGATACCCAACAGAGCTACCCAGGCACCCCTCTGTTGTTTTAAAATGCCAGATTTGGAGGCACTTTGTTACACAGCAATAGATAACTAGTACATATTGCTTTATAACACATCTTGGTATTCAATAGAGCAAGTCTTCCACTAAAGCTCATTTTCTCCCAACAGTTTCTTAGCATTATCTTCTCATTTTATGAACTTCAAAATTCACTTTTCAAGTTCCATAAAGAATCCTCTTGGGATTGGGACTGAGACTACATTGATTTTAAGAGATTAAATTTAAGACATCAGACAACTGTAAACATTGAGTCTTCCCATCTAGGAAAATGCATATGTCTCTCCATTTATTCAGGTTTTTTTCATATCTTCCAGAAAAGTTTTATATTTCTCTTCATAAAAGTATTTAATATTTACTTAATTTATTTCTAGGTCTTTTATCTTAATTCCATTGAGATATATTCTTTTCCCATCACTTTTTTAAATTGTTGTTATTGTTGCTGTTTTTTTAAATGATTACAGGAATAGAATTTAGTGATTCATCATTTACATATAACACCCAGTGCTCATCCCAACAAGCACCTTTCTCAATACCTATCAACCATTTAGCCCTTCCCCCCCACCCAACTCCCCTCCAGCAACCCTCAGTTTGTTCTCTGTATTTAAGAATCTCTTGTGGCTTTTCTCCCTCTCTGTTTTTACATTATTTTTGCTTCCCTTTCCTTATGTTCCTCTGTTTTGTATCTTAAATTCCACATATGAGTGAAATCATATATTTGTCTTTCTCTGACTTATTTTGCTTAGCATAATACATTCTAGTTCCATCCATGTTGTTGTAAATGGCAAGATTTCATTCCTTTTGATTGCCAGGTAATATTCCATTATGTATATATACCACATCTTCTTTATCCATTCATCAGTTGATGGACATTTGGGCTCTTTCCATATTTCGGCTATTGTCAATAGTGCTGCTATAAACATTGGGGTGCATGTGTCCCCTTGAATCAGTATCCTTTGGATACTGCATCCTTTGGATAAATACCTAGTAGTGCAATTGCTCAGTTGTAGGGTAGTTCTATTTTTAATTTTTTGAGGAACCTCCATACTGTTTTCCAGAGTGGCTACACCAGTTTGCATTCCCACCAACAATACATCCTTGCCATCATCTGTTGTTGCCTGAGTTGTTAATGTTAGCCATTCTGACAGGTGTGAGGTGATATCTCATTGTGGTTTTGATTTGTATTTCCCTGACAATGGGTGATGTTGAGCATTTTTTTCATGTGTCTGTTAGCCATCTGGATGTCTTCTTTGGAAAAGTGTCTATTCATGTTTTTGCCCATTTATTCACTGGATTATTTGTTTTGGGGTTATTTATTATGATAAGTTCTTTATGTTTGATACTAACCCTTTATCTGATATGTCACTTGCAAATATCTTCCCCCATTCTGTTGGTTGCCTTTTGGTTTTGCTGATTGTGCCCTTGGCTGTGCAGAAGCTTCTTATCTTGATGAGGTCCTAATAGTTCATTTTTGCTTTTGTTTCCCTTGTCTCCAGAGACATGTCAAGTAAGAAGGTGCTGCAGCCAAGGTCAGAGACGTTGTTGCCTGTTTTCTCCTCTAGGATTTTGATGGCCTCCTGTCTTATGTTTAGGTCTTTCATCCATTTTGAGTTTATTTTTGTTTATGGTGTAAGAAAGTGGCCCAGATTCATTCTTCTGCATGTCCCTGTCCAGTTTTCCCAACACCATTTGTTTTTATTCCATTGGATATTCTTTCCTGCTTAGTCAAAAATTAGTTGGCCATACGTTTGTGGGTCCATTCTAGGTTCTCCATTCTGTTCCATTGATCTATGTGTCTGTTTTTCTGCCAGTACCATACTGTCTTAATGATTACAGCTTTGTAATACAGCTTGAAGTCTGGAATTGTGATGCCTCCAGCTCTGCTTTTCTTTTTCAAATTGCTTTGGTTATTTGGGGTCTTTTCTGGTTCCATGCAAATTTAAGGATTGTTCTATCTCTGTGAAGAATTCTGGTGTTATTTTGATAGGGATTGCATTGAATATGTAGATTGATTTGGGTAGTATCGACATTTTACCAATATTGTTCTTCTAATCCATGAGCATGGAAAGTTTTTCCATTTTTTTGCATCTTCTTCAATTCCTTTCATAAGCTTTCTATACTTGTCAGGTACAGATTTTTCATCTCTTTGGTTAGGTTTATTCCTAGGTGTTTTATGATTTTTGGTACAATTGTAAATGGAATCAATTTCTTGATTTCTCTTCCTGGTGTTTCATTATTGGCATATAGAAATGCAACTGATTTCTGTATATTGATTCACATCCTGCAACTTTGCTGAATTCGTGGGTCAGTTCTAACAGTTTTTTGGTGGAGTCTTTTGGGTTTTCCAGATAGAGTATCATGTTGTCTGTGAAGAGTGAGAGTTTGACTTCCTCCTTGCCCATTTGGATGCCTTTTATTTCTTTGTGTTGTCTGATTGCAGAGGCTAAGACTTCCAATACTATGTTGAATAACAGTGGCGAGAGTGGACATCCTTGTCATGTTCCTGACTTTAGGGGGAAAGCTCTCAGTTTCCCCATTGAGGATGATATTGGCATTGGGTTGTTCATATATGGCTTTTATGATCTCGAGGTATGATCCTTCCATCCCTACTTTCTTGAGGGTTTTTATCAAGAAGGGATGCTGTATTTTGTCAAATGTTTCTCTGCATCTATTGAGAGGATCATGTGGTTCTTATCCTTTCTTTTTTTGATGTGATGAATCACATTAATTGTTTTGCGGATATTGAACCAGCCCTGCATCCCAAGAATAAATCCCACTTGGTCGTGGTGAATGATTCTTTTAATGTATTGTTGGATTCGGTTTGCTAGTATCTTGTTGAGAATTTTTGCACCCATGTTCATCAGGGAAATTGGTTTCTGTTCAGTGGGTTCTTTGTCTGATTTTGTAATCAAGGTAATGCTGGCTTCATAGAATGAGTTTGGAAATTTTCCTTCCATTTCTATTTTTTGGAACAGCTTCAAGAGAATAGGTGTTAACTCTTCTTTAAATGTTTGGTAGAACTCCCCTGCAAAGCCATCAAACCCTGGACTCTTGTTTGTTGGGAGATTTTTGACTACTGATTCAATTTCTTTACTGGTTATGGGTCTGTTCAAATTTTCTGTTTCTTCCTGTTTCAGTCTTGGTAGTTTATATGTTTCTAGGAATTTGTCCATTTTTTCCAGATTGCCCATTTGTGGGCATATGATTGCTCATAATATTCCTTTATTATTGTTTGTATTTCTGTGGTATTGGTTGTGATCTCTCCTCTTTCATTAGTGATTTTATTTATTTGGGTCCTCTCCTTTTTCTTTTTGATCAGTCTGGCTAGAGGTTTATCAATTTTATTAACTCTTTCAAAGAACAAGCTCCTGGTTTCATTGATCTGTTCTACTATTTTTTTTTATTTTGATATCATTGGCTTCTGCTCTAATATTTATTATTTCCCTTCTTCTGCTGGTTTGGGGCTTTATTTGCTGTTCTTTTTACAGCTCTTTTAGGTATAAGGTTAGGTTGCATATTTGAGACTTTTCTTCCTTCTTTAGGAAGGCCTGGATTGCTATGTAATTCCTTCTTATGATCACCTTTGCTGCCTCCCAGAGATTTTGGGCTCTCATGTTTCATTTTCATTGGCTTCCACGTACTTTTTAATTTTCTCTTTCATTTCTTGGCTAACCCATTCATTCTTTAGTAGAATGTTATTTAATCTCCAAGTATTCATTATCTTTCCAAATTTTTTCTTGTGGTTGATTTAGAGTTTTATAGCATTATGGTATGAAAATATGCAAGGTATGATCTCAATCTTTTTGTCCTTGTTGAGAGCTGATTTGTGACCCGTATGTGATCTATTCTGGAGAATGTTCCATGTGCACTCAAGAAGAATGTGTATTCTGCTGCTTTAGGATGATGTGTTCTGAATATATCTGTTAAATCCATCCAGTCCAGTGTGTCATTTAAAGCCATCGTTTCCTTGTTGGTTTTCTATTTAGATGACCTGTCCATTGCTGTAAGTGGGGTTTTGAAGTCTCCTACTATTACGATATTATTATCAATTAGTTTCTTTATGTTTGTGATTAATTGATTCATATATCTGGGTGATTCCACGTTGGGGGAATAAATATTTACAATTGTTAGATCTTCCTGGTGGATGGACCCCTTGATTATTATATAATGCCCCTTTTCATCTCTTATTGCAGGCCTTTCTTTAAAATCTAGTTTGTCTGATATAAGTATGGCTACTGCAGCTTTCTTTTGATGACCATTAGAATGCTAGATGGTTCTCCATCCACTTACTTTCAATCTGCAGGTGTCTTTAGGTATAAAATGAGTCTCTTGTAAACAGCATACATATGGGTCTTATTTTATTATCCATTTTGACACCCTATGTCTTTTGATTGGAGCGTTTAGTCCATTGACATTTAGAGTGAGTACTGAAAGATATGAATTTATTGCCATTATGATGCTTGTAGACTTGGAGTTTCTGGTGGTGTTCTCTGGTCCTTTCTTTTTTTTTTTTTTTTTTTTTTTTTTTTTTTAAATTTTTTTTTTCAACGTTTTTTATTTATTTTTGGGACAGAGAGAGACAGAGCATGAACGGGGGAGGGGCAGAGAGAGAGGGAGACACAGAATCGGAAACAGGCTCCAGGCTCCGAGCCATCAGCCCAGAGCCTGACGCGGGGCTCGAACTCACGGACCGCGAGATCGTGACCTGGCTGAAGTCGGACGCTTAACCGACTGCGCCACCCAGGCGCCCCAGGTCCTTTCTAGTCTTTATTGTTTTTGGTCTTTTTTGTTTTGTTTTGTCTTTTCTCTACTCAAAGGGCCCCACTTAAAATTTCTTGCAGGGTGGGTTTAGTGGTCACAAACTCTTTTAGTTTTTGTTTTTCTGGGAAACCCTTTATCTTTCCTATTTTGAATGACAGGCTTGCTGGAAAAAGAATTCTTGGCTGCATATTTTTCTGATTCAGCATATTGAAATATATCCTGCCACTCCTTTCTGGCCTGCCAAGTTTCTTTGGATAGGTCTGCAGCAAACCTGATTTGTTTTCACTTAAAGGTTAAGGACTTTTTTTTTCCCTTGCTGTTTTCATAATTCTATCCTTATCTGTGTATTTGTGAATTTGACTATGATATGCATTGGTGATGGTCGGTTTTTATTGAATATAATGGGAGTTTGTGCTTCTTAGATTTTGATGTCTGTGTCCTTCCTCAGATTAGGAAAGTTTTCCACTATAATTTGCTCACACAAATCTTCTGTCCTTTTTACTCTCTCTTCATCTTCCAGGACTCCTATAATTGGATGTTAATCCATTTTAATAAGTCACTGAGTTCTCTAAGTCTTTTATTGTGATCTATTTCCTTTGTTTCCCTTCTTTTTTTCTGCTTCATTATTCTCCGTAATTGTATATTTTATATCGCTGATTTGCTGCTCTGCTTCATCCATCCTTGCTGTCATGGCATCCATTCAAGATTGCATCTTAGTTATAGCATTTTTAATTTTGCCCTGACTAGGTTTTACTTCTTTTATCTCCACAAAAAGGGATTCTATGCTTTTTCCAACCCTAGCTAGTATTCTTATTATTGTGATTCTGAATTCTAATTCCAATATCTTGCTTATATTTGTGTTGATTAAGCCCCTGGATGTCATTTCTTTCTGTTCTTTCTTTTGGGGTGAATCCCTTCATTTTGTCATTTTGGAGGAAGAAAAAATTAATAAAATTACAAATTAAAATTAAAACTTTCAAAACAAAACAAAAAAGCCAAATAGAGGAAGCTAGATCCTACTGTGTGTTTTGATCTGATTGTTGAAAGAAGCTTGATTAGAATAGAGAAAAAAAGGGGGGGGAAGGAAAAAAGGTAAGAAAAAATTTTAAATTAAAAAATTATATAATAAAACAGAATAAAGTGAAATAGAATAAAAATTTTTTAAAATAAAATGAAAGGGGCACCTGGGTGGCGCAGTCGGTTAAGCGTCCGACTTCAGCCAGGTCACGATCTCGCGGTCCGTGAGTTCGAGCCCCGCGTCACGCTCTGGGCCGATGGCTCGGAGCCTGGAGCCTGTTTCCGATTCTGTGTCTCCCTCTCTCTCTGCCCCTCCCCCGTTCATGCTCTGTCTCTCTCTGTCCCAAAAATAAATAAAAAATGTTGAAAAAAAAAAATTAAAAAAAAAAAATAAAATAAAATGAAAAAAATAAAAGAAAAATATTTTTTTCTTTCTGAATCCAAGAAAGGGAAAAAAAGAAAGAAAAAAGAAAACAATTTAAGCAAAAACAGAAGCAAATAAAATGAACAAATAAATGAACCAGCAAACAGAATGAAACCTGAATGAAATTATGTCCAGCCTCCCCTAGAACTGAAACTATGAAGCCCTTTATAGTCCATACACTAAGCAGGTGGAGTGAGTTGTGCTGGTCTTCTAGGGGATGTGCTTGGAGGGCACAGCTGGGTGAGGCTTGGTGTAAGCCCACTAGTTGCCACTGCGTAGCTTACTATGGTGGATCTGAGTGGTGTGCATGCATATCCTTGCACATGTGCGTGTGCAGGAGAGGTGGAAATGGCTTCACCCAGCTCCCTCATCTCTGTCACGGGAACTTTAAGCTCTCACTTACCTGTGATCAAGGACCCCCCCCTTTGTCTCAGGCTTCTGTCTACTCCGCGCCTGTGCCCTGTCCATGTCCAAGCTCTCTGCCTGCCAGGTGGCACCCCCCCTCCAGAGTTTCATCTCAGATGGAGTTATGTTTCAAAATTCCACACTTCAGAGACCCCTGTGGCTTGGACCCATTCTGACTCTCTAGGGGAGGGTCTCACTGAGAAATGGCTGGGTGCTGGCTTGCCCCAGAAAATGTCTGTGTGATTGTGCGGTGACAGAGGTTCACAGATTATGGCGAACCACAACACATAGCCAGCCCCAGGTTTCACTGCCCTCTGGTATCTTTGTCCCAATTCCAGCAAATGTGGCTGCTTTCTGGGGTACACTGGGACCTTTGCCTAAGGGAAGGCCATATGACCTCTACCAAATGCACTCCAAACAGGGGGAACTGCTGTTCTCCATGTGACACACAGACCCCTCAGACCTCACTGCCTACTCCTGGGGATTTGTCCTACTTCCTCACCAAAGCACCACCAGGCACTGAGCTATGAAACTTCAGACTGTGTTCCACTGTTTATAGAATCCTGATGGTATTAAAACCCTCTCCTTTCTTCCCATCAATGGTTTTAAGGAACAGATTTCTTGTTCAGTCCTTTGCAAGTGTTACTCTCCAGCTACTTTTGGGGGAGTGCTTTTCTTCCGTGATCCCAATGCACTCTCCCCCTTTCTCTTTCTCTGTCCTCTCTCCACAAAAACAGCTCCCTATCCTCTGCAGCTTTTCTTTACCCCAGTTCACCTCTCCACACCACGTACCAGCCGAGTTCTGTGGCTCAAGTTATGCAGATTATTCTGTTAATCCTCAGATCAATTTCCTAGGTATACAAAATGGTTTGGTGCTCATCTACCTGTATTTCTGGGATAAGAGAAGCTCAGATCTCCATGCTGCTCTGCCATCTTAACTCCTCTCCCCATTTTCAAATTGCTTATTGATAATACATAGGAAAATTATTGAGTTTTGTACCTTGATTTTGAATCTTCCTCTTTTACTTTGAACTCTCAGTTCAAGTAGTTCTACTATTGATTCTCTTGAATTTTCTAGGGAGGAAAATATGACCTACAAGTACTGACCATTTGATATGACTCTTCCTTTCCAAGATTTATTCCTCTTCTATTTGTGTCTTATGACACTAAGAGCCCCAAAATAATGTTAATTTGAAGCAGAGACAGTAAACTTGTTGGGCTCTAGCGGAAATGGGTAAGGACATTGTGATTAAGATTGATTCACTGGGGCATTCACTTTCACATGTCCCCCTTTCTGCAAAGAAAGCTTTCATACTCCTCTTATTTTCTAATCTTATAATCTAATAAACTTTTGCCTGCTGCTTATTAAAAAAAAAAAAAGATTGATTCACTGCACTTTCCTAGTAGATATCGTTGATCAGGTTGGGGAATTTCCTTTTATTCCTGGCTTACAAATGGTTATTTTTGTTGCTGTTTTTATTACAATTTCATGATTTTTTTTCCAAATTTTTTTTGGCATCTATTCAGATAGTTCTATTATTTTTCCTTTATTATAGTCATAAACTGATAGTGAATCTTCCATGTATAATGGGTTAATCCTATTACATCATGATTTATTGTTCTTTTAATATTCTGCTAGATTCTCTTTTCTGAAATTTTATTTAGGATTTTTTATTTCATAAGTGACAATAGACTATAGTCCTCTGTGCTATTTATTGCATGGTTTTGCTATTGAGACTACTGTAGTGTGGAATGAGTTAGAAAACTTCTCTACATTTTGTATAATCTGGAAGAGTTTCCACAGTATAAAAATTTTCTTCTTATAGGTATGGGGAATTAAACTATCTGTAAGTATATTTTCAATTTTTTTATTTTTATTTTTTAGTTTAGAGAGAGAGCGAGAGCATGTGAGTGGGGGAAAGGAGGAGAAGGGGAAAGAGAATCTTAAGCAGGCTCCACACTCAGTGCAAAACCCTACACAAGACTCATTCCCATGACCCTGGGATGATGACTGAGCTGAAATCAAGAGTTGGTTGCTCAACCTACTAAGCCACCAGGAGCCCCTCAATTTCTTTTATACTTCTTGTGCTATTCGACTTTTTAGTTCTTCTTCAGTTGATTTCGATTATCCATATTTCTGCTACAAAAGCATTTCATTTTATTTAAATATTCATATAGGTTGCCATACAATGTATTAGATGATCTCTTATAATTTTAGAAATTCCTCTACCCTGTAGTTATCTTTTGTCATTCCTAATAATTTATCAGTTATTCCTCTCTTCCTTTTCTTCATCAGACTTGTTGCTGGTTTGTCTATTTTACTGGTCTTTTACAGAACCATACTTGGGTACTGATCAGGATTGCAATCATGGAAGGGTTTTGCTTGTTACTTATTCTTTAAATTATTATTTTCTGCTTTTCTTTTTATTGCTTCCTTCCTGATATGTACTTTGGATTTATTTTTTTTTTTCCCTTAGCCCTAGAGCTGTGTCCTTAATCATTTACTTTCTATCTCTCTTGTTTTTCTAATAATGTATTTCAACTATAAATTTTCCTCTGGGTTGTACTTTGGCTGTATTCCACAGGAAATATTCCACATTCTTGTTTTTGTTCACTTCTAAATAGTTTATAATTTCAGTTTTTATTTTCTTTCTTCCAAACATGATTTAATTTTTAATTTCCAGGTCTTTAGTTTGCTTTTACTTCTGTTTTGTTGTTGTTGTTTGCCTATCCTTTGTTGTTGTTGTTGTTAATTTCTAATTGTATTACAATGTCATATGTGATTGTGGCCTATGTGACTTCCTATGTGCTGTTGGACACAGTTCTTCATGTATCTATTAGATTAAGTTTATAAATTATGTTATTCAAAATTTACCTGTTGTCACTTACTTTTGTCTACTTAGCCTGCTAATGTCTAAGGAACATGTTCCATATGAACTTTCATGATTTATTTAAGAAATAAATAAGTTTGCTGGTTTGAACTTTTTTTAAAAAATTTTTTTAATGTTTATTTTTGAGAGAGATAGAGACAGTGTGTGAGCAGGGGAGGGACAGAGAGGAAGACACAGAATCCAAAGCAGGCTCCAGGCTGTGAGCTGTCAGCATAGAGCCCTACACGGGGCTCAAACTCATGAACCGTGAGATCATGACCTGAGCTGAAGTTGGTCGCCCAACCAGCTGAGCCACCCAGGCGCCCCCAGTGGTTTGAACTTTCTATCAGTATGAAATAACCATTTTATTCTGTAATGCTTTTGCCTTTATTTCTATTTGGTCTTGAATTAGTATTGCCATATATGCTTTTTCAAATTTTTATTTGCCTCATACTTTTTTCTTCTTTATTTTCAAACTGTTCATTTATTTTTAAGTCAAGTCTTAGATTGACAACATGAAAGTATTTAACAAGAGAACCTTTGTTTTTTATAGGTGTATTTAGGCTTTATTTATATGTGAAACTATTAATATTTTTAGGCTTATTGCCACGATATTATTTTATTTTATATTTCATATTCACCATGGTTTCTTGTTTGTTTTGTTTTGTTTTATTCTTCCCTGACATTTTTTGACTTGGTTGCATTTTCTTTCCAACACATTTTTTCCTCTTAATGATTTGAAAGTTGTATATTCTATTTCTGTTCTCCTAAAATCTAAAGCTATGGTTCTAAACTTTACTGTGCATCAGAATCATTGGAAGAGACTTTTAAAACACAGATTGCTAAACCTCACAGCCAGATTCACTAATTCAGGAATTCTAAGGTTAGATCCAAGAATTTACATTTCTAACACCTTCTCAGATGATGTGGTGCTCCTGGTCTGGGGAACTGCACTTTGGTTCCGGAAGTTTCTCTAACTTTGTTAAATTTAACATTGAATTTTTCTTTTTTTTTTTTCAATGTTTTTATTTATTTTTGAGACCAAGAGAGACAGAGCATGAGCAAGGAGGGGCAAAGAGTGAGGGAGACACAAAATCCGAAGCAGGCTCCAGGCTCTGAGCTGTCAGCACAGGGCCTGACGTGGGGCTCAAACTCACAAACCGTGAGATCATGACCTGAGCCGAAGTCCAAGTCAGACGCTCAACCGACTGAGCCACCCAGGCGCCCCAACATTGAATTTTTCTATAAATATTTATATTTTGTCTATTTAATTTTTTATTTAACAATACATTATTTAATTTTTTAATGTTTATTTATTTTTGAAAGAGATAGAGCACAAGCAGGGGAGAGAAAGGAGACACAGAATCTGAGGCAGGCCTCAAGCTCTGAGCCATCAGCACATTGCCCAACGCAGGGCTCAAACTCAAGAACTGTGAGATCATGACCTGAGCTGAAGTTAGATGCTTAACCCACTGAGCCACCCAGGTGCCCCAACAATAAATTATTTAAATTGCTACAATGTATTCCCTTACATTGCTTGAACCTATCACAAGTAGTGAACCTATCATAGATTCACTAATCTTTTACTGGTAAATATTTAGGTTCTTTCTAAATTCTTACCATGATAAACAATACTTTAACCAACATTCTAAAACATTCATCTTTGCATATTTGTCCAATTATTTCCTCAGAAAAAATACTTATAAGTAGAGCAAATGGGTCAAAGGTATGCACATTTCATATGAATTAATATGTATTGTGAGATTTCCCACCAAATATATTTGATAAAAGTTGTCAAATTTCCCTCCAAAAAGATTATACCAAATACTTGAGAAAAGAGTGGAGGACATCAGTGAGACCCTTAACAAAGAGATAAAAAACAAATAATCAGAGATTAAAAACACAACACATGAAATTAAAAATATGCTAGATGGAATAAATAGCAGACTAAAGGAGCAGAAGAATAAATCAGTGACTTGGAGAACAGAGTAATGGAAAGTAATCAAGCTGGGCAGGTGATAGAAAAAAATTATGCAAAAGAAAATAGACTTAGAAAACTTACTGACACCATCAAGCTTAATAACATTTGCATTGGGAGGAGCCAAGATAGTGGAACAGCACAGAAGCTTTTTGTGTGTCTTGCATCCATGAAATACAGCCAGACCAACACTAAACCATCCTATACACCTAGAAAACTGATTGGAGGATTAACACAACAATCTGCACAACCTGAACCACAGAATTCAGCAGGTACGTGGCACGGAGAGCTGAACTTGGGGAGTGAGAAGCCATGAAAGGTAGGGAACCACTTTTGCAGGCTAAGAGAGGATGGAGACTGGGGAGGGCAGAGCATACAGGAACAGCACCCCTCCCCAAAAGCAGCTGGAGAGAAAGAGGAAAATTGGAAACAGCCACAGGGACTAAACTAAAAGGGAGAAAGGAGAAAGGAGAGGGTTTAAATTCCGTTAAGACTGTAAACAAGGGGAGCGCAAAGGCTGCAACTCCAGAGCTCAATACCTGGCGGTGCTCTGGTGGGAAGGGCAAATCCCCAGGAACAGAGTGGGGTCCAGGAGGCTCCCGGGCCACACGGGGAAAAGCGGTTCCACTGCTGGAAGGACATTTGGTAGAGACCGTTGAAGCCACCTGGTCCCAGCAGACCCCGGAAGGCGGCCACATTCACTGGTGCTAGGGCAAGGTCATTGAGGGTGAGGCCTGGTGCCAGATGTGTGTTGGGATTTTCCATAATCCCTGAAATGCTGCTGCTACACTGTCTCATGAACTTTTTGGGGGGGCGGGCTGGCACCTGCCCACAGTCTCGGGGCGCCGGCAACAGCAGGGTGTTCCTGGGTGCAGCCGACATTCAGCCATTGCTCATTTGGCCATTGCTCAGTGAGACCCTCCTGCAGAGGGGTGGAACGGGTCAAAGCCGTAGTCCTTCAGAAGTAAGGGGCCGGGGAAAACAGCCGCATCTGAGACAAAACTTGGGAGAGAGGTACTGCCTGGGGCCTCGTCAAGGAGAGTGAAAAAGTAGGAGTGGACAAGAGCTGAAGACAGAGGACCAGTGCGTGATTGCTGATCTGGGAGAACAGCCTGGGTAGCTAGCTGGTGCCATTTTCACTGCTCCCGTGCATGTGCATACACACCTATGAGCACCACAACAATCCACCCCAGTAGGCTAGCAGCGAAATCTAGTGGAGAGTGGAGCTGTTACACTGAGCCCTGCCCAACTGGGCCAACTTCGCTCTTCAAGAACACAAGTCTCGGCTTAATTTATAGACTATAAAGAGCTACATAGACTGACTTCTAGGGGAAAATGAAGCAATTTCAGTCCTACTTCAATATGTTAGCAGGTTCATCCATTCAATTTTTTTTCTTTTTTTTTCCTTTTTCCTTTTTCTCTTTTACAATTCTTTCCTTTTTCTTGAATACAGAAAGAGAAAAACTTCATTTTTATTTTCAATTTTTATTAAAAATATCTGTCTTTAATTTTATTACTATATTTTTTACTTTTGTGTAAATTTTTTCAAATTCTACTTTACTTCCATCATTTCATTTTAGTCTACTTCAGTGTACTCACGTTTTCAAATTTTCAAACAATTTCCTTTTTTTCTTTCTTTTCTTTTTTTCTCTCTTTCAATCCTTTTCTTTTTCTTGAATGCAGAAAGAGAAAAACTTCATTTTTACCTTTCAATTTCTTTTAAAAATATTTGTATTTAATTTTTATTACTATAGTTTTTGGTTTTATGTAAATTTTTTCAAATTCTATCTTACTCCCATCATTTTATTTTAGTCTACTACAGTGTATTCACCTTTTCAAATTTTCAAACGATTTCTTTTTCTTTTTTTTTTTCTTTTTTCTTTTTTCTCTTTTTTGTTTCTTTTCTTTTTTCTTAAATACAGAAAATGAAAAAATTCATATTTATTTTTAATTTTTATTAAAAACATTTTTCTTTAATTTGTTTTTCTACTATATTCTTTACTTTTCTGTTTATTTTTTAAATTCTATTTTACCCCCATCGTCTCATTTTAGTCTACTTCAGTGTATTCATTTTTTCAAATTCTCAAACAATTTCCTTTTTTCTCCCCCCCCTTTTTTTCTCTAATGTCACATCATCTATTCGATTTGTGTGTGTGTTTTTAATTTTTAATTTTAATTTTTTTAATTTTAATTTTCTTAATTTCAATTTTTCTGCATTATTAATTTCTTTTCTCCCTTCAAAATGACAAAACGAAGGAATTCACCCCAAAATAAAGATCACGAAGAAATGACAGCCAGGGATTTAACCAACACAGACACAAGCAAGATGTCTGAACCAGAATTTAGAATCACGATAATAAGAATACTAGCTGGAGTCAAAAATAGATTAGAATCCCTTTCTGCAGAGATAAAAGAAGTAAAAAATAGCCAGAATGAAATTAAAAATGCTATAACTGAGCTGCAATCACGGATGGATGCAGCGGCGGCAAGGATGGATGAGGCAGAACAGAGAATCAGTGATATAGAGGACAAACTTATAGGGAATAACGAAGCAGAAAAAAAGAGGGAGATTAAGGCAAAAGAGCACGATTTAAGAATTAGAGAAATCAGTGACTCATTAAAAAGGAACAACATCAGAATCATAGGGGTCCCAGAGGAGGAAGAGAGAGAAATAGGGGTAGAAGGGTTATGTGAGCAAATCATAGCGGAAAACTTTCCTAACCTGGGGAAAGACACAGACATCAAAATCCAGGAAGCACAGAGGACCCCCATTAGATTCAACAAAAACCGACAATCAACAAGGCATATCATAGTCAAATTCACAAAATACTCAGGCAAGGAGAGAATCATGAAAGCAGCAAGGGAAAAGAAGTCCCTAACCTACAAGGGAAGACAGATCAGGTTTGCAGCAGACCTATCCACAGAAACTTGGCAGGCCAGAAAGGAGTGGCGGGATATATTCAGTGTGCTGAAACAGAAAAATATGCAGCCAAGAATTCTTTATCCAGCAAGGCTATCATTCAAAATAGAAGGAGAGATAAAAAGTTTCCCAGACAAACAAACATTAAAGGAGTTTGTGACCACTAAACCAGCCCTGCAAGAAATTTTAACGGGGACTCTCTGAGGGGAGAAAAGATGAAAAAAAAAAAATATATATATATATATAGAAATAATACAATAATACAATATATATACGTATATATATATAATTTATATATATAAGTAAATACCAAAAGCAACAAAATATTAGAAAGGACCAGAGAACATCACCAGAAACTCCAACTCTAGAAGCATCATAATGGCAATAAATTCATATCTTTCAGGATTCACTCTAAATGTCAATGGACTCAATGCTCCAATCAAAAGACATAGGATAACAGAATGGATAAGAAAATAAGATCCATCCATATGCTGTTTACAAGAGACCCACTTTAGACCTAAAGACACCTTCAGGTTGAAAATAAGGGGATGGAGAACAATCTATCATGCTAATGGTCAACAAAAGACAGCTGGAATAGCCATATTTATATCAGACAATTTAGACTTTAAAATAAAGACTGTATCAAGAGATGCAGAAGGGCATTATATCATAATCAAGGGGTCTATAGACCAAGAAGACCTAACAATTGTAAACGTTTATGAGGCAAAAGTGGGAATACCCAAATATATACATCAATTAATCACAAACATAAAGAAACTCATCGATAGTAATACCATAATAGTAGCAGACTTCAACACCCCACTCACAGCAATGGATAGATCATCTAATCAAAAAATCAACAAGGAAATAATGGCTTTGAATGCCACACTGGACCAGATGGACTTAACAGATATATTCAGAACATTTCATCCTAAAGCAGCAGAACATATATTCTTCTCCAGTGCACATGGAATGTTCTCCAGAATAGACCATATACTGGGACACAAATCAGCCCTAAGTAAGTACAAAAAGATCGAGATCATACCATGCATATTTTCAGACCACAATGCTATGAAACTTGAAATCAACCACAAGAAAAAATTTGGAAAGGTAACAAATACTTGGAGACTAAAGAACATCCTACTAAAGAATGAATGGGGTGCACCTGGGTGGCTCGGTCGGTTAAGCGTCCAACTTCGGCTCAGGTCATGATCTCATGGCCCGTGAGTTCAAGCCCTGCGTCAGGCTCTGTGCTGACAGCTCAGAGCCTGGAGCCTGTTTCAGATTCTGTGTCTCCCTCTCTCTCTGCCCCTCCCCTGTTCATGCTCTGTCTCTCTGTCTCAAAAATAAATAAACGTAAAAAAAAAAAAAAAGAATGAATGGGCTAACCAAGCAGTTAGAGAGGAATTAAAAAGTATATGGAAGTCAATGAAAATGATAGCACCACAACCCAAAACCTCTGGGATGCAGCAAAGGTGGTCATAAAAGGAAAGTATATAGCAATCCAGGTCTTCCTAAAGAAGGAAGAAAGATCTCAGATACACAACCTAACCTTATGCCTTAAGGAGCTGGAAAAGGAACAGCAAATAAAACCCAAAACCAGGAGAAGACAGGAAATAATAAAGATTAGAGCAGAAATTAATGCTATCGAAACCAAAAAAACGGTAGAACAGATCAATGAAATCAGGAGCTGGTTCTTTGAATGAATTAACAAAATTGATAAACCACTAGCCAGTTTGATCAAGAAGAAAAAGGAAAGGACCCAAATAAGTAAAATCAAGAATGAAAGAGGAGAAATCACAACCAACACAACAGAAATAAAAACAATAATAAGAGAATATTATGAGCAATTATATGCCAATAAAATGGGCAATCTGGAAGAAATGGACAAATTCCTAGAAACATATACCCTACCAAAACTGAAACAGGAAAAAATAGAAAATTTGAACAGACCCATAACCAGTAAGGAAATCGAATTAGTAATCAAAAATCTGCCAAAAAACAAGAGTCCAGGACCAGATGGCTTTCCAGGGGAATTCTACCAAACATTTAAGGAAGAGTTAACACCTATTATCTTGAAACTGTTCCAAGAAATAGAAATGGAAGGAAAACTTTCAAACTCTTTCTTTGAAGCCAACATTACTCTGATTCCAAAACCAGAGAGAGACCCCAGTAAAAAGGAGAACTATAGATCAATTTCCCTGATGAACATGGATGCAAAAATCCTCAACAAGATATTAGCCAACCAGATCCAACAATACATAAAAAGAATTATTCACCACAACCAAGTGGGATTTATACCTGGGATGCAGGGTTGGTTCAATATCCTCAAAACAATTAATGTGATTCATCACATCAAAAAAAGAAAGGACAAGAACTATATGATCCTCTCAATAGATGCAGAGAAAGCATTTGACAAAATACAGCATCCCTTCTTGATAAAAACCCTCAAGAAAGTAGGGATGGAAGGATCATACCTCGAGATCATAAAAGCCATATATGAACAACCCAATGCCAATATCATCCTCAATGGGGAAACTGAGAGCTTTCCCCCTAAGGTCGGGAACAAGACAGGGATGTCCACTCTCACCACTGTTATTCAACACAGTATTGGAAGTCTTAGCCTCTGCAATCAGACAACACAAAGAAATAAAAGGCATCCAAATCATCCAGGAGGAGATCAAACTTTCAGTCTTCGCAGATGACATGATACTCTATATGGAAAACCCAAAAGATTCCACCAAAAACTGCTAGAACTGATTCATGAATTCAGCAAAGTTGCAGGATATAAAAAATCAATGCACAGAAATCAGTTGCATTCCTATACACCAACAATGAAGTGACAGTAAGAGAAATCAAGGAATCGATCCCATTGACAGTTGTACAAAAAAACATAAAATACCTAGGAATAAATCTAACCAGAGGTGAAAATCTATACAGTGAAAACTATAGAAAGCTTATGAAAGAAATTGAAGAAGACACAAAAAAATGGAAAAAGATTCCATGCTCCTAGATAGGAAGAACAAATATTGCTAAAATGTCAATACTACCCAAAGCAATCTACATATTCAATGCAATCCCTATCAAAATAACACCAGCATTCTTCACAGTTAGAACAAATAATCCAAAAATTTGTACAGAACCAGAAAAGACCCTGAACAGCCAAAGTGATCTTGAAAAAGAAAACGAAAGCAGAAGGCATCACAATCCCAGACTTGAAGGTATACTACAAAGCTGTAATCATCAAGACAGTATGGTACTGGCACAAGAACAGACACTCAGATCAATGGAACAGAATAGAGAACCTAGAAACGGACCCACAAACGTATGGCCAACTAATCTTTGACAAAGCAGGAAAGAATATCCAGTGGAATAAAGACAGTCTCTGCAGCAAGTGGTGCTGGGAAAATTGGACAGAGACATGCAGAAGAATGAACCTGGGCCACTTTCTTACACCACACACAAAAATAAACTCAAAATGGATAAAAGACCTCAAAGTAAGACAGGAAGCCATCAAAATCCTCAAGGAGAAAGCAGGCAAAAACCTCTTTGATCTTGCCGGCAGCAACTTCTTACTCAACATGTCTCCGGAGGCAAGGGAGACAAACGCAAAAATGAACTACTGGGACCTCATCAAAATAAAAAGCTTCTGCACAGTGAAGGAAACAATCAACAAAACTAAAAGGCAACTGACAGAATGGGAGAAGATATTTGCAAATGACATATCAGATAAAGGGTTAGTATCCAAAATCTATAAAGAACTTATTAAACTCAACACCCAAAAAACAAATAATCCAGTGAAGAAATGGGTGAAAGACATGAATAGACACTTCTCCAAAGAAGACATCCAGATGGCCAACCAACAGATGAAAAAATGCTCAACATTACTCATCATCAGGGAAATACAAATCAAAACCAAAATGAGATACCACCTTACACCTGTCAGAATGGCTAACATTAACAACTCAGGCAACAACAGATGTTGGCAAGGATGTAGAAAAAGAGGATCTCTTTTGCACTGTTGGTGGCAATGCAAGCTGGTGCAACCACTCTGGAAAACAGTATGGAGGTTCCTCAAAAAACTAAAAATAGAACTACCCTACGACCCAGCAATTGCACTACTAGGCATTTATCCAAGGGATACAGATGTGCTGTTGTGAAGGGACACATGCACCCCCATATTTATAGCAGCACTATCAACAGTAGCCAAAGTATGGAAAGAGCTCAAAGGTCCATCGATGGATGAATGGATAAAGAAAATGTGGTACATATATAAAATGGAGTATTACTTGGCCATCAAAAAGAATGAAATCTTGCCATTTGCAACTACATGGATGGAACTGGAGGGTATTATGCTAAGTGAAATTAGTCAGAGAAAGACAAAAATCATATGACTTCACTCATAGGATTTTAAGAGACAAAATAGATGAACATAAGGGAAGGGAAACAAAAATAATATAAAAACAGGGGGACAAAACAGAAGAGACTCATAAATATGGAGAACAAACTGAGAGTGGCTGGAGGGGTTGTGGGAGGGGGGATGGGCTAAATGCGTAAAGGGCATTAAGGAATCTACTCCTGAAATCATTGTTTCACTATATGCTAACTAATTTGGATGTAAATTTTAAAAAATTAAAAATAAAATTAAAAAAAATAACATTTGCATTATAGGATCCTAGAAGAAGAGAGACAAAGGGGGCACAAAATTTATTTGAAAAAATAATGGCTGAAATCTTCCTGAATTTGGAGAAGAAAACAGAAATTCAGGAGGCACAGAGATCCCCCCCAAAAATCAACCCAAGTTGTCCATTCCATGATGCATATTATTTAAATGGCAAAAGGTACTGATAAAGAGAGAAATATAAAAGCATCAAGAGAAAAGAAAACTCCATAAGACTATTAGCATGTTTTTTAGCAGAAACTTCATAAGCCAGCAGGGAGTGGCATGGTATATTCAAAGTGCTGAAGTGAAAAAATCCGCAGCTAATAATATTCTATCTAGTAAGGCTTTTGTTCAGAATCGAAGGAGAGATACAGAATTTCTTGGACAAACAAAAGTTAAAGGAATTCATCACTACTAAATCAGACCTACAAGAAATGTTAAAGGGGACTTTTTGAGTAAAAAGGGAAGAAAATAAGTAATACTAAGAAAAGTAGGAAGAACAAAATCAGCAAACATAAATATATCTATAAAAATCAGTCAAGGGATTCACAAAATAAAAGGATGTAACATATGACACCATATACCTAAAACATGGGAGTGGGGGAGAGGAGTAAAGAATAGGTTGAAACTTAAGCACCCATCAACATGATACAGACTACAATATGCAGAAGATCTTATATACAAACCTAATGGTAACCATAAATCAAAACCAGTAATAGATATGCAAAAAATAAGAAATAAACTCAAGTGTACCACTAAACAAAGTCAACTTATTGTGAGAGAAGAGATCAAGGGAAGAAAGGAACAGAGAAGAACTACAAAAACAGCCATAAAACAAGTAATAAAATGGCAATAAATACATATCTTTCAAAAATTACTTTGAATGTAAATGGACTAAATGCTCTCATGAAAAGACAGTAATGGAATAGTTTAAAAACAAGACCCATTTATATGCTGGCTACAAGAGACCCATTTTAGTCCTAAAAACACATGCAGATTGAAAATAAAGGGATGAAGAAGTGTTTATCATGCAAATGGGTGTGAAAAGTAAGCTGGGGTAGTAATATTTATGTCAGACAAAATAAACTTTAAAACAAAGACTGTAACAAGAGACAAAGAAGAACACTGTATAATCATAAAGAGGGCTATCCAACAAGAAGATATAGCCATTATAAATATTTATGCACCTAATATGTGAGCACCCAAATACATAAAACAGTTAATAACAAACATAAAGGAACTAACTGATGTAATACAATAACAGTAAGGGACTTTAACCTCCCACTTACACCAATGGACGGATTACCAAACAGAAAATCAACAAGGAAATAGTGGCTTTTTTAAATTTTTTTTATTTTTGAGACAGAGAGAGACAGAGCATGAATGGGGGAGGGGCAGAGAGAGAGGGAGACACAGAATCGGAAGCAGGATCCAGGCTCTGAGCCATCAGCCCAGAGTCCGACGCAGGGCTCGAACTCACAGACTGTGAGATCGTGACCTGAGCCGAAGTCAGACGCTTAACCGACTGAGCCACCCAGGTGCCCCGGAAATAGTGGCTTTGAATGACACATTGGACCAGATGGATTTAACAAATATATTCAGAATATTTCATCCTAAAACAGCAGAATAGACCTTCTTTTCAAGTGCATATGGGACATTCTCCAGAGTATAGATCACATATTAGGCCACAAAACAAGTCTCAACAAATTCAAAAAGATCAAAGTCATACCACGCATTTTTTTCTGACAACAACACTATGAAACTAGACATCAACCACAAGAAAAAATCTGGAAAGTGCACAAATAACATGGAGGTTGAAAAAATGCTATTAAACAATGAATGGGTCAACCATGAAATCAAAGAGGAAATAAAAAAGTAAAAACAAAGGAAAATGAAAACACAATGGTCCAACATCTTTGGGATGCAGCAAAAGCTATTCTAAGAGGGAAATTTATAGCAACACAGTCCTATCTCAAGAAGCAAGAAAAATCTAAAAAAAAAAAAAAAAAAACAGACTAACCTTACACCTAAAGGAGCTAGAACAAGAAGAATAAACAAAACCCTACAACAGTAGAAGGAAGGAAATAATAAAGATTAGAGTTGAAATAAACAAAATAGAAACTAAAAAAAAGAACAGACCAAGAAAAAGGAATAAAAGGCATTTCAAGTTGGTAAAGAAGTAATACTTTCACTTTTTGCAGATGACATGAAAATATACGTAGAAAACCCAAAAGACTCCAACAAAAAACTACTAGAACTGATAAATGAATTCAATAATGTCACAGGATACAAAATTAATGTACAGAAATCTATTGCATTTATATACTCTAACAGTGAAGCAGCAGAAAAAGAAATTAAGAAAACAATCCCATTTACAATTGCACTAAAAATAATAAAATATCTAGGAATAAACTTAACCAAGCAGGTGAAAGACGTGTACTCTAAAACTATAAAATATCGATGAAAGAAATTGAAGAAATTGACACAAATGGAAAGTATTCCATGCTCATGGATTGAAAGAAAAAATATTGTTAAAATGTCCATAATACCCAAAGCAATCTACAGATTTAATACAATTCCTATCAAAAAATACCAACAATGTTTTTTCACAGAAACTAGAACAAATAATCCTAAAATTTGTATGCAACCCAAAAGACCGCAAAAAAGCAATCTTGCAGAAGAAAAACAAAAATTGAGGCATCACATTCCAGATTTCAAGTTGTACTGCAAAGGTGTAGTAATGAAAACAGTATGATATTGTCATAAAAATAGACACATAGATCAATAGAACAGAATAGAGACCAGAAATAAACCTGCAATTATATAGTTAATTAATTTTCAACAAAGGAGGCAAGAATATACAATGGGAAAAGGTCTCTTTAACAAATGGTACTGGGAAAACTAGACAGCTACATAGAAAAGGATGAAACTGGACCACTTTCTCACAACATACACAAAAATAAACTGAAAATGGATTAAGGACCTAACCATGAGACCTGAAACCATAAAAATCCTAGAAGAGAGCACAGCAGTAATTTCTCTGACATTGGCCATAACATCTTTCTAGATATATCTCCTGAGCCAAGGAAAACAAAAGCAAAAGTAAACTACTCAGACTACATCTAAATAAAAGACTTCTGCACAGCAAAGGAAATGATCAACAAAACTAAAAGGCAGCCTACTGAATGGGAGAAGATACTTGCAAATGACATATCCAATAAAGAGTTAGTATCCCTGATACGACTCAACACCCCAAAACCAAACAATCCAATTAAATTGGCAGAAAACATGAACAGCTATTTCTCCAAAGAATACATACATATGGCCAACAGACAGGTGAAAAGTTGCTCAACATCACTCATCATCAAGGAAATGCAAATCAAAACTATAATGCGAATCATCTCATACCTGTCAAATGGCTATTATCAAAAACACAAGAAACAAGTGTTGGCGAGGATGTGAGGGGAAAAAAACCCTTTGTGCAAAGGATGTGGGAATACAAACTGGTGCAGCCAATGTGGAAAACAGTATGGAAGTTCCTCAAAAAATAAAAAATAGAACTACCTACTATCCAGTAATTGCACTACTGGGTATTTACCCAAAGAATACAAAAACACTAATTTGAAAGGACTTATGCACCCCTCTGTTTATTTCAGCATTTTTTACAAGTTTTTACAATTATGGAAGCAACCCAGGTGTCCATCAGTAGACGATTGGGTAAAGAAGAGGTTGTATATATACACAAGGGAATATTATTCAGTCATAAAAAAGAATGAAATCTTGCCATTTGCAAGGACATAGATAGAGTTAGATGCTAAGCAAAATAAGTCAGAGAAAGACAAATACCATATGATTTCACTCATATGTGAAACAATGCTCATATGATTTCACTCATATGTGAGAACACATGAACAAAGGTTAAGAGAGAGAGAGAGATCAAGAAACAGACTCTTAAATATAGAGAATAAACTTATAGTTACCAGAGGAGAGGTGAGTGGGGGGATGGGTGAAATAGGTGATGGAGATTAAGGAGTGCACTTGTCATGATGAGCACCAGGTATGGAATTGTTTAATCATGATATTGTACAGATGAAACTAATATAACACTGTATGTTAACTGAATTAAAATAAATTTTAAAAGTATAATAAAATGAAATTTAATTTAATTTAAAGAGTAAACCAATTTATTCAACTAACAGTGTATGAAAGTGCCAGAGTGTCCATTTTTATAAACATTAAAGACTTTAATGAATGTATGTTTTCTCTTAGATTTTTTTATTGCTTTGTTTTTTGCATTTCAACCCTTAAATTTATTTGAAATTTACTTTGGTATCATATGTGAGGAAGATGCTTAACTTTGTTTTTATTGAAATAGCTATCCAGTTATCCCAGCATCAATTACTAAATAATCTACATTAAGCAGTCTTACCCCAGACATGGTATTTATAACACAATATTTATATTCCTGTCAGTTACCATGGTTGACCAAATCACAGTTATCAAGAGCAGGGTCTCATAGAAAACAGGGAATTTCTTGGGAAAACATGGCATAAAAATAAAAATTACAATAAATATATATTCTAGGAAACAGAATCCAATTTTAAACCAAATCAGTTTGGGTTGGTAAAGTATCACCGTTTAACAATATAGGAAGTTGTTCCATAACACATACTGAGTGCCAGGCATTATTCTAATAATTTTTCATGTATTAGATGCCTCATAATAGGCCTATGAGGTAGGCATGGTAGTTATCCCTGTTTTATAGCTGATGAAAATTAAGATGCACAGAGGTTATGTAATGGAAATACACTGATCCATTTTGGGACTATCTGTTTAATTTTATTAATCTTTCAGGCTCTATAGCTCAGTTGTCATTTCCAAAGCTCTAAAATAAACTTGATACCTGGTAGGGTTAGTTTCCTCTCATAACTCTTCTTCAAAAATTCCTAACTAATCTTATATGAATGTTCTTCTAGGTAGATTTTTTAAATAATTTTTAAATGTTTATTTATTTATTTTGAGAGAGAGAGAGCACACCCACTCAGGCGCAGAATCAGGGGAGGGGCAGAGAGAGAGGGAGAGAGAATCTCAAGCAGGCGCCACACTGTCAGGGCAGAGCCCTACATGGGGCTGGATCTCACCAACCGTGAGATTATGACCTGAGCCAAAACCAAAAGTTGGACACTTAACCAACTGAGCCACCCAGGCACCCTTAAATAATTTTTTTCAAGTCACAAAAAATCCATTAGAATTATTATGAGATTGGATTAAATTATTATTCCAATTTCCACTAAATTAATCCATTGACACAATGGAAACTTCCTGTCCAGGTTTTATTTTTTCCCTTTGATTAGGTCTTTATTTCCCTCAGTAGAATTTATAGTTTTGTCACATAAGCCCTGCACAATCCTTATTAAGATTGTTCCTAAGTATTTATATACATTTTTTATTCTCTGGCTTATTTCTCATTATACTATTTAATTAGTTAATGTTAATAGAGAAAAATTATTTTTTTAGTATTTATAGTTTATCTGACCTCTACTGATGCTTTTATTAGTTTGTGTGTTCTTCTCATTTCCTAGACAATCATATACTCTGTAGATAATTTTATCTTTCCAATAATTATATGTTGTTATTTCTATTTTGCGTTATATTGGATAGAGCTTCAAGAACAATTAAAGTGCTTTTATAAATGGTATGTGGTTCAGCCATATTATCCCCAAAAGCCTTCACATACTCAAGAAGGCAAATTCAACTGTTAGTTAAATATTTAAAAAAAAAATTAAAATAAATAAATAAATAAATATTTAACGCGTGACTACTTTTGCTGGTTTACGTTATCTCCAAGGTATAACACCTGTATTATTATATATTGATCATTACGTTTCTGCACCTTCATTAGGTGTGATCATTTTATGTACATGGTATAAAACGTGTAATGTAAATTTCATATTCCAAATAATCACAGCACTTATAATGTTTGCATCCTTGTTTTCATGGTAAATTATCAACTGAACTTAAATGTATTTGATGTCAAATGCTGGCTCATAAACATACTTTTCATATATAATGTTTCTATGGAAAATAACAGTCTGCGTTTTGACCATCCACTTTATTTTGGTTTCCAAGATCATATTCCAAGCAAAAAGCAGGAGCTATGCAGATAAAGTTAGCTCTAGATATTAAAAGGCTTCTATAAACTGTTGGATTTGCAGAGTATGTTGGTATTGGAATAGTGAACTAGGGGCCAAGTTGAAGGATCTTACAAGTAGGAGAGTCACAAATATTTCAAACCATGAAGGCCAAACACAATAATATAGCTAACAAAGAAACTCTCCCAGGACCTATAATGACCATTGTATACATTAAATGTGAACTCAAAAGAGAGTTTACCAAACTGTTCAGACCGTGGTTAGGCAGTTTCTGCAGGTTGCTTAATCAAGGCCATGCAGAGTAAATGGTGTACAAATTGACACTTCCTGATCCCTGGTTTTGTGAGGGTGATTCCTCACCCCCAAATCCTGGAACATATTTTAATTTAATAATCAAATTCTATTAAGGTGGCTTCAACTTAACTCCTTTGTTCTTCGCCTTGAGCAATTAGTGTCCCATGTGGCACCCCAAATCCATCCCAAAACCCTCACCTCTCCTTTTGTGCTTTTTTTGTGACAGAAACACAAGCAGCTCCTGGTGTAGGAGGTGGAGCTGGAAGCTGGTTTGGAGGGCAGTGTTCCAGGTCAGCTGGAGTTGGCAATCCCTGCCCAGGCAAAGTGAGTTCTGCCATGGATCCCGATGGACCTCTGAGCTGTGGGCTGTATCATCTCTCTGAAGCACTGATGGACATACACTCTTTGGTTGCCCTCAGCTCTCCCAGACACAAAATAGCAAATAGTATTTATCTCCTAAGAAGGTAGAGAGGATGGCTGCCTATAGCTATGAAGTAAGAGATGCAAGAAAAGCCCCTCTAAATGCCTAAGACTGGCCAATCTCCATGCTGACCTGTTTTCAGTTGTTACTTATACTCTCCACATACAAGGGGTTTACAGAAACTTTAGCAGTGAATTTTGGCCAAAGGGACTATGGTCAAGGGGATCAAAGTTCCTTATTTTATTTCTCTGGTAACCAAGAGCGTGTTTCATTCTATGAGCACAGCCATTTACCCTTGGAAAGTGATTCGTTAATGGCAAATGGTCGATGTGCCAAGATCTGTGAAAAGTCTGAAATTATTTCATGGATGCTGGAAGAAGGCACCCGACTTCTAGGCCAGAGACAAAGGACTTTACCACTCAGAGCACAGAAGGCAGCATGAACTTCAGGCGCATGTCAGTTTCCCTGCTCCCCAGCCCTGCAGAGCATCCTGGAGGGATGCTGAACATGCAGATTTGCATTACAGCTGAGAATTCCAAGTTTAACGAACGCTATCTTTTATAATAGGCTGCAAGCAAACCTGTCCAAGTTTTGTCTCCAAGTAGAAATTTTCTTTATTATATCAGGCAGTAAACAAATCTGCCCCCCACTCTGTAGGGAGACAATATCTTATTCTTCTAATACCGTTCACTACACAAAAATCCTTGAAAAGATAATCCACAATAATCATTATGTTATATACCTAAAACTAATACCACGTGATAGGTCAGCTATACTACAATTAGAAAGAAAGAAAGAAAGAAAGAAAGAAAGAAAGAAAGAAAGAAAGAAAGAAAGGAAGGAAGGAAGGAAGGAAGGAAGGAAGGAAGGAAGAAATGAAAGAAGAGACATAAATACAAATCCTTTGGGGGAAAAAAAAGATAATCCAGAACAAAGACAATCAGTGCCTCTACATGCAAAATGTGAAGAAATGTTAGAGACCTGTCTTAGTCTATTCAAGCTACTATAACAAAAATACCATACTGGTTGGCTTAAACAACAAACATTTATTTCTCATAGGTCTGGAGGCTGGGAAGTTT
Source organism: Neofelis nebulosa (assembly GCF_028018385.1). Lineage (NCBI taxonomy): Eukaryota > Metazoa > Chordata > Mammalia > Carnivora > Felidae > Neofelis > Neofelis nebulosa. Next base: position 91,931,290 of record NC_080785.1, read on the forward strand.
AAGATCAAGGTGCCAGCAGATTCAGTGTCTGGTAAAGGCCCACTTCCTGGTTCACTGATGGCCATCTTTTCACTGCATTCTTATATGGTGGAAGGGGTGAGGGAGGTCTCTGGGGTCTCATGTATAATTTACTAATTCCATTCATAATGGCTCCATCCTCCTGAATAATCACCTCCTAAAAGCCCACGTCCGAATATCATTACACTAGGAATTAAGGTTTAAACATGAATTTGGGCGAGGGTGGCACAAGGCTTCAGGCTATAGCAAAACCTAGGAAGAATTGTCTCTGCATGCAACTCTATTTATCAAGCCTTCAGAGAAAATACAAGGAACCTTGATCTTTTATAATGGGCTGAGTCTATCTATATACTCACCGCTGATATCTTATCTCACATTGAATGGTATAAGGAAAAGGAGTATTTTCTCTCTCTTCATAAGAGAGTTTTCAAAAGAGAACCATAGTTTGATTTGGGAGGGAATAAGGTACATGATGCCAGCAATGTACTGTTCTCCTTTTTGCCATTCTCCATCTCAGGGCCTTGCAGCATTATAAGCCCAGCTGTTAACCACATGCAATCACTTGAGCCACAAAGAGTGTGAGAATAAAAATATTAGCATTATTTCCATGGCACTGGAGTCACATGGTTATTATAGAAATAACCAACTTCAGCATATTACAATATTTATTTTGTTCTTGAATGCTGTAACACCCTAGGGGGAAAATTATCTTTATTTGAAAAGGGTTTAAAATGAAAGTAACCATTATATATATATATATATATATATATATATATATATATATACACACACACACATGTTGGGAAATGGTGAAAAATGAATTTGTTGAAATCATGTGGAAGGGAAGAAGGAATCAATTAAAAACAGAAATCTAAAAACAAAGAGAGAGAGAACCACAGTATGGTGATCATACTATGAAAATGGGTATCAGGGATCCACATAAAAAATGTTTCTAGGGGAGCTTGGGTGGCTCAGGTCATGACCTCATGGTCCGTGAGTTGGAGCCCCGCGTCGCCTCTGTGCTGACAGCTCAGAGCCTGGAACCTGCTTCAGATTCTGTGTCTCCCTCTCTCTCTGTCCCTCCCCTGCTTGCACTCTGTCTCTCTCTGTGTGTCTCTCTCAAAAGTAAATAAACATTTAAAAAAATGTTTCTAAAGTTCAAGATATAGTATGTCATCAGCTAATTCCACTTTTGACTGAGGAAATATGGTTCTGAACAATTGTCTTCAATTTTTAACAATTTTGAATTATTATTCGCCTTTGTGATGAAATGGAAATAATAATCAGACTGGGAAGTCAGGGCACATTATTGGATGTCTTCCCAGAATGACTTGGGCCTTAGTTTCCCCATCAATAAAATGAAAGACCACACAATCTGTGTCAAGTTTTCCTGCTCTCAAATGCTAGTGTACTTGTCAGAGAAGGGAATTTATTTTAAGTTTATTTATTTATTTTGAGAGACAGGAGGTGGGGCAGAGAGAGAGAGGGAGAGAGAAAATCCCAAGCAGGCTCTGTGCTGACAAACCATGAATTCATGACCTGAGCCAAAATCAAGGGTCAGATGCTCAACTGACTGAGCCACCCAGGCACCCCTCAGAGAAAGGAATTTAATTCATTTTAATATATTCCCATTATTAATTGCTGCGTACTCATATGCCTAAATGAACTATGCATACCTGAAAAAATATCATGAAGAAAATCACAACCTAAGTTGGTAAAATCCAGATAAGGTGAATGAATTCACACGAATTCTTAGAGCTTATGTACTTCCTATTTAATGCTGCATGTGCATGTCTTTTTTTGTCAGTATACCTTTAGAGGACTCTCCACCCTGTCCCCAGTACAAAAATCATCCCTTGAGAATCCAATGATTAAGAAAACACAGAACACAAAAGAACGAGTATGAATTCCATAATGCTTTTAAAATTAAAACCTATTTCATTTATTGCATATATTTTAAAAATAGTAAATAATTCACATTATTAATGTGAACACAGTATGTGAGGTGTATATGATCTCAAAGAATCACTGCAGTAACCATTGCCTTTTTCTTCTCACCAACCCCACCACTAAGGGTCTTCAGTCTATATGCCAGGACCTACTCCTCCACAACATGCCATCATAGACTAATTTTAGAGATAAAGAGACTTCAAGAAATACTTTTATTTTACAGACTGTTAGAAATAGAGTATCAGAAAATTATCAGTAGCAAAACCAAAGGTAGAAGGCTGGTGTCTTGATTTCTTATCTCATTCCTATTCTGGAACATTACCAGTCGTCTCTGGGTAGTAAGTGCTGTTGGTGCCCTACCCAGATCCCATTTACCTGGACAATTCTTTCATCTTTCAACTGCTGTTGAGTATTAGCTGCAAACAGACCGCAGATGTATCCCTGGCCTGAGAATTGCCTCCAATTGACCACAGATGTACCCCTGGCCTGAGAATTGCCTCCAATTGCCTTGCATGGAAATGTCTATCAGAGCTATGCTTGACCACCTCACACACACACACACACACACACACACACACACACCTATGGACACCCCACAGGCAATAATGGAATGATATAGGGGCACAAAAGACCCATCTCCCTTGTCTCCAGGCAGGACAACTCTGTGATACCAGTCATGCTCCAGAATTCAGTGGGGTTAGGTTGAGGTTAAACGTTAGCTGAACCTTCATCTTTGCCTAGCTTCTTCCCCTCCCCTATCCTGCTTCCCTTACTTCTCTACAAGCTTCTTCTGAGAGTACTCTGTCAGGTGATTCATTAATCACCTACACAAAATACCCATTTCAGGCTCTGCTTCTAGAGAACATGACCTAAGACACTCTTCTTCAAGAGCTCCAGAAATAGAGCTGACAACCCTGCAAAGCATGCCATTCTGTTTTGGGACAGTTTGATCATTAGAAAGTTTTTTGATTATGATTATGATTCTGGTGATTATCTTATCACATCTGCCTCCATAATTTCCACCAATGAATCTATAGAGGATGAGTCTCATTCCTGTTCCACATGACAAGTCCTCATATTTGAAAGGGGAAAAAATATTATGTTCTGCTCAAATCTTGTTTTCTAGGCTGTGAGAAAAAAAGAGTCATTTATTTTTTTTTAAATCACCAAATGATATTTTAACTCAGGGTAATGTCTCTCTGACAACAAAATCACATGAATCAGAATAATGGAAAATCTACCAGAAGAAAATTTGAAGAAGGCTATGTTCATATCCACTGGTTGGTGGGGTTGCAAGGATTTTGGAGAGACCAACCCAGTACAAGAATGAGGAGAAGATCAAATCTCAGGAAACAAACCAAATCAGATATAAACCACTTCAAATCAGACACTGCGTGAGACTGCAGAGATCCCATGGAAGAGAAACCTTCTCAAGAGGACATCTCATAGAAGTAGGTCAGGAAGAAAGTCTAGGACTCAAATGTGTATATGTCAATGCACACAGCACATATATATTTAAGATTTTTAGATAAGGAAAGGTAAATTCTGTCTCAGAGTAAATCTCAAGATTTATTGATGAGATGCCTGCCTGAAATACAACAATAGAAGACCATAGTATGTCTTGTTCAAAGGGAAAATGTTTCATTGAAAGGATAGTATAGGAAAACTGTATCGAGAATGTATATTGGGATACCTGGGTAGCTCAGTCAGTTGAGCATCTGACTCCTGACTTTGGTCATGGTCCCAGGGTCATGAGATTGAGCACCGCATCAGGCTCCATACTGAGCATGGAGCCTGCTTAAGACTCTGTCCTCCTCTCCTGCTCATTCTCTCTCACACACAAAAAAGAGAATGTGTACAGTTTTCCTATCCTATCTTTTCAATGAAACATTTCCTTTTGAACAAGACATACTATATTATTGCTATACTCTAGACATGCATCTCATAAAAGAAAAGAATGCATACATTCCTATGAAAAAGTATACTTGAAGCTTTTGCTTGAACTGGGAAGAGAAATCACTAGGTGGCTTCTCAGAGTCTTCTGAACCCAAGATTCAATAAAGGTTAAATGGTGTGAAAGGGATTCCTGAGAATCATTGAGTCTTAAAGCTACAGGAAAACTTGAAGCCATCAACATTTGAGTTTAAAAAGTTGTAGTCTAAAGCCTAATTCACCTATTTTAATTCTATTAGAAACGTATGAAACCTTTGGAGCACTTCCCTTCTTTTTCTTTGATTTATTCTTAGAGTGTTTTCTTGGAGGTAGAGCAGGCATCAACATCCCTGTTTTACTGACCAGAAAATGGAAGTGATTCCAAAGTGAACGCAAGGCCAGGCAGGATGGAAAGTCCATTCCTGCAGGCATCTGATAATCTTTCTATAACATCACTGTTTATCGCAATGGATCTTGCCAAGATTTTCTAAAATCAAATAAACAAAACAAAAATTAATTTTGATTCTCTTTAAAGCACATATATATATAAGATATATATGATATAAAACAGATATATATATATATATATGATATATCATATATATATATGATCTGTATAAGAAACACATTCAAGAAAAAAACTGATAGGGAGTTACAACTCCAAAAAAGACTAGAAGTCAATATTTATTTAAGGCTTCAGTTATTCAATACCATCTTGTCAGACATTTAATCATGTGACTTGGATCTCCATCCATATGGTTCTGTGCAAATTCATTAGCAGCAAGTAAATAAGAGCTGTGTTTAAATGTGATTTTGAAAAGGCAGTCCTGGCAAGCCAGACCAGCACCAAAATTCCAGGACTGCCTTTGCAAAAGAGCTCTGTACTGGAAATCCAGGATCATATTCTAGCCTGGCTCTGCCACTGAGACATGGGACCTTGGGCAAATCAAGTAAACACCTTACTTCTTGGTTTCTAAAATTAAAAAGGTTTTCAACTAACTGATCTCTAATGGTTCTTCCAACTTGCAACACCTCTAAGTCATTGCCTGTCAGGAACCTTGACTTACTTGTGATGGCCCTTCCCTCTTCCACAGCCCATGGCCTGGTTTAGTTTATAATCCTCTTGATTTGTGGTGTTTTATAGCCAGGTCACATCAGCAGGAACTTCACATGTATGTTTAACCTGATTTCAGCAACATTTTTAATCTAATAAGCTTAACCAAGCAATTATTTTTTGATTAGCACAATTTGGGATAAAATTTTTAAAAAGAATATAACTTTATAACTTTTTGACTATACTACTATTTTAGTTTAGCATTATGCTCCTTCTTCCCTCCTCCCCCCTTCACCCATATTCAGCAATGTTAAAATATGCTGTCACACTCATGGGGATTTAATGCCAGGTTTCATATTCTGGCACCCATAAATAGCCACGGTTCCAATCTGAGAAATACATAGATGTATCTCAAGTCTATCTACTGGTTCTTGGCTGGTAGCTTCTCAAATATCTCTATTTCCTCCAACCCTTGACACTCACTACCAAGCAATGGGTAGGTTTCTAGTGAGATTAACTGCTGGTTAATGATATGTTGTGTGCTTGGTTGAAATAAAATAACCTAGATGAAAATAAAGCCCCTTACGATTCTCCACCCCATCCCCTGGTTGCTCCACCACCTGGCTCAGTGGGCCTGAGCTGACAGCCCTCACTGGCCTCTTACAGAGGACCCAGCTGAGTCTCAGCTCCTCACTCTCCTGGGGCCTCCCATGCCCCCCAGTAGTTTCCTGATGATGTCTCTGACACCCAGGCCACCGTAGTGGCTGGAGCTGTTCTCACTGCACTGACCTAACTCCCCCAAAGACCCCACACACCCATTGTCCACAGTCCCTCTGGGAGCAGAGTGGGTCCCTGATCCACTGGGATCTGTTGACAAAAAACAAAAACAAAAACAAAAAAAAACAAAACCAGTATTGGTTTACAAAAAAACAATGTCTGTAATTAAATACATGTTACTAACCTTGAACTTTTAGTTTCTTAAAAGAAAAACAAACCAAAAATAGAGAAAGTATATTCATTTCATTCATTACATCCAGTTCTCCACCAACAAGAATATTCAAGTTTTACTACCCAATTGGATGCTCAAATTAGGACATCTTTCTATGGAAAATTTTCATAATGTCATGACCTAGTATAGTTATTTTTTTTCACATTTTGATTTGCTACCATAAACACAAATAAAAATTAAGTAGTCAGAAATTTTATCACCTCATAATAATTTAAGTAGCCAATGACTGTATAACTTGCTTATTTTTATATTTGATATAAGGCTTTCTAAGTATGTAGTAATCTATCATTGTGGTTTTTTTGGGGATGGATTTAACAAGTCTCAGTGACAAATTTTTGGCAGGGAGGGACTTCAGATGGGAGGGAAGCCCAAGAATGCTTACTTTGCTGCCTTTCTTTATTCACTGTAAATATTTCAGTTAAAAGAAAGTCATATAAGAGCAGGTGGTTGGATCTTTCAGTTTCAAAGAAGAAAGCAGTTTTGCTTTTATCACCCATCCTATCAGTGGCTACCTAACCTTGCTTTCTGATGTTGTGCAGGGAAGGGATAGTTTTAGATACCAAGTTCTTACACATGCTCACTGTTTTCATCCTTTGATCCCTCACCTCTCTGCTGCTTTGTGATGTCAATACACCTCAAAGCCTTGACTCAAATGGTGTCAAAACATAAAGACACACACAGTGTTGAATCAGTTCATGAATCCTCAAAATGAAAGTTATTCTATCCTAGCCATGTGTCCACCAGCCATTTGTGACAGAGTAGTGAATAACAGGGCAGGGAGGTGAATCATGGCCACACTGAGAGTTCCCTTGTCTATTCTATTAGCTATTTCTTTTTTTTTCTTTTAAGTTTATTTATTAACAGAAAGAGAGAGAGAGAGACAGAGAGAGAGAGAGAGAGAGAGAGAGAGAGAGAGTGTGTGTGTGTGTGTGTGTGTGTGTGTGTGAGCAGGGGAGGAGCAGAGAAAGAGGGAGGGAGAGAATCCCAAGCAAGCCCTGTGCTGCCAGCACAGAGTCCCAAGACTGTGAGATCATGACCTGAGCCAAAATCAAGAGTCAGACACTTAACTGACTGAGACACCCAGGTACCCCTTACCTGTTTCTGAAGAATTGTAGCGATCTGAGTTGAAAGTGTGACCAGAAAGTATTCAGATGGACTTTTTCTCACCTACAACACAACAGACTATACAGTCAACCAGCTTCAAAGTAGTCTGTTTATTTAACAGAGTAAGTACATTTCTAAAATTTATTTCCACCAGTTACAGAAAATAATTAACTTTATTATAGTCACTGCCCATGTTGCCTGTGTCTGATCCTTTTTTCCTTATTTCCTCTTCTCTCATCCCTTTGTTGCACTAAATTGACCTTATCACTCCCTTTGTCCTGCCTTGTCCTCCCTCCCCTACTGCGCATCCCTAAGGGTTTGTCCCAGGGCTGAGTAATAATCCAAGCAGGTTCCTGGGACTCCAAATTTAGGGAGGGGTCAGGAAAGCCTTACACAAAGAACCCAGAAAGATTAAGTGGTTCCTTTAAATTCATCCATATAGTCCAGGTGGATGAAGTAATTGACTGACAAGCATAAACATAAAATGTTAAAGTTCAGATCTCTATGAAACTGTCACTTCTGTAAAAGAAGTACCTTCTTTTCAACAATTTGTTCACTATGCATTTGTTCTGCCAATCTTTCCATTTTTCATGATTTCACCTTTCCATTGTTTTCCCGAGCTTGGCTAAACCTCATCACTTAATATATCCAATAAATTGAAGTAAGTTCAATTGTCCATCTTTGTATTTGCTGAGGAAATCCAAGATAAAAGAAGAAATTCACTAACACCAGAAACCAAACTAAGGAAGTATACTACTAATTAGACTGAAAACCAAAGCGACCTTCTACAAGTTAGATGCAACAATTATAAAGCCAGACACAGGGATACAAACCGCACAGTTTGAGGGCTACACTCCTCTTTCGTGCTAATTCTCTGTCCATGTTTTAGATGCTGACTGGGACCAATGTGGGCTTTTACGAAACTTCAAATATTATTCATGTATGTAAATAACGTTCTGTAAATATAAAAATCAGCAATACTTTTTTGCTAATACCTCACTCTTCCCAAGAAGTGTTCCTATAACAAATAAATGATCCGAGAAGTTTTTATTTTCCTCTCACCCTAAATTCTGGCCTATTATTCTGTGGGACAGTGATCAGTTACTAAGCCAGCAGGGACACTAGACTGTCATAGATGAAACCTGTCACCGCTGCAACTTCAGACTATAGCAACTCTATCAAGGGACAAGGACACATGTGTTTGTAAAGGCATTTTTAAAATATTTTTCTTTTTTACATTTATTGATTTATTTTGAGAGAGACAGTGCAGAGCCTGATGCAGGGCTGGAACTCATGAAACCCCTAGATCATGACCTGAGCTGAAACCAAGTGTCAGAAGCTTAACCACCTGAGTTACCCAGGTGCACCTTAAAGGTATTTTTTAAAAGCATCTTTTGACATGGACAGACCTCAACTTGCACAGAATCTGATGGGGCCTGTCGAATGAAAACCAGGTCTCCCTGCCCTGCAACCTCTTCACATTAATGCCCCCCAATTCTTTTACATAATGGGCTTTCATGGAGGGGGAGGTAGCATCTATCAGTCAGTACTTTATAAAAGCAACAAAGGAGTACTCACTGAATTGTGTTTAGGAATAAACCATGCTTAGCTCACTTAACAAACAAATCACACACCAATCTTCATACCATTGCTTTCAAGTGGCATCCAGGTAAAATTGCAGAGTGATTCTGGTGTTAATTAGCTAAGTCCTAGCCAAGTCCACCATCCCCTTTTGCCAGTCCATTCTCTTTTGTTGCCTAGTTCTGAGTAACCTACCATTCATCCATTCACCAAATATTTGCTGAGCACATATTAGGTGTTGACAGTGTTCTAGACTCAGGGAAGAAAAGAAGCAGCAATAAACATCACGGAGCTTGCATTCTGCTGGGTGACACACAGAATGACCAAAAAACATAATACAAAAGTACATCACATAGTATATGAGAATGTAAAACATGCCATAGAAAGAAACGCAGCAGGGTGAAGGAGAGCTGGGATGCTGGGCAGGGTCTCCAACTTTAAACAAGGAGGCCAGGGAGGCCTCACCAAGAAGTTGACATCTGAGCAAAGATTGAAGGCATAACATTACTTAAAGGAAGGGCAGTTCAGGCAGAGGGAACACCCAGGGCTGAGGCTAAGAGGCAGGGTGCGTTCTTGGTGTGTTCAAGGAAGAGGAGAGAGAAAAGCCTGAGAGAAGAAGGAACACCAGGGAAGAGGAGGAGGGATGGTCAGGAAAGTCATGGTGGTGGTTCCCAGATCTGGTAGGGCCTCGTAAGGACTTGGACTTTTGCTCCAAATGGAGCGGAGAGCCATTGTAGGGTTTCAGGAGAGGGGGCACTAACCTGGCTGAAGTGTCACACAAATCCTTCTGGCCACTGCCTTGGAAATAGACTGCAGGGATGGAGGCTAGGCATAGACTGAGGCCATCATCGGGGTGATAGTGGTGGGTGCCAGGTGGTCATGGTGGGTACAGTGAGAAGGCAACAAACTCCAGACACACTCTGAAGGGAGGCTCGGCACAAGTCCCTGTTAGCTGTGAGGGGAAGGATACTGAGTCTGGGGTGGCCCGACCCAATGAAGGATGGAGCAGTAGGAGAGAGGGTGAGATCGGGGCTGCAGTTTTGGATATGGTGAGTTGGGACATATTAGATATCCAAGTGGGGAAGCTGAGGAAGTCAATGCATATCAGCCTATAGTCCAAAGGAAAGATTCAGGCTGGAGACATTAACTTGATTTAGGTCATACCTAAATCCATGACACTGGCTGAGATCAGCCGAAGTAAGTGTAGATGGAGAAGACAAGAGGCCCAAAGTCAAAGCCCTGGGCATTGCAGAAGCTGAGAGAAGAAGAGGTGCCAGCAAAGGACACTGAGAAAAGTGGGCCAATGATACAAGCAGAAAACAGCAGAGCATCCTGGAAGCCAAGGGAAGAAAGTTGTTTCCAAAAGGAGAGAGTGATCAACTGTGTCAATTGTCACTAATAAATCATATAAAATGAAGACTAAAATGGGCCATTAGACACCACAACTTGAAGGTCTTTGGTAATCTTGACATGAGAACTTTGGGGAGGGGTACATAAACTCAATGGGATAGAACTTAAGAGAATGGAAAGAGAGGAACTGGAGAAAGTAGGTATAGACAATTCTAGAACCATGCTATGAAAAGCAGCAGAGATATTAGAGCTTGGGAGAGAGCTCCTGGAAGATGTGGGGTCAAGAAAGTTTTTTAAAATACAATTAATATGAGAGAAATGCGAATATGTTTGTGTGGTGAGAGCAAGGACCCAATAGAGAGGAGGAAGTTGATGATATAGGAGAGAGTATGCTTGCCAAACAGCAATTAAGAGCCAACTTAGGGTTTATGTTCATGAATTTAAAATGAGAAGAGTCAGCATGGTTATTCTTCTCCAGCCACATTCGCCTTCATGGGATCAAACACCAAGTAGGTGGAGAGCTCGATTTTACCAGGGTTGTGGTTTAACCAAGAAAGTCAACAAAGTGAGAACTACAAGGAAGCAAGCAAAGGAGCAGTCTTAATGAGATATTGGGGTATTGGCACTAGATATGGAGGGAGGGGAAGGCATTAGGGAAGCATACAAGATAAGATTACAGGTCCTAGTGGTGTTGAAAGATTGCTGGAGATGGAGTATGTTATGGGTTTAATTTGTGTTCCTTTCAAAATCTATATATTTTTTTAATGTTTATTTATTTTTGAGAAAGAGAGCATAAGTGAGGGAGGGGCAAAGAGAGACGGAGACACAGAATCCGAAGAAGGCTCTGGCTCAGAGCCAGATGCAAGGGCTCGAACCCATGCACCATGAGATCATGAGCTGAGCCGAATTCGGGCGCTTAACTGACTGAGCCACCCAGGAGCCCCTCAAAATCTATATGAAGTCCTAGTACCTCCACACATGACTTTACTTGTAAATACAGCTACTACAGATATAATTAGTTACATTAAGATGAGGTCATATTGGAGTATGGTGAGTCCCTAAATCCAGTATGACCGATGTCTTTATAGAAATGGGAGATTTGGACACAGATACACACATAGGGAGAAGGCCATGTAAAGATGAAGGCAGAGATTGGAGTGATGTGTCTATAAGCCAAGGAACACCAAAGATGGCCAACGAACCACAAGAAGAAGACAGGGAAGAGGCATGGAACAGATTCTCCCTTGCAGCCCTCAGAAGAACTCACTGACCCAACACCTTGATCTTGGACTTCTAGCCTCCAGCACCTATGAGAATACATGCCTCTTGCTTAAGTCCCCCAGTCTATGGTACCCTGTTACATAGTCCTAGCAAACAGGATGCTACAGGGAATGCATTCGATGGGAGGGAGAGTCAGAGAATGGGACCAGCACTTTGCAATCACAGATGGAATACAGGATAGGCAATGACAGGGTCTGGTATGACCTTGGGAGTGACAATTCAGCCCACCCAGCCCCCAGACCCACCCCATCTCTAGAGGAGAGGATTGAAGATGGGCTTCCAAATCCTGCCCCAGAGCATCCCCCTGATTTGTTCCCTCACTGGGCTACACAATGAGGCCAATCCAGAGGTCACATTTCTTTTTCCTTCTCATCGATTTTTCCTTCCCCCAGGCTTGGCTTGAAGGACTGTTTCTTGATCAGAAGAAATCAATTCTAAGACATTAATAATTTGAATGCATAGATCAGGTCTAACCCCAAACATTTGTGGAAACTGAGGCAAGAATACCACAGAGGCCCAGAAACCATATGTCTACATATTTAGAAGTTATAAATCAAAGCTAAAGAGTTGCTGAATAAGACATGTTCTGTTCTCCTACCTCATAAATATGCCTTCAGAAGCACCTGGAACACCAGATGCCAAGAATGCTGGGGTACATGGCCCAAAGACTACACTCTGGGTCTGCCCAGAGCCTGGCCTCTGCTTGAGGCTTCTTCTGACTACTAGTAGACACTTCAGTTCACACAGCGGTGCTCCATTCACATCCCCTCAAACAGCTGCCCCCTAGCTCCACTGAGGCCTAAGGCTGTCCACAGCTGGGTACCCATTCTAGAGGTCAAACCTGGGTAAAAACCCATACAAAACCTAGGCATCAGCTCAGTGCCATTTGAGTGGAACATTCCAGGGGCCCATGGTCTAGAACGCTGGTCCTAGGCTGCAGGCTGGCATATTCCCTTGAGCCCACAGACTCCCCATCCCCCCTAAACCACAGACCTCATACTAGACCCTCTGGCCTGGATAGAAAAATGGTACTGCCACTAATTACTTAATTTTTATCTCAGCCACTTCAATGAGTATAATCTCAAAACATGGTCCAGAAGAAGCCTGTGAAAATATAAATTCCTGAATCCCAACCCAGACGTATAATCCAGATTGAGTTTTCAAACAGCTCAGGGTTGGAGCAAAGGATCCTGCTTTTCATACTGAGCCCATCAACTCCATCCTACAAAAGCTGGGCTCCTGAATGAACTGATAAACTGCTCTCTGTTCTAGAGACATTACTATCTCAATAACCCTGTTGGCCCTCCAGAAGCTGAGGCCAGACGCTTCAGGACAGTGTTAGATAAATACTGCATGCATCGTACTCTCCAATTCCAGGAAACCATTACTTAATTTCTGGCAAGTTGCAATGTAATTTGAGTGGGTTGCAGCTTCTTTATACCAGTTTCAATTAGCCAACATCCTGGGAACACCATGGTCTCTTGATGAAGATCCTTGAAATATGCATGGTTTCCCAATGGTAGTGGGGCAACTCTGTACTTTTAAATTCCTGTTACCCATTCCTTTCACCTACTATTCAGCAGCCAGTGGGTACCTTCTGTACTTACCACCCTCAGGATAGGATCATCCAGGCAGAACATAAACCGTGGATTATGAGCTAACTCTATAGCAGAGACCCTGTTCTGCAGGCCATGGCTTTCTATTGTGAGTGGCAGGTGTTTGAAAGAAAAGATTTCTCCTTTTTTTTTTCTTCTAAATACCAAAGGCTTAACTTTAAATCTCAAGGTCCAAACCCCAAGGATTCAGAGAACCTTATACCATAAACCATTTTTGGAAGAAAAATGTAAACGTAGATTAAAATTAGTTAAAAATTTAATAAATGGGGGGAAATCACAGAGGATATGACTAGAATTCACGTGTAAGACACTGAGACGGTCCCCAGCTCTCCATTCCCAATACCCTAAATGGGATGTGGGGGATAGCAAGTTTGATATTCAAATAGAAACCCCAGATCTGTTCATGGAGGGGTCTAAAAGAAAAGGGCCAGAGCCTAGCATCCTAGTGAGATGCAAGCTTCCTAGGGAAACCCTAAGCCCAACATGGCACATGAGTGATAGATGAGCAATGGCAGAAGCAAACAGCCAAGCAGATGGGCCTCAGAGAGCCCGCATACCCCAGCAGGGCACAAGAAATGGAATGAGAAGGAACTACATGCTGGGAGAGGGTACTTGGACCAGAAGGGGTCCCTGACAGAGGAGAACACAGAGTATATGAATGTCACAACTGAAGGCCACTAAGGGGCCAGCAATACCACTGTCCATGGGGCAAGAGGAGACAAGATGCCCAAGACTGGAGGGGATGAATCACACCTCAGCAGAGGCCAGCAGAGACAGAAGGTACCTTAGCCTGAATTTATCTTATTCCACTCCACCACCATGAAGAACAAGGAGGAAGGGAGTCTGAGTTCAACCTTGGAGCAACTGTCTCCTTTCTAAGTTTCCATGATCTACCACTGGGAGATTAGAACCAGAAAGCAAAGTTAAATTTCATGACAGAGCAATGATATTACATTTTTGCACATTGGGGTTACACAGTCTGACACCATAACATATGTAAAATACCAAGCCTGCCACAGTACCAACAAATCTCTTGGACCTAGTCTGTTCTGTGTATGCCTGTTTCTGGATAAGTGTGTGACAATTTTTGCCAGCTTCCTTTTGACAGGTCTCTTTCTTGACTCTCGGATTCTTGAATTCAGACTCTGGGCCCCCGTGCACCTTGCCTACCCACCCCAGCTAATACGCCAGATCCCCAGCACCACAAGCCTGGCAGTGTGCAAGTAGCCCAGACGGGCCACGCCACCCCACAGTGAATCCCGCCCCTAGGAGAGGGGAAGAGAAGGCACACACCAGTCTGACTGTGGCCCCAGCGGTGGGCTGGGGGCAGACATCAGGTCGGACTGCGGCCCCGCCCACCAACTCCAGTTATACACCACAGCACGGGGGAAGTGCCCTGCGGGTCCTCACCACTCCAGGGACTGTCCAAAATGACCAAACGGAAGAATTCCCCTCAGAAGAATCTCCAGGAAATAACAACAGCTAATGAACTGATCAAAAAGGATTTAAATAATATAACAGAAAGTGAATTTAGAATAATAGTCATAAAATTAATCGCTGGGCTTGAAAACAGTATAGAGGACAGCAGAGAATCTCTTGCCACAGAGATCAAGGGACTAAGGAACAGTCACGAGGAGCTGAAAAACGCTTTAAATGAAATGCAAAACAAAATGGAAACCACGACGGCTCGGATTGAAGAGGCAGAGGAGAGAATAGGTGAACTAGAAGATAAAGTTATGGAGAAAGAGGAAGCTGAAAGAAAGAGAGATAAAAAAATCCAGGAGTATGAGGGGAAAATTAGAGAACTAAGTGATACACTAAAAAGAAATAATATACGCATAATTGGTATTCCAGAGGAGGAAGAGAGAGGGAAAGGTGCTGAAGGGGTACTTGAAGAAATTATAGCTGAGAACTTCCCTGAACTGGGGAAGGAAAAAGGCATTGAAATCCAAGAGGCACAGAGAACTCCCTTCAGACGTAACTTGAATCGATCTTCTGCACGACATATCATAGTGAAACTGGCAAAATACAAGGATAAAGAGAAAATTCTGAAAGCAGCAAGGGATAAACGTGCCCTCACATATAAAGGGAGACCTATAAGACTCGTGACTGATCTCTCCTTTGAAACTTGGCAGGCCAGAAAGGCTTGGCACGATATCTTCAGTGTGCTAAACAGAAAAAATATGCAGCCGAGAATCCTTTATCCAGCAAGTCTGTCATTTAGAATAGAAGGAGAGATAAAGGTCTTCCCAAACAAACAAAAACTGAAGGAATTTGTCACCACGAAACCAGCCCTACAAGAGATCCTAAGGGGGATCCTGTGAGACAAAGTACCAGAGACATCACTACAAGCATAAAACATACAGACATCACAATGACTCTAAACCCGTATCTTTCTATAATAACACTGAATGTAAATGGATTAAATGCGCCAACCAAAAGACATAGGGTATCAGAATGGATAAAAAAACAAGACCCATCTATTTGCTGTCTACAAGAGACTCATTTTAGATCTGAGGACACCTTTAGATTGAGAGTGAGGGGATGGAGAACTATTTATCATGCTACTGGAAGCCAAAAGAAAGCTGGAGTAGCCATACTTATATCAGACAAACTAGACTTTAAATTAAAGGCTGTAACAAGAGATGAAGAAGGGCATTATATAATAATTACAGGGTCTATCCATCAGGAAGAGCTAACAATTATAAATGTCTATGCGCCAAATACCGGAGCCCCCAGATATATAAAACAGTTACTCATAAACATAAGCAACCTTATTGATAAGAATGTGGTCATTGCAGGGGACTTTAACACACCACTTACAGAAATGGATAGATCATCTAGACACACAGTCAATAAAGAAACAAGGGCCCTGAACGATACATTGGATCAGATGGACTTGACAGATATATTTAGAACTCTGCATCCCAAAGCAACAGAATATACTTTCTTCTCGAGTGCACATGGAACATTCTCCAAGATAGATCATATACTGGGTCACAAAACAGCCCTTCATAAGTTTACAAGAATTGAAATTATACCATGCATACTTTCAGACCACAATGCTATGAAGCTTGAAATCAACCACAGGAAAAAGTCTGGAAAACCTCCAAAAGCATGGAGGTTAAAGAACACCCTACTAACGAATGAGTGGGTCAACCAGGCAATTAGAGAAGAAATTAAAAAATATATGGAAACAAACGAAAATGAAAATACAACAATCCAAACGCTTTGGGACGCAGCGAAGGCAGTCCTGAGAGGAAAATACATTGCAATCCAGGCCTATCTCAAGAAACAAGAAAAATCCCAAATACAAAATCTAACAGCACACCTAAAGGAAATAGAGGCAGAACAGCAAAGGCAGCCTAAACCCAGCAGAAGAAGAGAAATCATAAAGATCAGAGCAGAAATAAACAATATAGAATCTAAAAAAACTGTAGAGCAGATCAACGAAACCAAGAGTTGGTTTTTTGAAAAAATAAACAAAATTGACAAACCTCTAGCCAGGCTTCTCAAAAAGAAAAGGGAGATGACCCAAATAGATAAAATCATGAATGAAAATGGAATGATTACAACCAATCCCTCAGAGATAAAAACAATTATCAGGGAATACTATGAAAAATTATATGCCAACAAATTGGACAACCTGGAAGAAATGGACAAATTCCTAAACACCCACACTCTTCCAAAACTCAATCAGGAGGAAATAGAAAGCTTGAACAGACCCATAACCAGCGAAGAAATTGAATCGGTTATCAAAAATCTCCCAACAAATAAGAGTCCAGGACCAGATGGCTTCCCAGGGGAGTTCTACCAGACGTTTAAAGCAGAGATAATACCTATCCTTCTCAAGCTATTCCAAGAAATAGAAAGGGAAGGGAAACTTCCAGACTCATTCTATGAAGCTAGTATTACTTTGGTTCCTAAACCAGACAGAGACCCAGTAAAAAAAAGAGAACTACAGGCCAATATCCCTGATGAATATGGATGCAAAAATTCTCAATAAGATACTAGCAAATCGAATTCAACAGCATATAAAAAGAATTATTCACCATGATCAAGTGGGATTCATTCCTGGGATGCAGGGCTGGTTCAACATTCGCAAATCGATCAACGTGATACATCACATTAACAAAAAAAAAGAGAAGAACCATATGATCCTGTCAATCGATGCAGAAAAGGCCTTTGACAAAATCCAGCACCCTTTCTTAATAAAAACCCTTGAGAAAGTCGGGATAGAAGGAACATACTTAAAGATCATAAAAGCCATTTATGAAAAGCCCACAGCTAACATCATCCTCAATGGGGAAAAACTGAGAGCTTTTTCCCTGAGATCAGGAACACGACAGGGATGCCCACTCTCACCGCTGCTGTTTAATATAGTGCTGGAAGTTCTAGCATCAGCAATCAGACAACAAAAGGAAATCAAAGGCATCCAAATTGGCAAAGATGAAGTCAAGCTTTCGCTTTTTGCAGATGACATGATATTATACATGGAAAATCCAATAGACTCCACCAAAAGTCTGCTAGAACTGATACATGAATTCAGCAAAGTTGCCGGATACAAAATCAATGTACAGAAATCAGTTGCATTCTTATACACTAACAATGAAGCAACAGAAAGACAAATAAAGAAACTGATCCCATTCACAATTGCACCAAGAAGCATAAAATACCTAGGAATAAATCTAACCAAAGATGTGAAAGATCTGTATGCTGAAAACTATAGAAAGCTTATGCAGGTAATTGAAGAAGATATAAAGAAATGGAAAGACATTCCCTGCTCATGGATTGGAAGAATAAATATTGTCAAAATGTCAATACTACCCAAAGCTATCTACACATTCAATGCAATCCCAATCAAAATTGCACCAGCATTCTTCTCGAAACTAGAACAAGCAATCCTAAAATTCATATGGAACCACAAAAGGCCCCGAATAGCCAAAGTAATTTTGAAGAAGACCAAAGCAGGAGGCATCACAATCCCAGACTTTAGCCTCTACTACAAAGCTGTCATCATCAAGACAGCATGGTATTGGCATAAAAACAGACACATAGACCAATGGAATCGAATAGAAACCCCAGAACTAGACCCACAAACGTATGGCCAACTCATTTTTGACAAAGCAGGAAAGAACATCCAATGGAAAAAAGACAGTCTCTTTAACAAATGGTGCTGGGAGAACTGGACAGCAACATGCAGAAGGTTGAAACTAGACCACTTTCTCACACCATTCACAAAAATAAACTCAAAATGGATAAAGGACCTGAATGTGAGACAGGAAACCATCAAAACCTTAGAGGAGAAAGCAGGAAAAGACCTCTCTGACCTCAGCCGTAGCAATCTCTTACTCGGCACATCCCCAAAGGCAAGGGAATTAAAAGCAAAAGTGAATTACTGGGACCTTATGAAGATAAAAAGCTTCTGCACAGCAAAGGAAACAACCAACAAAACTAAAAGGCAACCAACGGAATGGGAAAAGATATTTGCAAATGACACATCGGACAAAGGGCTAGTATCCAAAATCTATAAAGAGCTCATCAAACTCCACACCCGAAAAACAAATAACCCAGTGAAGAAATGGGCAGAAAACATGAATAGACACTTCTCTAAAGAAGACATCCGGATGGCCAACAGGCACATGAAAAGATGTTCAACGTCGCTCCTCATCAGGGAAATACAAATCAAAACCACACTCAGATACCACCTCACGCCAGTCAGAGTGGCCAAAATGAAGAAATCAGGAGACTATAGATGCTGGAGAGGATGTGGAGAGACGGGAACCCTCTTGCACTGTTGGTGGGAATGCAAATTGGTGCAGCCGCTCTGGAAAGCAGTGTGGAGGTTCCTCAAAAAATTAAAAATAGACCTACCCTATGACCCAGCAATAGCACTGCTAGGAATTTATCCAAGGGATACAGGAGTACTGATGCATAGGGGCACTTGTACCCCAATGTTTATAGCAGCACTCTCAACAATCACCAAATTATGGAAAGAGCCTAAATGTCCATCAACTGATGAATGGATAAAGAAATTGTGGTTTATATACACAATGGAATACTACGTGGCAATGAGAAAGAATGAAATATGGCCTTTTGTAGCAACGTGGATGGAACTGGAGAGTGTGATGCTAAGTGAAATAAGCCATACAGAGAAAGACAGATACCATATGGTTTCACTCTTATGTGGATCCTGAGAAACGTAACAGAAACCCATGGGGGAGGGGAAGGGAAAAAAAAAAAAAAAGAGGTTAGAGTGGGAGAGAGCCAAAGCATAAGAGACTGTTAAAAACTGAGAACAAACTGAGGGTTGTTGGGGGGTGGGAGGGAGGGCAGGGTGGGTGATGGGTATTGAGGAGGGCACCTTTTGGGATGAGCACTGGGTGTTGTATGGAAACCAATTTGACAGTAAATTTCATATATTAAAAAATAAATAAATTAATTAATTAATTAATTTAAAAAAATAAATAAATAAATAAAAATAAAAATAAAAAGGGGCAATCAAAGGGATACTTATGATGATTAAAATGTTCTGTATCTTGGCTATATCAAAAAAAAAAAATAGAATAGGAGAGATAAAGGTCTTCCCAAACAAACAAAAACTGAAGGAATTTGTCACCACTAAACCAGCCCTACAAGAGATCCTAAGGGGGATCCTGTGAGACAAAGTACCAGAGACATCACTACAAGCATAAAACATACAGACTCTGGGGATACACCCCATTTGAAGCCCCATAGGAGGCGCATCATACCTTACACATCCTCACACATGGTCCTCAAACATTCTCGAGCAAGTTGTGTCATTGTCTTGTCAGGTCTAAGGTTAGATTTTAAACTGGATTTTAATTAGTAGAAACTGATCAGTTACTCAGATACTATTTCGTGCATGCTGGCAGAAGACACAAAGCTCGTAGGTCAAAAACAAAGGACTTGATCACTTACAGCACAGTAAGAAGCATGAGTTTATATTTGTGAGTATATATTTGAGTTTCTTTGTCAGTACACTTGCCTAGGTTACAATTGGCCTCAAAACCCATAGGGCAACATGATGGGCTCAGATGGATAATAGTATGCAGTGGGCTTCTATCGTAACTGAGTTTGAGAAAAATATACTTTTATAGCAAACAGTAAGCTCAGCTTATACCTCGGGGTACTTGTTACCTGATCTCTGCAGGTTACCGGCTACATAAACAACCCTGAGAAACAGCCCAGGTAAAAGAGCATTCAGAGCCTTGTAGACTTGGTACAATAGCATGATGTGTCAGAACAGATGAGGCCCAAAGGGGACTGTCTTTTCCAATGTGCAGAAGAAGAAACTCAGTGACTCAGGCTACAAAGTGCCAAAAACTTCTACGAGCCTAAAGTGCCTGAGTTCCATCCTATTCTGTCATTTAACATTTTTTTAATGTTTATTTATATTTGAGAGAGAGAGAGAGGGATGGTGCATGAGCAGGGGAGGGGCAGAGAGAGAGAGAGAGAGAGAGAGAGAGACAGAATCTGAAGCAGGCTGCAGGCTCTGAGCGGTCAGCACAGAGCCCAATGCAGGGCTCAAACTCACAGAACTGTGAAATCATAACCTGAGCTGAAGTCAGACTCAACTGATTGAGCCACGCAGGCACCTCCTATTTTGCCATTTAGTAGCCACACAGTGTGATGTGGTCAAAACTTAATCCTTCTAAGCCATAGTGTTCTGATCTCTAAAGTGAGAATAAGAGGCACCTGGGTGGCTCAATCGGTTAAGTGTCTCTGCCCTTCCCCAACTCGTGCTTTTTTTCTCTCTCTCTCTCTTTCTCAATATTAAACATTAAAAATAAATAAATAAAGTGAGAGTAATAACACAGGTCTTGTCTGCCACAAAAGGTTGTTGTTAACATCAAGTAAGCTATCTTATGTGAAATCACCTTATAAACTATAAAACACTACACATATATAAGGAGTTGTTATAATTATCACAAATCCATCACCATCTTCTTTAAACAACTCATATGACACCCACTTCAAATATTTTGTATGGAGAAACATGGGATATAAATGAAAAGCACTCAAAGCACATATTCAGTGACTTCCAACTTCAATTAATTTCCAGTTTTCTTCTATGCTGAACATGCCTTGAGAGACCTTCTTTATATGTTCATCTTTGTGTCTCTGGCACTTAACACAGTCCCAGGCACATAGTAATCATGGGTATGATAATGGAGAACTGGTCTCCAACCTAATTAAATCCCTCAGAAAAGAGAACCAGTTTCAACATAAATCCCCTTTGCAAAATCTCATCAATAATAGATGAGATCATGTCTCAGAAGTTCAGAACTTTGGGAACTGGGTGCATTTTTTTTGGTAATTATTTCTCCAGCTCTACTTTTCTGTCACTACAGCTCATGTCAACAGCACACCTAGGTCTGCTTTTCTCTATGCTCTAAATATTTCTGTCCACTTCTTCCCCATGAAGTCCATCATCATCGATTGTTAAAATTGTAAAGACTTGACACATTAAATCAGTGGTCCTCCAATTTTTTTCTCTCGTACCTCCTAAAAGAATTTTGAAAAGTTATGAATCCCCTTGCACATTTTCAGATAGACATCTAAACTTTTTCATCACAAATTTGAATAGCTTCAAAATAGTATTTTCTAGCATGCTACAGATATTGATTTTTTTCATTTTTTTAATGTTTATTTATTTTTGAGAGAGAAAGAAGACAGAACATGAGTGGGGGAGGAGCAGAGAGAGAGGGAGACACAGAATCCAAAGCAGGCTCCAGGCCCTGAGCGCTCAGTACAGAGCCTGATGTTGGGCTCGAACTTGTGAACCATGAGATTATGACGTGAGCCGAAGCCAGATGCTTAACCAACTGAGCCAACGCAGGCACCCCTGATTTTTAAATAAAACTTACATCATAGTTTGCATCCAATAAACTCTAAATGCCAAAGTAATTTGATACCCATCCTTACTCATTTAAAAATCCACAGACAAGCTCTTTTTTGACTATTAGAGAATATACGTCATTCCTTTTTCTCCTTGATCTCATATTTCCCAAAAAAAGAAATGTAATGTAATGCAATAGATTTTTGTATTTGAAAGATTTTAACTGATCACTCTATTAAATTCACTACAATAAAAAAATAATTGTCTTTGGGCTGAAATTTAAACACTGCAATTTTGCATGACCACAAAGTTCTAAGTTTTTTAAAGGTTTCTGGGTTGACTTATCTCAACAATGATTTTGAGTACACAATGGACCAAAGCAACATAAATATGTAATGTATTTTGAGAAATAAGTATCAAACATAGCAAGTAAAGTTTTATTTGAAAATCAATAAAAATTAATAAATGAATCTTCTTAAATAAGTTCATGTATCTTTGGCTGTTAGTTATTGTTGAAATGAGACAAGATTCAGCAGCCATTCTTTTCCTATTTTTCACTTTTATAGACATAAGCCCCAAGAAAACTTGTTCTATTAAATCAGTAATGAGGATGTTAGGCATTTTCTCATGGAAATGTCACTCTTTTACTTGGACGCCTTCTTAGTTATAAGTCAAAAAGTGCAGAGTGATCTGTTATCAAAAAAATATTTTCATTATCTGATGACAACTTGGTTAGGTCCTCTATTTTCTTGAAAAGGGAGAATTGGAAACTGCCTACCCAAAAAAACAAGCCAGACCAAACTACTATTACCGAGTCTCTAGAGTTCTGCATTTTCTCAGTTTCTAGGAAGTATGAAAAAAACATTTTACTCAAGACTTATTACGTGACTATTGATTATACTGTTCATCTTTTACTTAGAGGCATCTTGCTTATGGAGCTAAAATATATAAAAGTAGAGTTAAAAACAAAATTGCAAATTGTGCATTTTAGGACTTTTCTCCTTGACTGTGAACAAACACTTACATGCTAATGTCACATTTCATTTTTTTTAGGTCATCTCAAAGTGTGTAGTAAAGATATGGCAAAAAGTCAGACACAAATGAACATGGGGAAGGAAGGAAAAATAAGATAAAAACAGAGAAGGAGACAAACCATAGTGGACTCTTAAATACAGGGAACAAACTGAGGGTCACTGGTGGGGAGGTAGGTGGGGGGACGGGCTAAATAGGTGAGGGGCATTAAGTAGGGCACTTGTTGGGATGAGCACTGGGTGTCATATGTAAGTGATGAATCACTAAATTCTACTCCTGAACCCAATACTACACTGTATGTTAACGAACTTGAATTTAAATAAATTTTTTAAAAAGAGAGAAAGTCAAATAAGCTAGTTGATTGGGGAAATCATTCATTCACATATTTGTTAATTAGTCATTCATCAATCATCAAAGATGTATTTGCACTTCTAGGCATCAAGCATGAAAAAATGAATTAGATACTTCTGTATATTTGAAAATTTTGATCTAACTGTTGCAATTAATGGGAAGAAATGACACAGACACTGGAGGGTATTTTATATTTGTACATTAATGATTTCTTCCCAACGTTGGTGGAAGTCAATGATGTTTATATAATTAAAGGCAGAATTTCACAGTATATCAACATCTGAAAGGGAGACATTAATACTAATTAAATCAAACTGTTTTTCTAAATCTTGGGTCATTTTATACTAGATTTGCATCTGGGGAAAATTTTGACTTGTCTTTGAACCTAAATAGGTGGTCTACTTTTAAGAGTACAGTTTAAATATTTTATGTAAATTGACAGGAAGGGAAAAGACCCAGTCACTAATAAATACAAGCTTACAAAAGTACACTAAGGATTGTTGAGAACATTATTTAGACTATAATCTGCAACATATTATATTATTTTATATTATATTATTATATTATATTATATTATATTATATTATATTATATTATATTATATTATATTATATTATATTCCTGTTACGTTACCCTCTCTCTGCCCCTCCCCCGCTCACACTCTGTGTCTCTCAAAAATAAACATTTTAAAACAATTTTTTTTTAAAGGAGGCACCTGGCCGACCCCTGATCTAAAATATTTTTGGTTGGGGACACCTGGGTGGCTCAGCCGGTTAAGCCTCCGACTCTTGGTTTCACCTCAGGTCATGTTGTCACAGTTTGTGACTTAAAGCCCTACGTTGGGCTCTGCACTGATGGTGCACAGCCCGCTTGGGCATCTTTCTCCCTCTCTCTCTCTCTCTGCCCTGCCCCCTCTCGTGCTGTTTCTGTCTCTCTCAAAATAAATAAATAAACTTAAATTAAAAAAATATATTTCTGGGGGCGCCTGGGTAGCTCAGTCCGTTAAGCGTCCGACATTGGCTCAGGTCATGATCTCACGGTTCCTGAGTTCGAGCCTGACATCAGGCTCCATGCCGACAGCTCGGAGCCTGGAGCCTGGAGCCTGCTTCTGATTCTGTGTCTCCCTCTCTCTCTGCCCCTCCCCTGCTTGCATTCTGTCTCTCTCAATCTCTCTCTCAAAAATAAAATAAAACATTTAAAAAATATTTTTAATATTTCTGGTTATCACACCAGCAAGAAGAGCCTTGGTGAGTCTTGCATAGGGAATTAAATAAATAAATAAATAAATAAATAAATAAATAAATAAATAAATAAAATAAATGGAGGCACCTGGGTGGTTCAGTCCGTTGAGCATCCAACTTCAGTTCAGGTCATGATCTCACAGTTCGTGGGTTCGAGCCCTGCATCAGGATCTGTGCTGACAGCTCAGAGCCTGGAGCCTACTTTGGATTCTGTCTTCCTTTCTCTGCCCCTCTCCTGTTCTCACTCCGTCTCCCTCTTTCAAAAATAAATAAACATTAAAAAAATTATATTCCTGTTAAGTTAAACCTAATGTTATGGATTGAATTGGGTACATACCCCTCCCCATCACCCCCACCCCTGTATTCCTGTATCTAAGCCCTAACCTCCAATGTATCTGAAGACAGGGCCTGTGAGGAGGTGATAAAGGCTAAATGAGGTCATAAGGGTGGTGCACTAATCCAATGTGTGTCTTTATAAGAAAAGGAAAAGACACCAGAGTTTTCTGTCTTCACCATGTGAGGACACTCTGAAAAAACAAACTTCTGTTGGTTAAGCCATCCTGTCTGTGGCATTTTGTTATGGCAGTCAGAGCTAACTAATATTCCTAATAAGTACATGGTAGGATTTAATAAATAAGCAGAAAAGTTGTTGATGAGTGACAGCGAGCAGGAGACTGGTAACTGCATAAAAATGATTATGGAGTTCATATTTTGCTAACTTTTGGCAAAAATCAATGAAAATGTTTTTCCTATTAATTTGAATAAATATTCAAGAAAATACAAAACACTAACTTGCCTCTAATACATGTTTCTCAATATAAAAGACAACATTGGTATGTTGGAAGAAATTGTGGGTCTTTTCATCTTGTAATCATGCAAATCATACTATTGAGATGAGACTAATATGCAGATAAATCAGAGTATTCACTGAACCCATCCTCATTACTGAGATGCTAAAATTGCAGAGAGTACAGCTCATAGCAGATTGGCATTTCTCAGGATGCTTTTTACAAATCTTGAACATTTCAAGATAGATATATAGCTGAAGTACAGAAACCTATCATGAGTTTGTCACCTGAGTGAATAACATGCTGCCATCGTCAATATTTCCAAGAGATGTTCTTTTTGCTCCATTCTCAAGGGAGTCTTTCCTCAAGAACAATATCTTCTTTGCCAGTAGCGAAGACCAAAAAAAAGCCATTATCCACCCAGCCCTCACCTAATCCATAATATACTTGAAAGCAACACATCTAAATATATGTCAGCAGCCAGCACACCTGTTTATGGTATCGTTTTAGCCAGTTGAGGATGCTCTGCCAAATTACCATAGACTGTGTGGCTTATACAAGAAGCATTAATTTCTCACAGTCCTGAAGGCCAGGAAGGCCAGATCACAGAAGATCTGGTGTCTGAGGAGGGCCCATCCTTTGCAGATGCCCTGTTTGCAGATGCCCATCCTTTCCTTGTCAGAGAGCAAAGAGGGAACCTGCATATCTCTTCTTACAAGGGCACTTATCCCATTCACGAAGGCTCCATCTTCATGACCTAATTATCTCCCAAATTCCTTGCCTCCTAATACCATCATATTGGGGGTTAAAATGTTAACATATGAGGGGCGCCTGGGTGGCTTAGTCGGTTGAGCGCCGACTTCGGCTCAGGTCACGATCTCGCGGTCCGTGAGTTCGAGCCCCGCATCAGGCCCCTGTGGTGACAGCTCAGAGCCCGGAGCCTGTTTCAGATTCTGTGTCTCCTTCTCTCTGACCCTCCCCCATTCATGCTCTGTCTGTCTCTGTCTCAAAAATGAATAAAAACGTTAAAAAAATTTAAAAAAAAATAAAAAAATAAAATGTTAACATATGAATTTTGGGGGGGAGGGGGACACAAACATTCACTCCATAACAGTTATGCTTGGCCTTTAACAGAGATAAGCATAAGCATAGGACAGGGAAAGACATGGTGCCCTATTATGTTTGGATTATGGTTCCATTTTGATTAATGGAAGCTATCAAATACCTATAGACTAAGTTGCCTTTGCTTGGCATCCCAGAGCTTTCTTCACCAGTGGCAATGTACCATTGTATGATATGAAAAATATGCCTCTTTCTTAAAAGGCAGAATAAGGGAAATTGTAAAAGGAAAGATGGAAAAGGAGAAGCAACGTGAGGCAGGTGTATTTGCAAGCAGATGAGTACAGAAAAAGTGTTTATGTACAGAAACGTAGAATCTGGAAATTGACTCCTTAAAATTATCTAAATCTGTATACCTCTTTAATGTCTTCATGTACCCCCAAAGCTAAGCAAGCCCCAGTCTGAACTAAATATTCTAAATTGCTGCTATTACTGATAATTATCATTGCCATGCACTAAGAGCCTACTTTAAACTAAGTATTGTATTGGAATCTTCAAATATATCAGCTCGTTAAAATTGGGTCTTTCATTTTTATTAATCCCACTTTATAGGTGAAGAAATTGGGACTCAGAGAAGGTAAGTATAGTTTTCCCAGAATCTCACAGCTAGTAAGTGCCAAAGCCAAATTAAATCCTAGCTCCATCTGAATTTAGACCCTATGTTTCATGATGATCCTATGTGGCTTGTACATGTGTTCTTGATTGACAGCAGCTTTTTATTTTTTTTTTTAATGTTTATTTATTTTTGAGAGGGACAGAGACAGAATGTGAGTGGGTTAGGGGCAGAGAGAGAGAGGGAGACACAGAATCCAAAGCAGGCTCCAGGCTCGGAGCTGTCAGAACAGTGCCTGACGCGGGGCTCGAACTCACGAGCTGTGAGATCATGACCTGAACCGAAGTTGGATGCTCAACCAACTGAGCCACCCAGGCGTCCCTTGATTGACAGCAGCTTAATATGTCTCCCTCCTGGAGAGCTGGTACTCCCCAAAGAATAGTTCTCTAATGGTAGATTTCTAATGATAGAAGACAGTCTTCCTAGTGCTTCCTCAAATCATGAAAAAAATAACATATATATATATTTCTCTTCTCCTGATACACATATGACTCTATTTCTTAAACTTGATGAGGTTGCAATGGGGAATAAAATATGAATAACAAGTAAGTATTTAAATTAAGAAAACTTGAGATTATTCCAAGGTCTTTTTTTTTTTTTTTTTTTTTTTAGATTTTTTTTTTTATTTTTTTTATTTTTTAATATATGAAATTTACTGTCAAATTGGTTTCCATACAACACCCAGTGCTCATCCCAAAAGGTGCCCTCCTCAATACCCATCACCCACCCTGCCCTCCCTCCCACCCCCCATCAACCCTCAGTTTGTTCTCAGTTTTTAACAGTCTCTTATGCTTTGGCTCTCTCCCACTCTAACCTCTTTTTTTTTTTTTTCCCTTCCCCTCCCCCATGGGTTTCTGTTACGTTTCTCAGGATCCACATAAGAGTGAAACCATATGGTATCTGTCTTTCTCTGTATGGCTTATTTCACTTAGCATCACACTCTCCAGTTCCATCCACGTTGCTACAAAAGGCCATATTTCATTCTTTCTCATTGCCACATAGTATTCCATTGTGTATATAAACCACAATTTCTTTATCCATTCATCAGTTGATGGACATTTAGGCTCTTTCCATAATTTGGCGATTGTTGAGAGTGCTGCTATAAACATTGGGGTACAAGTGCCCCTATGCATCAGTACTCCTGTATCCCTTGGATAAATTCCTAGCAGTGCTATTGCTGGGTCATAGGGTAGGTCTATTTTTAATTTTTTGAGGAACCTCCACACTGCTTTCCAGAGCGGCTGCACCAATTTGCATTCCCACCAACAGTGCAAGAGGGTTCCCGTCTCTCCACATCCTCTCCAGCATCTATAGTCTCCTGATTTCTTCATTTTGGCCACTCTGACTGGCGTGAGGTGGTATCTGAGTGTGGTTTTGATTTGTATTTCCCTGATGAGGAGAGACGTTGAACATCTTTTCATGTGCCTGTTGGCCATCCGGATGTCTTCTTTAGAGAAGTGTCTATTCATGTTTTCTGCCCATTTCTTCACTGGGTTATTTGTTTTTCGGGTGTGGAGTTTGATGAGCTCTTTATAGATTTTGGATACTAGCCCTTTGTCCGATGTGTCATTTGCAAATATCTTTTCCCATTCCGTTGGTTGCCTTTTAGTTTTGTTGGTTGTTTCCTTTGCTGTGCAGAAGCTTTTTATCTTCATAAGGTCCCAGTAATTCACTTTTGCTTTTAATTCCCTTGCCTTTGGGGATGTGCCGAGTAAGAGATTGCTACGGCTGAGGTCAGAGAGGTCTTTTCCTGCTTTCTCCTCTAAGGTTTTGATGGTTTCCTGTCTCACATTCAGGTCCTTTATCCATTTTGAGTTTATTTTTGTGAATGGTGTGAGAAAGTGGTCTAGTTTCAACCTTCTGCATGTTGCTGTCCAGTTCTCCCAGCACCATTTGTTAAAGAGACTGTCTTTTTTCCATTGGATGTTCTTTCCTGCTTTGTCAAAAATGAGTTGGCCATACGTTTGTGGGTCTAGTTCTGGGGTTTCTATTCGATTCCATTGGTCTATGTGTCTGTTTTTATGCCAATACCATGCTGTCTTGATGATGACAGCTTTGTAGTAGAGGCTAAAGTCTGGGATTGTGATGCCTCCTGCTTTGGTCTTCTTCTTCAAAATTACTTTGGCTATTCGGGGCCTTTTGTGGTTCCATATGAATTTTAGGATTGCTTGTTCTAGTTTCGAGAAGAATGCTGGTGCAATTTTGATTGGGATTGCATTGAATGTGTAGATAGCTTTGGGTAGTATTGACATTTTGACAATATTTATTCTTCCAATCCATGAGCAGGGAATGTCTTTCCATTTCTTTATATCTTCTTCAATTACCTGCATAAGCTTTCTATAGTTTTCAGCATACAGATCTTTTACATCTTTGGTTAGATTTATTCCTAGGTATTTTATGCTTCTTGGTGCAATTGTGAATGGGATCAGTTTCTTTATTTGTCTTTCTGTTGCTTCATTGTTAGTGTATAAGAATGCAACTGATTTCTGTACATTGATTTTGTATCCTGCAACTTTGCTGAATTCATGTATCAGTTCTAGCAGACTTTTGGTGGAGTCTATCGGATTTTCCATGTATAATATCATGTCATCTGCAATAAGCGAAAGCTTGACTTCATCTTTGCCAATTTGGATGCCTTTGATTTCCTTTTGTTGTCTGATTGCTGATGCTAGAACTTCCAGCACTATATTAAACAGCAGCGGTGAGAGTGGGCATCCCTGTCGTGTTCCTGATCTCAGGGAAAAAGCTCTCAGTTTTTCCCCATTGAGGATGATGTTAGCTGTGGGCTTTTCATAAATGGCTTTTATGATCTTTAAGTATGTTCCTTCTATCCCGACTTTCTCAAGGGTTTTTATTAAGAAAGGGTGCTGGATTTTGTCAAAGGCCTTTTCTGCATCGATTGACAGGATCATATGGTTCTTCTCTTTTTTTTTGTTAATGTGATGTATCACGTTGATCGATTTGCGAATGTTGAACCAGCCCTGCATCCCAGGAATGAATCCCACTTGATCATGGTGAATAATTCTTTTTATATGCTGTTGAATTCGATTTGCTAGTATCTTATTGAGAATTTTTGCATCCATATTCATCAGGGATATTGGCCTGTAGTTCTCTTTTTTTTACTGGGTCTCTGTCTGGTTTAGGAATCAAAGTAATACTGGCTTCATAGAATGAGTCTGGAAGTTTTCCTTCCCTTTCTATTTCTTGGAATAGCTTGAGAAGGATAGGTATTATCTCTGCTTTAAACGTCTGGTAGAACTCCCCTGGGAAGCCATCTGGTCCTGGACTCTTATTTGTTGGGAGATTTTTGATAACCGATTCAATTTCTTCGCTGGTTATGGGTCTGTTCAAGCTTTCTATTTCCTCCTGATTGAGTTTTGGAAGATTGTGGGTGTTTAGGAATTTGTCCATTTCTTCCAGGTTGTCCAATTTGTTGGCATATAATTTTTCATAGTATTCCCTGATAATTGTTTGTATCTCTGAGGGATTGGTTGTAATCATTCCATTTTCATTCATGATTTTATCTATTTGGGTCATCTCCCTTTTTTTTTTGAGAAGCCTGGCTAGAGGTTTGTCAATTTTGTTTATTTTTTCAAAAAACCAACTCTTGGTTTCGTTGATCTGCTCTACAGTTTTTTTAGATTCTATATTGTTTATTTCTGCTCTGATCTTTATGATTTCTCTTCTGCTGGGTTTAGTCTGCCTTTGCTGTTCTGCCTCTATTTCCTTTAGGTGTGCTGTTAGATTTTGTATTTGGGATTTTTCTTGTTTCTTGAGATAGGCCTGGATTGCAATGTATTTTCCTCTCAGGACTGCCTTCGCTGCGTCCCAAAGAGTTTGGATTGTTGTATTTTCATTTTCGTTTGTTTCCATATATTTTTTAATTTCTTCTCTAATTGCCTGGTTGACCCACTCATTCGTTAGTAGGGTGTTCTTTAACCTCCATGCTTTTGGAGGTTTTCCAGACTTTTTCCTGTGGTTGATTTCAAGCTTCATAGCATTGTGGTCTGAAAGTATGCATGGTATAATTTCAATTCTTGTAAACTTATGAAGGGCTGTTTTGTGACCCAGTATATGATCTATCTTGGAGAATGTTCCATGTGCACTCGAGAAGAAAGTATATTCTGTTGCTTTGGGATGCAGAGTTCTAAATATATCTGTCAAGTCCATCTGATCCAATGTATCGTTCAGGGCCCTTGTTTCTTTATTGACTGTGTGTCTAGATGATCTATCCATTTCTGTAAGTGGTGTGTTAAAGTCCCCTGCAATGACCACATTCTTATCAATAAGGTTGCTTATGTTTATGAGTAACTGTTTTATATATCTGGGGGCTCCGGTATTTGGCGCATAGACATTTATAATTGTTAGCTCTTCCTGATGGATAGACCCTGTAATTATTATATAATGCCCTTCTTCATCTCTTGTTACAGCCTTTAATTTAAAGTCTAGTTTGTCTGATATAAGTATGGCTACTCCAGCTTTCTTTTGGCTTCCAGTAGCATGATAAATAGTTCTCCATCCCCTCACTCTCAATCTAAAGGTGTCCTCAGATCTAAAATGAGTCTCTTGTAGACAGCAAATAGATGGGTCTTGTTTTTTTATCCATTCTGATACCCTATGTCTTTTGGTTGGCGCATTTAATCCATTTACATTCAGTGTTATTATAGAAAGATACGGGTTTAGAGTCATTGTGATGTCTGTATGTTTTATGCTTGTAGTGATGTCTCTGGTACTTTGTCTCACAGGATCCCCCTTAGGATCTCTTGTAGGGCTGGTTTCGTGGTGACAAATTCCTTCAGTTTTTGTTTGTTTGGGAAGACCTTTATCTCTCCTTCTATTCTAAATGACAGACTTGCTGGATAAAGGATTCTCGGCTGCATATTTTTTCTGTTTAGCACACTGAAGATATCGTGCCAAGCCTTTCTGGCCTGCCAAGTTTCAAAGGAGAGATCAGTCACGAGTCTTATAGGTCTCCCTTTATATGTGAGGGTACGTTTATCCCTTGCTGCTTTCAGAATTTTCTCTTTATCCTTGTATTTTGCCAGTTTCACTATGATATGTCGTGCAGAAGATCGATTCAAGTTACGTCTGAAGGGAGTTCTCTGTGCCTCTTGGATTTCAATGCCTTTTTCCTTCCCCAGTTCAGGGAAGTTCTCAGCTATAATTTCTTCAAGTACCCCTTCAGCACCTTTCCCTCTCTCTTCCTCCTCTGGAATACCAATTATGCGTATATTATTTCTTTTTAGTGTATCACTTAGTTCTCTAATTTTCCCCTCATACTCCTGGATTTTTTTATCTCTCTTTCTTTCAGCTTCCTCTTTCTCCATAACTTTATCTTCTAGTTCACCTATTCTCTCCTCTGCCTCTTCAATCCGGGCCGTCGTGGTTTCCATTTTGTTTTGCATTTCATTTAAAGCGTTTTTCAGCTCCTCGTGACTGTTCCTTAGTCCCTTGATCTCTGTGGCAAGAGATTCTCTGCTGTCCTGTATACTGTTTTCAAGCCCAGCGATTAATTTTATGACTATTATTCTAAATTCACTTTCTGTTATATTATTTAAATCCTTTTTGATCAGTTCATTAGCTGTTGTTATTTCCTGGAGATTCTTCTGAGGGGAATTCTTCCGTTTGGTCATTTTGGACAGTCCCTGGAGAGGTGAGGACCCGCAGGGCACTTCCCCCGTGCTGTGGTGTATAACTGGAGTTGGTGGGCGGGGCTGCAGTCTGGCCTGATGTCTGCCCCCAGCCCACCGCTGGGGCCACAGTCAGACTGGTGTGTGCCTTCTCTTCCCCTCTCCTAGGGGCGGGATTCACTGTGGGGTGGCGTGGCCCGTCTGGTCTACTTGCACACTGCCAGGCTTGTGGTGCTGGGGAGCTGGCGTATTAGCTGGGGTGGGTAGGCAAGGTGCACGGGGGCGGGAGGGGCAGGCTTAGCTCGCTTCTCCTTAGGTGATCCACTTCAGGAGGGGCCCTGTGGCAGCGGGAGGGAGTCAGATCCGCTGCCGGAGGTTTGGCTCCGCAGAAGCACAGAGTTGGGTGTTTGCGCGGAGCGAGCAAGTTCCCTGGCAGGAACTGGTTCTCTTTGGGATTTTGGCTGGGGGATGGGCGGGGGAGATGGCGCTGGCGAGCGCCTTTGTTCCCCGCTAAGCTGAGCTCTGCCGTCCGGGGGCTCAGCAGCTCTCCCTCCCTTTGTCCTCCAGCCTTCCCGCTTTCTGAGCAGAGCTGTTAACTTCTGACCTCCCAGACGCTAAGTCGCGCTTGCTGTCGGATCACAGTCCGTCCGGCCCCTCCGCTTTTGCCAGCCCGACTCGGGGGCTCTGCTTGGCAGGCGAGCTGCCCCTCCGCCCCGGCTCCCTCCCGCCAGTCCGTGGAGCGCGCACCGCCTCGCCGCCCTTCCTACCCTCTTCCGTGGGCCTCTCGTCTGCGCTTGGCTCCGGAGACTCCGTTCTGCTAATCCTCTGGCGGTTTTCTGGGTTCTTTAGGCAGGTGTAGGTGGAATCTAAGTGATCAGCAGGACGCGCGGTGAGCCCAGCGTCCTCCTACGCCGCCATCTTCCCTATTCCAAGGTCTTTATATGGCCCACTATTAGAAATTTTCTCCCATGTTTTCATACTTAATTTAGGGACTTGTGGTCACTAGATTTTTCCCTACAAAATATCTCCCAAAGGACTAATTCTTTACCTTTTCATTTTTAGTGTAAAACTGTGAATGTATCTAAAAATACTTCCATTGATTACACACATAGTTAAAAATTGAAGGCAATGATGATCATAACCCCCATAATAGCAAACCCTAAAAAATATTCTCCTGTTTCTGAAAAAATAGACAAATTTACAGTACTTAAAAAAAACTGTCTTCTCTTCAAACTACTCCACATGTGCACATGCACAGTTTTCACTAGAACTGTGAGTAATGTGAATCTACATTTGTATTTCATAATGTTGATTAAACTAATATTCATATATCTATTCTTTAAGACAAATTCAAGCTTGTTTCCTTGGGTAGACTTAGGGCCTGTGTGTTTTTAGGCACAAAGACATCTGAGAAGTAGCAAGGCATAGGGTGAATAATCTGGGTCGGTTTCCTACATTACAGAGTTAGGAGAGGAGAGTGAGCTTAATGATCTAACTAGAAACATGGTGTAGCAGTTACTAACACAAAAGAGCATCTCTGGTAAAGCCAGCCACAGCGCACTGCTGAGACACTGCTAATACGGTGGAGAGGGGAACCAAAAAAATGTAAGACCGAGAGAGCAGGAGAGGGAGACTGTGCTAATTCTTAAGGTGTACTCCAGAACAAGAATGAACAAATATATATGTCTATTTGGTCCACAATGAAATAAAACAATGTCATATATTTATGTTTTGCTTAAAGAACTTTCATGTAAATGGATAACAGCCCATGAAGTGTGTGGGGTAGACACTCTTTTCATGATGAGGCAGAAAAGGAAACCCAGGCACAGAGAGAGTGGGTGAATTGCCCAGTGCCCCTCAGCTGCTTCCTGGCAAAGTAATGACCAGTCCAAGGGAAGACCACCTCTTTCTAGTAATCTCAGGTGCTCTTCACTTCCTCTGTCCTCTCTCTTTTGATGCCTAATATTTGTAATAGCTTCTTCCTCTCACTTCCAGGAACCTCTTTCTCCACCTAGTCAACGCTCCTATATCAACATCTCTCTCATTTCCTCATTTTCAGTGAAGATAGAGACCATAAGAAAGATCCATGCCCCAACAGCATTCTGTTAGTGGTACCAAGGGCTGGGGCCCAGAAGTCCCCACTATGAGAGGCTGAGAATCTACATGACCCCCCCATATCAGGCTACAACTATGAACTCTGGTGATGCCCTTTTACCCTACTGCTGGGCTATTTTACTTGCATGGAAATCGTGACCATTTTCTCATAGTTGATAATCTAAAACAGTGACTTTGCTTTGTAAAATGTCAACAAGAATATGAAAAAAATGCATTTGAGAATCTATACAGTTGTAAACAAGGGACTCTTGTTTTCACTGAATGGATTTAAATTCCTTGTTATTTTGATCCTGTGCAAACTTTGCTATTTCAGGATGAAGACATATGTTTATAAGCATATATCAATGAACAAAAATTGTACAAATATTTAAGTTAAAAATTGCAAGTAAGTTAAGTTAACCTCTCCACTTTTTTGTCTATACAAACATTTTTTTTTCACATGAGCTCCCTACTTGGACCTGTCTTCCCTGTAACTACCCAAATTTTGCATAATAGGCAGCATTTCTTTGAGTATAGTTCTAAGTGTTCTGCGTGTATTATCCCAGTAAGTTCTCAAAACAACCATCTAAGGCAAATACTTTCATTAATCCCATTCTGCAGATACAGAAACTAAGACAGAGTTTACCATAGTTCCCTAGGGCTCCCAGGTAGGGCAGGCATTTAAAACCAAGCAGCTTGGCTCTAGAACCCACATTCTCAACCATCACACTAAACTCTGATATGGCATGCTTATAAATTTTATCTTGGGGGCTTGTATCACCTGCATACCTACCATATTTTCAACCTCTTTGACTTTAAAGTTGAATGTATTGCGGCACCTGGGTGGCTTAGTCAGCTGAGCATCCGACTTTGGCTCAGGTCATGATCTCACTGCTTGTGTGTTTGAGCCCCACATCAGGCTCTGTGCTGACAGCTCAGAGCCTGGAGCCTGCTTTGAATTCTGTGTCTTCCTCTCTCTCTGCCCCCACCCCCACTTCTCTCTCTCTCTCTCTCTCTCAAAAATAAATAAATATTACCAAAAAATTTTAAGTTGAACATATTAACCTGTAGTGGATTATGGACATAGATGTAAAACATAAAATGATAAAACTTTTACAAATTAAATGGAAGAACATCTTCATGATTAGGTGAAGAAATTTTAGATTTGCAACAAAAGCATGATCCACTAAAGGAAAACTTGATAAATTGCACCTCATCAAAATGTAAAACTTCTGTTCTGTAAAAGACACTGTTAGGAGGATTACAAAGATCAATTATACACTGGGAGAAAATATTTGCAAATCAGGTGTCTGATAAAGGACTTGTTTCTAGAATATATAAAGAAGTCTCAAGATTACTCCTTTCCACCCGTGGATGTAGCTGAGTAAGCATCGTGAAAGTCTCCCCTCCCACTGCCGTCATGTCTAAGTCAGAGTCTCCCAAAGAGCCTGAACAGCTGCGGAAGCTTTTCATCGGAGGTTTGAGCTTTGAAACAACCAATGGGAGTCTGAGGAGCCATTTTGAGCTTCCCCGTAAGTGGGGAACGCTTACGGACTGTGTGGTAATGAGAGATCCAAACACCAAGTGCTCCAGAGGCTGTGGGTTTGTCACCTATGCCACTGTGGAAAGAGGTGGATGCAGCCATGAATGCAAGGCCACACAAGGTGGATGGAAGAGTTGAAGAACCAAAGAGGGCTGTCTCGAGAGAAGATTCTTAAAGACCTGGTGCCCACTTAACTGTGAAAAAGATTTTTGTCGGTGGCATTAAAGAAGACACTGAAGAACATCATCTAAGAGATTATTTTCAACAGTATGGGAAAATTGAAGTGATTGAAATCATGACAGACCGAGGCAATGGCAAAAAGAGAGGCTTTGCCTTTGTAACATTTGATGACCATGACTCTGTAGACAAGATTGTCATTCAAAAATACCATACTGTGAATGGCCACAACTGTGAAGTAAGGAAAGCTTTATCTAAGCAAGAGATGGCTAGTGCTTCTTCCAGCCAAAGTGGTGGAAGTGGTTCTGGGAACTTCGGTGGTGGTCGTGGAGGTGGTTTTGGTGGGAATGACAACTTTGGCCATGGAGGAAACTTCAGTGGGCGAGGTGGCTTTGGTGGCAGTCGAGGTGGTGGTGGATATGGTGGCAGTGGGGATGGCTATAACGGATTTGCTAACGATAGAAGCAACTTTGGAGGTGGTGGAAGCTATAATGATTTTGGCAATTACAACAATCAATCTTCAAATTTTGGACCCATGAAAGGAGGACATTTTGGAGGCAGAAGCTCTGGCCCCTATGGTGGTGGAGGCCAATACTTTGCCAAACCACGAAACCAAGGTGGCTATGGCGGTTCCAGCAGCAGCAGTAGCTATGGCGGTGGCAGAAGGTTTTAATTACTGCCAGGACACAAAGCTTAGCAGGAGAGGAGAGCCAGAGAAGTGACAGAAAAGCTACAGGTTACAACAGATTTGTGAACTCAGCCAAGCACAGTGGTGGCAGGGCCTAGCTGCTACAAAGAAGACATGTGTTAGACAATACTCATGTGTATGGGCAAAAGACTCGAGGACTGTATTTGTAACTAATTGTATAACAGGTTATTTTAGTTTCTGTTCTGTGCAAAGTTTAAAGCATTCCAACAAAGGGTTTTAATGTAGATTTTTTTTTTGCACCCATGCTGTTGATTGCTAAATGTAATAGTCTGATCATGACGCTGAATAAATGTGTCTTTTTTAAAATGTGCTGTGTAAAGTTAGTCTACTCTGAAGCCATCTTGGTAAACTACCCCAACAGTGTGAAGTTAGAATTCCATCAGGGTGATGCCAGGTTCCATTTGAAATTTATTTGCAACCTGCTTGGGCACAGAAGCCATTGTCTCCACAAACATTGGTGTGGTTGAACTGACAGTTAAAGTGTTGTGACCTGGAGTTCACCGTTAAAAGGGTCACCCAAGCAAAGTCCTGGAGTTTATTTGGTTATTAATATGATTGTTGGCACATCCTATGCAATATATCTAAATTGAATTATGGTATCAGATAAAATTATAGATGGGATTAAAGCTTGTGTATTGTCCATTATCATGTGCAATCAATAAATGATTTAATATTCTCTTGAAAAAAAAGAAGTCCCAAAATTCAACAATAAGAAACAAATAATCCAATTCGATCCAATTAGAAAATGCACAAAGACATGAACAAAAATCTAACTGAAAAGTATATACAGAGAGTAAGTAAATACACATGTGAAAAGATGTTCAACATCTTAGCCATTAGGAAAATGCAAATTAAAATCTCAGCAAAAAAACAAAAAAACAAAAAACAAAAAAACACCTCAGCGAGGTATTATTATACACATATCAGAATGGCTAAAATTAAAAATAGTAATAATACTAAATCCTAGAAGCCAGGCCACTCATGCATTGCTGATGGGAATGTAAAATGGTACAGCTACTTTGGATAGTAATTTGTTAAATTGCTTTTTTTATTATAGTTATTTTAGAGAGAGAGCTCATGTGAGCAGGGGAGAGGGGCTAAGGGAGAAAGAGAGAGAAACCCAAGCAGGCTCCCTACTCAGCATGGATCCCAACATGAGGCTTGATCCCACAACCATGAGATCATGACCCAAACCAAAATCAAGAGTTGGACACTCAACTGACTGAAACACTCAGGTTCCCCATAATTTGCTAAATTGTTAAAACTAAACATATTATCCTATAGCCTACCAGGTGCATCCTTGGGCATATATCCCACAGAAATTAAAACTTATGCTCAAAAACCTGTATGAAAATGTTATACATTTGGGGCGCCTGGGTGGCGCAGTCGGTTGAGCGTCCGACTTCAGCCAGGTCACGATCTCGCGGTCCGTGAGTTCGAGCCCCACGTCGGGCTCTGGGCCGATGGCTCGGAGCCTGGAGCCTGCTTCCGATTCTGTGTCTCCCTCTCTCTCTGCCCCTCCCCCGTTCATGCTCTGTCTCTCTCTGTCCCAAAAATAAATAAAAAACGTTGAAAAAAAAAAATTTAAAAAAAAAAAAAGAAAATGTTATACATTTAACTTATACATGTAATTATACATGTAATAAAGTTGCACAGTCTACACATACACACAGAAACACACACACAAAGACACTCACATGTAACACTGGGTAAAATATGAATAAATTCTGTGGATTGTACCAACACCAATTTTCTGGTTGTGATACCATATTATAGTTATACAAAATGTTATCAGTGAAAGAAACAGAATGAAACATACATGCTTCTATACATTTTTTATAACTTCTTGTGAATTTATAATTATTTCAAAATAAATCATTAAAAAAAAAGTTGAATAGTCGGGCCCAACTTGATACCTCATTCCAGGAAGAAAAATGGCATAATCAACACTATTTGAATGAAGTTATTTCTACCAGCTGAAATTAACCTAACAGTATGATCGAGTCTGCATTTCACCATCTCAAGCAATACAAACAAACAAACAAGGGGGACTCTAATTGATTTTTTCTGAAATTGACATAGATTCTGTCCACAGCCATCCTCCAACCTACAAGTCTGAAGACCCTACCAGTGAGATTACTGGCAAGACCAGTCCTTGGTGAAGCTATGTTGGGTCCTGGGGATAACTCCTTTTCTAAATTCTCATAAACCACATTTAGTCAAGTTTTCTGATTTCCCCATTTTCTCTTACCTATTGGTTGGTCTTAACTTGCTTTCATTCTTTCATTTATTTGTTCATTAATCACACACGTCCTAAATGTTCATCTTATATGCACTGCCACTCTTCTGTGGGGTCATTTGCCTTTCTGCTATCCCTTGGTTCCAACTTGTTCCTTACTTTTCTGTGAAAACAGAGGAGGGAGCATCTAATTCAACATAGAGGGACTAGGCATCTTCCCAATGGGGGCATTTAAGTTGGTTTCCCAGGATTTTTCTCTCCCTCCTCCAGAAAACTGAGTGGAAAAGCTTTCTTCATCAAGGCAGCAATTCTGCCAAATTTTTCTCACTCTTTGAAAGATCCACTCTGTTACGTTTGGCTAAGATCCAAGAAATGTAATCTACCTCTAAACCAAAAACAAAAGCCAACTCTTCCTTTCCTGAGGCCCTTTCTTCCAAAATCAACTGAAAAGAAAAAATAAATGAAAACTCTTATCTATGCTCTAAAGCCCTCTATTTTCTACTGAAAACTCCAACAACAGAGATAAAATTCCAACTTCTTCTTACAGTCATGGAATTCTGTATCGGGAATGGATGTTAGAGGCCAGCCTCCTCATTATAGAGAAGAAAAAAAAAGAAACAGATTTGGAGGGGTAGTGCAGCAGCCCAAGAGTCAGGCAGCCTAGAGAACACAGATTCTCTCTCAGCCAATGCCCCCTCCACTCTGCCATGTTTGCTAAATATTTTCTTACCAATATTTCTTGGTATGATACCTTAGGATAGTTGCTCTAGGAAGAGGACTAGGAAGTCATCCTCTGAAGGACTATATCAGATTCTCTACTAATCTCTTGTGTTCCAAAGGAACAGGGTAGGCTCCTTGAAGGTAACATCTGAGGTTCCTTCTGCTTCTCTTCTCTCTCTCTCCCTCTCCCTCTCTCTTCAAATGCTTGTCAGTGACTGAGTCCCAAGAAGTCAACATTTACAAAATCCCCACTGCCTGACAGAGGGAATCAAAAGGGAAGCCCACCAACTGGTTCCAAGCTCCAGATAAGATCAAGAAAGTTCTCCCCACATTCTCTTCCACATTGCCTTTGGCAGGAACCAAGAGGGGACTGTTAATATTTCTGACAAGATCCCAACCCACCAACTCCCCAACCCTCCCATTTCACACCATTATCTTCCTCGAAACAATCAAGACCAACCCCAGAATACTTATAACTCTTTTTTTTCTGTCAGCACAAGAAGCCCAGAGCTCCTTGTCCCCCATATAGCTCTATGAGCAATGAAAACCCATCTCCCCCCAACACACACACACACACACACACACACACACACACACACACACGAGTCCTTATCTCTTTTCTTGCCCTTCTTTTTTTTACTTAGCAATTTTTGATCACCTGACAACTCATATGCTCTACTTGCCTTTCCATCCTCCTCTCCTGGAGTAAAAGCTCTGTAAGGACAAGAATTTTCATATGTTTTACTCACTGCTCTACCCCTAGTGCTGGCACATTGTACGAGCCCCAAAAATATTTGTTAAACAAATAAATCCGAGACCATTTTTTCTGGTCTGAAGCAAACAATGTGAGGGCCAAAGGGTGTCTGAGAAGTTTGAGAGAAAGACAGAGATCATTTGTGACAACCAGAAAACATGAACAGAGGAAGGTTTGAGCCCTAAGGATTTCCAGAAATGGCATCTATCACATGAAAGAAGTGTTACTAAGAGGATATTCAGACTGTATACAGGGCCAGACATGAGCAAATGGTGTGCTTTTTGAAACAAAATAGAAATAATTTGGCACCTACTGTGTGCCAAGCACTGTGTTATTAATTTATCACAAGAACTATACAAAGTGGTAGTGCTATCCCCATGTACAGATGAAGAAACTGAAGCAAAGAGAAGCAATGTAACTGCCTGAGATCCACAGTTAGGAAGGGGGGAGCCTCCAAATCTGTCTCTCAGGGTCACAAATCCATTCCCTCTCCTCTCTCTGAACTTGTATGTCCCCTCTGCTCCAGGCACCTTCCAAGTATACCTGGTGTCAATCTCTCAAGGGCTCCTCTAAACCCCAGATGATACCAGGATCTATTTGTTCCCAGACATGTGTTAATGAATGCTATCAGGCTTAGAACCTGGATGCTGTCTTCCTCTCTTCACCTTTTTCAGCTCTACTGAAGTATAATTAATAAATATATATATAAATATATATAATATATATTATTATTAATTAATTATATAATTAATATATATAAATATATATATATAGTGTACAACATGATCTGATATATGTACACATTGTGAAATGTTTGCCACAGTCAAGCTAATTAACACAACCATCCCTCACATAGTTATACTTTGTATGTGTGTGTGTGTGTTTAGAGCATTTAAGATCCACTCTCTTAGCAAATCTTAGCAAATTTCAAGTATACAATACAGCATTATTAACTATAGTCACTATGCTATACAGTAGATCCTCAGAAGTCATTCATCTTATAACTGAAAGTTGGTAACCTTTGACCAATATCTCATTTCCCCAGTCTCCAAGCTACTGGAAACCATTATTCTATTCTCTGCTTCCATGAGTCTAACTTCTTTGTCTTTTTTTTGAAATCCCATATATAAGTGATACCATGCAGTATTTGTCTTTTTCTCACTGGCTTATTTCATTTGGCATCATACCCTCCAAGTTTATCCATGTTGTCATCAAAAATGGCAGAAGTTCCTTATTTTTTAAGGCTGAATAATAGTCTATTACATGTATAAATGCACAAATATACACACACATACATACATATACATACACACACGTATACATACAACACGAGAAAAACTACAGAACTCACTAGAAAGTACTTTTAATGATTATATTCTTTTCCCCCAAACTAATACAGCTTTTATTGTATATTTTTTTAAGTTTATCTATTTTGAGAGGGGGGTTGGGGCAGAGAGACAGGGAAAGAGAGAATCCCAAGCAAGCTCCATGCTGTCAATGTAGAACCCAATGGGCTCAGACTTACCAAACGTGAGACCAAGACCTGAGCCAAAATTAAGAGTCGGTCACTTCACCGACTGAGCCACCCAGGCACTCCTTATCGCATCTTCAAAATATCACAAGTAAGTCTGAAAAATCATCTGCCTTCTTGCTGTTTCTGTAGCTGGACAACTTAGATCTTATTCATCAGTCTGCTGAACTGTTCCTTTTTCAGAAACACAGATACCATCCCCAAATTTTCTGATATCCTTCTTTTTAACTGTTGTGGCATGCCTGAATCAAGCAACTGGGTTTCATTCAAGTTCAATGCCATTCCCTTCAAGCATTAACTCATCTTTCTGGGCTCAAGATACTGAACAAGCAATACCTGGCCTCATCTGAACCCTATGGATATATTTTTCACTGAAGGAATTTCAGATTTCAACAAGAGAACCATTCCTGAAGAACAACACTGATGGGGAAGTGAGCAAACACAGACCCCATCTTGTACTGGAAGCCCAGAGTAACACCCTTCATCATGCTCTGTACATGACTATGGATGGTGCACACAGGAGCCAGTTCTTTTCTATTTCTCCATCATTTGTCAACGCAGAGCCTCTTCTTTTTCTCTCCTAGCAGACTGAGTTCTACATTGAGGTGACTGAGGTTCCTTTGCAGGGTTCCTCTGGGGCCCTTCACAGTAACAGTGCATGCCTTTAGAGTGATGTCAACATTTTCTGCAATGTCGACAGTCTGATTGCCGAGAGTAGTCTTCATTCTCGCAGTAGATGCGGCAAAGTGATTACATTATCAACAAAAGAAAAAGTACAGTGAAAAAGGTTTCAGGATGGCTCAGTCAGGACAGCACGTGACTCTTGATCTTAGGGTCATGAGTTCAAGTCCCACACTGGGCATAGAGCCTACTTAAAAATATGTAAATATTTTTGGGGTGCCTGGGTGGCTCAGTCGGTTAAGCGTCCAACTTCAGCTCAGGTCATGATATCATGGTTTGTTGGGCTCTGCGCTGACAACTTGAAACCTGGAGCCTGCTTCAGATTCTGTGTCTCCCTCTCTCTCTGCCCCTACCCTGCTCGTGCTTTGTCTCTCTCTGTCTCAAAAATAAACATTAAAAAAATTAATATATATTTTTAAAGATT
The DNA here is from genome assembly GCF_028018385.1 of Neofelis nebulosa. Taxonomy (NCBI): domain Eukaryota; kingdom Metazoa; phylum Chordata; class Mammalia; order Carnivora; family Felidae; genus Neofelis; species Neofelis nebulosa. Next base: position 91,974,694 of record NC_080785.1, read on the forward strand.
TTATATCCTATATTTATGTGTGTGTGTGTGTGTGTGTGTGTGTGTGTGTGTGTGTGTGTAACACCACAGCCTGATTCTAAAACTCTTTACTACTTCGTCATACCACATTTGATACCAGTTAAGTGCTCACTCTGTACCAACAAAGGGGTTGGTAAGGAGATAATTATGAGAATATAACCTACTGGTACATTTTGTAAAGCGTTTATGAGTAGAATCTGATTAATCATTTGCAAACCTTAGGAGAACAAACAAAAGAAACTTTTAGATAAAAGCAGGAGAGAGATGGTTTTGTAACATGAGGATGATGAAACACTTGGATGAATTTTTACTGGGGTCCTAATCCCTGGAGAAACCTTCAAGGAAAGAATTTACCACATTCATCGTGGATGGTTCTTACCGCCATCGTGGAGTGCTTTTGTTTTTGTTTATTTTTTTTAATTTTATTTAAATCTAAATTAGTTAACATATAGTGTAATAATGGTTTCAAGAGTAGAATTTAGTGATTCATCACTTACATATAACACCCAGTGCTCATCTCAACAAGTGCCCTGCTTAATGCCCATCACCCATTTAGCCCATCCCCCCCCCAACACCCCGCCAGCAACCCTGAGTTTGTTCTCTGTATTTAAGAGTCTTATCATTTGCCTCCCACTGTTTTTATTTTATTTTTCCTTCCCTTCCCCTATATTCATCTGTTGTGTATCTTAAATGTGGAGTGTTTTGATCCAGATTAGAGGGTGCCTCACTGCTGCCACCAATGGGGAATCTAGGAGGAAGAATGTCCATACTCTGCATTGGTCCCACTTGACATCAGCTTTTCACAGCTGCAATGCTTGCAACATTAAGGTCACATCTAATGAGTGTGATTATTGTTCATCATGAAATGGTAAATATATCTATGGAATGACATTGATTAAAGGTATTTTTGGGCTTTTAACATTTTAACTGGATGAAATCGTCATAACCTAAGAAACTTAAAATCTAATATGGACCTTTACATTTAGTAGGAGAAGTGGGAAATGGAAGCTCAAAACTAGGATAGTTGTAAGAAAGATGCTTCTTAAAGATCGATGCAATGAGGAAAACAAAATTTCGGTTTCTAGACACCAGTGCTGCAGTTACCCGTTATTTCCCACCTGCCCAGTAGGCGTCAGTGTAAGACAATGTTCCTACAACTGAACAAGCTTTAAAGCAGAAACAAAACAAGAGTATCAAGTTATAAAACAGAGAAGATGCAATAAAGATGGGGCTACCCAAATTTCACATGAGCCTTAAAATGTCATCATTTAAAGAGAGATGATCTAAACAAAGTTCCGTCATGACTAAGAGGAGGGACCACAGCACCTCAGAAGACCCCATCTGGCTCTCATATTCCTTGTCAACTCAGCACGAACTCCTCGAGCATCTCACAAGGCTTCTAGGAGGACTCAGCATTGCTGTAAGAGTCAATCACTATGAACTAGTGTAGTAACCAGAACACTCCCAGGGAACAAAGCAGCATTCGGCCCAGTGCACTCCCTTTGAAAAACAGATATTATCCCCACTTCTCAGAGACAATATTAACATAATATATCACAATAAGGAATATATCATAATAAGGATTACAAAAGTGGAAAGAAGAAGGGAGTTAAAGTTTGTATGTGGGCTTTGCAGAATGTGTTGAGTCAGTCAGGGTGAGCTTCCTGGAAGAGTTGGCCTTTGAACTGTGATGGAAGAGAAGAGAGGCACAAAACCAGGGCTATCCTAGCCTCACCTTTCTGCTTTGCATTCAGTTTTCCTCCTCCAAATACAACCACCCTATACTCTGGTAAAGGGTAACCAATAAAGGGAAAGAAAATAAACATGAACTATTTTTAAAATTCACTATATAAAGGTACTTTTGATATTTTAAAGGGAAAATGATAGGAGGTTGGGGGGAGGGTGGCATCTGTTGAGTACCTAATACACACACACACGTTGTGACATACATTCCTTACCAAAATCCTGAATGTAAGTGGTATTACTCTCACTTTTAGATAAAGGATCTAAGACTCATAGACGTTATATATCTCACCCAAGATTATGACATCTAACATTTATGAGTAATTACTCTGCACCATATTAAACTAAGTGAATTCACAATGATCCAATGAAGAAATGATTTATTATTCCCATTTTGCAGAGATGGAAGTTAAGTCTAACAGAAAATAAGTTATTGCTTCCTCAAGATTGCAGCGCTCCTAATTAGTTGAAATTCAAATTCATGCATTGGAAGTAGGGTTCTCTGGGAAGCGGACTGCGAAATGGATTAAGGTTGTGGTTGTTTATTAGGGAATACCTTTAGGATTAGCATCTGTGGAAGGAAGGGACCAGAAGTAGGACTGGGAAACACATCTGTGTTGTCCAACACTGGGCCAAATGGCCAAGCTTGTATACACCTGCCTCGGTCAGTCAGTAGATGTGGACATGGCCCTGGGGGAGACCCCAAAGGGCTGATGACTGACAACTGTCTGCAGACACTACTCCCAGGGCTGGGACCACAAGTCCTTCCTGGGAGGGACATCTTGGCAGCACATCCCCCTGCCTGTTGCACTGTGTCCATATGGTACTCCCAGCTCATCATGTTTTTCTGCTATACCACAATGGTGGGGGGCCAGAAAGGAGGCAGGGCTGTAGTGGTGAGGTTGTAGAATGGTGAGCCTGGGCCCCAGGCTTCATGGGGAGATGAGCACCAAGGTCTCATCCCTTATAACCCTCAAATAGCATCAGCTAGGAATCAAGAAAGGGGTGGAGACAGAACGCTGAGTCAACAGCAGGATCAGTCATTAAATGCTTGTTGTTCAGTTGATTGACAACTTCCAGAGGGTCAAGTTAGGGAGGTACCAACCCACGTGCAGACTCAACAGTTGGTCGTGCAGACTCAACAGTTGGTCGAGGCATTTATGCTATTTAGTAACATCTCATCTCCTGCTGCTTGCCACACTCATCCACCCCAGAGGCTGCCCAAGATGGCAAACCCATCTGGGCATGCCAAAGTGCTGGCCTGGTTTCAGTGCACTGTCCTAACCTACCCTAGGTGACAGTAGCATTGAGTGCACTGTCTTCTATGTGGAAATATAGCCAGCTCACAGTATCTCAAGTGGTAAGGACGGCAAAATTCCAGCCTGAGTGGCAACAAATTCTCATACTTCTGCTTGAATTCAGAGAACAGCTGACTTGACAGAAGGCAGAAAGCCGGTGAGCTTACTTCACTCAGTGACAAGTGGGCACAAAGCAAAACCAGCTTTCCATGGTGAAATTCTTCTCAAACGTCATCCTGGTTGTGCATGGAAGAGAAAGCCTGAGAGAAGGCAGGACAGCCGTGGACAAGGAAAACACATCACCTGGTTGGTCTGCAAGTGAGTCTGCCTGAAGCCTCAGAACTGCCAGTTCTTCCCTGGGCTACAGTCACTGCCCCTCCCCCCCCCCCCCATGCGTGCCTTGGACCAAGCCAGTCATTGCCCTTGGAACACTGCCTCCCCTTTGCCACAGGTAGCAAAATCCAGCCAAAGCCCTGGTTCAAAATTTCCTCCATGAAACTATCTATCCCCACCCTCCAGCCAAAAGCAATTTCTTTTATAATTCATTTGGTACCTACTACAAAGCGGTGGGAGTTCTAACATTTTAAATTGTGCATAAGAATCACTCAAAGTGCTTGATTAAAAGCCAGGGCCTTTGGCCCTGGGCCCCAGACACTCTGATTCATCAGGAATAGAGAGGTCTGGGAATCTGCCATTTTCCTAGTCAGCTCTGATATTCCTGATTTGCTTGGTCAGCAGAGGATACTTTGAAGAGTACTGGCATTGTGCTTGTAAGATTCTGTCCCTGGGGTGACACAATTGCTACAGAGTTGGTGTCCTCTGAAGGGCATGTTTTAATGCAATTGGAGGACAGAGACCCTGTCTTGTTCATAGCTCTCTCTCCTACAATATCCAGCATAGTGATTCACATATAGTAGGTGCTCAAACATTGTCTAGTGATCAGCTAAGAGTTTTTCTGGTCTCCTGATCGTCTTTTTACTCTTCCAAATGGCTTCAGGTTTGGAAGGAAGCCTGCCTCTCACTCCCATTTCTCATGTATTCCTTCTCGTGCTCCCTCGTGCTTCAAGATCTATCCTGCACCCCTTTGATCTACCCTGCTGTGTCCTCCTTTAGTTGATCTTTTAGCTGTTTAACAAAATTTTAACATGATTTTTTATTCTTTCTTTTATCAAAGACCATATTTACTCAAAATTTTAAAACATCCATGTTTACTGGGCATGTTTTAGAAAATACAGTTCACCATTGAACAACGTGGGCTAGAACTGTGTGGGTCCACTTACACAGGAATTTTTTCAATAAATACAGTACAATACTGTAAATGCATTGTGGCTCCCTTATAATTTTCTTCACATTTTCTTTTCTCTTGCTTATTTTATTGTAAGAGTACAGTAATAATACATAGAATATACAAAATATGTATTAATAGACTTTCTATTATAAGTAAGGCTTCTGGCCAATAGTAGCCTATTAACAGTTAGGTTCTTGGGGAGTCAAAAGTTATATGTACATTTTCAACTGCATGGGGGTTGGCACCCCTAACCTCTGCACTGTTCAAGGATCAACTGTAAAAGTATTAAGAAGAAAACTTACCTATAATCTCCATTTCCTATTGAATGCACATTTTCACACATCCTGAAAAGGTTCATTTTTCTGGGGTCTAGGTCAACAGTCTTCTTTATCTTTGGACGTCTCCCTCATTTCTGAGAAAGCTGGGATATTATTACAGATTAAGAAGGGGAGGGGTGACTGGATGGTTCAGTCGGTAGAGCATGCAACTCTTGATCTTGGGGTTGTAGGATCAAGCCCCATGTGAATGTAGAGATTACTTAAAAATAAAATTTTAGGGGCGCCTGGGTGGCGCAGTCGGTTAAGCGTCCGACTTCAGCCAGGTCACGATCTCGCGGTCCGTGAGTTCGAGCCCCGCGTCAGGCTCTGGGCCGATGGCTCGGAGCCTGGAGCCTGTTTCCGATTCTATGTCTCCCTCTCTCTCTGCCCCTCCCCCGTTCATGCTCTGTCTCTCTCTGTCCCAAAAATAAAAATAAAAAATGTTGAAAAAAAAAATTTAAAAAAAAAAAATAATAAAAAAAAAATAAAATTTTAAAAAAAGGAAGAAGGGGATTTAGGAGAAGAGAGAACCTAAAGTCTATTTTAAGAGAACAAAAGTTGTTCTATGATTAACCCCACCTATCAAAAGTTAAACAAACATGAAGCTAATAGGCCAACTTTGACCAAGCACACTGCATAGAGGACTGATATTTGGGTAATAGTATTTTAAGGAACACAGTCTTTTCCTGGCTTTCAGAATGTACAACAGGTAGATAATTAACTCAGTACAATGGGTAGAAAGGGTAGATAGAATATACACAATAATGACAACAAAATAGCAAACATATGTTACTCCCTATGTGTTGGGCATTGATATAAGTGCTTCTATGCATTAACTTATCTAACTTCACAATAACCCTTTGAGGTAGGAATTATTATTGCCAACTTTTTACAAATGAGGAAATGAGTCACAAAGAGTTAGTAACTTGCCCAAGTTCACACAGCTAGTAAGTGGCAGAGTTAGAATTCAAACCTAATCAGGCTCCAGGGTCCATGTTCTTAACTACTAACTGCAAGTCAACTAGTGTTGCCCAACAGTTACAACACGTTAGTCATTGAAAGACCTTACGTAACACTGGACTTGAACTTCTGTCCAAGACCCCAAATATTTCAGAGTGTTTACTTGGGAAATAAGTCCACAGTTAAGCCTCAGTTAGACAATTATTCCACTCATAATTACCGTCATCCAGTCTTATCTGACAGATCTTGCATATAGTCTGGTTGAACAGCCACACTTTAAAAAGATGCTTCTTTTATTCCTGGACTTGGTTGCTATTCTGAATTCCTTTATTCTACAAATTTACCAAGCAACTGCTATGTGCCAGGCATTATTCTAGGTTCCTGGCCCAGAAGATAAATGAGCTGTGCTGTTTACCCCCCAGTAGAGGACTCAGCCTCTAGTGGATCCATGGTCATGGATAGACAAAGAGTTAGGGATGGGTGGCATATTTGTACATAAGAAAAACTGCTTAGTAACAGGTGAGCATGGCTCTAAAACTCACACCTTCTGCAACCATGGCATGTCTGAAGTATAAGAAATGCAAGTAATCTGAGAGCAGAGCAAGCATTTGGGTTTATGAGAAGAGCCATAGGCATAACCATGGCCAGAGCCAATTATTCACTCAGTGCCACTGTCTCCTGGCCTTCTGAACTGGGTGTGGATGGGGCCCTGGTTCCCTGTGTTGATTTGCAAAGCCACCTTCTTCTAGCTTCCCTGTCTTCTACAGTGAATAAATATTTTCTCTAATTCACCCAAGTACTAAAGACTTCATGTGCTGTCACTGAAATAGCCAAGCAGTATAGCCACTAAACAAAATAAAGATCTCTGCCCATGTGGAACTCACATTCAAATGGGGGAGGCAGGGGGCGCCTGGGTGGCGCAGTCGGTTAAGCGTCCGACTTCAGCCAGGTCACGATCTCACGGTCCGTGAGTTCGAGCCCCGCATCAGGCTCTGGGCTGATGGCTCGGAGCCTGGAGCCTGTTTCCGATTCTGTGTCTCCCTCTCTCTCTGCCCCTCCCCCGTTCATGCTCTGTCTCTCTCTGTCCCAAAAATAAATAAAAAACGTTGAAAAAAAAAAAAAAAAACAAATGGGGGAGGCAGGCTGCAAGCAAGAAACACTAAATATGAGGTAAAAAGTAAATGATAGAGTATGTTGAAAGGTGACAGGTGCTATGTGGAAAACAGGTAGAGCAGGGTAAGGGGGATCAAAGGTGCTGAGGTGGGAGGGGAAAGGGTACAACTGTCAAGAGAGGGGTCAGGGTAGGCCTCCCTGAGAGGGTGGTATTGGAGCAAAAATTTGGAGGCAAGGAGGTTTGATACGAGGCCCTCTGGAGAAGAGCCTGACCAACAGAGAGAAGAGCTCCAAGAGAAGCCCCAAGCTGAGAAGAGGGCTATTGAGTTGAGGAACAGTGAGGAGGTGAGTGGGGTTAGAACACACTGAACAAGGGGGAGAATGGTGACAGGTGAGGAGAGAGGTAATGGCACCAGTCACGTGGGCCTCTTCATCCTTGCAAGGACTGGCTCGTGAAACTAAGAGCTATTACAGAATTTTTTGAACAGAGACTTGAAACAGGTTTTAAAGGATCTCTCTGGCTGCTTTAGTGAGAACTGACCATGGGAGGCAGAAGAAAGAAGCAGGGAGACCAGTTAAGAAGCTACTATAGGAACCCAGGCATGAGAAGACAATGGCTCGAACCAGGGTAGTAGTAGAAGTGAGCAGATTCTGTACACTTTTTAAAGGGAGCATGTACTGGTCCAAAGAGATAGTTATGTTGCAGTAACAAGAGACCCCCCAAACCAACAGCTTACAACACTTCATGTCCAGTGTGAGGTGTGAGTCAGCTGTGGCTCTGCTCCTTTTGACTTGGCTTTGGGTCCGGGTCCAGGCTGGCAGAGCGGCCTCTGTCTGGAACATTGTGGATCATTGTGGTAGTGGGAGAAAGTAGATGTGCATACCATACATGGTGGCTCTTAGAGCAACCACTGGAAATGGTATCCATCAATTCTGCCCACATTTATCTAGTTAAAGCAAGTCATATGATCACTCCTAAACTCAACAAAGTGGGGATATTTAATCCTGCAAGAAGGGGCACAACAGGAAAGGAAGCTGGATTATTTGATGACAAGTAATACCATCAGCAACACAGAGCCAACACCTTCCCAACAGATTGGAGGTGGAGCATGAGTGAAAGAAAAGTGTCAAGAGTGACTTGAAGATCTTGGTCTGATCAGCCAGCCACAAGGATGGATTGCCATCAACCCAAATGGCAAAGCTACAGGTGAAGTCGTTTATAGAATATCAGGACTGCAGTTTGGGGCAAGTTCAGGTCAAGCTGTCTATCAGATATCCAAGTAGAGATGCCCAGTAAGAAGCTGGATAATATAAGTGTGGATTTAAGGTCAGACATCTGGGCTGGAGAAACAAATTTGGAAAACAGTGCCATGAGGTTGGTATTTAAAGCCATGAGCCCAATGCAACGATACAGGACATGTAGACAGAGAAAGGTAGGAGACCAAGGGGCACAGCAACATGGAAGGTTCTGAAAGAAGACCAGGAGCCAGGAGGGGAAATTCTGAGAAGAATGGAGCAGTGAGGAAACCCATGAGAGTGTTGTAAGCTTTGTCTCCTTTTATCAAAGGAGACAAGAGGGGCTGATTCTATCAAATCCTGTCAAAGATTACAAATTTTACTATTGGATTTAGTGACATGGAGATCATTTGGTGACCTGGAGAAGAGCAGTTTCTGTGGGATGGCAGGAATAAAGCCTGAATAGAAAGGATTTGAGAGAGAATAGGGAAGAAGAATTTAAGTCAGAGAATATGAACTGCACCTTGAGTTTTGCTACAATGAGGAGCAAAGAAATGGGGACTAATGGAAATGGTGGGGTTGAGGGGAATTGTTTTGTTTCTCTTTTCAGATGGAATCTGTAATAGCACAGAAATAAATGCTGATGAGAATGGGTCCAGTAGTGTGTGGAAAATTATACAAAAGAAAGAGGAAAGAATTGCTGGAGTGCTCTTCTTGCCCACAGGAGAGGGGATGATGGGGCTTATCTTCAGACAGGAGCCCAGATACTCCCTCTGGAAGACAGCAGGTTGCAAGTGCTGGTAGATGGGAAGGGGCAGGGGGAGCATATGAAAGTTCTCTTCTTGTGGCTTTTATTTTCTCCACGAAGTCAGAAACAAGCTCATCAGCTGAGAGCGAGGATGGGGAAGAGGAGTTGGAGATTTGAGGAGAAAGGAAAAGGGGTGAGATTATCCCTCCAGATAGAAATCAGAACAGTGGTTACTGCTGGGGGTGCTGATGTGGGAATCAGCTGGGAGGGACTTAGGAAACCTTCTGTGGGGGGTGGGGATCTATAGTATTCTGTATTCGATAGGGGTGTCGGTTACACAATGCGTGCATTTGTCAATGTCATCACACATCATCTGTGCATTTCAGTGAGCATAAATTATACCTCAATTTAACAAGAAGGAGGAAGAGGAGGAGGAGGAGAAGAGGAAGCCAGGAGAGGAGAAAAGTCACCCAGAAGGTGAAAGAGTAAATGGAGGAGAAAAGTATGGCATTAAAGGCTCATTTGAGGTTTATGGTCATTAATTCAATGAACACCACGGTGGTGGTGGTGTATATTCACCTGCCACAATCCACTGCACAGGTGCTGGGCAGGTTTGGATTGACCCAGGGCTGTGGTTTTGCCAAGCAGGTGGTGTAATGTGAGAGAGATATGAAAAGGGTTGTTTGTAGCAATTGACCACAGTGATTATAGTTTTCAAAATAGGATTTTATAGCAAATCCATTAGCAGACTGAAATAGACACCGTGGCTATCAAGGTAGAAACGTCCAGGTATTTTAGTGAAAATACTTTCTTGTTGATCTGTCTTGTAATCAGCATCACCTATGCTTTAATCATCTCTGATTGCATCTCATTCTGTTAAATGTATTCATGTGCTCTTTGAAGAGATACTATTCCAGGGAAGAGGGCCTCCTTTGGGAGGACAGGCAGAAATACATTATTCACCATGTGCACATTTTATGGCTCTCCATCATGTGGGCCAATGACTCAGCAATCTTTGCTTTTCTGGGTTATGAGTAGAACACTCCACCATTGCCATCCACCAGGGCTGGCCATGTGGTGGATCAATGAGTAATGGCCCAGAAGCAATGATTACAGAAGTACAACCAAGTTTTTTACTCTTGAAAACATTTCTTGCCTCATGTCTTGGGCAATGTCTAAATGTCACCAGAATTATAGTCTTGCAGTTTAAGGCTTTGATCATAAATTACAATTCCAGTGATCTTGTTATGAGTAAGTTATACTTTACATTTGAAATTTCCCCATCCACTCTTCTGCACTTCCACAATGTTTTGACAGAAGGGTGAAGGGTTGAGAAGCTCCCAACACAAAGAGTTCTGTCTTAGGGCTGACAGCCAGTGTGTGCCCCTCTCTCTGCTGAGGACCCCATTCATGGTCCTGCTGCTCCCATTCAGGGTCTGCAGACATAGCAAGGGCCCTCTCTTGTGCTGCCTTGACCTTGCAATCCAGCACCCTCAATTCCCCTATACCAGCCTATTTGAGACAACTTTACTGAAGGGTCAAGGTAATTTTAAAGGGATTGAGGGAATGAAAAGTTAAGCTGAATGCTAGGTTTGGTTTTCTTCAGAATCCAAAGGCAACAGGAGCCTAAGATGTTAACTCTTCACAACAAGGTTCTTGCTCAGGCTCAGAACCAACCTGTTCACATCCTGAATCCAGAGCCCTCATATCTAAATGTCTCCCTCAAAGAGATTCTTGCCTCTAGTTTTTGGAAGGAATATCTCCACACCTTCTGGAAAATTGTGCCCCTCACCCAGAGGGATCAATTCTCATCCTAGAATCCATAACCTCTCCCTATTAGAGCACACCCCACATCTGGGCCTTTCAGCAGGGGCTCCAGTAAGACCAGCCACGATGTCCATTGATGCCCCCACGTGCCTCGACAACCAGTAATTGGGAGGGAAGGGGCTGTCCAGGGTGGGTTCCTCACATGGGTGAGCTGAGGGTACTCACCTGTTTACTTAACACCTATTGATTCAAAGGTGGACCCATTACACCAGCTCCATCCACACATTCCCCCAGGGACAAACATTAGTGTTCCTGGACGGTCTAAAGCCATACTTACTGCAATCAGTAGTATTCCATAGAATCAGGAAGTCACATTATTACACAGAAGAGAATCCAGTTTTTTTCTTGCTCCCACATTCTTGCTTGGTGGACACATCCTTGGTTAAAAACAGAAGCCCTGATGTAAGTATCTGTGGAGGAGGGTGTGCCCTTATCCTACTCAGCTCCCATCTTGTGTAAAGCGAGGCAGTGGTCTGTTTGACTTATCTCCACACTGATGATTGCCCAGGCCCTCCCCCACTCCCTCCTCACACGGGCTCCCCTCCCCCACCACACTTAAAAGATTCGTGGGGGGGCCGGAAAGGGTTCACAGCACAGCCACACAGAGGAGGCATGAACTTTGGCTGCAGAATCGAGATGGGGACATGAAGCTGGGGAAAAGCATGTAGTGAGGTGACAGGCACAAGCTTTAATGGCACACAGAGTTAGGCCACAAACAGACTTACAGGCCATGCTGTTCCTAGTCCTTTGACAATCTAAGGAAGGAATTCTGAGGCCTGACTTCGTCAGACTGCTAGCTCATTGGTGATCCAGAGGCTTTCACAGAAATAAAACTCTGAGGTCTCCGGATTTCCCAATGTTTTTGGGTTTTCTTTGTTTCTGAGTAAGAAAAAAAACAAAACAAAGGAAAATTTTAACAACTATTTGTCCAACATACATAGAGAATAACAATGGCAATTTTCCAGAAATGTTGAGAAGATGGCTGAATAAAATTGAGAAACAATTGGCAGGAAGTAATTTGGTGGCTAAGCATTAGTACACCATATGGTAAACTACAGATGAAATAACACACCCAGTAATAAAAATATGAAGAGCTACTATAAAGCACCGGGACTTTGACACCAAAATCCTGATTCTATTAAAGTTTATTCACAACTATTTTTTCTAAATCCTAGTTATTAATAATACTCCCTAACATTCGACCAGAAAAATGCTCTCACCTACCTTACTTCACAAAAAGCCTGTAAGCAGAGTGTTATCACCATTTCTATCTGTGAGAAAAGAGCTCAAAGAATTCAGTGGCTTGCCCAAAGTTACACAGTGAAAATGAGATGACCACCCACATCAAGGGGACCCAGCCTGTTCCTGCCACAGGACTTTTTACCTAGCCATTTCCTTTGCCTGGAATGCTCTTCCCCATGCTTCACGTGGCTGGCCACCCATCGTTCTACTTGTGCTCCAAATGTTGCCTCCTCAGAGGAGTCTTCTCTAACAGCAGGGTCTAAGGTCACCATCCCCCATGCCAGTGGCACTGTATGCCAGGAGGCATCAAACTATATTTGCAGGCCAAATCCGACCCACCTGTTGTTGGTTTGTGGTTGTTTGTTTATTTATCTTTGTAAATCAAGTTTTATTGGAACACAGCCATGCCCACTCATTCAAATATTGGCTATGACTGCTTTCCCACTGCAGCTGCAGACTGGAGTCGTTGAGACCAATCATACAACCTGCAAGCCTAAAACATTTGCCATCTGGCCCTTCACAGAAAAAGTTTGCCAACCTTTGTTCTGTCCTATCGTTCCACTTATTTTCTTCACAACATTAATCATAACCTGTGTGTCTATATCCTGCATCTAGAATGTAAGTTCCATGCCTGTGGTCTTCACCATTATGTCTCTAGCACCTACATCAGTAGATGATCAATATATCATCCTTTGTTGAGGGACAAGTGGGTTTTGGTGTGTTCTAATTTCAGTCTCGAGGTGTTTTCTCTTTTAAGTTAGGCTGACCAAAGGAGAAAAATATCTGCTCCCCTTTGTTGTTATATATTTCATTGTCAATCAATAGTGCTCGTTTTGCTTTTAAAATAGGTGTCTGGGGTGTCTGGGTGGCTCAGTTGGCTGGGTGTCCAAATTCGGCTCAGGTCATGATCTCATGGTTCATGTGTTCGAGCCCCGAATCGGGCTCTGTGCTGACAGTGTGGAACCTGCTTGGGATTCTCTCTCTCTCCCTCTCTCTCTGTCCCTCCCCCACTTGTGCACACACACTTTCTCTCTCACTCCTTCATTCAAAAATAAATAATAAAATAAAACTTAAAAAAATAAAATAGGTGTCTGAAAGGCATTGCCACATAATTCATTTCAACATTATATTAACTTATTTAAATTAATTGGTTACTGCTTAATTTTTTTAACTTTTTTTTGATGTTTATTTTATTTTTGAGAGACAGAGAGAGAGAGAGCACGAGCAGGGGAGGAGCAGAGAGACAGAGGGAGACGCAGCATCTGAAACAGGCTCCAGGCTCTGAGCTGTGAGCACAGAGCCCGACACAGGGCTTGAACTCATAAACCATGAGATCGTGACCTGAGCCGAAGTCAGCGCTTAACCAACTGAGCCACCCAGGCACCCCAGTTACTGCTTAATTTTTAAATTATAATGAATACTGGCATTTTGATCATGATATTAATGCTCATTAATGAAGTTTCAAAATCCACAATCCATTTAATTTATTAACATAATACATCTTTTTCTAATAAAACAAAAGTAGGAAGCATTAACTACTAAAAATTGCACACTGTAACCATTAGAATCTATGTCCTATCTTCTCTCTTCCTTACTAGAAAAGCCCTGAAAGATTTATCATGGAGAATATGAAAGAAAACTATTTTAGTTCTCTAACAAATTCTTATCTGGCTCCTTCCACCATCACCTTTTGACCTCTCTGGCCCAAAAAAACAAAGGGCAATTAGGGGTGGTGAGACAGTAGGTAAATGAGATTTACCAGAAATTTCTTCAGATGAAATACTCAGGAGAAAGATTTTTTTTCTTAAGGTGGGGGTGGGGTGGGGAGAGACTAAGAATTTCTAACCCAGCATTCTCCAGTAAGATCCCCCACCAACATGATCCCAGACATTAATAGATTGGCAACCATGTGTTTTAGCTTGAATCCATGACAGGAGTCCAGTTGCCTCTGAAAACAAAAGAAGATCCAGTACTTGACCTTTAATATCCACTCTGCAACACTGACCTCATCACATACTTTTCTTCCAAATGTCTACTGTGTCATTAAAAAAATTTTTTTTTACTGTTTATTTATTTTTTGAGAGAGCACAAGCAGGAAAGGGGCAGAGGGAGAGGGAGACACAGAATCCGAAGCAGGCTCCAGGCTGTCAGCACAGAGCCCGACTCGAGGTTCGAACCCACGAACCATGAAATCATGACCTGAGCTGAAGTCAGACACTTAACCGACTGAGCCACCCAGATGCACCCCCCTCCCCGCACTGTGTAATTTAGATTCTCCAGGATCTTTACTTTTAAACATCAAAGATATCTTCACATTCTAAGCCAGGTGACTGTGCTTTCCTCCTTTTCTACTCACTATCCCCCAAATAACTTAGATTTTTTTGTTCTAAGTTCTCATCAGAATTGTGATGCTTCCCAACATACATGATCAAAATTCTTAACTTCCAAAACCAATTTTCTCTTTCCTTTGCTGCCCCAAATGTTTCCCTTAAGAACATTTAAAAATAAATGCAGAGGGGAAACATTTTTTGAGGCATTTTATTTTATGTTTGTTGTTCCTATGTCAAGAATACCCATTGTGATGGGTTTATTCAAATAGAAGACTGACTTCCCTTCTAGGAGCTCCTTGTGAAAGAAGTTCCCAGGGTTAGGGAGAAACAATACACAATGCCAGTACTTCCCAAAAGATAGCCCCTGGAAATGCAAATACATCTCTTACATAATTTGCTAATTTAACCTACCCTGACTACCCTATCTCATCTAGTACCCACAATCATTGTCTATTCCTTTGACCTGCTTTATATTCTTCTAGACACGTATCACCAAGTTCTTACCTAACTCACGGATTGCCTCACTTACATTATTTGTCTCCCTCACCAGCCTAGAAGCCCCAGTCTTCTATTCCACTCACTTCTCAAGCTTTGAACGGTATCTACCAAATAATAGGTGCTCAATAAATATTTGTTGCGTGCAGCAGATGCTTTGGGTTCTCCATCCTAATCACATCCTTTTTATTCTTGTAGTGTTTCTTTGCACCCCTTTAAGTGCTTTTGATTCCAATGATCCCCCTCCCTCCAATTCATCTTCACAGCAGTGCTCCCCGGCTACCAGAGCTGTTTTGCCACCGCAGGTAGAGGACCTGAGTCCCTGGCAATTACTCCTCCCCTGGGCAGCCCACAACCAAGGGCTGACTGATAAGCAAAGAGAGCACAGCTCCCCTGCTCAAGGGGCTAGGAGGTGGGGTAGGGGTGGTGGGGGAGAGGGGGAGCATTGGGGAAGGGAGCCAGTGGTCCTTAGCTCAGTATCTGTTTCCTTTTTTTTTTTTTTTAATGTTTATTTTGGAGAGAGACCAAGAGACAGAGCATGAGCAGGGGAGGGGCAGAGAGAGAGGGAGACACAGAATCCCAAGCAGGCTCCAGGCTCTGAGCTGTCAGCACAGAGCCTGACGTGGGCTCAAATCCACCAGCCGTGAGATCATGACCCAAGCCAAAGTTGGACACCTAACCTAATGAGCCACCCAGGTGCCCCACTCAAGTATCTGTTTCTAATGAGCCTAACCTAAGACACTGAATGAATGAGTGTGCTAACATTTTACACAAACTCAAATCATTCCTTGAAAATTTCACAGTAAAAACAAAAATATCAACACATTTCTCTTAATTCTACTCAAAACAGTAATGGATTGATATTTACCACCTGAATCTATGGTAAAAGTAATTGCCTGGGGCCTTTAGGAAGGGCTCAGCTTTAAAAGTAATTTCCCCGAACAGTAACTCTAAACCACTGGCAAAAAAGAAATGACTGAGTCAGCCCCCATTAACCACACAGAATTACACTTGTTTGTTAATGCTATCATTTGAAAAGCATTGCTCTTAAAAAAACAACAGAGCTGTAACAAAGAAAAATTTCAAATGCATTTGCTTTGAATGCTGCCTGGTTCTCCTAACTCCCCACCAGTATCTCCATTTCTCAGTCCAAACGTAGGTTAAGTTTATTTTGCATCTTCAAAATGTCATTCGCAAAAATGAGAGCCTCTCTGCCTGATTAATTTTGATCAAACTGCTTCATCTAAATATCTAAAATGCCAGGTTTGCTTTTCAAACGTCCTCTACTGGGCTTCAACTGCCTCCCACAATTCATTTTCCTCTCCTCTCAGGTGGTAAAAGGACACCATGTCAAAGGCCAAATCTGAGCCATTACTGGCAGATCTGGAAGTAGAGAATAGCATTTTTGAGTGCAGGTAAAGATAATTTCCTGAAATCAATCCTAACAAGAAAGACAACCACCTACATTTCCATTTCCCTGCCCTGTGGATCTTGCAGTGAGCAGGTCTTTTCCAGTAATGCTTTTAGGATCATGACTAACATTTAAAGAAATAAAGGATGTCAGTTTTTATAAGCAGTAGCTAGAATTACATGAATACCTCCATTTTTACACATTCTGTTCTCATATGTTTTGTTTCTGTCACCTTGTTACTTTAGCAAATCTTTCTCTGTATCCTTCCTGACACCAAAAGTATACTAAGTCAGAGTTATTCTCAACAAAAATCCACAGTGTCTCATTTGATTGTGTACACATTTCTCCTTACGTCCTGGCTGTAACAATAACACCGCGCACTTTCACAGGATCGATCTCTGGGGTCAGCTCTGATGAACAGATATTAGACTGTAAGTCTCAAGAGACTTTGTTCACTTAATGGTATTTGCTTACATGGACTTAGTGTGTATGCACGTTCACAATAGGCACTTTTGGTGCCAACACCCAAGACAATAGGGTGTTTCCACAAAAACCTTGGGCCCACCCATGGTCTCACAAGGGCTCTTCCTCCACACTTGAGGGGCCCCAACTGGACCTCCAGGGCATTACAGCTGAGCATCTAATCCCAACCACCCCATGAAAATTTCTATGGAGGAAAATATCTATGGAGATAAATAAACGCTAGGAATTTAATGTAGTTACAGAAAGTGCATCTTCTATTTCATGCCAACAACCATGTGCCATGTGCAGTAAACTACGATAACTGTGTATATGTGAACTCAGTTTAGTGTTATCAAAACTGTGCCGAAAAGCTCATTCAGCACCTTCACGTATGTGCCTAACATTTTGCTGCATAGTAATTACGCATAAATGGCAAGCAGTTCTACTAAGTTGCTGAGATTACTTTGGCCAAACCAAGTTTTATAGTTTATGTTTTGGTAAGTTTGTCTGTTGCTATGCATGTGTGGTTTAATAATGTTTCTAGGGGCGCCTGGGTGGCTCAGTCGGTTAAGCGTCTGACTTCAGCTCAGGTCATGATTTCACCGTCCATGAGTTTGAGCCCCGTGTCAGGCTCTGTGCTGACAGCTCAGAGCCTGGAGCCTGCTTTGGGTTCTGTGTCTCCCTCTCTCTCTGCCCCTCCCCTGCTCGTGCCCTGTCTCTCTCTTTCTCAAAAATATATAAACATTTTAAAAAATTTTAAAAAAATAATGTTTCTAAATGTCAATTATCAGCAAATTTCCCTAACATCATATAAATCCAAACAATACAAGACATCAGTCCAAAGACTGAACCTCCAGTGGCTGGCGCTCCACAGGCAGTAGAGCTCACCCGCTGGTCCTAAAACCAGACATTGTGTTCTTATCTTCAGTGTGCCTCTTGTCCTCCAGTTTGGTCACCTTCCAGCCATCTTCCTTCCAAAAAGCTGGGCCCCCTACTCTAAAGTCTCCACATGTTGCAAAAACTCAAAAACAATGTAGCAGAGAACCTAAGGTCACCTCTGTCCCTCAGAGTCTCGTGTTCAGAACTGACACATTATAAACCATACTCCTAAACATCCATGCCCACAGCTAACACCATTCATATTCCCGGGCAATACTTCTTTACATGTCTTGTCCTATGCCCTATGATCTCAGAATGAAAGCTGATTGCAGCTGAGTGACATGAAAGTTTATGGGAGGTGTCTTTGCTGACTTTGGAGATACGGTTTTGACTTTGAAACACTTAAGAGAAAACACAAGTTAATTTCTCATATCGTTTCTCTCAAAGTGAATTCAATAGATCCTTGTATTCACCAAGTAGCATTTCCCAGTGATGTCAAAGCTTCTCTTTGTGTTCCAACCCCAGAAGGTTTGGTTCCCGGGGACACACAGATTGCCACTGTATTTTCAACAGTTGTATACTGGCCCTTAGGAATATATATATAGTAATATTAACAAGTTCATGTCACTCTTAAATTATATACATGTAAGTTTGGATGTGACCTTCACGAAACATGACACCATTTTTAAATATTGCTGCATGACTCTAGACATTGCTTTGAGATGAATAAATCACAATTATATGTGATAGTAATTTATATGACACAGAATGTGACATCATGTGAACTTTTGGCCCACAAGTCAAAAAGTGTTTCTAAAGCATAGACTCTGACTGTAAAGAACTTTTAACAAGTCTTTTGACAATTTACTTCATTCTTATTTTTCTTGTATGTGTACCATCGAATGGCGCTCTCATTGTGTGCCTGTGACATCTTCAGAGTTCCAAAACCCTTTGTGGAGACCCACAACATCAAATTTATTTTCATAATATATTAAAATATTGTCCTGATTACTATACTAATATTTGCACAGATGATGCAAGAGCAGTGATGGATATAACTGCTGGTGCTTTAGCACAAATCAACCAATGGCATGAAATCTAGTAGTAATCACTGTTTTTCACTACTGTCCACTCACATTAAAAAAAGAGAGAGAGAGAGAGAGGTGCCTGGCTGACTCAGTCGGTGCAGCGTGTGATTCTTGATCTCGGGGTTATGAGTTCGAGTCCCACATTGGGTGTAAAGATTCCTTAAAAATAAAATCTTTAAAGAAAGGGCATACCTCAGACCACCACAATAAAGGGAATATCATAATAAAGTGAGTCAAATGAACTTTTTGGTTTGCTAGTGCATATAAAAGTTATGTTTATGCTATACGATAGCCTATTAAGTGTGCAATAGTATTACGTCTAAAAAAACAATGTATACACTATAATATAAAAATTCTTTATCACTAAGAAATGCTATACATCATCTGAGCTTTCAGCAAGTCATAATGTTTTTGCTGGTGGAGGGTCTTGCCTCAATGTCTTTGGCTGCTGACCGAGCAAGGTGGCAGTTGCTGAGGTGGGGTGGCTGTGGCAATTTCTTAAAATAAGACAACAGTGAAGTTTGCCACATGGATCAACTCTTCCTTTCATGAACAATTTCTCTGTAGCACTCAATGCTGTTTGATAGGATTTTACTCACAATAGAACTGCTTTCAAAATTGGAGTCAGTCCTCTCAAACCCTGGTGCTGCCTTTTCCACTAAGTTGATGTAATATTCTAACTCCTTTGTGGTCATTTCAACAATCTTCACAGCATCTTCCTCAGGAGTAGATTCCATTTCAAGAAACCACTTTTCCCTGCTCATGCATCAGAAGCAACTCCTCATCCGCTAAAGTTCCATCATGAGATTGTGGCCATGCAGCCCCATCCTCAGGCTCCATCTTCTCATCCTAGTTCTCCTGCTGTTTCCACCCCATCTTCAGGTCCTTCCTCCACTAAAGTCTCCAACCCCTCAAAGTCATCCATGAGGTTTGGAATCAGCTTCTTCCAAACACCCGTGAATGTTGTGGATGGAGCTACAGTGTATTATGCTAAGAGAAATAAGTCAGTCAGAGAAAGACAAATACCACATGATTTCACTCATATGTGGAATAAGAAACAAAATAGATGAATATATGGGAGGGGGTGTAAAAAGAGAAGAGAGGGAAACAAAAGTCTCATTACGAAAGTCCTAGATGATATCTTCCAATAGAAACCTGTTTCATCTACACTGTTTAGCCACAAAATCTGTTGTTTAGCCACCTTCATTAATGATCTCAGCTAGATCTTCCGGAGAGTTACTCCAGCTTCTACATCAGCACCTTCTGTTTCACCCTGCACTTTTATGTTATGGAGGTTCCTTAAACCTCATGAACCAACCTCTGCTAGCTTCAAATGTTTCTTCTGTAGCTTCCTCACCTCTCTCAGCCTTCACAGAATTGAAGAGAATTAAGGTCTTGCCTTGGATTAGGCTTTGGCTCAAGGAAATGCTGTGGCTGGTGTGCTCTTCTACCCAGACCACTCAAACTTTCCCCAGGTCAGCAATAAGGCTCTTTCTCTTTTTTATTATCCATGTACTCACAGGAGTAGTACTGTTAATGCCCTTCAAGAACTTTTCCTTTGTGTTCACAACTTGACTAACTCTTTGGAGCGAGACACCTAGCTTTTGGCCTATCTTGGCTTTCTAGCTTCCCGACTGGGCTTAATCATTTCTAGCTTTTGATTTAAAGCAAGAGATGTGCAACCCTTTCTTTCACTTGAGCATTTAGAATCCATTGCAGGGTTATTAACTGACCTAAATTCAGTATTGTTGTGTCTCAGGGAATAGGGAGACCCAAGGAGAGGGAAAGAGATGAAGAACAGTCAGTGGAGAAGTCAGAACACATACATTTATCAGTTAAGATCTCCATCTCATGTGGGCGCAATCCGTGGCACCCCAAAACAATTCCAATGGACGCAATTCGTGGCACCCCCAAACAATTACAGTAGTAACATCAAATATCGCGGATCATGAATCACCACAGCAAATATAATATTAATGAAGACGTTTGAAATATTATGAGAATTACCAAAATGTAATACAGAGACACAAAGTAAGCAAATGCTGTTGGAAAAGTGGCGCCAGTAGACTTGCTCCATGCAGGGTTGCCACACTTATCAGAACGAATTTTACCTCAGCTCTATTAAAGAATATCAAGAACTATGTCTGTTCTGAAATGGTAGTGAAAATATTAAGCCCTGGCGCCATTAAAAATTTTTTTAATATCATATTATTCCTCAATTCTCTATTAGTAGTAAAGAAACAAACAGTAACAATTCCTAATTCTTTTTTCTAACACACTGCAGAGAAAAGAAGTCCCATGCTGTGGGACTGCACCAAACCTTACCTGCCCATGCTGACAGCAAAGATGGCCTAGCTTATAAACGGATAGAGTGGTCTTCGAAGACCCAGGAGGGCCATTTTAGCCCTGTTTCCCTTGCCACACTGTCAGGCCCAAAATTCCAAGACTAGAGATTCATTGGCTTAACATTAAAATAAAAATCTCCCTGAGAGGGGTGAAACATTTGAGGTCTTCTGCCATTTATAACTAGTGGAATTGAGTTTATCAGCTGCTCCCCAAAGATGTGGACTCAGGAACCTTCAAGAGAGTGCTTTTGCTCCCTCTGTCTGGATATCACAGAAATTTCACTTGGGGGTCCTCTTGCCTCCCTGGGCACTTCCAGGAAGCTGAGTCTAGGCCCCGTACTCTGTGCACCCACCTCTCTCTTCCCATCAAGCACTGAGGCTGGGGAAGAAATGGGAGGCTGTATGTTTAGTATAGGGTAAAATATTTTCTGCAATTATTTCTGGCCTGGACAAGTTGTCTTTTTCACGATGCACTTCATAATCTATTCATTAAGTTATAGGAACAAAATGAATTTTTGTTCTCTTGTCATCTATATCCCTTCCCTGAAGCAATGAGCACAAAACAAAAATTCATGATAACATTCTCTCCAATATCATAATTCACCCATAACATGACTACCATGAACTCCAGTCCTCCATCCAGCCTGCATTCTCAAACAAGGATAGGTTAATTATGGTAACTTCCTAGGAGGAGTGGAGGAATGACATGGAAGGAGGAGCAAGGCTGAACGGGAAGATGGCAGGCAACCCCAGATGAGAAAGCAGGAAGGAAGGTAGACTTCCACCAACAAATCTGGAAATTTCTGCAATCACCATTATAGTCCTGGAAGTCCTAGCCAGGCACAGGACTCATGATGGCCCCCACTGATATGTCAGCTGTAGTGAACCAATATTATCAGGATGGTACTCACAGACCCATGGAATTCTTCGTCAGCTAACCAGGCACTCTCACCCCAGGCATTTCACTGCTCATGAAATAACCCAACCCCATGGTTTGTTACTAATGTTTTTTAGATCATGCTCTTCCTATTCTTTGTGGTAGATATCCACTGTAGATATTACTCATCATGCTTAACTGGAGAAAAGAGAAAGGAAAGATATAGGAATAAAATACATATATGTCTTTAATCTCAAATAATTTCCTACTACAGAGGACATAGGAGGTCAGGTAGCATTAGGTCACCGAGATTTCACACTGGACACCTTGGACTATGGTTGTGGCAGTGTCCAGGAGACAGAACCTGAGGTTGGTGGGATACAGTTTATGAGAAGCAGGAAGGGTCAAAGAGAACTCCCGGGTTGCTGATTTGTGCATCTGAGCAGATGGTGGTGTCATTTAGTAAAACAGGGAGCACAGGAAAAGAGGGGGTTTCCTCTGGGAGAATGATGTATTCAGCTTTGGACCATTGGTTTTGAGATGCCTGTGGGACATCTTAGCAGATTTTGAGGACACAGCTGCGAATCAGAAGCAGCAGCAGCCACCAGCTGTGCCAGGAGTGGCAAAAACGGCCATTCTTTGTTCTCCGCAGCCAGGGGGAGGCCTGTTCAAGATGGGCCGGCTGATTGGTAATTAAGTACAGCAGAGTGGAGGCATACATCTCCATTTGAGCGGCTGCAGGCCATTAACACACTGTGCAATTCTCTTTACTTAACACTGCACTCAAACAAATAGTACATCTGGAAGGTTAATGCCCATTCCAGAGCCATTAGGGTCTGCAAATCAAAACTTGTCTTTCAGTAACATGCAGAGTGAAACAAAATGGTGTTCAAAGGGGCTAAGTGATTATTCCATGCTACGTGATGCTATTCATGAAACTCGTAAGGTGTCTGCTTGTCATTGTTCATTAACCAACCCTCTTTGCTCAATCCATAATCCTAAACCCAGGGTGAGGTTGTGCCAGCATCACCTTTCAGGGGAAATCACAGAGGCAATTTAGCATGATGCTGATTAATAAACTCATAGCAATATAGTGTCTATCACATCATCAACAGCAATTGCCCCCATGTGACACATTGCCTGACAAAAAGGATCTCCTTTTTCCAGAAACTGAAACCCAATGTCAGCTGGAAAATATTTCTGTCCCCTTGATAAGACAGGGATACCCGTATTTCTGTGTTGCAAACCAAACCTAAGCTAATTTGCTCAATCAACAAATTGTCAGATTAGAAGTAAGTCAGGCTATCACTCTACAAACTTGTATCATCATGTATGATGCAGTAGAAATCTCAAACTAAATGTTGCCATATATACGAATTTATTAGTAATCAGGAATAAAACCTGGTTACCCTAAGAGTAGTCCCTGCTCTCTGTCCTAGGCAATATAGTCCAACAGAAACCTTGCAAAAAGAGTTCCCTCTGAGGCAGATGCATTGATGTTCTGACAGCAGAATCAGCAAACCTTCTAGGTGGCATGGTCCTTCACTAAGCAGGGAATGCAGGACCACATGGATTTCCAGACCTTGGGTCCTAACACCAAATATGTATTGTTGTTGGGCCTGCTACTCGTGATGGTTTATTTATCCAAGGGCCCATCAAATCTAGCTCACCACATATTTTTTAAACTATTAATTTTACCAAGGAAATTATTCCTAACATCTCTTATGCTAATTAACAAGCCCTGTGGTGTAGACTTAGATGTATATATGTATGTATGTATGTATGTATGTATGTATGTATGTATGTATTTTTTTTTAATATGAAATTTATTGTCAAATTGGTTTCCATACAACACCCAGTGCTCATCCCAGCAGGTGCTCTTCTCAATGCCCATCACCCACTTTCCCCCCTCCCCACCCCCCATCAACCCTCAGTTTATTTTCAGTATTTAAGAGTGTCTTATGGTTTGCCTCCTTCCCTCTCTGTAACTAGATGCCTATATTTTTTTTTAAATTTTTTTTTCAACGTTTTTTATTTATTTTTGGGACAGAGAGAGACAGAGCATGAACGGGGGAGGGGCAGAGAGAGAGGGAGACGCAGAATCGGAAACAGGCTCCAGGCTCCAGCCGGGCGCCTGGGTGGCGCAGTCGGTTAAGCGTCCGACTTCAGCCAGGTCACGATCTCCTGGTCCGTGAGTTCGAGCCCCGCGTCGGGCTCTGGGCTGATGGCTTGGAGCCTGGAGCCTGTTTCCAATTCTGCGTCTCCCTCTCTCTCTGCCCCTCCCCCGTTCATGCTCTGTCTCTCTCTGTCCCAAAAATAAATAAAAAACGTTGAAAAAAAATTTAAAACACTAGTGCTAACCTCCTTAGAATGTGGATTCCCAGGTAGAGGGCTCCAAGTACTAATTAAGCAATCTTGCCTAAAAGGTATATTCTTGATTAAAGCCTCTCCAAATGTTAGCTTAAGGCCCTAGGATTTAATGTTAACTTATACCCATATATATCACACACTGAGATATTTTAGAGTAAAAATCACACAGAGACAGTATGACATTCGGGTTTTTATTTTTGTCCTTGCTCTGATGTTAAAAATAAAACCAAAATTCATAGCATGGGCTATGTTCCAATATCTTTTACCATGTAACAAACTATCTCAAAATGTAGTAGCATCTAATGTACAGTGTGGTGATTATGGTTAATAATACCATATTACATACTTGAAAGTTGCCAAGGGAGTAGATCTTAAGTGTTCTTACCACAAGAAAAGGAATGGTAATTATGTGGTGTGATAGATGTGTTAGCTAACAGCTCTGGTGGTAATCATTTAGCAGCACATAAGTGTACCAAATCAACAGGCTGTACACCTTAGACCTACACCATATTATATGTCAATTATATCTCAGGAAATTATATCTCAAGGGGAAAAAAAAAACCTTAATGGAGTAAAACAACACTAATTACCATTTATTTTGTTCACAAATCTACAGTTTTGTCATGGCTAATTGGGAGTAACTTCACTCTGTTCCACAGTATCTGGGGCCTCAGCTGAAGGACTTGGGAGAACAGCATGAGGAGTCGGGACTGGAATCATAGGAAGGCTTTCTGGCTCACCTATCTGGTGCCTGGACTGGGAAGATTTGGATACAGGCTCAGCTGGCACTGTCGATGTGAGCATCTGTAAGTGGCCTCTCCACTTACAGATGTTTTGGGCTTCTCACAAAAAGGTGGCTGGGTTCCCAGAGGGTGCTCCCCAGAGCGAGTGTCACAAGAGAACCAGAGCATGGCCTTCGCAGGCCTCAGTGCAGAAATCACACAGCCTCACTTCCACGATGTTCTATGGTGACAAACCACCCCAGATTCAAGGGAGTGGAATTAGACCCTGCCTCTAGAAGGGCAGTGGTTGATTGCTGCACAAGATTGTGGGGGATGGGAGGTGTTGGTGTGGTCAACCATTCGAAAAAACAATCTGCTAAAGGCTAGGACTAAAAATGAATAATACATGGTCACTGGTCCTTTATCCTAAAAAAACCCTCATAACTTAATTGTGGAAACAGAAAAATAAACTAATAATTCTAATATAAGATGGTGATAGATCAGAAATCAGCAAACTGTGACTTGCCTCCTGTTTTGTAAATAAATTTATTGGAACATAACCATGCTTATTCATTTACATATGGTCTCTGGCTGCTTTCATGCTACAATGGCGGAGCTGAGTAGTTACAACAGAGGACATATGGCCCACAAAGCCTAAAATATATACTTTCTGGTCCATTAGAGAAAAATCTTGCTAACCCCTGCAGTAGATTCTAGTAAAAAAAAGCTTTGGCAGTGTTGAGGAAGGAAAAGTTAAATTTTTATAGGAACTTCAAAGATGTAAAAAAGGTAAAATTTGGGCTAAATTTTATTCAATGATTTATCCCTATTTGCCTTGTCTGAGAACAGATTTAGGGAAGTTTAGAAGGATGTGGAAAGAATAACTAAGGGTTCATCCACTAGTGCTGCTGGGGAAGGGACATTCCAGGCAAAAGGAGCGACATGTATATAACATGTCTAAGGAAATGAAAGGGTGGTATATGTTCAGAGAACTATAAAGAATTCAGTGCACTGGGCCACGTAGTGGACACTCCAGGGCCAGCAAGGAACGAGAAGTCATATGAGACCAAGAAGTATGAAATCTGAAGCATGGAGCCTGAAAACTCTCAGGAGAACAGTGATGAAGACTGGATCCAGGCAGAGCCAGTAAGAATGCAGAAACAGGGTTGTGTCATCATTCCCTCACTTACTCAGCCGTCTCTTCATTTGTGACCTCATCAGAGATGTCTTCTCTAATCAGTGCATCTAAAATGGCAAATCCCTTCTATTACTCTGTGTTCCCTTACCTTGCTTTATTTTTTTCCCTAGCAATTAATACCAGCTACCATTATGTATTTATTTCTCTATGGCCTATTTCCCCCATTAGATATAAGTTCCAGGAGGATGGACTTTATCTGTTTTGTTTGTTGCCATTACCCCAGTGCCCAACACTTGT
The DNA here is from genome assembly GCF_028018385.1 of Neofelis nebulosa. Lineage (NCBI taxonomy): Eukaryota > Metazoa > Chordata > Mammalia > Carnivora > Felidae > Neofelis > Neofelis nebulosa. Next base: position 92,000,898 of record NC_080785.1, read on the forward strand.
ACGATAGACTCATCTGTTGAATGAATGAGTGAATAAATGAACAGGGAAATGTCAAGGAGCAGAGTGTCCATAATTCAGGAACACCCTGGATGTGGGAGGTAGGAAGGGGAAAGCATGAGGGTCCTTCCAAGATTCCTAGTTCAGGGGCTCCTGGGTGGCTCAGTCGGCTGAGCATCTGCCTCTTGATTTTGGCTCAGGTCATGATCTCGGTGTCATGGGATTGAGCCACATTTGGGGCTCTGTGCTAAGAGTGGAGCATGCTTAAGATTCTCTCTCTCTCCCTCTGCCCCTCTCCCCTTCCTTCTCTCTCTCTCTCTCTCTCTCTCTCTCTCTCTCTCTCTCACACACACACACACACACACACACACACACACTCACACACACACACGCGCGCACACACACACACAATTTTAAACAAGCTTTCTGGTTTAGTTAGATGGGCAGATGTTGATGTCATCAGGTAAGGAAGTAGAGCAGGTGTGGTGGAGACTGAGGCATTGGGTAAGGAGACTGCAAGTTTGGTGTTTAGACTGTTGAGTTCAAGGTGCCTCATAAAACCTTTCAGAGTAGCTATTCAGTAGGGATCTAGGAATATGGACATTAAAGGAACTGAGTTTGAAGATTTGAGATCACCTCAGTTTAAATGACAGGTGATACCATGGCAGGATATGAGATTTTGAATAGAAAAACAAAAGGCATAAAGGAAGAAGAGAGCTGGTGACTGTACCTAGGAAGAGAAAACATCCTTTAAGAGGCTGGCAGAGAAAAGGGAACTAAGGAGACTTAGGGGACAGTCAGAGAAGAAGAAAACCAGAGAAGAGCTAGTGCTAGGTGAGCCAAGAGAGCACATTTTCAAGAGAGACAATGGCCAACCAATTCAGATGCAGCAGAAGGTTTGTGATAGAAGGACTGGTGAGGCATTCCCAAGGAGATCTAGAATGTTCCCATGTGACTCTCACTGTTGAGCATTGTTTATCTCTTAGAGAATTTGCTGTAACTCTTATGACTTGCTTCTTTTTAAAAGATTTTTTCTGGGATCCCTGGGTGGCTCAGTTGGTTGAACATCTGACTTCAACTCAGAGTCATGAGTTCGAGCACCGCATCAGGCTCTGTGCTGATAGCTCAGAGCCTGGATCCTGCTTCAGATTCTGTGTGTGTCTCTCTCTCTGCCCCTCCCCTGTTCACTCTCTGTCCCTCTCTCTCAAAAATAAATAAACATTTAAAATTTTTTTTAAAAAAAGATTTTTTTCTGCCAGCCTCAGAGAAATAAGATTCATAAATCTAAAGACCAAAATGCTACTTCTGCAGCTGACAGCCTATGTTGTCTCTGTGACTAGGCAAATCCATGGTAAAGAGAATGTTAATCCAAATGATGTCAATAATACAACTGCAAGTACGTGGGCTAATCATTAGGGTGTCCACTCAATGACTAATGAACTCCCTGTCGTGGGTAATTAATGAAAACAATATGGAGTCATCGTTTTGAGTATGAATCACAGCCACGAATAGATTTGCTTCAGTCGTTAATTGAAGTAAACACAGCATTTCAAGGGAGGCAGCACTGAACTCTTGGCTAAAGGTGGTAAATTTTTCTCTGAATCTCAGCCTATGTTTTTATTCCCTCTCTTTTGTTCTCTCAATATCCACTCTCACCTCGATATGACATCTATTCTCTTCACCCACTGAAACTATTCTCTCCACGTCATGACCAAACACTACCTGATGGAATCCAATGATCTGTCCAGCATCTTTATCTGCTGTTTCTTACCTGGTTGGTCATTAGTCACCTTCACCCTCTCTGGGAAGGCTCTTTTCCTTTGGTTTCTCTGATATCAGGTTCTCCTATTTCTCTGTGTATTTCCTCTTATTTCTTTGAATGGCTGGATTTCCTTCTTCTGCCCCTAAACCATAGTTGTCTCCTAAAATCCAGTTGTCATTCTTCCAGCTTTCTACTACACTCATCCTTGTCTCTTCCACTTCTCTGCCCTCCTACTGTGTTCTAGCTGGTCTTATAGTTTATATTTCCTGTGAATGTCATCGTTATATGTTGATATATATATCAACAGGTGTAGTTATATACAGAATATTACCTACAATGTATTCGTAAGGATGCTGCCTATTTAAGTCAGTGGCCAGTTTAGATCATCTTTTTATATTAAAGTGAAAGTTGATATTCTGACTTATTATATACACAAAGCATTTTGAGATAGAATATCTGATAATATCCTCTCATCTAAGGATGAGATTGGGCAGAATTTAATTCAGACTGGGGACTAGACTAGTTCAATTAAGAAAACACTAAGTCAGAGGGAAAATTCTATTAAAATCAAATAACTTTAGGGCACAATCTAGGTGCTAATTTACATATATTAGAAAGGCAATTGTATGAAGCCAGTTAAAGCTGCTTCTACAATAGAATTCACTACAGAGGTTAAAAGTTCATTACTGCACACATTTTCTTTAAGAAGAATTTAATTCATTAAATACTACATAAGTTTATTTTGTTACGTATTTAAAGTTTATCTTTTGTCTGTACCCTTTAAGACTCTAAACTTTTTAAAATAAGTCTTTTCAAATCTCATGTGTAAATTATACATTTATAGCATCACCAAACCCTCAGTCATTCCTATCAGACACTAGGTTTATCCTGGCAAATCCTCGAGCCAAAGTAAAACATATAATTGTTTAAAGAAATAGAAGGAAGGGTGAAGTCAGTCAGTCCCAGTTTAAAATACAATAAGCCCCAAATACAATAAGTGATGTTCAAGATGTTAACCCTTCAAATGAGATCTTTTTCTAGCTTTCCCATTTCTGTCAAAAGTAACATTATTCCCCTCGTGCACAGGCTCCACATCGTAGGGATTCCTTTGCCTCTGCCCACTCCTTTCTTACTTATCTCCAGCTTGTCTGCAACTATTACTCATTCTTCTTATCTCAGGGCTACTATGTGGTCTAGGCCATGAGTCTTTCAACAAAGGGAGTGAAATGCCTTCTCAATGGTTCTCCTGATCCCAACCCCTCACTAGTTTGGTTATTTCTTGTCAGGTAACTCTTTCATATGATTCCATGACAGCCCAAGTTTAAGAGAGCTCAAGGAATTGTTTTAAATAATTTTGAGATAGACTTTTTAAATCATCTGAGACACAACTTTTATGCCTTTATATATGTGCAAGTAAATATACATCAACGTTGTGTTCTTTTGATCAGTTATATATAATTGGAGATAAAATTTGTTTCCATTTTTGCCTGCATCTTTGTGACATCTGGATTTTTAATTTCTGAACACTTCTATTATTGTATTGAAAATTCAATCTTAAGTTGAAGATGGAAAGCAGGTGATATCAGCCACAGAATGGACTATTCGATATACTTCTAGTAATAGACGCATGAAGATAACTGTCTGGAGAGGTGGAAAAGTAAAAAATATAAGTAGACTCAAGAAGGAGTTAGATACATTTGAGAATTAGGGATCAGTAATGAGTTATCAACACATATTCGGAATTTTATCCACTCTCACCTCATATTATTATGAGGATATTATAGGATATTATCATATGCAGCATAACAAAAGATGCCATAAAAGTTTGCTCTCATGAACTACTGATTGTTTCCTGGACAGTGTGTTTCAAAGTCTCTCTACTGCCTGTCATATAAAAACCAAACTAAGAATCTGGGCTTCAGTTTCTTCAATTATGAAATGGCCATGCTGGTCTTGAAGAGTGGTCTTCAAAATTTTAAGCAGCCCAAATCATAAACCAGATTAAAGTAGAGCCATCAGATGAAAGCATCCACAGGAACCAGATTCTACCACTTCTTCCATGCCCAGAACCCCTGCCCAGTAGCCTCCACAGATAAATAATTGACCTGGAAGATCTCTAAGTTTCTTCCTTGTTGCTAGGATTCACTCCTGAACTTAGATTTCAACATCTTCCATCAAATGGTCTTGCCTTCCTTTACCAGACTCAGATTTCCCCATTCCCCCTCAGGGTTCAGGATACAAGTCCAAATGGCCATGGACAAGATAGAAATTGAGGCAATCCAGAAACCCATCCCTCATCTAAAGGGCTTACATCCAGACTTGCCAGATATTTCCATTTGTCCAAAGAATCTAGAAATCTGGCTCTTCCTTTTAAAATCTAGAGATTTTGGGGGTGCCTGGGTAGCTCAGTCAGTTGGGCATCCGACTTTGGCTCAGGTCATGATCTTACAGTTTGTGATTTTAAGCCCCACATCGGGCTCTGTGCTGGCAGCTCAGAGCCTGGAGCCTGCTTCAAATTCTGTGTCTCTGTCTCTCTCTGCCCCCGCCTTCTCAAGAATAAATAGACATTAAGAAAATAAAAAAGTAAAATCTAGAGTTTCTTTTTAATGTTGGTAACTATGATGGTTAGTTTATGTGTCAATTTGCTAGGCTGTGGTGCCCTGTTGTTTAGTCAAACACTAGTCTAGGTATTGCTGTGAAGGTATTTTGTAGTCAACAATCTATTGACTTTAAGCAAAAGAGAATACCCTTGATAATATGAAAGGGACTCATTCAATCAGTTGAAGACCTTACGAGCAAAAAACTGAAGTTTCCTGGAGAAGAAAGAGTAAGGAATTCTGTCTCAAAAATGTAACATGGCAATTTTACCTGAATTTCCAGTCAGCCAGCCTGCCACCCAGATTTTGGGCTTGTCACACACACACACACACACACACACACACACACACACACGCACATACACGCACACACACACACACACACACATTCTTGGTTCTGGTTTTGTGAAGAACCCTGACAGCCAACTCAAACTTTTGTGAAACTGAGGCAAAACAAAAGACATGCATGAACCCAGACTATATTTGCAATTTACCAGTATGTGACCCAGTGCCCTACAATCCAGCCCATCTTCTTGGGAACCCTTGTTTTACCCACTCCTGGTCATGGTTACCACCATGTCCTTTCCCCACCAAGAAAGCCTTTCCCATTTTATATTCCCAGCCAAATCCAATGTTCCCCAAAGGCACTAGGCTCAAGGCTCTTCTCTTTCAGGAAGCTTCCATGATGATCTCTGTGAATTAGTTTTAATTCCATCTACATTTAATGTTCATAGATAGAATGTGCTATGCAATGCCATATTTATGATTTTTTAAATTGTTCTCAAAACATTATTCACCTTGTCTCTCAAATGCTAATAAAGATCTCATCTTTAAAGATTGTCTGCCATTATTCACCAACTTGTACCAAAACCAAATTGCTCTAGAAATTGGGAGACATGATGAGTTCCAGTCTCAGATCTGTCCCAAGTTAAGGGCATTACCTTGGAAATGTCTCCAAGCATCTCTGTAAAACAGAATAAAGCTAATTAATGGCTAACATTTACCTACTGCTCACCATGATCCAAGTACTATGATCTTCACATACTTTCATTCATTTAATCTTTAAAATTTTATGAGGTAGGTACTATTGTGTAGGATAAACTAAGACATAGAAATATAAAGTAAGTTGCCCAGGGCCAGCTTACAGGCAATGGAACCAGGACTTGGATCCAAGCAGCCTGATTTCTCAGCCCACATTCCCAACCACTACACTAAGGAGACTCAAAATACGTATTGCATAATTCCCAGCAGCTCTAAAATTCTATGATTTTACTTCTTTTTTTAAGTGTTTATTTATTTTTGAGAGAGAGAGAGTGTGTGTGTGAGCAGGGGAGGTACAGAGAGGAGGCAGGGGACAGAGGATCCAAAGCAGGCTCCGCATTGACAGAAGAGAGCCTGATGTGGGCCTCAAACCGATTAACTGTAAGATCATGACCCGAGCTGAAGTTGGATGCTCAACCGACTGAGCTATCCAGGCGCCCCTCTATGATTTTACTTCTAAAATCACCTTCACTCAGTATGTCTTTATTATAAGACACAGTTAGGACTCACTAAATGTTTGTTAAAATGAGTCAACTACTTTTCAGTTAATTTCAGTTTCATTGCCCTGATGATGGGTCAGTTGATGTGAGTGTGGTGGACTAGGTTTGACTGAGCTCACAAGTCACTAGTGATAGGTTCTGTTCACAAGGACTGACTTAGCCATCAAATGCCCTGTTTCTACTTCATCCTATTCTTAGACTTACAAGTCCCATTAGGTTCAATTATACTGACTATTATTTATTTCCTGCAAAGTAAGATGAACAAATATCTCCAGAATTAGTTTGTAAAGCTAGACTTTAACTGAAGAAAATGAAAACACTAATTCAAAAAGATACATGCACTTCTATGTTCATTGCAGCATTATTTACAATAGACAAGATATGGAAACAACCTAAGTGTCCACCAATAGATAAATGGACAAAGAAGATCTGGTATATTAGCACATTACTCAGCCATAAAAAAGGATGAGATCTTGCCATTTGCAATAATATGGATGGGCCTATAGGGTATAATGCTAAGGGAAATAAGTCAGGCAAAGACAAATACAATATGATTTCACTCATATGTGCAATTTAAGAAACAAAGCAAACAAACAAAAAAGAGACCAAAAAACAGACTTTTAAATACAGAGAACAAACTGGTGGTTGCCAGAGGGGATGTGGGTGAGCAGTTGGGTGAAACAGATAAGGGAGATTAAGAGTATACTTACGCTGAGCATTGAGTAATATATATAATTACTGAATCATTATATTGTACACCCGAAACTAATATAACATTGCTTATTAGTTATACTTCAATTTTTAAAAATAAATAAAAAATTTTAAATCCTTAATCAGCAAAAACAAACAAACAAACAAACAATATATCACATACTACGAATGACTGATCATATGGTTGAGGTCAAAATAGGCAGTTCCAGCTGGTGGTAAAACCACAGAACAAGAGGTGACTGTTTGCCAACAGGAGCAGAAACAATGACCTTGTAAGGTAGAAGTCAACCTAGTTATAGCAGATGCTGTCAATAACCCACTGGTATCCACTTGGCCCGCCCCCAAAGTCTTCAGGAAATGCTTCTCACAATACCAACATCTTTCAGCCTCAGGTACCTGTGTCTCTCTGCTAAAGGGCATGCTCAGCCCAAGCATAACACAGTCCAGAAGTGCCAAAGGATTTATGTGGCCAGGAGCAACCCCCAACCAATGAAGGATAATCAATTTCTTCCCCTATCAGTAGGATGTTTCCAGGGCATGTTTCCTATTTTTTGGTAGGGGGAGCATCCCAAGTGACTGAGCCCTTGTGCCCAGAGGGGTCATGAAAACATCCATTTTTTTCAAGTTTATTTATTTATTTTTGAGAGGGAGAAAGAGAGAGGGAGAGAGAGAGAGAGAGAGAGAGAGAGAGAGAGAGAGAGAGAGAGCAGAGCAGAGGGAGGGGCAGAGAGAGAGGAGAGAGGGAATCCCAAGCAGGCTCTGCACCACCAGTGTGAGCCTGACACAGGGCTCAGTCTCACAAACCATGAGATCCATGAGATCATGACCTGAGCCAAAATCAAGAGTCAGCCACTTAACCGACTGCGCCACCAAGGTGCCCCGAAATAGCCTTTACTGACATTTCCCCATTCTCTGTCTCTCCATCTAATTCTATCACTATGCTTATGGGGATCATTTCCCAAACAAACTTCTGGCACCCAAATCCTGGTCTCAGTCTGGAGGCTTTTGTTCAAATCAACATGGTATCACACCCCCGATAGCAGCCATATAATAGTGCTTTGAGTTTGCCATTTGGGAAATCCACCAAAATGTGCAAGGCAATGCTTTGTAAGATTGTGTAAGTACACATGTATACACATGCACACAGAGAAGAAGCAAAATAATGTGGGTCAACATTTCCCAAAATATATTCCAGGGGATAGTATTTTAATAAATTTTGCTTAAAAAATCATGTAATGTCGAATAAATTTTGCACTGGGTTTCTCAAAGGGTAGAGGAGCATATTGTCCATACCATGATTCTGTTGTGCAAAGACAAAAGTGTATCTATTTGCTATAACTGACTTCTCTTGTTCTTGAGCCTCTGCTGTCAGTAACAGGGAAGAATTAAACTTGCCAATTAAAAGTCCTCCAGTCATGTCAATTTCAAAAAAAAAGTCTCTTGGGTAAATATTTAGTTAACTCAAAGTTCAAACTTTCTATCAGAAGTTTCTTCCCTTCAAAGGATCTCACCAGCTCATGTTCCAAGGTGGTTCAGGGGCATGGAGGCAAGTGCACATTTCCTCATGGCCAAGAAAGTATGGGGAGGGCATGCTGCCCTGTGTTCTACCCTCTGGAGGGTCCCCTATGGCCATGGCTGAGGTGGACACAGCTGTCCAGCAGACCCAACTGGAGAGATTGTGAAAATGCAGATTCTCAGGTCCTTTCTCTGGATGTTTTGATTCAGGGAGAATGGAATAAAACCAGGAGCCTATACATTTAACAAGTTTTCCAGAGGGTTCTGATGTAGCCAGAGCAATGTCTGGCATTTGGGAAACACTAGGGTAGCCTGTTCTGTTGCTTACCAAGTTTTGAGCTTCCCGCCATACTGTAAGATAGGGGACTCACAACTTATTGTCTCATACTGAGGCATATGATTTAGCACTCTCATCATCTTTACTCATCACGAGGCATACTGGGGCAGAGGATATAAGGTTTCCAAGTAAATGTTGGCACTGGTGGTAAATATACTGATACTGTAGTTTACGTACGGTAATCAGAATTTTTAAAGCAGAACTGAGGAAATAAAAGGAGGAAAAGATCCTCTGATATTAATTCCTGTTATTTCAATACCAATAAGGAGAGAGTTCTAAGAAAAGCCACACAAAATCCCTGAGAGGAAAGAGGAACAGCTGTATAAAGAAAGACCAAAAAATTACATTATCATTTACTTAATAAAATCTACATCTAAAACTCTGAAAATCATATCTCATTTAAAGACTGCCAGGAAAAGAGATTAGATGTTATTTTTCTTTAATTTTGTACTTTAAAAAGAGATAAAATGCTATTTCTGTGGTATTTTTATAAGAAGGACATTTATAGCATCACTTTTGAAGTATAGTTAAGTTGAATGTTGTAACTTAATGAATACATAGGATTGGTTTATACCACTTAAAGTTGATAACAACAAAATCTTCCACCCAAAGCAGCTTTACATTTCAAACTCCCTAGAATGAAATTTAACCTTTTAAAATATGTTCTAGAATATTATGTCAGCTTGTTTTCTCAGGGGGGAACCTTCACCTGGTGTAGCAGTCAGAACATGTTTGGTTGGATTTTAGTTACAAGCAACTATGAGATTTCAGTAGCTTGACACACCCATGGTACATTTCTTCCTTCCTTCCTTCCTTCCTTCCTTCCTTCCTTCCTTCCTTCCTTCCTTCCTTCCTTCCTTCCTTTCTTAAGTTTATTTATTTATTTTGAGAGAGAAAGAGCACATAAGTGTATGCAGGAGGGGCGGAGAGAGAGGGACAGAGAGGGGATCTCAAGCAGGCTCCACACTGTCAGCACGGAGCCTGATGTGGGGTTTGAAACAAACCCTGAGATCATGACCTGAGCCAAGATCAATTGGTGGACGCATAGCCACCTGAGCCACCCAGGCACCACCCCCCAACAGTACGTTTCTTGCCCATATAAACGCTCAACATGAGTGAATTGGGGAGCATTGCTGACCCCAGCCTTTCAGGGGCCAGGTTGCCAACGTTGCATCTCAACATGTGTACATGTGCTTCCAAACTCTCCACAGCAGAGAGAAGGAAACACCTCAATTTGTGACATACTTGTGCCCACATTTCATTGGTCAAGCAAACCAGTGATCATCGTAACTTCAAAGGGGATGGGAGAAAATTGTCTTACCACTTGTCTCCTAGGAGAACTAGAAAATTTGTCACCAGCTCTACTGACTATCATTTCTGCTTTGCTTCTTACCTCCCCTGGACGTTGGCATCAGATAACAACCCACACTGTCTATCCCTCTGTTTGGGACTCATACTATCAATCCAACAAACTTATATTATCAATCCAACAGCAACAGAATATTTCACTCTTTTACATCCCTAGTGTATCACATTAGGGTAAAGCCAGAGTATGTATGTAAGTTTTTTTTTTTTTAAATAGTTGGTAGCCCCACTGTGGCAGACATGACTAGCGATTCACCAAAGACAGATGACCTTCCCCATCATTACCCCTGGGTAGAGCCATTGCTGAGTTGCAACTAGGCAACAGAGGCTATAGTTCTCAGACCCTTGCAATAGGTGACTGCGTTCTGGCTGATGAAATGCAGATGGAAATGTCATTTTCCACTTTCAGGCCCAGCCCATAAGTCTCCTGTGCCTCTTACCCTTTGGCTGGATGTTGATGCCTGCGGCAATCTAGAAAACGACACGTTGAAGATGCCAGAGCCTCTGTCAACCTGGTCTCCAAATGACTACATGACCCAGACCTTCCATCAATCCCCTACCTTGCTGATGATACATATAAACATTTTACTAAAAATCGTTTTATTTTTAAAGTTTATAAAAATAAATGTGGATTATGATAGAGAAACTTTAATTCTGATGGGGCGGAATAATACTTGACAGAATACTCTAGAAGTGTGAATTTCAAAAAATGTTTTGGTTGGCCTTGATGACAAGATCAACTAATGTAATTCCTTGGCTATTTACCAATCTCTCCATTCTCTGACGCGTATTCTCTGGATCACTGCACCACCTGATTAGAAGTGAATTCCCCAGTAAGTGCAGAAAGAACTGCATTATTCTAGAGGGTCTGGAGAAGGCAACAGGGAAGACTGCCAGGTTCTGATTTTGTAAAGGCCTTTACTTATCACTGACCACTCAACATAGGCGATATAATCACATCATCAATGGCTGCCTAACGCTTATGGGCCACATTCTAGGTGTCTCACTACAGAAATAATTCATAACATGTGAACTTAGATATTTGATATTACTTAAATTTATCATGCTCATCAAAGCCCTGTCACCTCCACTATGTTGCAGCAAACCTAACCGCTATGTTTTGTTTTCACTGGCGCACAAAGATAGACTGCAGTCTCCCGCCAGCCACCCTTGGTGGCGATGTGGGTCACGTAACAGAGTTCTGACCAATGAAATGACGGCACAAGAAATGGGAGCAGTTCTCAGATCCAGTGGAGGCCTCATAGCCCAAAGGGAGGGCAGAACTGCTAGCTGCAGGGGGCTGGTCCCTGAGTGAATGCTTAGACAGCGCCCTACCCACCCAACCAGCTTGGGACTCTGAGGAGAGAAAGCAATAACCCGCCGAGATTTTGTTACGCGATTAGCACGGTTAGCGTACCCTAATGAATACATTAAGACTGTTGCATTTGCCTCAGAGAACCGCGTGAAAGGTTAAAACTAAAGGGAATGGTATGTAAAGTATACATCGGTAAAGCTGTTAATTTAAAAAAGCAAGTCCAGGGGTCCCTAGAGATGCATTCCAATCTCGCTCCCTACTCCCAACCCCAAACTGTTCAGTTTCGTCCTTCCTGCTTGTTTCACAGCTTCTACAGAATGCTGCTTGCTGGGGTGGGGGCTGGGGGGTGCTGTCGGGAATGCCATGACTTGGCCCCGCAGACCACCCTCTCTTGGCCTCTTCGTGCATTCCAGGCTACTTAAGGAAATGTCAGCCTTCTGAACTTTGACCGCCTATACCGTGCCCTCTGCCAGAATGCTCTTCCCCCTCACCTCTACCTGCCCAGTGCTACCTGTTCTCCCTGCCACTCTTACTGAGACCTTCCTTCTGGAAGGCTCAGGTGGGACAGACAGCATCCCGCTCTGGAACTCCTACAACCCTTCCTCTGGACAGCTCTGAGGGTTCATCTATGTCCCCCACTGTGTGGTGACAATAGGTGGACATCTCTGCCTTGCTAGAAGTTCCAAGCTGGCTGCAGACAGGGACTCCCGTCTGCCAGCACACAGATGATATTCAATAATAAATGTTGGATGAATGCATGCCCTGTGAGAGGCAGACATGATGGGCCAGCACTGGCCTCCACCTGGAACACTAAGATTCACATGGAGGCGAGGAGTCTGCCAAGAAAGTGGAGAAAAAAGAAGAGAAATCCAGTTAATTAAGAAAGCATGAGAAGTAGCTCGAATTTTAGACACTTTTTAAGTAAAAATAACTTTAGGTAAATACTACTTTTGAACTATATTGATATATAACACACAGAAAAGTGACCGTCGAGAACATGGTTTGATGAATATTCAACAAACTAGTCAGCACGTCATCAAGAAACAGAATGTTATCATCCATCCAAAAACCCTTCCCGTCAAGTCAGTAAATACTATTTTAAAAGAAAAGGAAGGAAGAGAGAGGGAGGCGTGCCCAGGCATCCACTTAAAAAGAAAAAGAGAAACCCTGAGATAGTCAGCAGATGGGAGGAGGGGCAGGGTAACTCACGCCCTCATTGAGCCACACCCATCGAGGCTTTTCCAGACCCATAGAAAATTCTCCTGGGATTAAACGGACGCACAAAATGGGTAACTGCAGAGCAAGAGGGCCGAGCTTTGGAGGCGAAGAACATTCCTCCTAGGCACCCACACGGCGCGATGCCGTCCGCTTCGCCCACCCTGGGCGCCCGGCAGAGATCGCAGCGCTGGGCCCCGGGTAGCCGGGCAGGTGGCGCCGCGCGGAGAGGTCCCGTCCGCCTCCTGGGCGACGCAGGGCGGAGACCTCGCTGCGTCCCCAGCCAGGAAAGGGCCCGGCATGGGGGTCAGCGCCCTCGCCCCACTTCCCATTCGCAGTCCGCTTTCCTGCGCCCTTTTTCTGAACCTGGAGAGAGAGGCAGGGAATCCGCCGGGCTGCCTTCCAACGGGATGTGCCTCCGCCAGACCCCAAGCCGAGAACTCAGAGCTTTAGAAGGAACAAAGTCCCATATCAAGGCCAGAGAAGCAGCTTCCAGTAAAATGTCACTCCAGGCCACAGGACCATTGCTCTGAGAGCTGGCTCCACTCAAGCCGGTCTACTAAGTCTCTGCTAGGCCCTTGAAAAGGAAAAATCTTATGAAGGAAGGAACCATCTTTAGTTTGGAAGCTTCACTCCTTATTGCAGTTTTGTCTCTGTCAGGATCGGCTTGTGTGTAAAGAGGTAGAAAGACAGAGGCATGTGATTAGGTAACAGGTGTGTAGGTAGTTAGATAAAAATTCTAGACAGTCTGCAAGTAATTCTGAAGGTAGGGTCCCAGGGATGGGTCTGGGCATCCATTATATGGGAGGATTTCTTGCTCACAAGGATGTGTGGTACAGGCAGTTTGGGGGGGGGGGGGGTCCTTATATTTCAAGTTCTTTTTATTAAGAGAACACCAAAGAGAACTAATAAGCCGGATCAGGCAGAGGGACTATAAAGGGGATGTTTCTAAAGCATTATGGTTCCTTATAATGTTAAACTGGGCTTCATCTTCACTCCACATGCTGCACACCATCTTCCTCCCAAATTTCCTGTTCCGAGGTTTCCAGAAGAGGCCATTGTAGGGTGTTGGGTTAGGTGGTTAGAAGGGAGGGAGGGGATGCCTGGGTCTTGGTTGATCTGGGAGGCTTCAGGAGTATCACCCAATATTCCTGTTGCTAACTGTAAATGCAAGGGAATCCACTGATTTTGAAAAAAGAACTATTCCATACAAACCATCCATTCTATAAATATTTATCAAGGCCCTTGCTTATATGTGCCAAGCACTGTGTTGGGCCCTGGGGAATCTGGTGAAGAGCAGAGCAGTCACTGTCCCCAAGAACTCTCAGTCTGGTGGAGGAGGCAGCCTAGTAAAACAACTATCCTCTCCTGGGAGAAGCACTATGACAGCTGCCTCTGCCCAGCTGTGGGGCCTAGGGCAAGGCACTTAACTTCTCTGTGCATTATTTTCATGATCTGTGAATGAGGATAATAGTAGTGCCCCTCCTTGGGATGTTGTGAGGATTAAGTGAATTATACACTATTCACTAATTAAAGTGCTTGCGGGGGGCGGGGGGGGGGGGGGTGGAGCACCTGGGTGGCTCAGTTTGTTGAGCATCCGACTTAGGCTCAGGTCATGATCTCACTGTTTGTGTATTTGAGCCCCACATCAGGCTCTGTGCTGACAGCTCAGAGCCTGGAGCCTGCTTCAGATTCTGTGTCTCCCTCTCTCTCTGTCCCTGCCCTGCTCATGCTTGCTCTCTCTCTCTCTCTCTCTCTCTCTCTCTCTCTTTCGCTCTCTCTCAAAAATGAAGAAACATTAAAAAAAATTAAAGTGCTTGGGACAGTTTAAGTCACTAGAAAGTGCTATGGAAAGGTTTGTTCTTGTTGGTGGTGACAGTATTGTTATTCTTGGGGTGGTTACTGATAGAGAGAAAAGCTTCCCTCACCATGTGCTCTCCTAAAACCAGAAAGCCTTCCCTAAGGAGGTTAGGCAAATGAAGTATTAAAAAAGAGGAATTGGTCAAATGGCTCAAGGGACGAGGGAATGGGGGAAGGAGACGGGAGGAAAGCCTAAGCAGAGGAGACTGAGCATGTGCTCTCCTAAAACCAGAAAGCCTTCCCTAAGGAGGTTAGGCAAATGAAGTATTAAAAAAGAGGAATTGGTCAAATGGCTCAAGGGACGAGGGAATGGGGGAAGGAGACGGGAGGAAAGCCTAAGCAGAGGAGACTGAGCAGAGGGAGCAGCATGGGGAGGCACAGAGGCGGGGAGACAGCACCACAAATGCGAGAGCAGAAAGCAGTTTAATTCAAATGGAGAGGTGATTGGGAAGATAAGGCATCCTGTTAAAGTTAGACCACAAGGGGTAGATCACAAAGGATCATGCTTAGCATTATGCTAAGGAGTTGGGATTGTTAAAAATTAATTTACAAAAAAAATCTTCTCTAGAAATTTGTGTAGTCCTTCCTAAGCTGTATCAGCAAAAAAGTGCCCTCGATGGCCAATTTCTGATAATAAGAATGGAAAATGTGTGGAATGTCCCACAGGCACATGGCTCTGCCTGTCGGGTAGATGTTGACTGTGATGATTTCCCATAGCTTCTTTTCTCTAAACCTGGAGTGGCTCCCCTCTACCCACATGGCATGATAATACCCTAGCTCCCTAATGGCAGTCAAGGTTCTGACAAACTCTCCTGGTGTCCTCCCCAGCGCCCCTTTGTCTTTACTGTCAGAGCCCTGACATTCTGTTTGGGTAGCCACAGTTCTCTGCCATCCAGGAACTCAGCAGAGAAAATCCTGATTAGTTTAATCCACTCGTGTAATTCTATCCCCTTTCTTAGTGATTGGCTGAGGGACAGGTAAGCATTTGCCATAATTCCGACCAGAGATAAGAGAGAACCCGGGAGGCTTCTGGGAACGTTCTCTCTCTGAAATAGAAACACACAAGCGGCATGCCTCTTCTTCCTCTGCGTGTCGTGTTGGTTGAGTGATACCAAGAATTGTATGTCCTCTAGAACATCCAACACAATGTCTTGCATAGTATAGTTAGATAACTTTACGTTCCGTTGAAACATGAAGGTTTACAACAACTTCCTCTGAGATAATTAGGGTGGTTGCTTTCCCTTTGGTAGATTAGAGAGCTGAGAGAGATGAATTAGCATATATTAGGCCCAGAGAATAAGCAGAAATAAACCTAGGTCTCACGATTGCTAGTGTTTCTACAATACCGGGATATTTCTCTTTCAACTTACCAGATACGGAACAAAAGCTTCACGAAGGTTGGTATTTGTGCCCAGACAACAAATCAAGGTATGAAAGTAAATTGTTAGACTAAAATGATTTTTTGCATTTTTGTTCACATTGTATAAGCCCTCTGAGGCTGAACTAAAACATATGAAAAGATGGATTCTAGTGCTTTTTGAAGCCAAGAGATACCCACAGGTCTGCATCAGATAGCTGCCCCACCTAGGAGCAATAACCCAAACCGAGCTTCTCAAACAGTGTGCCCCAGAAGCGTTGGGGGAGGCAGAGATTATCTCATCCTTTGAGGAGCCTTTTTGCTTGACCTCAGTGTCAGTCTGTTGGAGCTGCTGTAACAAAGAACTATAGACTGGGTGGCTTATAAACAACCAAAAAGTATTTCCCACTATTCTGAAGGCTAGAAGTCCAAGATCAGTGTACCCTCATGGTCAGGTTCTAGTGAAGGCCCCCTTCCAGGTTGCCATATTCTCACTGTATCCTCACATGGCAGAAAGAGGGCAAGAGAGCTCTCTGGGATTCCTTTTACAAAGGCACAAATCCCCAAAGGCTCCACCTAATACCACTACATTGGGGGGTACGATTTCAGTATTTGAATTTGCAGGGGGACACAAACATTCAGCCCATTGCACCCAGTGTGCCATACAAATGTTGTTACTATTGACATGTGCCAAGACATGAAATGAATTTGGAAGGCACATGCCAGTCTTCCCATGTCTTTCCCGTATCTCCGTATTTCCCACGACTGTTTTCAATAACCCTCTATTTCAGCAAAATGATCTGTTCACTGTCCCCCAAATACTTTCAGGCTTGGGAAATTTCCCTTATGATTCCTCTTACCTTAAATCCTAGGCATCCCTCTGCATGTTGAACTGGTTTTTTTTAAGTCCCACCCAAAGTGACCTCCTCCATCAAAATATTATATTTTATAATGAACATTACATAATCTGTTTATTGACTATTGACAGATATTACTGTCTTCTTCTTTTTTCATCTGTTCTATCTTATTCCTGTGATGGTCAGAGTGATATAGAAGGTCAACCTGTTTGATTTTTTTTTTTCCCAGTCAAAATGCAATGTATGTCTACCATATGTAAAACACGTGCTAGATGCATGGAGATTCACAGAAGGGGAGAAAAAAGAAGAAAAGAGAAACATATCAATAAAGCAGGTGAATGATGAAGCCTACAAGTCTTCTAACTAAAAAAATCTGGGGACGAAAGAGGCCCCAACAAGAGGACTCCTCTGCAAGGAGGAAGTATCCACTGAAAGGGTGATATTGGCCATGACTTCTGTCTTGGAACGCTTATGACATATAGTCAAATTTTAGTGGCTATATTAGGATTTGGGGAAGGGCAGGGTATTTTTAATCTCAAACCACCAATAAAGCCTGAACCATTTACAAGTTTAGTCATAGAACAGAAAATATTTGCATAATTGGACTTAGCTGAGTAGTTCCTTCAGCAGCAAGGAGACCCAAGAGTCAGCTGGAATAACTAGTGTGTGTATATGGGAAGTGGTTGGGGAGGTGGGTAATCGGGCTGGGATTTGGCCCCCTGGGTGTGACTGAGTCAGGGTGAGGAAGGTATCTGTTGCATGGTCTGGGGAACAAGGCTGGCCAAGCTTGTGGTCAATCTGTGGTCAGCCCACCTACCCCCATAACAGCTTGGCAAACTCCTTTAGCATGACTCCTTGGTCCCTCATTCAGAATCAACAAAGAGGGCCAGCTCTTAGGCTTCTAAATCTGCCAGCCTCCCAAGGGAGTATTCCTAAGTAGGAATATACTTTGGAAAGCTGATAAGCTCCCCCCAAATATTTGGGAGGCAGTCTTTGAATTAAATGGTTTTCCTGCTTGATGTCAACTATTATAGGTACTCTTTGACTATGTGTAGAAACTGTTTGCAGAAAGCTAAGACCCCAAGGGGTCTGTGTGAAAGGAGACAGATTGGATCAACAATAATTTATTCTGATGTCAAAGGAACTCGGAGAACCTCTCAATTATATACCTCCAAGAAAGCACCATCCTACTGGCTGTTCCTGGGACTCAGCTGGAGTCCATGAGAACACAGACTAGAGGATGAACTCAAGTATAGAAAACCCTGGGAGAGAGGAGATGGAACACTGGTTCAGGATCTGAGTGGGCTTGGGGGTTCTAGAGGAAATTGAGGTCACCTGAAAATACAGAGCTGCTCTAAAAATGATTTGAGATGATTTTTTCTTTTCTTTTTCGAGTTTTTTTTTTTTTTAATGTTCGTTTATTTTGAGAGGCAGGGAGAGGGGACAGAGGATCTGATGCAGACTCTGTGCTGACTGCAGGGAGCCCAACATGGGCTGAAACTCACGAACCATGAAATAATGATCTGAGCTGAAGTCAAACAGTTAACCTACTAGACCACACAGGTGCCCCTAGTATGGCTTTTCTATGTATTCTGTACTCCCATGGGACTCAGGAACCATCTCTTAGTGACTGTCTATCTGATGGGATGACAGTGCTCAACTCCCCAATTTTCCCCTGACACCAAAAAACCTTTTATTTTGTCTGCAGCCAATCATGGCTCATAGTAAGTCTCCCTCTACAACACACATGGACACATGCATGCACATGCGCACACACACAACAGTGATATTTTGGACCCTGAATGCTCTGAAAATATACAGAAATGTCTCACCAAGGTAAGGAAGCAAGCTCCCAGACCTTGTCTTTGAAAATATTCAGCTTGTGTAACTCAGGCCCCTGGATCAGTAGGTTTCTCTCCCCCATTCCTCAGTTACAGCATATGAACAAGAGTTCATTTGAGTTCCTGCAAAGAAAATTTAATTAAGTGAGCTTTGCAGGACTAATGAGTTTAATTTAACTCTTAAAAATCTGCCTACCAGGCTGTTTCTCTAATATTGTAGCTGTTAGGCCTTTTCTTCTAAGAACTATCTAGAAAGAGTATTTATGTCTCATGTGTTTATGTCTTGTGAATGTGTAATTTGTTTCAGTCTCTCCTATTTAAAAAAAATTAGTTCAAAGAATAGAATATGTGTGTGTGTGTGTGTGTGTGTGTGTGTGTGTGTGTATGGTAAACATTTTTCATTCCTGTGTTTCACTCTGTGCTATAACAGGAAATGCATTTCTGACACTTTTAAAATGAGCAATCACACGTATAATCAACTTGGTTAAAACTTCCTTCCTGGTAACTGCAACACTTCCTCTGCATCTGGATACGAAGGGAGACCCAGAAAAGCGGAAGAGTTTAGAGGCACACTGGGTAGATTCGAATTTGTTTTGTTTTCAAAAATTAAACAAATGATCCTTCAGCATCATCACCTCCGCTGCTTTATCAGGTATTACTTCCTTCTATTTTTTGCTCTTTGTTGGGTCTGACTCGGAATAGTGACACTTCCGTCTGGGGTAGAATATTTTTATCTGAAACGGTTGTCGGTTCTTGAGATGATACTACCACTGAATGCCTCCGTTTCATTGTCTGGCCAGACCTATACGTGTGGATATCCATAAGGTTCCGGCCATAGCTTTGCAGGTGCATCTGTCCTTTTTGTTTGTTTGTTTTTGTTTGGGAGGAAGAGGGAGGGCACAGGAGCTTGTGCCAGCCGGGTTTTACGTTCTCACAAGTGCATGCTTAGCGATTATTGTGCTTAACAGTGTTCCTGATGTCTTCTCATAAGAGGAGAAAGCTTCATAGCCTCAGCCATGAAGGAAAGCAGTGAGTATTTAGCCAGCCTTTTTTTCCTCTGTGTCTTGTATCTTGTAAGACTGTTTGGTAGCACTGAGGCAGAAGTTATTGCTGTGTATTTGTATTTTGCCTCAATATGGAACTATTTTGTTTCAGTTTGTTGTCAATATAAATATATCTTGTGGTTCTCTTCTTTGGTAGTTATTCTACAATGTAGCAACAGACCAAACAGTGAATTAAAAGCTACAAGAGATAGTCCTCTGGAACAGTTGCTTTCTGTATTTACTGAAGATAACTTCATAATATTTTAAGAGAGGGACTATTGACTTTATAAGTCAGCTTAAAAGTCAAGATTTGAAACTTGTCTTTCTTATCTTTGAATCAAACTCTCCTTTTTGGTATATATCAAATGGTCCACTATGAAGGAAATAAGTAGTTATGAGTCTCACTAACATTAGTCATTTAAGAGAGTAAATGACAATTTTGGAAACAATTTTTGTTTCAGTATTTGATTCTTATGTGGAACATATCTTACAACCTAGGGATACTAGATATTAAAATCAAAACACCTTGTTTGTATTTCAATTTTAATATTTTTAATATTTCAATCATTATTTGAAGTGTTTCCTATTGCATTCTGTCACACTTATACTGAAATGCTTTGTGCGGAGTAGGTACTCACTAAAGACTTGAGGAAAGTGAATTGATGAGAATCAGTTTGTGAATTCTCATTATAGAGATGAAAATATGAGAGCAAAAAGGAAGTTAAGGGATCGATTGGGGTCCAAATAGCAGGTCACTGGAGTCCAGAAATCCACCCTCCCATCTGGTGGCTTCTCCACTATCTAATGCAGGGGCAGATGGAATGAATTGGTACAAAGTTAAAAATATCTGATTGTTCATGCTAGAAGAGTACAGCCTTGGGTGACTCCCCTAAGATACTGCTTTAATGTAGCAATGACAGCCAGAATGTCTACACATTTCGTGATTCAAAAATTCAAGTATCTGCAAAAGTTCTTGCTTGCGACTTCACCAATTCTGATGTTTTTGAATATTATCAATGAAATTACTAACTTTCCTAACTAGAAAGAAAAAAAAGAAAGAAAGAAAGAAAAGAAAAAGACAGACAGGAAGTTGACTAGGGAGGAGATACCTGATCCAGACAGTTTGAAAGTCGAGAATGTGAAGCGTGGTTGGGCGAGGTATCTTGGTCCCAGAGAGAAGTGTAAGAATGAACAAAGATGAAACAAGTTGAGGGCGTGTTGTCACAGTGTGGGGTTTCAGCATCTCACGCTGCACCTTGAAAATTAGAAGTTGATCATTTAACTGGATGATTTTATTCATCTATCCATTTCAGTATGCTTAAGAACAACGCTTACCACCTTGAGCCATTATAAAGTGTCAGGGACTGTGATGGATGAGTGCTTCGCATCTCTCTCTCTCTCTCTCCTTAATTAAAGTTTCAAACATAAGGTACCTGATTGATGAACCCCCATGTACCTATCGCCCATGCCGAACAAGCATATTACCTTTTTTAATCCTCACCTCCATCTTCTGAGGTATCATTAAACCCATCTTACAGGTGGGAAACAGGCGCAGAGATTCTCTAACTAGCTCAAGTCACCCTGATACTAAGTGGTGGGACCAGCATTCCTGGGCCCCACTTCCAAAACCCCTATATCTTCGGGCGCACATCACTGCCTTCCTCTACCTTCTCCTTCTGCCACCTCGTCGAAGAGTGTTAACAGAAAGTGCCTGTCCCGTGACCAAGCCCTCTGTGTCTCCACTCCCAGGTCGCGCAGGGCATGGAGCTGGACAACTATGAACAGCCCGTGGTTCTGAGAGAGGACAACCGCCGCCGGCGCCGGAGGATGAAGCCGCGCAGCACCACGGCCAGCCTGTCCTCCATGGAGCTCATCCCCATCGAGTTCGTGCTGCCCACCAGCCAGCGCAACAGCAAGACTCCCGAGACGGCGCTGCTGCACGTGGCCGGCCACGGCAACGTGGAGCAGATGAAGGCCCAGGTGTGGCTGCGCGCGCTGGAGACTAGCGTGGCGACTGACTTCTACCGCCGGCTCGGCCCGGACCACTTCCTCCTGCTCTACCAGAAGAAGGGCCAGTGGTACGAGATCTACGACAAGTACCAGGTGGTGCAGACCCTGGACTGCCTGCGATACTGGCAGGTGCTGCACAGGAGCCCGGGCCAGATCCACGTGGTGCAGCGGCACGCGCCCTCGGACGAGACGCTGGCCTTCCAGCGCCAGCTCACCGCCCTGATCGGCTACGACGTCACCGACGTCAGCAACGTGCACGATAACGAGCTCGAGTTCACGCGCCGCCGCCTGGTCACCCCGCGCATGGTCGAGGTGGCCGGCCGCGACCCTAAGCTCTACGCCATGCACCCGTGGGTGACATCGAAGCCCCTCCCGGAGTATCTGTTGAAGAAGATCACCAACAACTGCATCTTCATCGTCATTCACCGCAGCACCACCAGCCAGACCATCAAGGTCTCGGCCGATGACACCCCAGGCGCCATCCTCCAGAGCTTCTTCACCAAGATGGCCAAGAAGAAGTCTCTGATGGATATCCCCGAAAGCCAGAGCGAACAGGATTTTGTGCTGCGCGTCTGCGGCCGGGATGAGTACCTAGTGGGTGAAACGCCCATCAAAAACTTTCAGTGGGTGAGGCAATGCCTCAAGAATGGAGAAGAGATTCACCTGGTGCTTGACACGCCTCCAGACCCAGCCCTGGACGAGGTGAGGAAAGAAGAGTGGCCACTGGTGGATGACTGCACGGGAGTCACTGGCTACCATGAGCAGCTGACCATCCACGGGAAGGACCACGAGAGTGTGTTCACCGTGTCCCTGTGGGACTGTGACCGGAAGTTCAGGGTCAAAATCAGAGGCATTGATATCCCTGTCCTGCCCCGGAATGCTGACCTCACAGTTTTTGTGGAGGCAAACATCCAGCATGGGCAGCAAGTCCTTTGCCAAAGGAGAACCAGCCCCAAACCCTTCACAGAGGAGGTGCTCTGGAATGTGTGGCTCGAGTTCAGTATCAAAATAAAAGACTTACCCAGAGGGGCTCTACTCAACCTCCAGATCTACTGCAGCAAAGCTCCAGTGCTGGCTGGCAAGACCTCTGCAGAGACTCCCAGTTCCGAGTCTAAAGGCAAAACTCAGCTCCTCTATTACGTGAACCTGCTGCTGATAGACCACCGATTCCTCCTGCGCCACGGGGAGTATGTGCTCCACATGTGGCAGATATCTGGAAAGGGAGAAGACCAAGGGAGCTTCAATGCTGACAAGCTCACGTCTGCGACAAACCCAGACAAGGAGAACTCAATGTCCATCTCCATTCTTCTGGACAATTACTGTCACCCAATAGCCTTGCCTAAGCATCGCCCCACCCCTGACCCCGAAGGGGACCGGGTTCGAGCAGAAATGCCCAACCAGCTTCGGAAGCAACTGGAAGCAATCATAGCCACTGATCCACTTAACCCTCTCACAGCAGAGGACAAAGAATTGCTCTGGCATTTTAGATATGAAAGCCTTAAGCATCCAAAGGCATATCCTAAGCTCTTTAGCTCCGTAAAATGGGGACAGCAAGAAATTGTAGCCAAAACGTACCAATTGTTAGCCAGACGGGAGGTCTGGGATCAAAGTGCTTTGGATGTGGGGTTAACAATGCAACTCCTGGACTGCAATTTTTCGGATGAAAATGTAAGAGCCATTGCAGTGCAGAAACTGGAGAGCTTGGAGGACGATGATGTTCTGCATTACCTCCTACAGCTGGTCCAGGTAGGGATTCTGGTGTTCTCAAGGGAGCACTCTTCTCAAAGAGTTTATTTGCATGTGCACAGGCACCCCATTCAGTTGTCACCAAATGCCCTTTGCCCATATTGTGTCATAGTCAGTCAATGGAGATCTGATGAAGCCACTTCAAACAGCAGTAAACTGTTCCATTTACTTCTTTTACTGTCTTTGAGGGGTTGCCAACAATCATTTTGAGGACATAGTATTTTGCTTTTTAGGAAAACTGGCCCTATAGGAGTAGCTTGTTCTCATTTACTATATTAGTGACAGATGCAATTAGTGGAATGCTCCCTTGTACCAAGGCTCTGAGGCTGCAAGTGATTTGCATGCGTTTCGTGTATTATCACACTGAACTCTCCAAACAACTATGATGGAGGTCAAATTAACATTTGCATTATATATATATGGAAACCAAGGCTTAGAGAGTCTAAGTAATGTGCTCAAGGTCACATACTTTTAAAAAATCAGACCAGAAATCAAACCCAGGCAGATTGCCTCCAGGCCCTGCTCTTTTCTCTGCCTCCAATTTCCTGCATCGATCCAGGGTGAGGGGGGTACCTGGGTGTATCAGTTGGTTAAGCGTCCGAATTTGGCTCAGGTCATGATCTCGGGGTTCGTGAGTTTAAGCCCTGTGTCTGGCTCTCTGCTGACAGCTCGGAGCCAGGAGCCTGCTTCAGAATCTGTGTCTCCCTCTCTCTCTGTTCCTCCTCTGCTCTCTCACACACACTCTCTGTCTCTCTCTCAAAAATAAATAAACATTAAAAATTAAAAAAAAAAATCCGGGGTCAGGATAGTGTGTCCCAGAGAGAAAAGCTCACCCTCTTTGATCACGCTTATCATAATTCATAGAATAACATCTCCTATCTGGGTGGGACCTCAAAAGCCCCTCTCTTCAGACAGGTCTGGTATAGGATTTCCACTCCTGTTCTCACACCTTTCCAAGTAGTCCAGAAGGACTAAGTGATTTGCCTAAGGTTTACCTAGGAAGTTGAAGAAAAAAGGAGGCACAGTTCTGCACACCAGAGCACTTCTGAGACCGTATTGTGCTGTTTAACAAGGAAGAGGAAGTAAAGGAATTGGAACAGAATGCTATTTTAGAGTGCAGACATGTCCCTCCATTAATTCAACAACATGTACTCTGCACTTCTGGATGCTAGAGAGATCAGTGATCACAACAGAGCCTGTCTCTGTCCCCCTATAGCTTGTGATGCCGTGGGGAAGACTGACATTAAATGCATTAAATGCATACACATACAAACAGATATTTCATAACAAATTGTGCAAGTGCTCTGGGGGAGATCTGCAGGGTATTATGAGAAAATAGGCAGGGGTCCTGGAGATACTTAATTTAGATTGAGGAAACCAGGGACAGTTCTAAGTAAGTGATGTTTGACCTTCTCTTTATTTATTTATTTTTTAATTTTTTTAAATGCTTATTTATTTTTGAGCGGGAGAGAGACAGAGCATGAGCATGGGAGGGACAGAGACACACACACAGAATCAGAAGCAGGCTCCAGGCTCCGAGCTGTCAGCACAGAGCCTGATGCGGGGCTCAAACTCACGAACCATGAGGTCATGACCTGAGCCAAAGTCGGATGCTTAACTCACTGGGCCACCTAGGCACCCCTGACCTGAGCTCTTGAGGATTAGCCACTTTTAGTGTTAGACACTAAACTCTGTAATCATTATTTGTAGTTAGAGGAAGGCCCTGGAGTTTTCTGAGCATTTTGAATATTCTCAACTTTAACTCTGAATCTTTGCCTTCTCATTAAGCAGATACTTGAAACATTACACTTGACCTTTGCCTTCATCTGTTAAATGTATCTAATAGTTTTCTCTGCCCACTAGTTCAGATAGTGACATAAGACAAATGAAAATGACAATGAAAATTAATTCACTAATGAATTATTTTTCATTGTCATTTTCACAAGTAAATTTTGCAGAATTGGAAAATGAATCGTGTTCTTCTTGGAAATGTTTTAAATGAAAGAGGTCAATAAGTAATATTAACATTGAATTTGTGGTCATAAATTTGAAAAAGGGTAGTCATTTGTAAAACTATTTGAGACATTTTCAGATATGGCTGAATGACTCATTCCTGATTAAAATGGTCTCCTAGTTGAGATCTGCATTGTGTTTACAGAAGTGAAACACGAATAAGGTTGAAACGACTCACGTTTGAGCTGGAAACTTAGAAAAACAATTCTGAAGTCTGTACCAGTGGCCAAATAAACCACATTCTCAGAATTCAGACCTTAACGGCAGCTACAGGCACCTACCGGCCCACAGCCATGAAAAGCATCTTTGAGGAGCACCTGGGTGGCTCAGTCAGTTGAGCGTCCAACTTTGGCTCAGGTCATGATCTCATAATCATGGGTTCAAGCCCCACATCGGGCTCTGTGCTGACAGCTCAGAACCTGGAGCCTGCTTCAGATTCTATGTCTTCCTCTCTCTCTCTGCCCCTCTCCTGCTCACACTCTGTCTCTCTCTCTCTCTCTCTCCCCCAAGAATGAATAAACATTAAAAAAAATGTTTTTTTAAAAGAAAAGAAAAGCATCTTTGGAAGCATGTCAATATTGATCATTTCCAAACTGGAAAACCAGAGTAAGAACTGGAAATTGTCCCAAGAACCACACAGGCCCTAAAAGATAAAGTGGAATGGGAATTTCTCTTGTTCCTTGGGGGGGAAAAAAAAGGTAGACCATTTCTATCTGTAAAGAAAATACTGAGATATTTCATTTTAAGCCTCTCTTTATGCACACACACGGTATCAGCCTATAAATCTATCTACACATCTGTTAACAATTTAAACTATATTTGTTAGTCTTGCCATAAAATTGTGAACTATTGCAGACTTACTGTAAATACTAAGAATGTTATAACAAATGTTCCTATACCACCATTCTAAATTATTTTTTTATATTTTATTGGTGCTTTTTCTTCAGTCATAGAGCTGTCTGCCACGCAGGTCAATACCTCTATAACAGCCAAGTGATACAAAAACTACAAACCCTAGGAAGCACATAAAATCAGAGACTTTTCAGAAAAAACTCTCTGTATACACTGCCGCATGGCAGAGGGTAGTGATCACTCTGTGTGGGTGGATCCAGGCCTGCTGTTTACTTGGAGTAAGAGCCCATGAGGTAGCGTGGTGACCTGCCAGCGAGATGTGAAACATGCATCTTGAGCTGAAGGGAAGCTATAGAATTTTTACGATCTTCACCTCTAACATATTTTTCTTGTTATATGTTGTGTCTCCACTGTGCGTTTTCTTTCCAACAACCTCTTTTACGGATGTGTTACAGTCACCCCCATATTTCCCCTCTATCGTTCCAATAAGTCAAGTAAGCCCTTAATGGGAGCCAAAGCCTAACCTTTGAAGGTAGCAAAAGAACATAACTGGAGTCAAGAGTTCTGGTTTCTAATCCCAGTCTCTAAGCAAGTGGCTCACTCTGACCCAAAGTGTCCTCAAAAAGAAAGGGTTGAGTGAAGTGACTGGTAAGATTGCCATCAGCCTAGCCAGAAAAGACCCAGTAAGGCAGAGCGCTTTTCCTCCATTTCCTTTCTCCCCTGATTAACCAACACAGAAATGCAGTCCTACAAATGCCCCTGTGTTCTTCCTTTAGGCTGTGAAATTTGAACCCTATCATGACAGCGCCCTCGCCAGATTTCTGCTGAAGCGTGGCTTACGAGTAAGTACTTCCACTTTGAGAATAGTGTGACCTTTTAAAAGTTAGCGAGAACTGACTGATAGAGCATTAGTCACAACTGTTCACCCTTCTTGTTCCCACCTTCAGAACAAAAGAATTGGTCACTTCTTGTTTTGGTTCTTGAGAAGCGAGATAGCGCAGTCCAGACACTACCAGCAGAGGTTTGCAGTGATCCTAGAAGCCTACCTGAGGGGCTGTGGCACAGCCATGCTGCATGACTTCACCGACCAAGTGCAAGTGATCGAGATGCTACAGAAGGTCACCCTTGATATTAAATCGCTCTCTGCTGAAAAGTATGATGTCAGTTCCCAAGGTATGGTGCCTCTATTTTCAATGCCATTATCCCTGCGATTCTCCTTCCTTTGGGGAGGCGGGCTGTACCTTCCTAAAGGAAGCCAAGAACACATTTTTCAATCTTCCATCTTTGTGGAGTAAGCAAATTTAAAGTCCTCCTTTTACAAGTTCGTATTTTTTAAAACTATGGATATATGCTAATGATGAATTTATAATAGATGTTGAACTCTTTGAAAAATTTAAAAAGCATGCAGATGTAAGGTGTATAGTTAAGAACGATTGAAGGCCTGAAACTAATATTACACTGTATGCTAACTCACTGGAATCTCAATTAAAAACTTGAAATTAAAAAAACAAAAACAGAAAAAACAGAACAGTTGCACGCACAGGAAGATTAGTTATTTGCAAATATTTACTTTTTTCCTTCCTTTCAATATATGTGTATAATTTTCAAATTTTCAGTCTTTTAAAGAAATGAATTGGGGTGCCAGGGTGGCTCAGTTGGTTAAGTGTCCAACTTCAGCTCAGGTCATGATCTCACATCACAGTTCGTGAGTTTGAGGCCCATGTCGGGCTCTGTGCTGACAGCTCAGAGCCTGGAGCCTGCTTCAGATTCTGTGTCTCCCTCTCTCTCTGCCCCTCCCCCACTCACACTCTGTCTCACTCTCTCTCAGAAAATAAGTAAACATTAAAAAAATTTTAAAAAAAGAAATGAATTATTGAGAAGCTATTTAAATTTGTGTATATATATTTATATATGTCAGTATACTTCTATTTTTTATATATATTTATATAGAGATCAGCATAATTATACACAGACATATATACCTCCTCTCTGATGTCATTTCCAATATGATCTTATCCCTAATAAATCCTGTCCCTGCCCCTAGGAAAATTAATCACTCTTTCTCTGTATTCCCCTAGGCTTTGGTTGGTACTATATTAAGATATAGTCATTGAAACATCTTTCTGGTCTGGTAAACTGCATGAGCCTTGAAACTAGGGGATATTTTTTATTCATTTTTATATACATAGACCCAGCACTATGGCTCATAATGGACACATATACTAACATAGTCAGCTAGTATTTTGAATATTCTGAATTTCCACTTTTCCCCTTGAATTCCTTTCCAATACACCAATAATGTTCTCTCCAAAAAAACAATCGTGGTCATAATCATCTTACTTTTATTTTCATTGTAAGTAAGAAAGGGAAACACTTGTACCGGCCTCTAGTATGTTATCCAGGAAGAAATTTTTAACCTATATATTTTGTCTTAGAATTTAGAATTCTAAAGACCTCTTGAGTTTGAGGCTATCACACTGTCTCCACATAACCTGACTTCTTCTTTTGAAAATAATTTATAGAACCCTAACTGAATTGCATTTAATATGGTCTTTGAATGTCTGTTCCCCAAACCAAATGGCAGTTCAAAGTTTCACATCTTGGGAAGAGAACAACAGTATATATTCCTTAGCATTACCTTCAAAATATCCTTCCCTACCTGATTGTCTTGGCCTCCCATATCTTTACTCGCATGCTTCTATCCACTGCTGTAGTATTGTGTACATGGTTGTATTGCTCACAGTAAACCTGACTTATCTTGCCACGTCTTATGGTTAGTTCCTCAAAGACAGAAACCTACACCCTTTGCTCCCACTCCACACCAGACCAAATGTATAGAATGTTATGAATAGACGTGGCCTCAGGAAATGCTATAGATAATGTTGGTGATTATTTGAACTCAAGTAACTTTGTGCACTTCTGACAATTACAGTTATTTCACAACTTAAGCAAAAACTTGAAAACCTGCAGAATTCGAATCTCCCAAAAAGCTTTAGAGTCCCATATGATCCTGGACTGAAGGCCGGAGCACTAGTGGTAGGTATCACCTCGATGTCCCCAAGTGGTCTTTATGTCTTGTAACTGTCTGTGCATGCTTCACAGGGCCTTGTGGGTAAAAGCTAATGTTTCTGTAGAGACAGAGAAGCTGGAAAGTCCCTGGACGGGCTTCTGTCAAGCCTTTCTCTAACCACTAGCTCCTCAAAGCCTCAAAACCAGGCAGTCTCCCATCCATTTTGTTTTAAATCAGCTTTCTTAAGGAATCATTTACATACAATAAATTTTGTTCGTTTTAAGTGTGCAGTGCAATGAGTTTTGACAAACGTATGCAATCACATAACCACCGGCATTGTAACCAGGATACAGAACACTTCCATAGAGACGTTATAGGGAAGGTTCTTTCATGTTCCCTTGCAGAGTTAGTCCTTTCCTCCTTCCATCCCCTATCCTGAACAACTGATCTGGTTCTGTCATGTCATTTTCTAGAATTTCATCAAGTGGAATCATACAGTATGTAGTTTTTGTTTCTGGATCCTTTTACTTAGCATGGTGCTTTTAAGATTCATCCACATTGCTGTGTGTGCCATCTGTTCCTTTTTATGACTGGGTAGTAGTCCTCTGTGTGGATATACTATGATTTATTTTCCATTCACCTTTTGAGTAAATATTTAACAGTGAGATAGTTGAGTCATGGTACATGTGTGTTTAATTTTATAAGATACTGCTGAACTATTCTTCCAAAGTGTGTAACATTGTATATTCCCACCATCAATGTACATGAGTTCCCACTGTTCCACATCCTTGCCAATACTAATTATCACCAATCTTTTTAATTTTAGCCATTCCAATGGTGAAGTGGCATCTCAATGTTGCATTTCTGTAATGATGTTGAGTATCTTCTCATGTGCTTATTTTCCATCTTCTATTGAGAAGTTTCTGTTCACATCTTTCATTCATGTTTAATATGGGTTGCCTTCTTATTTTTGAGTTGTTTATATATTCTAGATACAAATCCTTTATCAGGTATACATTTTACAAATTCCAGTCTGTGGCTTACCTTTTCATTTTCTTAGTAGTATATTTCAGAGAGCAGAAGGGTTTTTAAATTTTTATTAAGTCCAATTCATCACCTTTTGTATAGTTTGCTTTCGTGTATCCTAAGAAATATTTGTGGGGCGCCTAGCCTAGGTGGCTCAGTTGGTTGGGCGTCCAACTTTGCTCAGATGATCTCACAGCTCATGGGCTCAAGCCCCATGTCGGGCTCTGTGCTGACAGCTCAGAGCCTGGAGCCTGCCTCAGATTCTGTGTCTCCCTCTCTCTCTGCCTTTCCCCCACTCACACTCTGTCTCTCTTTGTCTCAAAAATAAATAAACATTAAAAAAAATTTTTTTAAAGAAACATTTGCCTAATCCAATAATACTCAACCTGGAGAGACACCCCCAACACACACACACACACACACACACACACACACACACACACACATACACACACACACACCAGGGAACATTTGGTAATGTCTAGAGGTATTTTTTACTGTTACAACTGGGAAAATTCTACTGGCATCTAGTGAGTAGAGACCAGGAATGCTGCTAAACATCCTACATTGCACAGGACAGCCCCCCAACAACAATGAATAATCTAGCCCAAAATGTCAACAGTGCCAATGTTGAGAAAGACTGCCTAATTCAAACTTCCTGGAAGTTTCATAGTTTTCACTCTTACATTTCAGTCTTTGATCCAGCTTGGAGTTAATTTTTGGGTATGATGGAAAGTAAAGATCAGGTGTGGTTTTTTTGGTATTGAATATCCAACTTTCCTGGCACCATCTGTTGAAATACCTCGGTGCTTTTGTCAAATATCAACTGCCCGTATATGTGTGGGTCCATATCTAGATTCTCTAGTTCACTTCATTGATCTAAATATCTGTTACCTCATGCTCTTGGTTGCACTCAGATAATATACCACTTCACGTGTGCATAAGAATCTTACAACAGTATACTTCTATTAACTTCTTCCTGACCTTTATGCTATTTTTGTCATGCTTTTACCTCCTACATATGTCATAAACCCAATAGTAATTATTATTATTGCCTTAGTTAAAAATATTTAGCAGATTTAATAGATTAAACTTACATATATAAATGTATATATATAATGTATATAAATATAAATATATATATTTATATAAATATGTCATATATCTATATATTTACCCACACATTTACCACATTTTGGGACTCTTTATTTCTTTGTAAAGGTTTGTGTTTCCATCTGGCATCATTTTCCTTCAGCCTTAAAAATTTCTTATAGTGCAAGTCTTCTGGCAAGAAATTCTTCCAGCTTTTGTTTGTCTGAAAACCTCTTTATTCTACCTTCGTTTTTGAAAAATGTTTTCCCTGAATATACAATTCTAGGTTGGCTTTTTTTCCTCCCTTTCAGCAGCTTTTTCTTTGGGCTTGCATATTTTCTGTAAGTTTCCTGTCATTCTTACCTCTGATTTCTGTATGTGTCTTTCTTCCCCAGGCTACTTTTAAGATTTTCTTTTTGGTACCATGGTCTTCAGCAATTTGATTAGGATCAGCCTTGGTATAGTTTTCTTTATGTTTCATCTCCTAGGGTATGTTGAGCTTAGATAAACAGCATAGTTGCTCTGTAGTAATGGGCACATGGGAGTACCAGAGCCCTGTAGGAGTGAGGCACGCAGAGGACAGGATCTGTCATTGCCTCTTGAACACCTCCACAGACTCATAGGGTTCCTCGGAACACAGTTTGAGAATCCTTGCTTTTCAGTGTTATAACTTGCTCTCCCATAACATTTGCAGATTTGGTGAGAACACTTGCTGTACTTTTACCCAAATCATTGAACATCATCTTCCAACTAGGACTTTGTTTTTTGTTTTTTCAATTTAAATCCAAGTTAATTAGCATATGTGTAATAATGGTTTCAGGAATAGAATTTAGTGATTCATCACTTACATATAACACCCCGTGCTCATCCCAACAAGTGCCCTCCTTAATGCCCATCACGCATTTAGCCCATCCCCCCACCCACCTCCCCTCCAGCAACCCTGTTTATTCTCCGTATTTAAGAGTCTCTTGCGGTTTCCCTCCCTCTCTGTTTTTATCTTATTTTTCCTTCCCTTCTCCTGTGTTCATCCGCTGTGTTTCTTAAATTCCACATATGAGTGAAATCATATGATATTTGTCTTTCTCTGACTTCTTTCCCTTAGCATAATGCATTCTAGTTCCATCCACATTGTGGCAAATGGCAAGATTTCATTCTTTTTGATTACCAAGTAATATTCCATTATATATAAATCCCACATCTTCTTTATCCATTCAAAAGTCAATGGCTCTTTCTATACTGTGGCTATTGTCAACAGTGCTGCTACAAACATTGGGGTGCATGTGCCCCTACAAATCAGCAATTTTTTATCCCTTGGATAAATACCTAATAGTGTAATTGCTGGGTCGAAGGGTAGCTCTATTTTCAGTTTTTTGAGGAAACTTCATCCTATTTTCCAGAGTGGCTATACCAGTTTCCATTCCTATCAACAATGCAAAGTGTTTCCCTTTCTCCACATCCTTGCCAACATCTGTTGTTTCTTGAGTTGTTCATTTTAGCCATTCTGACAGGGGTGTGAGGTGGTATCTCATTGTGGTTTTGATTTGCATTTCCCTAATGATGAGTGATATTGAGCATCTTTTCATGTGTCTGTTAGCCATCTGGATGTCTTCTTTGGTAAAGTGTCTGTTCATGTCTTCTGCCCATTTCTTCACTGGATTCCTTGTTTTTGGGATGTTGAGTTTGATAAATTCTTTGTAGATTTTAGATACTAATCCTTTATCTGATAGGTATTTGCAAATATCTTCTCTTCCAACTAGGACTTTGTACTGGTTGTTTATAATAATATTTTGCAAGAGGATTTACGCATCCACGATATGTGTTCATTATATGTAGGAAACATGTGACTATTTCCTTACAGATTGAAAAATGTAAAGTGATGGCCTCCAAGAAAAAGCCCCTATGGCTTGAGTTTAAATGTGCCGACCCTACAGCCCTATCAAATGAAACGATTGGCATTATCTTTAAACATGGTGATGATCTGCGCCAAGACATGCTGATTTTACAGGTATGCTACCATTAAGGAATTTTTTTGTTCAATTACCTGAAAAAAGAATTCTGTATTTGATCTAAAAAATGCCTGCTACTGATTTTATTCGCATTCTCCTATTTTGTCCATGTACAATGATCGAAGATTTTGTAACAGAGAGTTGGCACTGGGGGAACATGGCTGTGGGCCATTAGATATGTGATCTAGTGAGCATCCCAATGCTGTCTATTCCTGAGAAGAAGCATATCCAACTTTCCCATATAGCCAGATATGTCTCCCTCACCTAACCTCTCTTTTTATACATCCCATTCCTAGTGTAGTAACATAAAATATAGACGTATGTACCCCCCCTGGCATCCACTTTATTCATATTTATAGACATATCTGTGCACCCACAAGTGCTCTCCTTATATACTTCACTTTGATCTACATCCACATCCACAAACTCAAGTGAATGATTTGATAGGAAGGAGACAGAAGAATGACACATAAGTGACTGAAGAAATCATGCAGTTAAGTAACAAGCATGAATAAGTTACTAGACCAGAAGGTGGACAGTAATCAATGTTAATCATTTTGCATATTTTCTAACATTTCTGGATCAACTTTAGCTTTGCAAACCTGGAAAGTAATCTTCTCCATAGTCCACCGTTGTAGAAGTAACACAATTCCTAATATTTAATGTGGTTTATTTAAAATAGGCAAACCCCATTGATTTAAATGTAGCCTATTAAAAAATTGGTCATGTTTTCAATTCTCTCTGTGTGTTTCTGCTTGTACTTGTTTCTAATACGGAAACAATAATACTTCTTGCTCTCTTTTCAAGAATACTATGTGTATTGTCCCAGAAGTATTAAAAGAAAGAAAGAAAAAGAAATCCTTCAAACCTTTTGAAGGTTTGCTGCCTTTCAAATAAATCCATAGAATCTTCTGATTCTTGGCAGACAAACTCTTCAGAAACACAAAGCATCACTGTGTTCCTCTCCTTTTGAGGGGAACTTTGCACTTGCCCTTTATGTACTTGTTTCCCTGCTGAGGCACACTGCTTGGCAGGTGAGGGCAAGTTAGGTGAGGTCTTGAAGCCTTAGTCTCTTCATGTGCAGAATGGGAATATTAATCATATTCATGTTATAGGGTAAATGCAAAAGATTAACACAAAACAGCACTTGGTAAATTAGCAAGCATTCTCATCGGTGCTAGTGTTGCCTTGGTTTAGCCCCAGAGTGCCTTATGGATAAAAATTTCTAAGAATGTAGGGGAGAACACTTTGTTGTGATGGTAAAATATACATAAGTGGAGTGGAACATTTGAATGCTGAAACACCACTGCAACCTCTCCCCACACGAACTCCACATATCCTCTTCCCCAGGGTCCATCTCAGGGACCAAATTTAACAGGCTCCCAGGGAAGGGGAACTTTAGAGCACCAGGTTGATAAATATAGTTGCGACTTACAGACTTTATGCTGACATATATTTTGTGTTACCAGACACAAAATACATGTTGTTTTTTTAAGGGAGAAGAAAAATTATTAAACCAATGTAATGGAAACGTTTTTGTGTTTGATGTCTAGATTCTACGAATCATGGAATCCATTTGGGAGACTGAATCTCTGGATCTGTGCCTCCTGCCATATGGTTGCATTTCAACTGGTGACAAAATAGGTATGTGATTACCTCAGGAGATGAATATACCACTCAGCTCGTTCTAAAAGATCATAAGTCCTTTTTTAAAAATGTCTAGTTATTTTTGAGAGAGACAGAGACAGAGAGAGACAGAGAATAAGCGGCGGGGGGGGAGGGGGTAGAGAGAATGGGAGACACAGAATCCAAAGCAGACTCCAGGCTCTGAGCTGTCAGCACAGAGCCCAATGCAGGGCTCAAACCCACAAACCGCAAGATCATGACCTGAGCTGAAGTTGGATGCTCAACTGACTGAGCCACCCAGGCACCCCCCTAAGTTGAGCATCTGACTTTTGATTTCAGCCAGGTCATGATCCCAGGGTCATGGGATCGAGCCCCACATGGGGGCTCTGAGCTGAGTGTGGAGCCTGCTTAAGATTCTCTCCCTCTCTCTCTCTCTTTCTCTCTCTTCCCCCCACCCCGTCCCTACCCCACTTGTGCACACACACTCTCCCTCTCTCTCAAATAAAAAAATATTGAAAAATAAAATAAGGGATCATAAGTCCTTTAGCGTAGGCATTTAATAAGTGAAAAATTACAATCATAATCCAAATAGAAAAGGAAGAAAATGTTCCAAGGTTGGTGAATGTGACTCTTGATTTAATATGGATCTGTTGAAAATACATGAATGTGTGATTTAAATCCCTGTGACTATACATGGAAATGATTTTCATAAGAACTTGTTCCCTCCTCTCTACTTCTCCACCTCTAAACTGTAACTCGTTTCACTGCACATTAAACCTCTCTCTCACAAATAACGTTTAAAAATAGACGCAAAGATCTGTCACTTATTTTAATATCTTAGAATTCACATTATTGAAACTATTACATACTCTACTCTTAGGTGCTTTTACAGACATTTAACATTTTTGTTTCAATCAGACATATTTTTATTCAAGTTTCCAATCCGAGAACTGTACAAAACCACTTCCATTTGACCCTGTGATTAAAAAAGGAAAAGGCACCGTTTGCCAAGCACATATGCTCAGCACATAAGTGCTTTTACTTATTGCCTTTGAAAGCCAACCTTTCCTCTTTTCATTCAGGGATTGAAAGCATGTCCCACAAAACTTCTGCATCCTCCTCCTTTTCTTTCTCTCTCTCCTAAGAAAACCAAACCAGGGAAAGAGCCGCCTGGTTGAAAAGCCCTCTGCCCTCCTGTCAACAGAGACCCAGCCATTCCTCCTCTGGGTCAGGCCCCAAGCCCCAGTGTCCATCAGCCTTTGTGCATCTTCTCATAGGAATGATCGAGATCGTGAAAGAGGCCACGACAATTGCCAAAATTCAGCAAAGCACCGTGGGCAACACGGGCGCATTTAAAGATGAAGTCCTGAATCACTGGCTCAAAGAGAAATGCCCTATTGAAGAAAAGGTGAGCTCCAGCTTTTCCCACACTCTGAAGGCTCCTTATGAGCTGTCATTCATGTAGCAATAATGGGTTTGCATTTTCAAAGGATCTACCGATGTCGTGCCTCCTGAGGTTTGGCAAAATACTTTACCTGTGAGGCCGTGGGGGTTTTAAGTGCCTTCCCGTGTGACACAGCATATCTGTGTAAGACGGAAGCTCTCAGTTCAGAATGCCAGTGAGCATTTGTTTGTCCTTTGACTATCAGGCATGCTTTGCATAAAATTTGGTTCTATGAAGTAACTTGGTGGGCACTTTTTACGACCACCTCCTTTTGATGTTCGGCAGAAAAATCTAGTTACCGTGGATAGGTCCTTTCCTACCTGGGAGATGCCACATATCCTCCAAAGTAATTTCTGATGTACCTCTGCACTCTAAATGGTAAATTAGAGATCCTGAAAACATCAGTTTCACCATCTTTGCGAAGCACACATGCTGAATCCTTCACAAGCTGCGTGGTTAGGCTGGCTGTTTGGCTGCTGTTTCAAGTTCTGCGGTACAGGATTACCACTTCTCATTTGCATGGTTAGCAGCCCTTTGGGTAGGAAATATAATTAGCAGCATTTATTAGTCTGTTATATGTGTGGATTTGTGAACCCATGCATACGTGAAATGGTCACAAGCAAAACATGTTCTCCACTGAAGGAGAAATTATTATAGGTTCTGTAGCATTGGCAAACGATGACATGGAGAGGAAATGAACCCTTTGATTAAATTACCATTGCCCTTTGACTCTCGTTTCCTCCATGTGCTATTGTGAGTCACTGAATCTTCACCTAGAATGTAAGGAGAGCAAGGAGAAAGTTGGCATGTAGCAGATAGGTTGTTAATGAAATCAGGTGCCATGAACTTGAAACTGGTTCCCAGAATAGTACCTTTTTGGAAGTCGTTTATAACAGATCCACACTGCTCTTTGTAGCTAGAACACAACTAATGTTCAGATGTGTCTAATTAGTTTCAGGCAGCAGTGGAGAGATTTGTTTATTCCTGTGCTGGCTACTGTGTGGCTACCTTTGTTCTTGGAATAGGCGACAGGCACAACGACAATATTATGATCACAGAGACAGGTGAGTTTATTTATTATAATTTGTTTTTACAGTGGTAAAGCATACAGGACATAAAATTTACCAACCATATCAACCAGTTTTAAGTGTGTAGTTAAGTGGCATTAAACACATTCACCCTGTGGGGCCCCTGGGTGGCTCAGTCTGTTAAGTGACAGGTGTCGGCTCATGATCTCACAGTTGTGTGGATTCAAGCCCCACATTGGGCTCTCAGCCTGGAGCCTGCTTTGAATCCTCAGTCTCCCTCTCTCTGCCCTTTCCCCACTCATGTGTGTGTGTGTGTGTGTGTGTGTGTGTGTGTGTGTGTGTTCTCTCTCTCTTTCAAAAATAAACATTAAAAAAATTTTTTTTAATTTTTTTTCAACGTTTATTTATTTTTGAGACAGAGAGAGACAGAGCATGAATGGGGGAGGGTCAGAGAGAGGGAGACACAGAATCCGAAACAGGCTCCAGGCTCTGAGCTGTAAGCACAGAGCCCGATGCAGGGCTCGAACTCACGGACCATGAGATCATGACCTGAGCCGAAGTCGGCCGCTTAACCGACTGAGCCACCCAGGCGCCCCCCAAAAAATTTTTTTAATACATTCACATTACTGTGCACCCATCACCACCATCCCCCAGAACTTTCTCATCTTCCCCAACTTAAACACTGGCCCCACTGAACTGGTACTAACTCCCCATTTCCCCTATCCTTCAGCAGAGAGTAATATTTAAAGAGTTTAAGATTGGAGTACACATCTAGAAGTCATTACCATGTAGGAACATAGATGTTGCGATCACCCCAGAGAGGAAGAAGATACCAGAAATGAGACCTAAGAAGGAAAAGCGATTAGCTAGAAAGATAAGTAGGGGCATATCCCAGAAGCTGGTGAAGGAGGGTGTGATCGATAGTGTCAGATGTTACAGGGAAGCAACAAAAAGAACTCCCAGACATCCTTAAATCTGAGATGCTCTGCCTTCCTAACCTACCTCGTGTCACGAGTTCACCGACCACTCTGACCATGGTCAGTATTGGCTGCCGTGCCATGAAAAGTATCTCTAAGAAATTTGGACCAGTTTAAAAGTGGGATCCAGAAAAAGCACCATATTGAGGTAAACTGCTTACTCTCCGTGAGAATCAAAAGACATCACGTACTTATGGACCATACGTATGATACAGGCTATCTAAACAAGAAGAGATGATGGTAATCATGGTAACAACAGCAACAGTGGTAGAAACTGACTCAAAGGAGATTCACAGTGATGTATTTCTATGGTGCTACTCAAAAGGAAAAGGTGAATGCCTTCCCCCACCCCCCCATCCTCCACCCCCACCAAGCAGAGCAAACCATCAGTCTATCCTGAGTCATATAAAGGGCATAAGAGAGTCTCGGGCAAAATGATGACAGATTAGCCAGAGAGTTCTGACTTCTATTTCTAAGAATAATTCTCAGACGAGACGAGAATTTTTTTAATGGCATTTGGCTGTCATCTGAAGAACACCAGAAGGATATCAAAAACACACTTGGTTCAAAGAGTGCTTTGTGGTTACTACCATACACACCTGCTAAGCTGAAAAATATCACAAGCTGATAAAACAGTATAAAAATAGCTCTCTCGCCCAAGATAGCTCATTTTCAGGCAACTTAAAAAAATATCTCAGGAAATAAACAAACCAGAGGGTTGTTACAAGTGCTTATGCCCGCGTAATGATGTCAGACATTTTCTTCTCTTAAGGAAATCTATTTCATATTGACTTTGGACACATTCTCGGGAATTACAAAAGTTTTCTGGGCATCAATAAAGAGAGAGTGCCATTTGTGCTAACCCCAGACTTCCTGTTTGTGATGGGAACTTCTGGAAAGAAGACAAGCCTGCACTTCCAGAAATTTCAGGTAACTGGCCTCCCTCTTCATTGCCTCTGCCTCCTCCCAGAGTACCAATCAGATAGTGCCTTCAGGGCACAGCAGCCTTCCCCCTCACTCCACGTTAAGGCTTCTCTGCTTCTGACTACCCTCCCTCCCCTCTGTTCCCTCCATTCCATCCCTGAGTACAAAACGTGGTTTCCCATCTAAAACCAACCAGGAAGTGAGAGAGAGCATTCCGTAATCAAATAGAGAGCAAATAGAGAATGCCAGGATGGCACTGTGCCCAAAAGGGGCTTTCAGGAGGAGCGTCTGGTAAGCAGGTTTAGCCTTTGAATATTTATCAATTCAAGACTGTCTGGAAGATCCGAATTCCACATGTATTTTTTCAGGACTCTGAAACAATTGTGAGCTTCTGATTTTTGCTGCAGGTATGCGTTTATCAGGTTACTACAGAGGGAATTCTGGCCGCACCACTGTATGTAGTCCCCTTTCGGTGAAGGACAGTCTCTTCCATCACTTGATCCTATCAACTCCACTGCGGGTTGTACAGAAAAGCTCAGGCCTGTCCTGCTCACCTGTAAACAAGCTCCTGCATGGGTCACCCCATCTCCCTGGAAGTGTTCACATCCTGCTTTCTTTGTCACTCCTTCCTGGTCTCCATCCACTTTTGACTATCAAATATTTCAAAAACGCAAGGAGTAAAATTTTCACGCTTGCAAATTTAATAACTGTGAAGGAACAGACCTTGAAATTACTACGTAATGACTACATAAAATACTTATTTATAGCCCACACAGACACAAAACAGATCAGTAGAGGCAAAGAGGGATTCCATTATATGCACAAGCGCCTTGGGTCCCCTTTAAAGAGTGCCACCGCCCCCCCCCCCCCCGCCCTCCCCACTTTAGGCCTGTCTTAAACCCGGTGTGGCTTGCAATCAGGTCAGGAACAAGCCTTTTTTCAGAGTCTCTTCTTGAGTTCCCTGTTATCCTTGGGACATGGCCTGGGCCTTGAAATTGTGTGGAACAGGAACTAGGATGTATGTATTGTTTTGAAACCTGCCTGTTCTTGTTTGTTCTCCCGGCTGATTTCGATTTGATTACAGGACTTACCCGTCCCCCAGCCTCCACAGTTCT
This sequence comes from Neofelis nebulosa, assembly GCF_028018385.1. Lineage (NCBI taxonomy): Eukaryota > Metazoa > Chordata > Mammalia > Carnivora > Felidae > Neofelis > Neofelis nebulosa. The sequence goes on from NC_080785.1 coordinate 92,041,080, forward strand.
AGGAGCCTTGTCAGAGAAACTGAGATCTTTGGGGCCAGATGGTCTTAGGATTTTTTAGTGTGTGTTTCTGGGTAAACTCAACTGGGTTTCAGACTATTTCCAGGGATTTGACACATTTCAGTCCTGTTTTTCTTTAAAGTTAAAAATCACATATGTTGACAACTTCCTGGAACAGAAAAATGGTTCCAAAAATAATAATAATAACCTGGAAGAATTTTACCATTTAAAGAAGTGGGGGACACTCAATTCTCCTGCAGAGGAGGGGGTTCATCTACCTAGCTTCAAGCACAGCGGCAATCCTGCCACCAGGAGAGGCAGGCGCAAAGGCATCCGCCCTCGCTGGCAGGCTCTCCTGCTTTCTGTGCCTTCTCTTCCTTTTTGTCAGCATCGCTCCCCAGAATGACCACCCAGAGTGCCCGTGCCACCCCTAAAATCCCAGCAGCACTTCTTCCTGTAATCTTCTTTGTTGTTAAGTTTCAAAATATTCTTTAATGAAAAGATTTGGGATGTGGGAGGCCAAGGAGACGTTGCTCCCGGCCCCAGGCAGCTTCCACTCCAAGCATGAAACCTTTGCAAGGCGCCTTTGTGCCAACCTGTTGGTCTGGGACCAGTTCTCCATCCCTGTGACCAAAGCTGCTTTCTTAAAATCACTAGAACCTCTTTTTTTTTTTAAGGGATTTTTTAAAGGGATTATTTGAATGAAATGTGTAGAATGCTTCCCCCAGTGCCTAGACCACAGCAAAAATTTAATACACAGTAGCTTCCGATGTCACATACATCACAAAGGGTCTTCCAACTTTGAAAACTTTTAAGTTGAGAAGCCCTCTTAGAAATGAGATCTCAAGTCCAACGGCAACATATGAAACACAAGAAAGTAGTAGCATTGTTCTGGTTAAAGAGCACGCGGGGGTCCAAGCTCTGCCTGCTTGCCCCCACCCCCAAACCTGCGCCCTTGTCTGCCCCCACCCCCCCACCGGACAACAGGAAAAACAGTGGACATATATACATCTATGTGTACAATTATACAGACACAGGCTTTCTAAAGTTTCCAGCTTGATAAAGATGAGCAGCAGGTTTTTCGTCATTTGACTCAGACCTTGTGACAATTTTTTTTTTTAAACACACTACTAAGCCTTCCGGATGTTTTTCTGTTTTTTAGTTTTATGTTCCCTTTTTGAGATGACATCCTTCAGGCTCTGGGAGTACATCTCTAAACCCTCTAAATAGCAACGTAGGATCTTGTATACTAAAACTGCCACTTTTAGGCAGGCTGGGAAATGTTGTATATATTTACATTTTAAATCAAAGGTGTCCTCATTTCCAGTGAACCGCTAATTTTGAATGGGAAGGTTATTTAATGCATGCATCACATTTAAATAACCTGTTAGGGAGGGTGGATAAAAGCTGACCCACTTTTTGTTAAGGGTGAGGTGAGCCTTCCCCACAAAGATTTAAAAATATATCTAGCTCTTGGCTGGTGGACAGAAGGCCAGAAAATGAAAGAGGAAGGCACTGTTTTATCCCACCCCTTTCTTTTTTCCAAAATACTCAGTTTAGCCCCGGACCATATTAATAAATTATTTCTAGAATAGGGCAGACTTCAGGAGCAAGCTGTAATCAGACAAAAAGACATAAAACCAAGGTGTACTCACTACTTGAGTCCAGGAATATCTGTTAGCCTGCGGAGCACAGTCCTATACACCAGGTGCTAAACATGTACATTTCAGTGGTGACGATGTTGATAGATACATTCTCTTTTGAAAACTCTCTCCCTTACTGAAGAGTGAAAAGAGAAAACAATATTTTACCCCAATAATTTATTTTAGAACCACTTTGCTTTAAATGTCACTAAACGGTTTTAGAACATAGATTACATGCAAATACATTTATATCATTAGCAAATGAAATTTGCCTTCCCCTTTATTTTTATATAGGAATGTGGGGGCTTCGTTTCTAATTTTAAAAGTAGAACGTGTTTCTTTTTAAAAAGCCAACAAAATATTAAAAATATCAGAAGGATATTAAGAACCCATTATCCCACCTTCCAGAAATAACACTGTCAACATTTTAGTGTTTTTCCCTCATTCTATTATTTGGTATTATACAAGGTTATAAATTAACCAGAATTTGGTTAAAAATGGAACTTTACAGATACAGTGTGACTCCCTATAAACTGTTCAGTGGCTTCTCACCTCACTTTGACTAAAATCTAACTAAGCTTTCCCTACAAGGCTCTCCCCACAGTCTCGCATTTGGTCAAGGTCACAGTGGCTTTCCTCCACATCCTCCCCATTCCTGCCTTCTCCCTGGAACACCCTCAGATCTCAGCCTCAATGTCATTCCTCAGAGCAGACCCCCAATGAGGTCCCTCGAGTTATCCTTTGCCTCAGCCCCTGCATGTTGCCTTCACAGCACCTATGACAGCATATCATTATATGTATGAGTCTGTGCAGCAGGACCACACCTGACCTGACTCCCTCATCAGGGACCTGAGACCTAGTGAGCGCTCAGTGGTTATTTGCTGAGTGGAGGAGAGAAGGTTGGGGGGGGGGGGGGAGGGGGACAGTTCTGGAATTGGTTAGTGGCTGGATGAGGCCAGGCGACCTCCTTGGATTTCCTCCTTCTCCATAATACATTGTATTCTGTGAGTTTATGAAATATCAACTCAGGCATAGATTGACAAGCTCCTGCCACACATATGTTAATAAGCCTTCAAGATACAGGTTAAATATCTACACATCAGAAGAGGAAGTAATCCTAGTTATGAAATCTGATGTGTTTTTTTAAATGTTTATTTGTTTTGAGAGAGAGAATATGTGCAAGCTGGAGAGGGGCAGAGAGAAAGAGAGAGAGAAACTTAAGCAGGCTCCATGCAGTGCAGAGCCTGACATGGGGCTCAATCTCACAATGATGAGATCACTACCTGAGCCAAAATCAAGGAGTCAGACTCTTAACCAACTGAGTCACCCAGGCGCCCATGAAATCTAACATTTTATTAAATTATACAAAAATGTGGGGTGCCTGGGTGGGTGGCTCAGTTGGCTGGGCATCCAACTTTGGCTCAGGTCATGATCTCACAGCTTGTGGGTTTGAACCCTGCGTCAGGCTCTGTGCTGATGGCTCAGAGCCTGGAGCCTGCTTCAGATTCTGTGTCTCCCTCTCTCTCTGCCCTTCCCCCACTCACACTCTGTCTCTCTCTGTCTCAAAAATAAATAAGTGTTAAAAAAATTTTTTTAATTATACAAAAATGTAAGTGTCACATCACATGGTGCCTGTTTACATTTTTGTGGAGAGTTCCTTAACAATATAAATATACATATTTTTCCCCGATTGGATCAGTAGCTCATGCCAAGAGAACAGGACACACGGTATATACCTATAGTGTACTTTCAATATGGAACAGTTTCCAAGGAGTGTGAACAACTTGGCCTAGTATATAAACAAGTATTTTGAAGATGTTCTTTGGACACAGTAGGCACTAAGCAAATGTATGTTCAATACAGCTGAAGAAACCAGGGGAGCCCAATAACACCTTCACAGGTGCATCGACATAAAGCAGGCAGCTTGATGAGCATACTTAAAAGGAAGGCATTTGCCCCTAGATGTCACTCTTAAGAAACATTTTATAGGAGAGTAGTCTGGGACCTATTCGTTGTGTTATTTTAGTCTTGGGTGCAGCTTTATCAGGCCCTGCCTGGTGCCCACCGCTGGCGGAGCTCTCCCCACCCCAGGGCGTACCCCGGAGCCTTCACCTGCAGGCTCAGCCCTGTGCCCAGTCTCCATGCAGTGTCCTGACCTGGGCTGTTAGGAAACCTTTATTCAAAGTCTATCTCTGCTGCCATCTTGCTCTCATCTTGGATCCCAGGGTCTTTTAACTACTTCTGCCTCAGTTAATCCACCTCTAGGACTGGGGTCCTGCTCCCTCCTGACACTTGCCTTGTTGGAAATGCAAGTAGTCTCCTTCACGCCAGCCACAGGGACCTCCCGGGCCACAGGAACCTGACCATCTGACCACTTCTGAGGACTGTGGCCCCCTCCCCATTATTTCCCATCCCTATTCTCTGACTGCCCTTGTGTGGTAACCCTGCACTGGTCTACACCAGTAGCTATCTATACTTGTAACCTTCCAGGCTGGGCTTTCTCAGCCTCCTGCTCCATCCTGTTATAGTCCCCAGGCCCTGTTCTTCCATATCCAAGATAGCATACCATTTCAACACACACTTCTTAACTACCTGCTACATTTCAGGCCTGTGCCAGGCCCAGAGAAGGCCCAAGTCTTGCTGGAGCAAGGCAAGATGTCTTTACAGTTGAATAGCCTTCCAATATGACTTGTTCACAGATTCATCCTGATTTTAAAGCACTGAATCTTAGCATTCCTTCATCGTGTGTTTGCAGATGCCCAACAGTGTTCCAGACTCTGTTCTGGGCACAGGTGGCCAGGAGCACAGCCCTGACACACTGCAGAAGACACACACACACACACACACACACACACACACACACACACACAGAGCTTTGTTCTAAGGATTGCAAAAGTGGTTTGCAGGGGGAGCAATCCTGCCCTGGGGGATGGAAAGGGACTGCCAGTGAAGGGTTCTCATCAGCCCTTGATAAGATCAGTTCCATTTGTTAGGCAGATACAGGGAGGGGAGGAACACCCAAGCAGAAAGAATAACATTAGTAAGTGCATGAAGTGCGTATTTAGTATCAGTATTTAAGAACAAAAAGTACAGTTGTTTGATATGGTTGGAACACAGGTATTGATGTGAATGTGTCCTGGAGTTTGGGTCAAGAAAGGAGATCTGCATTCCATTTGAAGCAGTGCAAGGGCTGGATTAGGGGGGTTAGAGAGCAAAGCAAAGAAGTCATTTAGAACTCAATTGGTTAACCACAAATGACTGTAATAGAGGCCTACTATAGGTCAACAGGGAGATGACAAGTTTATCTGTCAAACTGCCCACAATATACTGAATTGATAAAGGATTCACTCTCAGGACCTGCACCCAGGACCACTAACAAGGTCAAGCTCAGCCTTCTAGCCAGGCATGAAGATGTTCAGTACTGTACTATCTGTTGGAAGATACTGTCAGAGAAGGGTCCAGCATCAGCCATTTGTAGGCGTTTGAATCCCCTGGTGAGGTACCTGCCCCAGACGCAGACTTGAAAGATGGCCTTGAATTGGACTGATGTGTTAATCTACCAGCATGCAGGGTCACTCAGTGTCTAAGATATTAGACCCCTGTGACTTTTAAACATTTATGGAGAATAAGCTTCCAACTGTATCTTCTTTCAGTGTTTAGTTTCTTTTAGAGAAGTGTTTTGTCTACCTGAAGAATATTACCGAGGGTGTTACCATGTTACCAAAAGTGTACTCTTTATAGAGATCCTCTTGTGAAATCTCTATCAGGTCATAATCTCTAGAAAAGCTGTGTTTCTCCTAACATTTAAAAAAAACTCTTCTGAGCATTGGTTAAATAATGGATTTGATTTTCCTTTTGGCTACAGATATATTTGAAGACCACCCATAGCAAGTAAATAGCATTTGTGATGTATAGCGTTAAACTGGTCTCTGTTCGAAATCCACTGTGATCTTTTCCTTTGTCATTCCTTTCCTTTTTCTACCCAATTCTAATTAATGTTATTTAGACTTTTGTGTATCCAGGTAATCCACCCTCAATCTTTTTCAGAACAGGCTAGTGCGTGCACGCGCATACACACACACACACACACACACACACACACACACACACACACACCCCTACATACAATCCATTTAGAATATGTGATTAAAGCAGAACGACCTAATTGTAACCTTTAGGTTTCTAATGAGCTTCCAAGTATCTGAGAAGAGGGCAATACCGCCCTTTCCCTGCTAGACAGAACTAGTCTGAGAATCATTCTTAAGAGGTCCTTAGGGATAAGAATCCTAATTCAAACTCAGCAAACACACAGCCAAGCGTCAGACACACTCTTCTTTCAGATTTCTCGGAAAGTGCTTCCTCCTGCCTTATGAGCTCAGCTAATCGGTGACTCTCTGTTTTGCCAAAATAACTTCTAAAGGCATTGCTTGGCCAATTCATTAATTTTTATACAAAACAAAAATAAAATCCTCTTTGACAGAAATACCATTTCTCTCCACCATCTCCTTCCTCCAGCAGACAGCAGCAGCATTAATATTTAGGAAAAGTCAGTGGGTGAGGACGTTGCTTTTCATTGACGGCTATTTGTGAGTTTTCTTCTCTCTCTTCTCTGGGCCCCGGAGTTCCTGTTTTGTAGTCCTGGGGCTACTTCCTCATTTGTGTCAAGATGGACAGTAATATTTCACTTCCACTTTGCTCTCTAGATGAAAATAGAGGAGTTTGTTTTAAGAAAAAGTAGGCCCATTCTGTATGACCCTGCACAGTCTGAGGCAGCCAGAACTCACTGGCAGTTAAGAAGAAATTAGGGGACTGTGTATAGAAAGTTTTCAGTTTAGTGAACTACGTTGGGCCGGTTAACAAATCAACTCCAAGTTTGGACCCCGAAATGATCATGAAGTCCTTTGTTCCCAAGACTTATGGGAGTGGTAGCTTTGTAAAAACAATCCTCTCTTTTGGTACTAGATGCTCTAATCAAGGCATTTGAATCAACTATGAAATTAAGAGCTGATATACTATCTAGGCTCAATCACTTGATCAGCTACTCACGTATACCATTCCAGCTAACAACATTTCAGTGTTCCCCACATTCACATCCATTAACAAGTACATTACACCAATCCCTGAAATCAGGTTCTACCTTTGCCCCTTCTTCTCCACTCAATATTATAAAGCCTTCCCCAGGCAGCTGAGAAGGACAGAATGAGGATGTCTGAGGTCAGTGCCAGGCAGGCCTGGCAGAAGGGAAAAACTCTGCTTCCCCAGCCAGTCACTTCTGTGTTCTGTGCTTCCACACCCCCCCCAGGTCCCCAGGCCACATCCTCAGTCCCCCAAACCACAGGCCTCCGGCCCCAAGGCAGCATGGCCAGGGTTCTTTCAGACACCCTGTGGCTGAGCACAAAGGGCAGAAATGAAACTTCTGGGGCTTGAGGGGGTGGAGCAAGCACCCAGCTGTGCCCCTGGGGCAAGAGAACCATCTGCACACACAGCCAGGGTGCTGGCTTCCTACTTCCCACCCACCTCCGCATTGAGAAGTGCGCGTTCAATAATGCAACTTCTCATACTATTAATAATAATTGCCGACCACATACATAGCACTGAAATCTCACCACAACCATATGAAACGGGTATTGTTATTATTCTTCTTATTCTACAGATGAGGAAACTGGGTCCAGAGAGGTTAAGTGATTTTTCCAATGACAAACAGCTTGTCGGTAATAAAGCCAACATTTGAACCCAGGCAGCAAGGTGTGAACCTGCACTTCTTACCATGGCTCTGTACTATCTCTAAGAAAAAGAGAATAAATCTCTAATTAAATCTCTAAGCCTGCACTGCCAGTCAGAATTTACACATTGTGTCTGACCAGCATAGGGCATGAAAATCTGGGGGGAGGAAAGTTCTTTCTTACAGAAGTGACCCTTGTGTGTAAATATCAGAACTGAATAAATTTGAACCAGCAGAAATGCTTTATATAGAGGAGATGGCCTTCGAGACTGACACAAGACATTTGTCTTCCTTTACCATGTCCCTGTGTGCTACAGTGACGAGTGAATCCGTGGGTTGCTGCTGAACAAATATGCACCGGAGCACCTACGGATTGGTGTTAGAATAGCTTGGCCGCAGGTCAATTTCCCTTCTCAAAAATTTTCTGTTAAGGAGTTTGACCACACAGTGAGCTCAGAAAGCAAGGGTTGTGCCTGAAGCCCCCAGTGTACAGAAGGATAGAAAATGATTAAAAATCAGAATGTACTCTAATTCAAAATCAAAAGGCATCCCCATCTCTGCCCTTGTGAAAATTGTGTGAGCTAACAAATTAATAAGCCAGTTGCCCGGGGTGAAGTCTGCCCTTTCCCTGTGTAATCACCAAGAAATGAGAGTGACTTTGGTCAGTCCAATGGAGGAGCAAAAGATAATGATTTCCGGACACAAGTGAAGTCATTAAGGATGAAAGAACACTAATGCGCTGGGTCCACAGTAGGAAGAGCCCAGTCTTTTGAGTCTGGGAGTGTCCAGCTCCCTGAGAAGTAAGCAGAAAGCAGGTAAAAGTGATCTACCCTCCAGGCAGGGAAAGGAGAGGACTAACACTTATTGAATAGTTGCTATGTGCCAGTCTCTGTGCCAGGCATTTTTTATATATATGGTCTCATTTAATGCCAGATCAGTCCATGGGTTTTTCTACTTAGACAGGGTGATGCGTTCATGGTCCAGCCTTGACACACAGAATGATATAGGCATGACCACCATGACCATTGCCGTTATCCTGCCACGTGCAAATGACACACACAAGATAATGTAAAAGCAAAAAGGAGGAGCGCCTGGGTGGCTCAGTCGGTTAAGCATCTGACTCTTGGTTTCTGCTCAAGCCATGATCTCACAGTTCATGAGTTCGAGCCCTGCATTGGGCTCTGCACTGACAGTGAGGAGCCTGCTTGGGACTCTCTCTCTCTCTGCCCCTCCCTTACTCTCTTTCTCTTTCTCTCTCAACACGTAAATTTAAAAACTTAAAAAAAAAAAAAAGAAAACTCACTATCTTAACATTTTGGCCTGTAGACTTCCAATCTTTTTTCCATGTAAATATTTTGTGTTCGTTTGCCAACATGGGCTGATGCCACCTATGCTGTTGTTTTATGCCTGCTTTTTAACTCAGACACTTTCACATGCTTGTTCAATATTCTTTCACAGTATCATTCTAGCAGTTACAGAGCAGGCAGTTGTAGTTACTTTCATCAGTACCCAACTGTAGGATATTTAGGTTACCTTCAAGTTCTTGCATTTTTAAACATTCTAACAAATATTCTTATGTATTGGTCACTGCAAAATTATCCAAGTTTTTAAAGGTAAATTTCTAGCATGAAAATTGCTGGGTACAAGGACATAGGCATTTTTTTAAAGTCCAGTTTATTGAGGCATTATTCACCTACAGCAGAACTGGGCCTTTTTGTGGGTACAGTTCTTTGAATTTTGACAAATGCATCAGTCACGTAACCATCACCGCAATGAACTTCTCTAACATTTATTAGCATTCTAAAGCTTTTGATGCATGTTATCAAATTGTCTGCTAGTAAAATTATACCTATTCCCACCTACCATCGGCCTATGAAATGTGAACATTGGGTATTATTCTTCAAAAAAAATTTTTTTTTAAGATTTTCTAGCTGGATAGGTGAATGTTTCCATCTCATTCCCTTACATTTCTTTGATTACAAATGAGGTTGCATATTTTTTCATATTTATGCTCTGTTTTTATGCCTTATGGTGTGAAATCACATTTATATCCTTATATCCAGATTTTTTTGAAGTATTCATATCTGTAATCATTAACTTCAGTTTTCTTCAACACACCATCTTTGCCAAGTTACAACATTAAGGTTGGGCTGTCCTCGTGTTGTAAAATTGAGAACCTTGCACTTTCTTCTTTACTTTGGCACAATATGATTGAAATAAGCATGCCTTGCTTAATAAGTGGACTTAACTCACCTGTGGCACCTTGCTCAAAGGCTTTTGGAGAATGCACCAGGCAAAGCATTTTTTTAAAAATTTTTTTAACTTTTATTTATTTTTGAGATACAGAGCATGAATGGGGGAGGAGCAGAGAGAGAGGGAGACACAGAATCCAAAGCAGGCTCCAGGTTCTGCGTGGTCAGCACAGAGCCCAACGCGGGACTCGAACCCATGAACCACGAGATCATGACCTGAGACGAAGTAGGATGCTTAACCGACTGCGCCACCCAGGCGCCCCACGCCAAAGCATTTTTAAAGCCCTCTCGCTCAGTATTCAGAATGTGTGTAGGGGCTCCTGGGTGGTGTAATCGGTTAAGCATCTGACTCTTGATCTCGGCTCAGGTCAAGATCTCACAGTTTGTAAGTTCAAGCCCTGCATCAGGCTGTGTGCTGATGGCACAGAGCCTGCTTAGAATTGTGTCTCTCCATCCCTCTGCCCCTACCCTGCTTTTATTTAAGTTTTTAAATAAACTTAAAAAAAAGAATTTGTATTACAATTCCCAAGTTTTTTCAACAGTTTGGAGCATCAGTGAAACGCTAATACATTGGTTTTCTTAGAATAGGCCAAATTGTAAAATAAAGATGAAAACAAAACCTCAAACGCCACATTTCCATCATTTCTCTGGATTCCATTAGCCCTTGGCAAACACGTATGGTTACATGAAGCTCAGTGATCCCAGTATGGTGTTCAAAAACTGACTCATTTCTTTAAAGAGAGTACAGAAATTTCTACCTTCAGTTTCCTAGGAGAGAAACTGATGTAAAAGGTAGAGTAAGAAAAAAGATGAAATGTACCGTATCAACCAGTTTTCCCTGAGCACACCCTGGACATGGGCGATTACACTAATGTGCTTCCTAGGGTATGGAAATAGCATATGTTCTCATCAAACCCTCCATCTGAGAAAGAGGATCTGCCCTGTTGGTGATAGCTTCCTCTCATGGACAGGATAATGCTATGTAAATTCCAGGATCCCTGGGCAGTCATCACCCTACTTAGTTACCTCATCAACATAACTGTACTTTCTTTCCCTCCATCCAGGACGTCTGCGTTAAGGCTTACCTCGCCCTTCGTCATCACACAAACCTGCTGATCATCCTGTTCTCCATGATGCTGATGACGGGAATGCCCCAGTTAACAAGCAAAGAAGATATTGAATATATTCGGGATGCCCTAACAGTGGGGAAAAGTGAGGAGGATGCTAAGAAGTATTTTCTTGATCAGATCGAAGTGTGTAGAGACAAAGGATGGACCGTGCAATTTAACTGGTTCCTGCATCTTGTTCTGGGCATCAAACAAGGGGAGAAACATTCAGCCTAATTCTTTGGGCTAGAATTAAAAACAAGTTAGTGTTCTAAAGCTTTAAGTCAGCATGTCCATCATTGAACTTGGACTGATGGACAGGACATTATGAAAGCTGGCACTTCAGAAATGCAGCTCTGTTGCTGGCGGAACCCTTTACTGGAGAAAAATACTGGCATGTCGGTTTGTTTAAATAATGTTCAGTTTTAGGCTTGTATGCAGGTTTGTTTTTCGTCATTTGCTTCAGTGATGTTGGAGAACATTCTAAGTTTAAACAAACTATTTCTTCATTGTGCCTGCTGGTTTGACTGTCTTATTATCGAGTGTCTCTGGAAATTGGGAATAATTGGTGACATCTCTTTTCATCTGCGTATACTCTCAATTTGGGTCATTCTTGTGCTCTTCAACCTCTTTAGAGAAAAAGACGTAATCGTTGTAACCTCTGTCTCATTCCCTAAAGGACACTTCCAAACATCCCCCTCCATGTCTGTAGATGCTAGCGATTTGCTAAAAGCAAAGGAAGGCGAGTTGGTCTTTTCAGTGTCTTTTGTAATTAGGTTCTTGTACAGTGTACAGCTGAGATGCACAAACATACAATGGAAAATCTGAACCTTTGTGCCCTGGCACTTCTCTGCTGGTCTGCTTCAGGGTTACGAAGAGGAAGAACAGAGAGGAGACCATTCATCTCAACTCTGCCCAAGAGCAGATTGCCAATTCCAGCTACTACAGCCTTCTCCAGCATGGAAACAGGAAGAAACTAAAGGGACTCATTTTTCACCTTTACATCCTCCTCCCTGCCTCCCTTCTTCCTTAACTGTTACCCTCCCACAACTCTTTACCCAAGTTGTGAAGTCCTCAAGAATGCATCTACCCTAGAATTCAAAACTTAGTTGAAAAGCAATTTCTCCCCTAGGGTTACTGGAATTTTATGTACTTATTTGTAAAAATGTTTGGTGGAGTTTTTTTTTTAAGTATATTATTAAAGAGGACATTCTAGGAAATATGGATTTGTTTTCACACGCCTTAATTTTACATTTTGGTCTAAGAATTTTTATTCTTTTTTTTTAATGGAAGAAGGTATTTGGTATCTGAACAGTATTTCATATTAGCAAGAACACTACTTGCCCTGTTCATCTCTCAGTTTAAAGGACTTTTAAACTCTGACACATTCTTCAGATTTCCTAAAAATTGAAACGGTTTCTTTAAAAATCATGTTCTCTCCTAAATAGCTTGCTATTTATTGGAAGTGTTGTTTAACCTTAGAGAAAGATCGTTAAATTATTTATAAAATATTTCTAAATTACCTAGAGTTAATACTTTACCTAGAAATAACTGTTAACCATGTCTATGTTTAAACACAATCAGATATAAATAGGTATTTAAGTTAAAATTTTTCTAAATAGATACCTTTGGTGTAGTCTGAACTTTTTTTTTTTTTTTTTTTTTTGTATATGCAAAAGGCCTTTGAAGGTATGGGTAACACTGCTTCCTTGCCGGCTGAGCCTTTCCCCTGCTTCACAAGGTGTCTAGAAAGAACTCTTCCTTGACAGCTCGTTCTTTCAAAACTACTCCATCCCCTGGTACAGAAGACCATGCCCTGCAACGCATTAATGAATGCATTGATGGAAGGTAGATGTTGTATGACATTTTTACAACTATTCCCCACCATTCTTCTGAACAAGAACAGGAAGGATGATGCTTTCTAATTCAGAAGATGTAGTCATTATTCTTATAAAACATAGCTGAGCTGGGCCTTGCACAGATTCTGCTTTTTATTTGAATTGCTGAAATAATCGTCTTGATAGAAGAGTTAGAGGAATGTATTTATATTTAGCTTGCTGGCACATGGGCATACCTATTTTCAGATGGACAAGTTCTTTTGTTATGCTGACACACATCACATTGGGCCTGATTCTTCTGTATTTCAGTGAAGGTAGAACTTTAACTCTTTAGACTTACAGATAAAAATTACTTTTGTGTGCCTCTTCCATTCATTATTTACAGTGAATCACATGACCCACAGCTTTTAGACCTTTGAAAACGTTGTAGAGTTCGGGTCATCTCCTCCTGGGAGGAGATTTGGGGGAACTACCCACAACTCTGTCTTCACTGCCAGATGAAAACAGAGATTACAGGTCAGACGATTCAGGTAAAAGCAGCTTTTATGTATGTCCAGGACTGGATACATGATTTGCAGAGCCCAGTACAAAATGAAAATGTGGGGCCTGCCATTCAAAAATTATTAAGAAGTTCAAGATAGCAACAGCAGAGCATGAAACCAAGCACAGGAACTTCTGACCATGAGTCACTGCACAGGTCACAAGCCTGTGAAGCTGGTGCTGTACAGATCTGGATATTGGCTTTGATGCTCAATTTTGCATTTGGACTCCATCTGTATGAGTTCAGATAAAGTGCCCAGATCAAAATGCTGTTTATGTTCTAATTAAAATACCTCATTTCTGTGGCTGTACATTTGGACGTAAAACACTGGCCCATTGATTGAGGACTGGAACAATGGCCACTAAAAGGAGAGCAAAGCAGATGTTCGAGACCTAGCCCCATATGACCCCATTTAACTACCTTTAGTGAAAGTATGAGGGAGTGGAGACCTCGTAGATAAAATATAGAAATTCCTAGAGAAGACTCTTGACTTTTAAAAAGGTAACTTTATTAACTATATATATGTATAGGAGATGAATCATTTTTTAAAGAAAGACTAGTAGGGCGCCTGGGTGGCTCAGTCGGTTGGGCATCCAACTTCGGCCCAGTTCATGATCTTGCGGTTTGTGAGTTTGAGCCCCGCGTTGGGCTCTGTGCTGACAACTCAGAGCTTGGAGCCTGCTTCAGATTCTGTCTTTCTCTCTCTGCCCCTCCCCCACTTGTGCTCTGTCTCCCTCTGTCCCTCAAAAATAAATAAACGTAAAAAAAAATTAAAGAAAGGTTAGATATGGGAATTCTGTGGGATAATTTGGAGGCTGGGAATCCTAGGTAAATGGAAATTATTTTTTTGATATGGGCCAAAAAATAATTTAGAAAGTATATTTCTGGAGCAAGTTCTGGCGTTTGGCAAACCAGGCTCTATTTGCCATGGCTATGAAATAAATTGTCAGTTATATTTTACAACATGAAGAAAAAAGTTTTTGGATTTTTAAGGACTCTGCCATCTTATATCTGTTTTACCCAACCTAATAATTCTGGTCAATTAATCTGGTTCTTATCTGTGTGCTTGTCTGCATATTTGCAAGGACTCATATTTAGGACAGATGCCAGGGGAGCCTAAAGCACACACCTTGGCAAAGGTGCTCATTCAGAAAGTCAAGAGATATTTCCTCTTCTGGACAGTCCAGCTCTCCCCACTTGTATTTGCATTTCAATTACAATCGTTGAATGTAAATTCAAATTAAAGAATCGACGCCTTATATTCTCTGTACGCATCTTTTAATGTCTGAAAGTCCAGATATTCCTGAAAGTCAGATTCCTTAACAAATCTTTATGGAGTATGGTGCCTGGCTGGCTCAGTCAGTCTGACTTCTGACACGGGCTCAGGTCATGGTCTCACAGTTCGAGTTCAAGCCCCGCATTGGGCTCTGTGCTGATAGCATGGAGCCTGCTTGGGATTTTCTCTCTGCCCTTCCCCCCCTTGCTGTCTCTCCCTCTCTCTCTCTCTCTCTCAGAATAAATAAATAAACATTAAAAAAAGAAGAAAGAAAAAAAAATCTTTATGGAGTGCCCACCGCCCTACTAGACTGTGTGCTGAGGACTGGGGATTAGAATGTATAACAAATTCGACCCAGCCTCAGTCCTTAAAGGGTTTATAGTTTGCTGGCAATAGTAGACACCTCATAATGGTAGTATCTTGTGGGTCAAATTGTGTCCTCCCAAAAAGATGAAGTCCTCACCCTTGGTCCCTGTAAATGTAATTTTATTTGAATTAGGTTCTATAGATGTAATAGAGTTAAGGTGAGGTCATGATGGTGAGCCCTGATTCAATATGTCTGGCATACTCAAAAGGAAAAAGAATGTGATAGAGGTAGAGATTATAGTGTCTACCAGCCAACGGACACCTGGGGTACCAGATGCCGGAAGAAGCAAGGAAGGGTCCCACCCTAGAAGCTTGTAAGGGAGCATGGCCCTGCCAACACTTTCAGATGTCTAGCCTCTAGAACTGTGAAAGAATAAATTTCTACTGTTTTGAGTCACCCAGTGTGTGATATTTTGTTATGACATCCCTAGGAAATTAATAGAGTGTCGACAATCATCAGTTTTGTGGGGGTTTCTTTTTGGAGGAGCAGGCAGAGTTTATGTAAGTAAACCTGTTTGATGCTTTCTACTGTTACCAAAAAGACTTAATTGAATGCAAAATATGTGACAAAGTGCTAATATACTTAATATATAAAAAGCTGTAATAATTCAATAAGTAAAAAATGAATACCTTATCAGAAAATGTTGAATTCACCAAAAAAATACATGTGGCCAATAACCATATGACAAGAACCCCAAATCACTGCTGATGAAGCAAATGCAAATTAAGATAATTTAAGTGTCTTTTCACCATCAGATTAGGAAAGATTGGTAATACTGAGAGTTGGTGATAATTTGGAAGAATACTCTAGCACACTGTTGAAAACAGAGCAAGTTGATAAAATTTATGCATGGCATTTTGTCACATTTTATCAAAATTAAGAAGATATTGGGGTGGTTCAGTCTGTTGAGCATCTGACTTTTTTTTTTTTTTTTTTTTTTTTTTTGGAGAAAGAGAGAGAGCGCACAAATGGGATAGGGTCAGAGAGAAGTAGAGACAGAATTCCAAGCAGGCTCTGCAACATCAGTGAGAGCCCACTGCAGGGCTTGAACTCACAAACTGTGAGATCATGACCTGAGCCCAGATCAAGAGTTGGACGCTTAACCGACTGCACCACCCAGGCGCCCCAAGCATCTGACTCTTGATATCAGCTCAGGTCGTGATCTTTCAATCATGATCTAGATGCTCCATGCCGAGTGTGGAGCCTGCTTGGGATTCTCTCTCTCTCTCTCTCTCTCTCTCTCTCTCTCTCTCTCTCTCTCTCTCCTCTCTCTCTCTCTCTCACTCATCTCCTCCCCGACTCACACACAGGAGAGTGAGCTGGGTATGGGCAAAGACAGTGAGGAGCCCGATGTGGGGCTTGATCTCAGGAGCTATGAGATCACGACCTAAGCTGAAATCAAGAGTAAGAGGGTTAACTGACTGAGCCGCCCAGGAGCCCCAATAAATCAAATTAAAAAAACAACAGAAAAAGAGGATATCTATTCTCCTACCCAGCAAGTTCACATCCAAGAATTTATCCTTTAGAAACTATCGGACAAGTGTGCAAAGACTTACAGACAAAACCAGTTACCAATATTCTTTATAATACAACCCAAAATTGGAAATGGCCTAACAGTCCCTCAATAGGAGATTGGTTAATTAAATCACATTCATACAATGGAGTACAATGAAACCCCTGAAAAGATAAGGTAGATGAAAATGTATTAACATCCACGTAGATCTGACATAATTGAGTGAAACAAGGTGGTTACCAGGCCAGTGTTGCGGTACAGTCATATTCAAGTAAAAATGTAGGCTTATAGCAACATTAAAAGTCTAGGAGAATATATTCACACCAAACTGTCAATCGTGATTTTTTTTACCCTACATTTATTTTTTTTTTCTCTCTCTCGGGTTTTGGGAAACTTGATGCTATATTTTTGAATTTTTTAAAAAGGGAAAAATAGGGGCACCTGGGTGGCGCAGTCGGTTAAGCGTCCGACTTCAGCCAGGTCACGATCTCGCGGTCCGTGAGTTCGAGCCCCGCGTCAGGCTCTGGGCTGATGGCTCGGAGCCTGGAGCCTGTTTCCGATTCTGTGTCTCCCTCTCTCTCTGCCCCTCCCCCATTCATGCTCTGTCTCTCTCTGTCCCAAAAATAAATAAAAAACGTTGAAAAAAAAAATTAAAAAAAAAAAAGGGAAAAATAGTATTTTAATTTTGGGAAAACAATACAGTCTACACGATAATCATATCCTTTAGCTTACATCAAGCCTCACTAAAAGCTCAGAAAATTTTGTTTCTCTAAGGGAAAAAAATCCCGTGAAGTCAGCAGTTGTCAAGGAGTGACGGCCAAGCTGTTGTCAGAACTTTCTGGCATACAAATGACCGTGTCAAAGTTTCCTGTCTTACTCAACCCTACCTGATTGTGATCTTTGGTACACTAATGCCAGCCTGATCCATCCCCTAAAATGATAATGCTTTTAGAGAAGAGAGGCCTCCAAGGATGCTGTCTGTTTAGTCAGTAAGGGATGCCTTGCCCGGGCCAGCTCTTGTCAGCTCTGCAAATCTTCTACACTGAGCTCTCTAGCTCACACATGACGTCCCCCTTGGAGGTGCAAAGCACCTCATTTTCACTTCTCGGGGAGTGCCAGAATTTTTTCTATGCATTCACTCATTAGTACAAATTAAATCTCACTGCCTGTGGCTTTGGTATGACGTTTTCCTTCTGGGAGCTGGGCTCTGAGTCTGGGTTTATAATGCACCAGTCATTCAATTTGGAGGATGTGATGGAGACAGGGACGTAAAAAGGAACATAGAATTTACCTGCAGCCCCTCTGTATCTCGTAGTGGGTGGCCAGCCCTCTGACAAGTTTTATACGCAGAGAATCAAACTCAGAATTCTTCTGATTATACTTAAGTGTTAAAATGGGTCCCTATTCTCTTCAGAGATGTGCCCACCATGACCCCCACCATTTCCAGCCACATGCAGGGTTGTGGCTGAACAGAACCTCCTATTACCAGATGTATATGGCAGCCAAAGCCATACTGGTCCCTAGCACCCCCACCCCATGCCTTTCTTTGTACCATCGCCAAACACCTGTTCTACAAAATTACCAGGGCCTCCACTGGGAAAATCCTGGGGCCACAAACCACTGCCAAATCCCTGAGTTCTCCTTGGCTCTCTTTCCCCAATCCATGGCTCTAGAAACCACAAGAGACAATTTCACAGTATTTTAAAATTTTTTTTTATGTTTATTTATTTATTTAGAGAGAGGGGAGGAGAGAGAGGCAGGGAAGGGCGGGGGCGGGGAGGGAGAGGGAGAAGAAGAGGGAGAGGGAGTGGGAGAGAGAATCCAAGCAGGCTCCACACTGTCAGCATGGAGCCTGATGCAGGGCTTAAACTCATGAACTGTGAGATCATGACCTGAGCTGAAATCAAGAGTCAGTCGCTTAACTGACTGAGCCACCCCAGTGCCCCACTAATTTCTCAATTTTGAAGCAACCCCTTGCTTAGGCAGTAATTGTTTATCATGGCAAAGCACATTCTGTAGGTTTTCAACTGGTAGAGGAGTTTGACTCCTTTAATCTATACAGATTTAAAGGAGTCTGAGACTTGAGATACCCTAGTGGAAAGCCAGGGTGAGTGTGTGTGGCTGTGGATGCAGAGTGGACCATAAGCCAGTAACTGGGGGATAATCCACTTTAAAGTCAGCCAGATGCCACAGTAGCAGTTCAGAGTAGGTGAGGCAGGAAAGAGGGTAGATCAGTGGCTCTGGCATTTGATCATTCCAAATTCAGTACAAACTGTCCACCTGAAAGAGTTGTCTAATCTTGCTAAGCTTCAGCTCTCTCCTCCATAAACTGGGTAGAGAGTGGTACCTCTTTCACAGAACTGCTCTGCAGATTAAATGAAATCGTGAACGTGAGGGGTGTCTGGGCGGCTCAATCAGTTAAGTGACTGACTTTGGCTCAGGTCATGATCTCGCAGTTCATGAGTTAGAGCCCGCATCAGGCTCTGTGCTGACAGCTCAGAGCCTGGAGCCTGCTTCAGATTCTGTGTCTCCCTCTCTCTTTGTCCCTCCCCTGTTCTCGCTCTGTTTGTCTCTCTCTCTCAAAAATAAACAAACATTAAAAAATGTTTTTAAATAAATAATGAAAGTGAAGCATTAACTGGAATGTCTGGAGTCTTTGCTCAATAAACAAAAGCCATCGTTTCCATGCTCCTTTTCAAGGAAGGCTGAAGAATCTCAAGAAATTTTATCTCAAGAAAAGTTCTAAGGAATCATCCTTGGAATGACTTCTAGAAGTAAATGATGGAAATCTTAATGACTTTATAAATATGACATCCTCCCAGTATGACTTCAAAGGAGAAATAATTTCCACTCTATGTCAACATCAGATACCAAGGAAATCTTTTAAACAACATCCTTCTCTGACCAGTTAATCTAATCAGTGTACATTATCCGTGGGTTCTGTCTGGGCCTAAGGAAAGTTAGAGGGCCTGGAACCAATTGACAAGGCCACTAACTCCTATTCACTTTCCCCCTCCCCGTGAACTTTATGGAAAGTTAATTTATATAAAATACAATTCAGCCATTTAAATGTATCGTGTGATAAGTTTGACACACATACACACCCATATATCCATCTATCACCACAGGCAAGATCCAGCACGGCCCCATCACCAAAAAGCTCCCTCAGGCCTGCATGTAGTAAATTTCTTCCCATGTCTTCACTGAAATGCTTTCTGTCACTATAGTTTTGCCTTTTCTAGAACTGCATATAAATGGAATCATGCAATATGTGGTCTTTTGTTCACATAGTATGATATTTTGGAGATTCATCTAGATTGCCTAAATAAAATATAATTTAGGGAGGTTCATTTGCTGGACAGGTTTGCTATGGTTCACTCTAGAGTCAAATGCCAACTTTCACTTTTGTCTGCTGTCTGTGACAATGCATGCCCATGGCTCCCGTTCTGTCTTAGATTATTGAGAAAGACCCATTGTTACTCTTACCTTGTTGTTTATATAAGATAATAGATGACAAGGAGCCTTCATTTCCTCTGGTTTTGAAATAGTGCAGAGGTAGATTGTAATATTCCCCACTGCTGCCGAAGGGCAAGCAACTAGCAGTGCCAACAGACAGACAAACACAGGAACCCCTGAAGTCATCAGAGAATCTAGAAAAGAGACCTTCTAGAGCAGCGTGTCTCCTAACGTGCACATAAATCACTAGGGATACATATTCTGATTCCATAGTGTAGGACAGGGCCTGGGGTTCTGTCTCTCCAACAAGCTTCCAGGGGAAGCCGATGCTTTTGGTCCCCAAACCACACTTTGCATAAGAAGGTTCTATAGGACACAGAGGCAGATTCTGTGGGTTGGTAGGGAATGTCAAAGCAATAAGAAGGCTGAAAATATGTACCAATCTGCACCTGAGAAATACTACCCAAAGACATGAATTTTCATCAATCCATATATGTGTATGTATATATCATCTTTGTTTTTTCTAATGGCATCTCAATTTTCTCATCTGTAAAATGGGAATTAAACTATCTGTGGTAGGTAGACCTCCAGTATGGTCCCCTATGATCTCTGACTCCTGATGTTACACCCTTGTGGGATTCTTTCCCCATGAGTATGAACTGGGTCTAGTGAGTTGCTTCTAACAAATAAAATATAGCAAAGATGATGCAACATCACTTTCAAGATTGGGTTCTAAAAGCCTATGAGTTTCATCATACTGGCATTTCTAGCTTGCTCTTTCCCACCTTTTCAGTTTGATGAAGACACCCACCATGTTGTGAGCCATTCTCTGGAGAGATCTACATGGCAAGGAATCCAGGGAGGCCTCTGGCCCACGGTAAGAAACGAAGTGAATTCTGCCACCAACCACATAAATGAGCTGGGAAAAGTGTCTTTTCAAGTCAAGTCTTATGAGAGATCCAGGGCCAGAGGACTCAGCTAAGCCATGCCTGGATTCCTGATACGGAGGCCATGAGATAATAAATGTTTCGGTTTTAAGCCACAAAGTTTTAGAGTAATTTATTGTGTAGCAATAGATAACTAATAGATTTCAGAGTTGTTTTAAGGATTAAAAAAGACAAAAGAATTAATATATGTGAATGAACTTAGCACAGTGCCTGGCACAGAGTAGCTGCTTGGCAATGCTAGTTGAATCTAAAAACAGCAGAGTCATAAACATCACCAGGATTTGTAAACAGCAGCTGCATCCACTAATCCAAGAACAATCTATGTCTATAAAGTCTGTTACTTTCAGCCTTGTTGGGGAACCTGTAGACCAAAAAGTTTGACATATACATATAAATACAAAGACATAACTAATACCCATGCATGTTTTACATACATATGTAGATATCTCACTTTTTAAATATAAGCTTGTTTTTTCATGGATCTTAGAGCTGTGCTCAAGTACCCTAGCAAGGAGGAAGAAGAGGAAGAGGAGGAGGAGGAGGAGGAAGAGGGGGAGAGGGAGAGGGAGGAGGAGGGGGGAGGAGGGAGCAGAGGGGGAGGGGAAGGAGGAGGGGAGAGGAGGAGGGAAGAGGAGGAGGAAAGAAGGGGAGCTCCCACTGAACTATGTTTTATAAAGTGGCATTCCCACATTTTTCTTCTCATTCTCTCCCTCCTACCTACCAGTTTATTCAAAGATACAAGTTCAACAGCAATCATCAAACCAAATGGAAACTCTAAGAAGGGAAGTCAGTCCAGGCTGGGAGCTGCCACTCTCTTACCAGCCATTATGGCCCTTCACTGAAACTGGACTTTCAAATTGGTTCAGTATCACCAAAATCTACATGAAAATCACTGATAAACATGTAAGAGCATTTCAAAGTGAGACCAAGTCCATCATATCTATCAGACCTTTATTCAGCATCCGCTGTGTGCCTGGCATTCCGCCCTCCTGGGATCACCCAGGAAACAAAAATAAGTCAAGCACCATCTGGTGGACGGAGCAGGCTCAGTCACACTTGACTGTCAGGAAAACCCGTGAGGGAGCATCATAACCAATGGCCACCTGCTCTGTTATAGGCTTGGGAGCAAAGACGAGGATGCAAAGATGACCTCTTAACTAGAGAGGCAAGGCAGGCTGTGACGTGTTGTAATAGGGGTATATGTAAAGAGTGGAGAAAATAGAAAGGCGCCAAAAATTAATTCTGACTAAGGGACCAGAAAAGGCTTTCTAATGAAGGGAACATTTGAGTGTGGTTTTGAGGAATAAATAGGATCTCACCATGTGGGTAAAAGCATTCCAGATGGGGTGAGGGTAGGAGCAGCAGAGACAAAAAGTGAGGTGTAAAAATGTAAGGTACGTCAACAAATGCTAGCTACAGCACCACAACGGAAGTGTCAGCTGGATGGCAAGAGAGCGGGAAGCAAAGGCTAAAATGGGGGAAGATCATAAAAAGCCCTGAAACCAAAAAGAGGTTGGATTTATGACATACATTCTGCATGTAATAGGAAAGCATGATTACCTTTTAAGGACAAGAGCAATCTGCCCATTCATTAGCCAGCACGCTTTAGGTTGCTAGTGACTGAAACCCAATTCAAATTGGCTTCAGTGAAACAGAATGTATTGGTTCACTCAACTGGAAAGAAAAGAGGTACATCTGGCTTCAGGCTCAGCTGGTGCCAAAGAATAAATGATATCATCTCTCAGCACTACCTTCCCCTTCTTGACTCCTTTCTCAAGGGGATTCTCTCCACGCTGTAGCAAAGTTAGTCATCAACAGCTTATGATTTACATCCCAGCGGCTTAGGGCCTTCTGTGAGACAAGAGGGTTTCTCTTCAAGAGTCTGGTGGCTGAAACTTACTGGATAATCTAGATCGCCCATTACCATCATAAATGCCAGGGCCAGGGCAATGTAGTGCCCATGCATCAGCCCAACCCAAACTCTATTCACTGAAGGGGGAGTGAGTCCTCAACAGAAAATCCAAGTGCTGTTTTCAAAAGAAACAGAAATGGGTGCAAATCTGGGGGAAAAAACTGTGCAAAATAAAAAAAGGAATTCTAGAGACAGTCTTTGGGGGCCAATGAAGTAGAGGTGTTCCCCCAGAAGCCAGAAAGGCCCTGCAGTAGGCTAGTCAAGAGATCAAATGGTGTGAACCAGGACAGACATCACAGGCATGACATGAACACAGCAGTTGTTCATAACCTCACAAGGAATATTTAAGGGTCAAGGGAGAAAAGTTTTAAGAAGTGTGGAAATCTTAGGTGTCATCAATGGGGTCCTGTGACACAAAGACAAAACTTAGATTTCATCATGTTTCTACCCATGTGAAATAAGTTCAGGTGACCCTGGCATGTTACATGGCTTATGTGCTGTGAGCACAAACACAGGCTAAGACAGCTTGGGTTGAAGTTAGACAAACGGCATACATACAAATCTACTGGAAAAAAAAAAAAAACTCATTCTCATTACCTAGGGACTCATATTTTTCTTCAATTTGCCTTAAAAATAAAATAAATATCAAATTTCATTACAAGGGCCATAAAAATCCTTAGCCATATATGTCATATTAGTACTTTCTTATGTATATTCCAAATACAATGCATAAGAGAAGAGCCCAGGGAAGGAGTTCAGAACATGCCACCCCAAAGATACCACTTTGGCATATTGTTTATTTGGAACTGAAAGCACTTAAGAAACAGCAGATGCATGAATGCTCTGGCCTCCCCTTTTCTACACAAGCTTCCATGAGAGAGGTGCCCTCTTTATATCAGGAAGAGAAGCACATCCTTATCACCAGAGACTTGGAATCATCACCGAAATGGACCTCTACAAATATACTAAAATAACTCATCTTCCACTAGCTTCCCTCACCGATATATCTCTTAGGAACTGCCCTACAATTTACTGCCCCCAACCCAAACCCCTTTGCCTTGTCATTTGTTCTCAAATGTATCATCATTTCCCTTAAAAAAATTTTTTTTAATGTTTGATTTATTTTAAGAGAGAGAGAGTAGAACATGAGGAAGGGAGGGGCAGAGATAGAGGGGGAGAGAGAGAATTGCAAGCAGGCTCTGCGCCATCAGAGAAGAGCCCAATGTGGGGCTCGAACTCACAAACCATGAGATCACGACCTGAGCCGAAATCAAGAGTCAGATGCTTAACTGACTGAGCCACCCCGGTGCCCCTCATCTCCTTATCTAAAAGGTATAAAAGCTTTCTGTTCTGGTCACTTCTTTGGGTCCTCATTCTCTTGTGAAGCCCTCCATGTACATGAAAAAATTTAATAAAATGTGTATGCATTTCACCTGTTAATCTGCTTATATCATTTTAATTCCAGGCCCAGCTGGAGACACTCAGAGGACAGAGAATTTTTTTCCTCCCTTACACAGGAATCTAAATACTCTTTTCGTTAAGAAAGTGCTAGTGGCAGAATGGGGATGGGGAAAGAACACTGTGCTGGAGGTGGGGAGTCCAGGCTCCACTCCAGGGCAAACCAATCAGCCTCCCTGGGCAACAAGATTCTCATCTAGACAAAGAGATAGAGCTGGACTCTGCATAGGGTTCCTTCCATATCTACTATTTGGTGTTTTTGTACCAAAAAGTCCCTCTCTGCCCAGAGCTCTCCCTCCCAGGGACAATCCTGAATCTCCTCAATTCTAGTCCCTGTCTGGTCAGCCTGCTCGGTGTCAGTTCTATAAAAAGCCTCCCTGACACTCCCACCAGAACCCATCACATGAGTGTGAAGCAGCATTTCTGTGCAGATCACCCAACCACACCCAGTGTGAAGAGTGTGACTAAAGCCACACACCCACCTCTTAAATGGCCAGTGTGGGAGGTCAGTATCCTTGTGATACTGCCAAAAGGACATCTACCACAGCACCCAGGCAGTCAGAAATGACAAGACCAAAAACCCGCACCCCCAGACCATGGAAAGAAAGGTGGTAAATGCTGATTCTAGCAAAGCTGGGTGTTCTATGACAGGCCTTTTAATTGGAAGTAACAGAAAACCACTCTAACTTAGGAACGAGGTGGGGTTTATTTTAAGGATATAAATCTGTCTCAAAAAACCTTGGATCAAGAAGTACATCCAAGCTTCCCAAAGAAACAGGAACTGAAAAACATCAAAAGTCTTTCCAATCTCTCTCCTTCCCTCCCTCCCTCTGCCTTACCTTTCTCCTCTGTGTGCTTGACTGTCTCTCTCTCCCTGCGTACCCCCCCTCTCCTCGCCGGGGTGGAGCAGGTCGCTAAATGGCCACGTCTCATCCCCCCTCTCGTAGGAACATCTAATTTAAACCTCCAGCATCTTCATGTTCCAATTAAACCACACTGAAGGTTATGATTGGCTCAGCTTGTCCACCTCTAGGCCAATCAGTTGTGATCAGGGAGGCGGGGCCACTTGGTGAAAACATGGCTGCCAGGACCCCCCCCCCCCCCCCCACCAGCACGCTGGAAACAGGGGCAGGGTAACACACAAGTGTCTGAAGGTCTTTGGCCATGAAAGGCAATATGTAGGTGTAGAAACACTTCGGCCAAGTTTTCTGTGATTTTTCTTGCTTGAATATTTCTTTACATATTAAACAATATACAGAAAGACATTCTATGGTATTAACATTTTCTACATAGTCTAATGTACATAAGATCTAACTGGTAAGACACAGCTGCTGAATCTGAACATTACTATCATTTATTAGTAACCATCATAATAACAGGGAAGAAAAGCAATTCAAGCAACTGGAGTTAATCTTCCCTATCTTTCACCCCACAGATGAACCCAGGTCACTTAATTCTCCCCAGCTGAGTATGCAGCTGACATTTAGTGAAAGAAGCATAAAAATGATTTCTGGCTATGTAGGTGTGTTTCATGAAAACACTCTTCTTCAGCAGCTCCTGACTTCAAATGAGAACTCCAAGCATTCGCAGGCACGTTTAGTGCTTAATACATTTAAGAAAACAGAATAGAAGTTATATGGTTTCCCTGGAAACCTTTTTCTAAAGAACCTTGCACATGCACCTTCTCAAGAAGCAGGTGCTGCTGCCTGGGGATTCTTTCCTGCCGGCTGCCCCCTGCTATTCATTAAAAGGTCAAGGTGAGGGCTCTTCAGCTCTATGAGCAATGGTTGGGCTTATTTTGCTTACAGTTATTTAGTATCAAGTCTCTCTTTACTACCTGGTTCTATTAGAAAAATATGCCCAGGTGGCTTTTGGTATATTTTAAAAGCATTTGCAAGCATTAGCTTATCAAAGGGAAATGGAGAAAGTCCCATAGTGTGTATCAGAATGAGTGATGTATCAGTCCCAGGGCCTTTATCAATAGCTGTGACCTTTTAGAGTTTTGGGGTAAGGTTACCAAAAAAAGAACAATCAGGCTTGAAGAATTTTAGGAAATTACTAATACCTCGATTCCCAAAGAGCCATGGGAGCTAGGTTGAGCATGATTCCTGCCTAGCTTAAAGGGATATATTATAAGCCACCAGCTTATATAAGTAACCCTTTCTTCCACTGCAACATTTCACCATCCTCCTGTTTCCTCCCCCTCCCATCTCCATAACAACCAGGGCTGTTATCAGAAAGAAATCAGCCTGCCTCTTTGACTTTTGTCTCTAATTTAGGGATGCTTATCTTGGGAGGTCTACTTTATTTCTTCCTTGGGAACTCTTAACATTTTAAGGCATCAGTTCAATATCTGGGTTTCAAGATCCTCCCCCATGTCCAACATCAAGAGAGCAGATGAAAATCAAACAAATCACACCAGGAAAGGGATATCATTCTAAGATATGGAAGAGACTGCATGATTCTATTTAATAGATCAGGACAGGCAGTGCAATTATAACACTGACCAGTCTTGTATAGGCAAGAGGAAAAAATATTAGCTAGAACAGCACCTACTCTGGACTCCCTGGCAAGGCCTCCAAAACAGCGCCCCCATTTCCACTTGAAGTCATCCTCAGCACTTAAGATGCCGTGAGGTCACGGCCAGAAGTACCCAATCTACTTCCAAGATAATGTACTTTCTCTTTCAATATGACTATCATTTATGTGCCAGACACCTTGTGAAATCTTTGGAATTCAGAATTAATAACACACTATTCCTTCAGAGAAAGGGTAATTAAGTCTCCCACCTGTATTTTCTTCTGGCTCACATTTAGGGCAATATCATGTTCCCTAATTAATCTGAATAAAATATTAGATGTGAGAAACTTTCTTGAATCACCTGGCCTTCTAAATGTTTTATACCACAAGAGCTCAAGTTCTTCAAATGTTGATCACTGATGAATGATTCTTATCCTTCCTGGCCTTTGCTCTTCTTAGAAGGAAAAAGGAGCTAGAAATCCAAATTGACATAGGCTTTGTGTGAACAAGAACTACCATCAGCTCACCTGCAAAACTCAATAAAGGCTTATCATTTTGTTAGTGGGCCTGCCATTTAAATTCAACCCTCTATTTCTGCAAATAACAAGTGAAATACACTGTTGATTGGTAACTAACACAGCATTTCCTTTTCCTCAAGTTTCCTGGAACTCTCTAAAAATGTTATATTTATCTTAGTGAAATATGTAGGGCATATTCTGAATGCTTATAATACTTTGTCTTCACCAAGTACATCAATTGACTTGAGAATATTTTGAAGTTACACAAATCTGGATATAGAAACTGCAGAATAGAATTAAAGATTTCAGGATGCCTAACTAATTGGACTAAATAATCACATGAATTATACTGGGACAACTAGAATTACTAGAATCTAAATGTACTCAGGTTAAAAGAAAATCCTCCCACGAACTTTCCTGAGACATCCATAAAATATGTCATGGACACTTGCAGATCTAACATCCAAGAGCCCAAATATTGAAGGGCAACTCTGAAGGTCCAAGGTAGGTACTAACTGATCATTTTTTGTAGAAAGGCCAACTTTGAACCCAGCTTTGAGGCTCATGTGAGGACTTGAGGCACTTAGCTAATGAGTCTTCTGACCCATCTTATTCAAATCTCTACAGTTCTTCTGGGTGTACATCAAAAGCATACACAAGTGCAATGTCAGTGCCACTTGTTTATTGCTTTGCATGTTTAGTGGTTATCTGTGCTATGCTTTTGTAGTTAGAAATATGTTTATTCCCATGTGCACCAAAAATTAGCGTGTGTTGGTCATTAGAAATTCTTTAGTGATGGGGCACCTGGGTGGCTCAGTTGACTAAGCGTCCGACTTCGGCTCAGGTCATGATCTCATGGTTCATGGGTTTGAGCCCTGCATCAGGCTCTGTGCTGGCAGCTCAGAGCCTGGAGCCTGCTTCAGATTCTGGGTCTCCCTCTCTCTCTGCCCCTCCCTTGCTCTCTCTCTCTCTCTCTCTCTTTCTCCCTCCCTCTCTCTCTCTAAAATAAATAATTAAAAAAATTCTTTCATGAGGAAATACAGGGAAAATCCCTTTTCTCATGGACTTACACTGCATAGTGAGGGCAGACAATAAACAAATGAGATAATTACAGACTGTAATAAGTGTGATTAAGAAAATAAACTAGGTGATGTGTTAACAGTATTTGCAGGAGGACAACCACACATAGATGGGTCAGGAAAGACCTCCTAAGAAACTGACATCTGAGTCAAAACTAGAAGGAAGAGAATTAGGGTGCTGGTACTTAGTTAATTATTAGCTGTTGCCAGAGAAAATTAAGTACATATAGAAATAGACAATGCTATTGGTATAGACAATACCTGTTCCGGGAGGTACACTTAAGCACCAAAAGCCATCTATGGGATAGATAGGATATGCTTAAATGCCTTTGCATTATGCAACTGCTTTTTTTTTTTTTTTAATGTTTATTTATTTTTGAGACAGAAAGAGACAGAGCATGAATGGGGGAGGGGCAGAGAGAGAGGGAGACACAGAACCCAAAGCAGGCTCCAGGCTCTGAGCCGTCAGCCCAGAGCCCGACGCGGGGCTCGAACTCGCGGACCGCGAGATCGTGACCTGAGCTGAAGTCGGACGTTTAACCAACTGAGCCACCCAGGCGCCCCAATGCAACTGCTTTTTGATGAGATATTTCAGTCCTCAGGATGAAACAGAGACACTTCTTGGGCTATAATGTGTTATTTCATTAGGACAATCTATTTGGAACAAACAGTATTTTTTATAGCTGTTTTCTGTTGCCAGTATAAGTGTTACTTTAGATCAAAAGTGAATCAGGGGCGCCTGGGTGGCTCAGGCTGTTGGGCGGCCGACTTCGGCTCAGGTCATGATCTCGCAGTCCGTGAGCTCGAGCCCCGCGTCGGGGTCTGTGCTGACAGCTCAGAGCCTGGAGCCTGTTTCAGATTCTGTGTCTCCCTCTCTCTGACCCTCCCCCATTCATGCTTTGTCTCTCTCTGTCTCAAAAATAAATAAACGTTAAAAAAAAAAAAGTGAATCAAATGTACAAAATCCAGTTGTATTTCTATACACTTGCAAGGAACAGTCTGAAAATGAAATAAAGAAAAAATTCCATTTACAATAACACACAAAAGAATAAAATACTTAGGAATAAATTTAACTAAGAAGGGCAAACTTATACTCTGAAAACTACAAAACATTGTTGAAAGAAATTAAAGGAGATCTAGATAAACATAGACGCATCCATATACATGGATCAGAAGACAGTATTGTTAAGATGGTGATACTCCCCAAACTGATCACAGAATCAACACAATGTTCATCAAAATCCCAGCTGGCTTTGTTGTAGAAATTGACAGGCTGATCCTAATATGGACATGCAAAGGACCCAGAATAACTGAAACAATTTCAAAAAGGAAGAACATGGTTGGAGGATTTCCTGATTTCTAAACTTACCACAAATGTACAGTTAATGAAGACCATGTGTTACTGGCATAAGGACAGACATATAGATCAACGGACTAGCATTGAGAATCCAGTCTGTGAATGGACAAAGGATCTGAATAGACATTTCTCCAGGGAAAATTTTAAACAGTCAATAAGCACACAAAAAGATGCTTAATAACATTAGCCATCAGGAAATGTAAATCAAACCCACAATGAAAGACCACTTCCCACCCAGTAGGATGGCAATAATCAAAAAGAGAATAATGAGGCTGGTGAGGATGTGGAGAAATTGTAACCCTCATACACTGCTGGTGGGAATGGAAAATGGCTCAGCTGCTTTGGAAAAGTCTGGCGGTTCCTCCAAAGACTGAACATTAAGTTACCATTTGACCCAGCAATTCCACTCAGGTATATACCAAGAGAAATGAAAACCTATATCCATATAAAAACTAGTGCCAAATGTTCATAGTAGCATTATTCATAATAAGCAAAAATTAGCAACAACCCACGACTCACCAATTGATGAATGAATGAATTAAAATGTACAATGGAATATTATTCAGCAACAAAAAACAACGAAGTACTGATATATGCTACAACATGGATGAACATTGCAAACACTATGCCAAGTTTATGTCAAAGAAGCCAGTTACAAAAGACCATTTATATTAAATATCCAGATTTGGTAAATCTAAAGAGACAGAAAGAAGATTAATGGTTAGAAACCCTGGGGGTTGGGCTGGAGGCTAGTAGCGGGGGGGGGGGGGCAGGGGGGAAGGAACTAGGGGGGAGGTTAACTGTTAATGGTCATGGGGTTTCTTTCTGAGGTGATGAAAATGTCCTAAGATTGCATGTGATAATGGTTACACAACTCTGTGAATATACTAAATTGTACACTTTAATGGGTGAATTGTATGGTAGGTGAATTATATCTCAATAAAATGTTTATATTAAAAAAAAGTCAGAAAAAAAAAAGAAAAGTAAACCAGAGACAATACCAGGAAACCTTGGTGCTCCTATCAGAAGATCAGAAGAGTCAACAAGAATTTATTAAGGCAACTTACCTACCTTGCTTTTAGGTACAACCTCTGTGTAATAACACTTGATGAAAACCTGTTGTTTTTAAGCTCTCACGTAAAGGAGCATCCATCAGGCACTTCAATAAACCTTTCCAGTTGCAACATCAACTCTAGGAATCAACAGTCTTTTCTAAGACCAACCCCATGTTAGATTGTAGGCCAAGATTAATATCCCTTGAGGAAAAAAGGTTAATATAATAATTACTGTGTTTCCTATTTTTCTGGGTGTTTCTTTCTATTCTAGAACCAAAACCCTGGTGCTAATATACTATGCCTCTGCTTTACTGGTCCCATATCAGGCTTGGTTCCTTACTGCAAAGGCTGAGTGGAAGTCTCACATCTTAGTTTAGGACAAGAGTGGTGCTGTATAAATGAGTTACTTTCTCCCTGCTTTCATTTCTCCCTGTTGTTATTTCTAAAATGAGATAATCTGATCCTATCAAGTTCATAGGATAGTGTGTGATAAATGAGCTTAAATATAAAAGGAAAAGTATAACTCAATAACAATAGCATCATTTAAAAAACAGTGGTAAGATATTGATTACTCTTTTACAGTTTTGCCAAACCAAAGGTCCTTTTGTTTTTTCCGAGGGTGCTTTTAAACACCTTAATTTAAAGTTCTTAAATACTCTTTGCCTGATGCCTTATGTACTTCAGTATCAGCAGATTTTTAAACACACCACAACCTTATGAAAATCTGAAACACAGTGGCTGAAGACTGTGAGAAAAAGAGCTACAAAGACAATTACAAAGAGCTCTCCAAGAAGGCGGAAAGGAGGAAGCAAAGTGGGACAGGTAAGAAGTAATGAGGCTTTTAATTTGGAGCTCTGCCAGTTTTTCTCTCTTCTACCCAACATATTTAGACCAGGCTGGGACAAAGGTGGGGGTTGTGCCTCGGTGGCACAGTCGGTTGATCATCCAACTCTTGATTTCAGCTCAGGTCATAATCTCATGGTCATGAGATCAAGTCTAGTGTCAGGCTCTGTGTTGAGCGTGAAGTCTGCTTAGGATTTTCTCTCTCCCTCTGCCCTGCTCATGTGCTCATGCTCTTTCTCTCAAAACAACACCACCACCACCACCAACAACAACAACAAAACCCCAACATATTACTATTAGATTGTCTTCAAAGCTGCCCTAGAGAGTTCTGGCTGGGCTATCTTTCATCTTGAAAGTTCAATAATGAGGGGTGCCTGGGTGGCTCAGTTGGTTGAGCATCCGACTTCAGCTCAGGTCATGACCTCACAGTTTGCGAGTTCCAGTTCCATGTAGGGCTCTGTGCTGACAGCTGGGACCCTGGAGCCTGCTTCAGATTCTGTGTCTCCCTCTCTCTCTCTGCCCCTCCCCTGCTTGTGCTCTTTCTCTGTCTTTCAAAAATAAATAAATGTTAAAAAAATCTTTTTAAAGAAAGTTCAATAATGAAATAATTATGTATTACTTTAATATATATTATTTTAATGCAATAAGAGATTGTCACACTAAGATAGCCTTTTTCCCAGATTATGTTGTGCTTACTATGTGCTTATTTCAGAGTTTTTTGCTGATAAGATCCTAATTTTTCCAAGATAGGGAAATTTTTATCTATTGAAAATTTTGTCAAATGAAAGTTTGTTTTGGCACAATGATTATTAAATACTATATGAAGCACCATGGGGGTTAAGAATATAACTTAGACACAACTCTCAAGGACCTTAGAGTCTAATGAGGTGAAAAAGGGCACAAATAACTTTGACACAAGACAGAGCAGGACAAGTGTCATCCATCTGCATTGGTATTTAGCTGGTGATTTCCAAAGCTTTCCTTCTGTCTTTAATTCTCAAGGACTCCTAAGAATATGAATAAAATGCAAAAAATAAACAATCATCTAAATATGAGGTCTTCTAGGGGCACCTGGCTGACTCAGTTGGTGAAGCGTGGACTCTTGATCTCAGGGTCATGAGTTCCAGCCCCATCATGTAGAGATGACTTAAAAATAAAATCTTTATAAAAATAAATAAATACATCAATACATAAACAAACAAATATGAGGTCTTCTGCTCACAGTTCTATATCATTTCATCCAGTGTGATTTCCTGTTAAAAACAACACTCAAGTCTTCTAATGCTCTAGCATTTAGATCTCTTTTCAGTGGGAGATTTACATCCTATAACAGAAAGAACAATGATAAGCTGGAAAAGCAAAGGAAGCTTTCAAAAGTAAGCCAGAGAACCTGATGGAAAACTATTTAATTCTTTATGATTTTAAAAGACCCAGGTGTTTCTAGATTCCCCCAACAGTTGAATTTCCCTGCAGACAGCTTTCATAAAAATACAAGTAACACTAACACCTTAAAATTCACTGACATTATGCATAAATATTTGAGACATTCAGAGACAAATGCAAAACTCCAACTCCCTTTCTACACCACAGAATTAATGGAGTGTTCTCTTAAAACAAACAATGAGAGTTACAGAAAAACATTTCCTTTTAGGAGATGGTTAAGTGGGGGAGGGGAGAAAAGATCATTTTAAGAACTCAGTCCTCTGGGTGTGAATGCCATCTATTTTCAGCATATGTCATATCCATTATATTTTTCTCTTCTTCCTCTAATGCTTCAACTACTTAACCCTCGTATCATACCCACTATTAAACCGGAAAGTTTAGTCTTTGATTAGGCCAACCAGATAAGCTTGCTGGTGAGCCAAGCAAATCTAGTGAACCTCTTAAATATTTTTTAGGTGCCCTGGTATGGCAAAAATCCCTGATCCCATATGAATCCATGTGTCTTTTACGGCGGGTTGATTCTGCCCCCAAGAAGTTTTGTTTAAGTTCATTTGCTCATATTCAGAACCCCAAAGAAGACATGGGTTTATGGTCCAGGATCAAACATCAAAGGAAACAGAGAAAGCACTGTACACATGATATCATTTGGAGGATATACCAAACCTAGCAGCTATGGTGCCTGCCCCACCACAGTCCAGCCTAGGGAGCTCTGTTTTGTTCTAAGAGACTGTGACCTCACCGGACTATAGCTGAATATGAGCCAGTCCATAGCTTGGCTGGTGACCCTTGACGGAGCCTGGTATGGAAAGTTGATGAGTCCTTCTCTTGAAAATGTAAACTAAGAAATGTTGAGAACATAAGAGAATAAGCACCTTACTTTCTCAGTTTCTCATATCCATAATGGGAATGGTAATAAAAGCATTTATAATATAGCAGAAATTAATCAGTAATAAAGCATTTAGGATAAGATCCAGCACTTAATAAGCATACCATAAACACATCATCATCATCATCATCATCATCATCAACAGTTGTCTTCTACTCAAAAACCTTCCATGAGAATGTGTGTGCAATAATATATGTGTAATAAGCTGAAAAATAAAAGTAATGAGGGATGACTAGCATTACCAGATATGAAAATTAAAAATAAAGCCACTTTAAGGGCACCTGCATGGCCCAGTCAGTTAAGTGTCCGACTTCAGCTCAGGTCATGATCATGCAGATCATGGGTTCCAGCCCCCATCAGGCTCTCTCACAGAGCCCACTTCAGAGCCTCTGTTCCTCTCCCTCTCTGCCCCTCCCCTGCTGATGCTCTCTCTCTCAAAAATAAACATTAAAAAAATATATTTGAAAAATAAAGCCACAATAATAAGGGATTCATGCAGAAAGAGGCAGATATAAATTGTTCCTGAAACTGACCCAAATACATATGGGGATTTAGTGTATGATAAATGTGGCATTTCAAGTTATCAAAGAAAATATATATTACTCAATTATTAATAAGTGTTTTTGGCACAAGAAGGCAGCTATTTGGAAAAATAAAATAAAATCTCTAACTCACATCTTATATCAAAATAAATTCAAGGTAGGTCAAAGATTTAAATCTAAAAATTGAAAGTAACAGTAGAAAAAATATGGGTATTTTTATAACATTAAGGGATGTCTTTCTAGGATAAAAAAAAGGATTCTGCAGGATTGCTAACTGTAATTAAAAGCAAACGTTTAGGGGGGAAGTTGAAAGCAAATGTTTAGGGCAAAAATATTATGAGGGTCAAAAGCCAAATAGCAAATAGAAATATCTACAACACAAATGAAAGTGTAAGGACTAATTTCCAGAAAATACAAAGAGTTCTTCAAAATCAGTAAGAAAAGAGCTACACTTCCAACAGAAAACTAGACAAAGAATCTACAAATATTCAATTTATTTATAATTAAATAAATGTACATTTCAAACAATTAAATATCAATTTACAACTATCAGATTAGCTACTTCATTTATAAAAATCAGTGCTGTTGAGGATATGGGAAAAACAATTTAATTTACTGCTAGTTGGAGCGTAGATTGTGCAGTGGTTTTAAAGGCAATTTGATTATATATTTTCAATTAGAAATGTACATTCCTTTTTACTCAGAAATTCTATTTCTAGATACTTGGACAAAAATCCAAGAGTATGTATAAATATGTTATTGCAGTAATGTTCATAAGAACAAAATACTGGAAAAATCTAAACAGCTATTAATAAGGTACTGGTTAAATAAATCCTGTACACTAGAATACTATACAGCCATTAATAAAACCACGGGTAGATGTGTATATTACATGTACTATCATGAAAAATGTCCAAGATGTATTTTTAGTGGTAAAAAAAAATGACAGAAAAGACTGTTTAATATGAATCCATTTATGTGTTTTAATATCAATATAAATATACATCATATGCCCCATTTATGTGTTCACATGTACATAATATACATACATATTAAAATACATAATGGGGCATACTGTACACATATAAATAATAAATTAGTTATATTATGCATATATCTATAAGTACTAGTGTGTGTGTAAAAGT
Organism: Neofelis nebulosa; assembly: GCF_028018385.1. Classification (NCBI taxonomy): domain Eukaryota; kingdom Metazoa; phylum Chordata; class Mammalia; order Carnivora; family Felidae; genus Neofelis; species Neofelis nebulosa. Next base: position 92,076,496 of record NC_080785.1, read on the forward strand.
GGTGGTGGTGGTGATGTTTGTATACACTTGAAGAGTGTGTGCCATACCCCAAACTGGTAATGTCTGGAGTATGGAATGGGAAGGGAGGCAATCAGGAAGGAAATAGAGACTCTTTTCTCTTTTCTAATGTTTATTTATTTATTTTGAGAAAGTGAGAGAGAGTGGGGGGGTGGGCAGAGAGAGGGGGAGAGAATCCCAAGCAGGCTCCATGCTGTCAGCACAGAGCTGGACTTGGGCTCGCTCCCATCAACTGTGAGGTCATGACCTGAGCCAAAATCAAGCCAACAGAGCCACCCAGCTCTGTTGCCCAGCCAACAGAGCCACCCAGATGCCCCAGGAAAGAAATAGAGAATCTTTTCTTTTTATTCCTATATTACATGTTTCTGTGCTGTTAAAGTATTTTTATAATGTGTGCATTACTTTTATAATTTTTAAAACTCATAGAAATTAACTTCTTTTTTAAAAAGCCATGCTATGGCTCTCTGTAGCCAAAAACAAAGCACAAGTCCTTAGCACACCAAAGGCTGCCATGGTTTATTTCTAACATACCTTTCTTTTCAGCCTCATCTCCTATAATCAGAATTGCCTTGTTTCCCTCTTTTGCCCACCCCCCACGCCCCCTTTGTTGGTAATTTGTCTGTCTGCTCTTAGATCCACTCTCTGCCCTTCTCCCTTCCCTCTACATCACAAGAAACTACATTTCCCAAGCAACTTGAGTGGAGTTGATCAGAGGGAGCCCTGGCAGGATGTGGAAGGCAGGAGTTGGGAAGAAGTCAGAGTATTTCTCCTTTCTCTGCTTCAGATCACCATATCTAACACTGACTGTGTCCCCAGGTGCCATGGGACATATTCTTCTTTCATGGACATATTGTGATTCCAGTTCCCACAAGATGGTCCCAGGTCCCAGGCTCTGGTAACAGCACTCTTTGTCCCACCAGCCCTAGGAGAGGGAGCAGTTCCTGCTGGTGCTAAACTCTGAGCTGCCTCATCACCTCTGCTAGAACGTCTTAACTCTACTATCATCTATGAAACCAGTTCTCTGCATTAAATTTCCTTTCGAAATACCTAAAGGGCTTTGCGTTTTTCTGGATATACAGAGAATGGTGCCCTATGCCCTCTTCCCACAGTAATAAAAAACCACACCATCTGCCCTACCTTTCTTGCACTTAACATACTAAGTACTGCTATGCCTCTGGGCTTTCATTCACATAGCTCCCTCAGTCTGGAATGTCATCCTTTCCCCTTTCAGCCAGACCTCGCTCATCCCAAGGCTCAGCCCAAAGTCTGTCTTCTCCAGGAGCTTTCCTCTAATTCTCACACATATTCACCCCCAGTCTGTATTCCAATCTCATCTAGACAGCAAATGGGTAGCCCAATGCCCTTTGTGCCAAGTATTGAATAAAACACCCTAGGGAAACGCTCATCTTAAGTCCATCAACCAACACCTTATTGGTCATTGGGTTATCTTTGTTTCCTACTTTGAAAGGCTGAGAGGTAGTCACGTAATCATAGAGCCTTTTCTGACCACCCTGTATCAATACTTTCCCTTCTTTTCCCAATTCCCATCCTACCTCTACCTCTTTCCAACCACTTAGTGAACTTTCACTTTACATTCTTACTAGAATGTAAAAGTCATGTGAGTAGGAATTTTGTCTGTTTTGTTACCTGCCACATTCTGATCACCTGGAATAGTACCTATATATTGAATGAACAAATAGATGAATGACCATGACCTTTGCTTTGGGTGATGGAAGGCAGGGGAAGGGATGAAAATCATTGGGAGGAAGACACCAATTTTGTCTCTAGACTCATATGACTTTTTCTCTCTAGCTTAGAAAGCTCTGGCCTCACTGGCATTTCTCAGATTCTTGGACCCACTACAATTCACTAAACTGAAGCTCCTTTTCATCTTTAGATGTTAGTTTGAATGTTTCCCATTTTCTCTCCCCCTTGTATGTTTCCTTCCTAATGTTTGATTCTTGATTTCAGCTCAGGTCATGATCTCATGGTCATGGGATCTAGCCCTGCATTGGGCTCTGCTCTAGGTGTGGAGCCTGCTTAAGATTCTTTCTCCCTTCTTTTCTCCCTCTACTCTTCCTGGCTCACACATGCACATGCACACACTCTCTCTCAAAAAAGATTTTTTTTTTGTCATGTATTGATTCTCTCTTTAGACTATTAGATCCATTTGGGTTAGGGCCATGTATCCCTAAAATCTATGCCTGGCACATAATAGGTACTCAGTGGGAAAAAATGCAAAGAATGTTGTTGAGTGCACCAGGAACAAACCTTGCTTCAGTTTTAATCAAGGTCTACTAAGTTGAGCACCATTTAATTACTGGGGCCAAACCACAAAATAGAAAATTCCCTAGCAGTCATACTAGGAGGTTTCTACTTACCCCAGTTGTATTCACACTAGAAAGCCCCACCCCCACCCCCACTATTCTATTTGCACAAGTGAGACCCTATTCATCAAATGCCCCTATTTAGGAAGAGTTGTATACTACAGCTGGGATCGTTCTGTCAACCATTGGCTGAATATACACAAATAATGGGGAAAGTACTCTGAAGATACTTAGAAGATGCCCTTGGGCATCTCCCATGTGATCTGCATTTGCATTGATTGCCAAAGACAATTTCAAGCTAATTTTATTAATTTCAAATAAAGACTTGTAATTTTATGTGGGGGACATGGCATTAGCAGGAATTCAACTCCCATTCTTTCATGAAGCCAAAGATTTAGCTTCTATCACTTCTTGGCTTTTTGGCTAAGATTGAGTGTAAAGATGTAGCTTCTGAGACCATACGTATATTCCATTATCAGGTTTTAAGAGAAATGAGAAACACACTGAATTTTTTGCAGCTTAGCCCCATATTCTGAATCTGTTTTTCATTCCCACTTAGCTTGCCTTGTTAAAAAAAATTATAAGTTAAGATTTCTATGTTTACTAATTTCATCTATTGCCGGTACAATCTCCAGAGCTAATAGTGCTGTTCTTCTTCCCCATATTACATGAGCTCAGTAACAATTTATTTGAATATACATGGCAGACATTCAATGCTTAATAAATCTTTAACAAAGTACTGTTATTTGCCAGTCATTTTGTTTTTATGAAGAAAATTGACAATGACATTTTCATGATTTTGTAAATAATGCATTCTTTGCTGGGTAATCAGAATGCCAATAAATTCCCTTTGGATTTTTTAAACTTTTTAATGAGTTCACTTTTGCATTCAGTTGCCTTTTAATACCTCCTTTCTCTTCAGTTTGGTAACAAATGGCTGCACATTCTTGCTCCAGTTCAGCAACCATTCTTTTTAAAGGCAGGGCAAGTCAAAGTAGAGTCCTGTGTGTCCTGCCCCAGCGTGCAGGTGCATTTGCAGAAACCAACCCCCAGGGGTCAGAATTCACAAACTAGAAGTGGCCTCAGCCTTCATTATTAGCTCAAGAACCCTCAGCGCTTTTAATCTGGAGAGTAACCTCTTCTCTGTTGTGAGAGAATTGGGATTTTCCCCAAAGGATCTTTGGCTTCTCTTCACCTCCTGATAGAGGAGTCGGTCCAGATGACAAAGACAGAAGACGTCAAAATCACCACGAGTAGGCTAATGAACCTTTTGTATATCGCACAAAAATGCTCCTGACTTGACAATTTTGGTAGCTACTTTAAGTCTTTCCTAATCCTTTAACAAGGAAGAACATTCTTTGCTGATGTACCAACTTGGAGCAAATAGACCCTATGTTCACACTGACAGAATTCTTCCTCCTTGTTATGAGACTACTGTATGTATCTTCTTAGAAAAAAACATGTTTTTAATATATTTTTTTAAATTATAATTGATAAACACTTCAGAAAACCATCACAGGAGTACTCACAGGAGTACATTTGTATGTGACATCAGTTACAGAGCGCAGCAAAGGCAAACAGTTGAGAAGGGCTTAATGCTTTAAATGTTCATGGTATCAAAATTTCTCATTATCACTTACTACCTCTTGGTGGGTATTCCTGTTAGAAGGTGAGTTTCTTCTTTATTTAATTTTATTTACTTATTTTGAGAGAGAGAGAGAGAACATGCCAGCAAGCAGGGGAGGGGAAGAGAGAGAGGGAGAAAGAGAATCCCAAGCAGATTCTGTGCTGTCAGACGCAGGGCTGGATCCCACAAACCATGAGACCATGACCCGAGGGGAAGTCAAGAGTTGGACGCTCAACCAACTGAGCCACCCAAGGACCCTGAGAGTTGCTTCTTTAGACTGGAGTAGGAAACCACTCCTTTGGGAGAAAACACAAGTCCCAGAGTGTCCCACATCCCAGGTGACTTCACTTTTGCTCATGGAAGGACAAAAAGTAGGCTGCCATGGGTGGATAACCACCGGGCCAAGGCACCAATGTGAACCCAGGTTTCCTTCCACTACCCTCTCTGGACATTATCAACACTGCAGACCCCTCTGATTGTCTATCCCCTTCCCCATTCTGCTCCTCAAATCCTATTTCCCACCATTCTCCTCCTTCTTACAGTTACCTATCATGCCTCAGTTGATGGTAAAACAAAACAAAAACAAAACAATACAAAACAAAACAAAAACCACCTTTATTATTCTCAATCTAATCAAAGAGGTTCCCTGTCTTCTGTATCCTCTACCTTCCTTGCATGAAGGGAAACTCTGCTCTCCCAGAGACTACTACTTGTCTGCAGTCATCTGGAATAGAGGCTGCTGTGTATTTTCAAGCTCTGCGTATGTGCAGAATTCTCCCGTTTGCACTTCCAGGTCATGAATACTTCCCTCAGTCCCTCACTGTCATTCTCACCTCTGACCTCACTACACATTCACCTCAAACTCAGGCATGTGTGGCATCACTTTCTTCCAGAGGACTTTCATCTCTGTGCAAAAGACCATCCATAAACCACCTTAGTTTCATAGTACCTTTACCTCTCAAGACATCACCTTAAGTTTAATTGCTCCCTAGAATTGCTCCACCTCTGAAATCTTAGACTCAAATACCCACCCCCTGACCTCATCCTGTTCTTCCAGAGCATCACGATACTGCCACACCATTCAAGCAAACTGGCACCTCTAGTCCTGAATCTCACCCACTCTCTCTATCCTGTCAAAACCCTCTTTTCTCTACCCCAGACCCCATGCTCAATCTCTTCACTCTTTTACCCCTTGACCTTCTACTACTATTTCTAATGCCTCACCGGTGTGGGCTGCTTACCTTCCCCCAGCTCTTCCTTCTTCTATTTTCAGGTTACCTACTCTTTTAACTGCTACTGATAAGCTGATGCTTCCCAAATATCTATCTCCAGCTGGATATTTTTCCTAAATTCAGGAGGAGGCACATAGCTGCCTGTCTCTCGGATGTTTCCATAAATACTTGCAAACACAGTTTGTCAAAACTGAGCTAACCATCCTTCCCCAACGGTTGGGATGGAAAAAGTGATCCTCCTCTTATATCCCCATCTTCATGAATGATGCATCATGTACCTGGTCTCTCAAGTCTAAAGTTTTCTTTTTTTTTTTTTTAATTTTTTAATGTTTATTTTTAAAAGAGAGAGAGAGAGCAGGGAAGGGGCAGAGAGAGAGAGGGAGACACAGAATCCAAAACAGGCTCCAGGCTCTGAGCTGTCAGCACAGAGCCCGATGCAGGGCTCGAACTCATGAACTGTGAGATCATGACCTGAGCTGAAGTTGGATGCTTAACCAACTGAAATATGCAGGTGCCCTCCTAGTCTCTCAAATCTAAAAACCAAGTCACTCTAGACTTCTCTCTCTTCCTTAGCCACATGCATCCTTTTAATCACAACATTCAATCAGTTGTACTTATTCCCGAGTGTCTGTGGAATCCTTCTATCCCAGATCATATGAACCCTATTCATTTCCTACTGGAGTCTGGCATCAGGATTCTTTACCACCTAAGGTGTACCATTAGCTGATGCAGCTCTATTCATCTTGTGTCTCCATGAACTTCTCACTAAACTCCCTGCCTTAACCCCTCCCATACTACCTTGACAATCCAGGTTACACACTGCAGTCAGTAAACTTTCTTTATAAAACAGAAATCTAATCAAGTCTCTCATTCTTAAAATCTTTCATTGGCTAATCCGAGCTTTCAGAATAAAATCCCTATATCCTAAGCATTCATGAATTGGATTCTCTTGGCCCCATCCCTACCATTCCTCTCCCTTCTTTCTACCTCACACCCTATTCTTAGGTCCTCCTGGGCTACATTCAGTTCCCTGCATGTGCCAAACTCTCTCATGTTCTGGTGCCTGTATCAGTAATGATGATGCTGGCAGAAATAGAACTCACCTGGGATGGTTCAAATGAAGGCTCCTGAATGAAAGAACCAACTTCAAAGGTATGGGAAGGGTTAAGTGAATCAAGAAAGGAAATTGGATTGCCCATAGACTAGCAATGGTGGGAAGCCATTACCACCCTGGGGCTGAAAAGACAAAGGGAAGAAACAGAGACATCAGAGCTCAGGGAGAGCTGAAGCCAGTGGGGAGAGGATTATCCCTCTGGAAGTATAGTTGTTGGGAGATGCAGTGATCCTCTGGTACGACGTATAACACTTAGCACAGTACTGTTCACACACACCATTGTGGCAGCTCTTTCCCCTGTCTGGCTTCTACATTTTCAGAGGACATAGACTTTCCTTGCCTCAGCATGTCCCAAACATACAGAGCACAGTATCTGGCATATACAGAGGGTTCAACAAATGTTTGCTGAATTAATGAGCAAATAAACTGATCCAACTAGTTTCACATTTTTCAAAGTGGAATCTGAAATCAGTGGGTTTACAGGCAATAGTAGAATGGAAGGAAAGTGAGAATTCAAGGCAGAGTCTGGGGAATATGTTTCTTAAGATAAGAAAAGCACCACTGTGTTAGGCTCCTTCTGTCTCCAGGATTAGGTTACCCTGGGGTGCACTTTTAGGTCCCCAAAAAAGTGATACTAAATTAAAATGAAAATAACAATTTGCTGAGCCAGCTATTTAATGGCAATAATGAGCAAGAACCCTCTGGGGTGCCTGGCTGGCTCAGTCAATGGAGATTTTTACTCTTGATCTCGGGGTTGTTAGTTCAAGCCTCACATAGGGTGTAGAGATTATATAAAAATAAAATATTTTTTAAAACCTATAATGCAGAAAGTGAGATATGGCATCTTTCTTCTCTGATGCAAGAAATGAAGCATCCATGGGTATCAATGAGATTCTCAAAAACAGTAAGACAACTGGAGCCAAGAGAGGGGAAATCAAGTTTAACAAAGAGTGAACAAACCTGTCTTTTCCATACAGGTGATGCATGGAAATGACAGTGGGTTGTCCCATAAGAAACAGAAATAAGTTGGCTCTCTGAGAGTAAATATAAACTAACACTCAATGGAAGAGACTGGAGATAAAGCTGCTACCTGTTAGGACTACAATATTTGACTGTAATGCAATTAGTTTATCTTAATAAATGTGTGACTTTGAAGCTTGGGAAAGGTGTGCCAGCAAGCAATGTCTAGAGCACAGACAAGCAGGGCTGAGCTTGGGAACCTTGAGAAACTCCCAGTTCTGAGAATCTGAGGACCCAAGGACTTTGGACCAAAGTGAATTCGCTAAGATGTGACGGCTATTAGAAGTCAGGCTGATCTCTTCTAGACACATCTGCTATGGGCTGAATCGTGTGCTCCCCAAATTCATATGTTGAAGCTCTAAACCACGTGTGTATCTGAAAATGGAATTTTTAGGGGGTAATTAAGGTTAAATGAGGTCATGGCAGGCCCTAATTCCAATAGAACTGTGGCCTTAAAAGAGGAAAAGAGAGAGAGAGAGAAAGAGTGCAATCTCATGTGAGACACCAGGACAGGACACAGAGAGAAGGCAGCTGTCTGCAAGACAGGAAGACAGCTTTGCCAGGAACCAAATCAGCTGGCAAATCTTGATCTTGGACTTCCCAGTCTCTAGAACCATGAGAAATAGATTTCTCTTACTTAAACCACCCAAGCCGTGATATTTTGTTGTGGAAGCCGGAACAAAAAGAGACAGCACCTGGTATCAACTTGAGCTCTATATATTGAGGTTTTTTTACTCTCAAACAAAGGGCTTTCTCATGCAAAATTCGGAGTTTAAGGCCAAAACTTAAAGTCAGGGGACCCTTGATGGACCACCCTCTGTGATCCTCTCTTTTGTCCTCTGTAAAATGGGATTGACAATCCCTGCTTTGCCAGCCTCACATCACTACTGTGATAATCAGGGACATCAGAGCACTCTGCAAACCCAGACGTGCCTCGGGACACTCCAGGATCCCACGATCGACCCTGCCCACCTCCCTGCTCAGAAGGGAGCCACACATTATGAGTATTCGCTCCTGGTTTTCTTGTTTCACCAGAACAAAAGGCTGTTATAATTCCTGCTTGGAATAATTAAATGGGGAAGCATTGAGAAGCAGCAGGAAAATTTCAGGCAACTTATGCAGGGAAAGTCTCAGGTCAACCCAGGAGGGAACCTTGGAAAAACTGAGACAGGGAAAGGAAGAGTAAAACAAATGTGCAGCTTAAAGAAGAAAAAGAGCCAAAAAGCTAAGAGAACTCTGGCTTCTTATCCCAAGGCAACCGTCTGTCCCATGAGCAAATGTCTGTTCCAAGGGGAAGAGGGAGACTTTTTCAGAGGATGGCATCTTCTCTGACTGGGGGAGCGGGGGGAGGGGAGGGAACCTGCATTTGGAGGTGTAAGTAGGACAAATCACTTGTACTGAGTGTGAGTAAAAGCGAAAGCAACTATGAGAGGAGGAAGGCTCACAGCCTGAATTTGAGCTAAAGTAAATTCTGTCAAACATGATTAAATGCACATAACACTCAGAGCAAAAGCAGAGGTTCCCACGTGGGCCAAAACTCCAGTCTCTCACCAGAGGAGCCAAGACACAAGAGTGCTCCCATCACGCACCTGCCCAGGGGCCCTGGATGAAGCAAAGCCGGATGGAGGGTCTGGTGACACGGCAGACTGGGTAACGCCAGAGAAGGTGAAACCAGTGGGGGCATAGGTCAGGGCATTGGAGGCCCATGGGAGGCCAGGGACTGGGGAGGAACATGAGCAAACAGGAAAGTAAAAGTCATCACACATGTGGTCCACACCCCCCACCAGTTCCACTGCTTACAAGTCAGGCTCTCCAATAATGCACTTCACCTTTGGGGACCCTGGTTTGCTCCTCTATAAGATGGGGTCGATACAGCCGGCCCGGCTTGCCTTCTGGGGTTGTTGGAAGAATCAAAAGAGTTGTAAGAGAAAATATTTCATAAACAGAAGCAAAGCATCCACCTAAGCAGGGTTCAGTACAGGTACATCCCCAGAGCCCCTCCCTTCTGTTGGAGTCCCCTCCAACAGAAGCACGCTTCCACATTAGGTCAGAGCCCCCCCTGGGACCTCAGCACTGTGCTTGATGGAGCACATGGCTTTCTTCCCGGCGAGCTTGAGCTGAGGCACAGCGTGGCACGTGGCAGCCTGTGGTGCACTTTTCTCTCCATCTTCTCTTTTCTCGGAGCCTTGCCCAGCAAGAGCAAAATATAAAACCTCTAGAGTCCTGCTCTCCCCACCCACTTCCTCCTGCTCAACTCTCTCATCTTCCTGCCTCCCCATCAACGGCGGCTCTCATGGGAAGTGGGCCTGCCAGAGGGTGTGCCGCACACCCCGCTGCCTCTATCTTTGAGTGCAACAATACATTGCTTCTGTCTCCTGCCAGTGTGGGGAACGTGCCTGCCTCAGCCAGGATGGGGCAGGGAGAGCACTGGGGATCGTCCTGTCATAGTCCAGTGAGGTACCCCAGACCCACAGGGAACTTTCAGGGGCCCTCTCTGAGCTCCCTTAGGGGCACATAGGCAGCTGGGTTGTTACACAGGGTTGCAGAGGAGGCTGTAGTGCTGCCTGGCATCTCCTCTGCACCCACCTACATTGTGGCCCCTTGGCACCCCACCCTGGGAAGGCTCTCCCCAGTCCCTGATCCCTATGGGTCCCAATGCCCTGACCTGTGCCTCTCTCAGCCTCACCTTCTCGTGGCCTCTTGCTCTCCCACCTTGAAAACCCAAATATGGGATGCCTGGGTGGTTCAGTCGGTTAAGTATCCGACTTTGGCTCAGGTCATGATCTCACAGTTTGTGAGTTCAAGCCCCATGTGGGGCTCTGTGCTAACAGCTCAGAGCCTGGAGCCTGCTTTGGATTCTCTGTCTCCCTCCCTCTGTCTCTGCTCTTCCCCTGCTCATGCTCTCTCTGTCTGTCTCAAAATAAACATTAAAAAAAAAAACTAAAGAAAATAAAGGAAACCCAAATAGGAGCCCAGGCCTTAGATGAATTCAGTCACATAGGGCTCACTTGGTTTTCTTTCTTTCCCCCCCCACCCCCTTTCTTGGGAATAAAAACTTCCCTCTGTGTTCACCATCCAGTTTGGCAGCGCTGTGTATATAAAAGTTGACTCACCAACAAGTTTGCTCCTGATGTCCTGGTCTTAAGCCCCATCCCCAGGGCAGGAGATGAGTTCCCATCTACTGGTGAGACGGTTGTGTGCTGGAGAGGAAAAGGGGGCCTGAAGGCCACTCCATAGTAATAGACTGAATGTCCTATTTGAGCTTCACAATCAACAATGCCCTTTCATGCCTACATTATTTTATTGGAACCTGACAACAACCGTATTAGGGGGGCTGTTCAGACTGGAATTATGGAACTCACAAAGGTCAGATAACTTGCCCATCAAACATCCAAGCTGGTTAGAGATGGTCCTGGAGCCTAAGCCCACTTCCTCTGACTATGCCGCTCAGCAGAGTGCCTCTCTGTGGTGTCTGCTGCCTTCCGACCTCCCTCCTACACAAGTACTAGAACACAGGTTACTGCGGGGGTGCAGGCCCTGCTTGCTCCAGGAGTGGCTGCCTGCCCGCAGCCACAAAGCCAAGTGGGCGGGAGGAAAGACAAGAGAGCAAGAATGAAGCCTCAGGATGAATGCCCGTGGGGGCAGAGATCTCTCTACTTTAAGAGTTGGCTGTCCCCCAAATGCACCACAGACTGCATCTTGCTGGCTGTCACAGAGCAGCCTACAGGAAATTTCCTCCCAGGTGAGTGAGAGGAGACTCCAGCTAAGCGCTCAACTTTGTGCACATTGGCACCACCTGGAGAGCTTATTAGAAATACTGATTGCCTGGATGCCCCTAGAGCAATTGAATCAGATATGGCTGAGACAGGGGCCTCGGGATCCGTGTACTTTTACATGTCCCCGCGTGGTTCTGCTGCTCAGGATGATTTAGAACTATTGGCGTAAGTTCTCAAATGAGCGAGACACAGACCTGGGATGATAAGAAAGGTGCATCACGGAATGGGGGTATGCCAAAATTGAACCAGTATCCTGTCACCACTCTTCCTTTCTCTCCTCAAAACATTTATCCCCTTTTTTAAAAAATGTCTGGATCCTGCTTGGGTGTCTCTAAACGTCATGAGAGAGTGCTGGTCTGTTCAAGGCTCTAACTTTCGGCAAACCCACTGCCCTGCCTGGAGTCCCAGTGCCCAAGAAGCACAACACCCGTCACTGTAGAGCCTACAGGTTGCCCAAAGCTACTTGCAACACATTCCTCCTATTCCAAAGGGCCCCTCGGTGATGGAAAGGAGTGGCAAGAAGCGGTGGCTGGCCAGGCCAGAGAACAATGGCGACATGAGGCACTGTCTGTACTGAGGCTCCAGCTATAGCTCAGCACTTGGCTCAGCTCTGAGCCAAGCTTCTCTCAGACCCATACTGCTTACTGTCTCCCTGAGGCTAAAGCAAGTAGCCCCTGTATCCAATGCTATAGTCGGAAACACCCCCAGAACCTGGGATCCAGCTTAATCATGACTCTTACCACCCCAGGGAGCCCCATGCCCAGACCATATCCAGGAGCCAGGACTAGTAATGGTCTTCCTGCATGGATGGGGAGTAAGGTATTTAATGCAGGAATATGCACAGTTTTCTCATAGCATATATGATACAAAGGGAGAGGATAAATGCTCTTATACCTGTTTCAATAGTCTTCACAACATCCTGTGAGATAATAATTATTATCTGTTTTACAGCTCAGGTAGCCCAAGAAGGACACATACCCAGGACCTAGGAGGCAATAAATGCAAAAGCAATTTTTAAAGTTTATTTATTTATTTTGAGAGAGAGAGAGAGAAACTGGGAGAGGGAGGGAGAGAGAGAATCCCACACAGGCTCCATGCTATCCGTGCAGAGCCCGATGTGGGGCTCCATCTCACAAACCATGAGATCATGACCTGGGCTAAAATCAAGAGCTGGGTGATTAGCCAACTGAGTCAGTCAGGAGCCCCTAAATGCAAAAGCATCTGTATCATGGCCTCAAGCTTGGGGGATGAGGTTGTTGACTGCTCATCAATGGCAAATCCTTACAGAGAAGTAGGTGCTACAGAAATTCCCTGAGGCCTGGTGCTAATTAAGTCCAAGGGGGACCACTATTCAGCTGTAAAAAGAATAAAGTACTGATCAGTGCTAGAACACGGATGACCTTTGAGAACATTATGTTAAGTGAAGAAAGCCAGTCATGAAAGGTCACATATTGTATGATTCCATTTATACAAGATGTCTGGGATAGGCAAATCCATAGAGACAGAATGTGTGCTTCTGGTTGCTGGGGCTGAGGCCAGGGGTGAATGCTGAGTAAGTGTGAATGGGTATGGGTCTCTTTCTGGGTGAGAAAAACGTTCTGGAATTAGATAGTGGTGATGATTGAACAGCTTTGGGAATATACGAAAAGCCACTGAATTGTACACTTTTTACAGTATGTGAATTGTATCTCAAAAAAAAAAAATCCAAGGGTGAAGATCTTCAAAATCTGGAAGCTTCCCAGGATTCTCTGAAGCTCCTAGAATAAGTTTCACAAGGTGCCTTAACTAGTAAGGGGCGAAGCCAAATGTACATTTGACAAAATGTAAGCCAAAACCTGTCTGGTTCTGCATAGCCTGGTTCTCATCAGTCCAAGGTCAGGTTCAGTCAGCCCCTTAACTCATCAGCATTGTTTGTTAGTGCAGGCCGCCAGCTACTTCCCTCCTGACATCTCCCTCAGGTCCCCTGCCCTGAGGAATCGGGGCTGGGGTCTGCACAAGATGGGACCAGAAGTGCGTACAGGCAACGTGGACCCACAAAGCCTTGTGGGTAGCTGTGAGCTGGGCCAGTGCCACCCTGGAGGGCTTAGGGAAACCTAGAGGCCCAGGGAGAGAGGCAGACAAGGCTTCTGCATGACCCCAGTACCCCGCACAGTGTCCCACCCACACTTCCTGAGCTTCAGCTCATAAACGCTATGAGACACCAGGTCTGGCGTCTGCAGTGGCACCTGCGGCTGAACACCAGAACAATCTGCCTTAGGAACGGCAGCTCCACTCTCCCCTCAGAAACCATCCAGCCTCACCTCCCTGCTTAGCTCAGTCACCTCCAGAGACCCCGGTGCCCAGACACCCATCATTACCCAGAGGCTCATGTTCCTACATTTGGGCCTTCATACTGCCTGTTCAGTCTGTGTGGGCCCCTCTTCCCCAATCATCCTTGAATCTGACCTCTGAATGAAGCCTATGGTGATCACTCTATTTTAAATCACACACACACACACACACACACACACACACACACACACAGAGGCATGTGCTCCTCGACCTCCGTACTTCTCACTCCCAGCTCATCCTTCTCTACCTACCTTGGACATCATTTACTTGGGTATGACTTTTGTCAATTATTTTCCATTTCTCCCAGCTAGAACATAAGCTCCACCAAGTGGAAATCTTTGTTTCATGGGCTGATGTACCCCAACTGCCCAGAACAGTGCCTGACATGTTGTAATGCTCCATAGCACATGCGGAGTGACAGAATTAGTAAATCTGCATTTTTTTTCTGTATGTCCCTGATCTACCAGGCACCCAGCGAACCACCACATGCACCTAATTCCCTGAGCACCCTGGGACACCAGCTCTGAGCTCAGCACCGGTGCCATAATGTCAGACTTTTCCAAAGTCTCTTTTACCTCTTCCTCTCAACCCAAGCCTGGCTCTTTACAGAGAACATCAGCATCACCTAAGAACATCGCCTCCCCTGCTGTCCTCTTACAAAGACGTGATTTTTTTCTCAGCTTAAATGCACCACCCCAGCGTCTCCTTCCCTTTCTAAAGGAGCACGCTGACTCTGTTCCACTGTTTTCCTGCAGCTCCTTCTTTCTTTTCTTTGAAGTGCTTTTTATAAAACAATGAAATTATTGTTTTGTCCTTTGCCTGTTTGTGGACTTTCTCCCTCTCGAATATGAGCTCCACCAGGACTGGAGCACGTGTGTCTTCTTCACTGCCTTGTCACTAGCACTTAGCACACACGATAGCAAAGTAGTGAACGTCTGAGGAAGGGAGAGAGAGATGAAGAAGTAAGGGGACGGCGAACATCAATATTTCTCGATATTCAAAGGGCAAGCAAGGTACAAGATCTGCTAAAGAGGCTCTGATAATGGAACCTTGGTGTGGAGAAAAGGGGGGTCCTGGTCAGCAGGAAACAGGAATGGCTAGAGCCAAATCCAAGCCTGTAGGCATGCTCTCTCTCACTTGCTTGATTAAGGGAGTCACAGTGGCTAACCCCAGGATCCACCCTGTGAACCCAAGGTGGCAGCCAGAGAGCCAACTCTTCCAATCCAAACGGTGATCACGTGGTTTCCCTGATCTTCCAAATAAACCCAAGCAAGTCCATGGAGTGATTTTAGATGCAGCAGCCTTTTCTCCACGTTTAGAATCGCGAATTTGTACTGGGCCCTTGCTAAGCACCAGCCCTCCACTAAAGGCTTAACATGCGTTCCTAGTCTCAGGCTCACCATAACACTGTGAGGTAGCTCTCAGTGGTCCCATTTTACAGACAGGGAGCCTGGCGCGTATGTAGGAAGTGTGCTTTAGTGCCCAGGCAGCCTGGTTCCGAAGCTTCCAGGCTTAACCACTACTTTTTACGGATTCCCTCCACTGCCACTTTCTTAGTAAAACTATTCCCTGTAGTTCAATGGACAAGGATAATACCCCAGCATCTCTGTGCTCAGACCTACACTGTGACTTTATAAACATAAAGCTGGCCCTTGCACTTGTTGGTGCAAGGGAGGTTCTAACTCACAACAGTTAAAGTAGAGATTTAAAAAAAAATTTTTTTTAACGTTTATTTATTTGACAGAGAGAGAGAGAGTGAGAGACAGAAAGAGAGAGAGAACATGAGCGAGGGAGGGGCAGAGAAAGAGGGAAACACAGAATCCAAAGCAGGCTCCAGGCTCTGAGCTGTCAGCCCAGAGCCCGACCTGGGGCTCGAGCTCATGAACTGTGAAATCATGACCTGAGCCAAAGTCAGACACTCAACTGACTGAGCCACCCAGGCACCCCAGTAGAGATTTTTAAAAAGGAAAACAAAGGCATTGTCAACAATTGCCTCTACATTATTTCATTTTTAATTTTCATCATTGGAAACCTGTCCTTTTGCTCCCATTTTGAGAAGAAGGGAAAAGCCACAAAGTGTCAGCAACACAGCGGTCACCAGCTCCTCTCGTGTTCTGGGCCTCTCCTCGGCCACCTGCTGAAGGTGATGAGGATGAGGCATCAGGAAGGAGTTTTCACATTGCCCATATCTCCCAGTGCATCACTCACTTCTCCTTTCCAAAAATAGGACTTTTATTCGGATCTACTTTGTTCTCCTTCAAAGAGAAACTGCATTTGAATAAAAGCATAAGTACCACCTGCGGTGCTTTGGCACATACACACTGAAGTTATTTCTGAACCAGAGGACTGTGGGTTGGGGCAGGGGGAACAGCCTCCTGCAAAGTTTTACCTAGGATGTTCTGAATTTCCACCTGAGCCACTGTGTGTGACTCCTGTCTACCTTCAATGCAGGCCCTGCGGGAAGGTTTCTGGGATGTGCCAAACTCTTTTCCACGGCTGTTGGAGGCAGGTGCTTATGGGGATTCTGCATCCATTTAACAAACAGAATATGGTTAAAAGAAGCATCTAGAGCAACCCAGAAATGGGGAAAAAAAGGAGCAGGGAGAGACTAACTTAGCACATCTAAGACTTAAGAGCCTGGACAAACTGGTTGATGGAAGAGGTTGCTACAAAACTTCTCCAAGGTATGGGAGCCTCGCATCAGCAAGAACAGGAAATTAAAGGGACATCTTCCCCCTTCCTAAAGCTGAAGCTCTCACTGACCCTTAGGACAAAGGCAGAAGGTGATTAGAACCTGATCTCTTTGCCTTGAACTTGGAAGTCACAGCATCCCCTGCCTGCTCTCTGAAACCTGCCAGGTGCTGCAGGAGAGGGAGTGGTTCCTTGTCTTCTCTCTAGATGACACAGCAGGAGCTGGATGCCACTCTGAGCGAGCCCAGCAACAGAATTATAATGAACCAAGAACCCCAAAGCAAGCAGTCTAAAGCCCAGGCCTATCCTCAAACCACTCTGCCACCTGACAAAAGTCATAGGGCCTGGATATATTCAAAGTAGATTCCTTGTGGAGGAAATCCTCTGACACTCAACCCTTCTCTTTAAAATCTTGATCTTCCATGAAGGAGTGAGCATCCTCAAATATCCAAAACAAGGCTTCTCAGTGTGGTCTCAGGACCATCTATATCTGAATCAGCTGGGGTACCTATTAAAAATTCAGAGTCTTGGGCCCAATCTCAGACCCAAAAACTCAGATTCCCTGAGGGTGGGATTTGCATTTTGCAGATTTTAGGGAGTCTGAGGCATACTGGGGTTTCGGTATCACTAGATTTGAGAATTTAAGACTCAAACTCTTTCTCAGAAAAATTTGGCCCACGTGAGATCCCATTTTTAGACCGGTATTTTTTTCCAGCTCCCTCCGTTGTGCTAACAGCAAGGCACTTAGGAAGTTGCAGATTCATGACAAACAAAAGATCTGTACAGAGAACGCAGAATGGTGGCTTCCAGTTCACTTCAATGCCTCTGCCTTGCTAATATCGCCATTCGGAGCTTATTGGTAGTTTGCTCTGAACAAAAGGAGCAGAGAGATAGGGTATGCAGGTGAATTTGAGTTGTGCTTGCAATTGCCATGGAAACAGCAGCCATTATCACTAGATAGGATCCCCTCCCAGGCAATCCTGCCAGTCCATTTTAAACGCCCTTACTTCTGCTTGCTTCATATTGGAAATCCTGCCTTCTTGGGACATCGTTCTAAGGGTTTATAAATGTGTATCCAAAACAGAAGCAAATAGGCAATTGTGCTTTCCTACCACTCCGTTTTCTCCTTAACAGTCTTCCAAAAGCATCTCTGCATAATCCAAACAGGATGGAAATTCTTCTCCTTTCTTGGCACAAATCTCATCTTGCCTCTTGCTTGGAGGGGAACAGGAGGGGCTGAGTTTGGGGCTGCAATAATCCATTTGCCTTCCTCCCTTCCCTTCCTGGTTGATGGGCCTAATAATAAATGCATCAACACCAGGATTTTAATTAAGTTGAAATTTTAAGATCTTGTTTATTTTGTACTGAATGGAGGAGAACTTTTAAAAGGATGAATATGAGGGAAACAATGCCACGTTTTTGTTCTAGAAGCTTAAATGTTAATGTTGAACAGACCACGCACAGTAAGCACTGTATCTTACATTATGAATCAAGCATTTTATCTTTGCCTAAAAATGGTAAAATAACAGCAGCTAGAAGCATATGTGCTTATCACATAGGAAACAAGGCTCAGTGGCTGTGTCCTTTAGCAAGGGGAACTTTCCACATTCCAGAGGCAGGCAGGCCTTCCCATTTCCAGGCTCAGAAACCTAGTGCTCCCTGAGTATGTTAATCTCCTCAGGGACAGACTCACATCCACTAAATCCCCCAAAACTGAGGGCCAGCTTGTTCATTTGCAACGAGAAGTACATCTCACAGGAACAGGAGCACATATATTACATAACCGGGCCTTTCTTCCCCAGTTGCCAAACTACAGGGGAAGCCAAATAATATAATGGTCAAAATACCATTTGTTCATTTATAATCAGAAAAACAAATTTTTTTAAACCATTATATGGAACGAATACTAAAAGCCCTTGTAGCAGATCCATTTCCAAAGGCAGAACTATAGAGGAAGTCAGATAATAATCAGAGATTGCCTGAAGAGCAGGAAGTCAGAACAAAGAGAGTTGTTCAGATAAATCCAATGCTTAATGGCATCAGGCTAGATAGCCTGATGCTTCCACCTACATGACAGGATGGGTCCAGCCAATGGAAGGGATTAGCCTCTTTCCCCTGGACAATGCTTTGAAGAACCCTGCCAGCTGTCCGAGGTGACTCAATTTTCTAAGCTAATAACCATGCTCCTGATTTCCACATGACTTCTTTAGCTCTGATTAACATCAGTCAGGTTGCTGTCTTGCAGGCTGGGGGGGCAATTGTCTTTTAAATGTATATTCAATGTTCCGTATTCTGTGCCATGTTGTACTGCTGTCATTGTTTAACTCCGTGCCACCTACCTTATTTCAATTTCTTGAGGGCAACCTCTCTGAAGCTCCTGATAGGTTGGCAACGTTTCTGGCTACAACGTTGTATTTCTTCTGATTTGCAAGTGACTCCAACTTGCATTTAGAAGACAGTAATAAGTTGACAATCCATCTCTTCCTTAGCATGGATTTGGTTCAGACTGTGAGCTGAGCTGAGCCACCTCCAAATGCTATTGCAGGGGCATCAGTAGTTGCTTTAGAGATGCTCTCTTCCTTATTGTACTTGTTTGGCTTCTCCCCACCCCTCCCCCATCACCATTAGTCCAGCACCAGCTACTCATTAGGTGAATGCCTGTGTCTTAAACCGAAAAGGCAGAGTGGGGGTGCAGGGGGTGGGGGCGGGTGGGAGGGGTGGGTAGGATAAAGCAGAGGGAGTGCAGACAGGGACATAGGTCCCCTGGGGCCCATCTGAAGGCACAGTAAAAAATCTTTTAAATTCAATTTGTTCTTTTAATTTTTGTGTAATTTGTTGGACTGAACATCAATTGCATGAATGTAATTTTGCACAGAATTTATTCATGTTCAGGTAAATTCTACTAAGCAAAAAGAAAGGGGGAAGAAGCAATTTATATAACCCCTCAGGGCCATTTGCTCTTTTTAGCTACTGGAGGAAAGGGGCCAGGGACTCAAGTTCTTCTAAAGCATTAGCCTGGAATGAAGCTACCACTCCAAAATGAAGGATTAGGTCAGGTCACATGGAATGTAAAAAACAAACAAACAAACAAA
Organism: Neofelis nebulosa; assembly: GCF_028018385.1. NCBI lineage: Eukaryota > Metazoa > Chordata > Mammalia > Carnivora > Felidae > Neofelis > Neofelis nebulosa. The sequence continues at coordinate 92,095,724 of NC_080785.1, forward strand.
CAACACTCAGTTCATGGATTCCAAAGAGATGTGTTGGGCGGGGGCATTAAGGAATGGGAACCCATTTGAGGGGTCCAGGCTCTACCTTTCCCTGCCCTTTGACCCTTTACTTTAAGCACGTGGATCTCACATTGTACAGCAGAGACCACTGACCTTGGCTGCAAGGGGGACACCATTAGGGTTTCCGTATGGAAAGTGTGCACACAGTATTCAGCATTCACTTCATAGAGATGGCAGACTCCTGGAGTGGCCTTTGCCCTCTCTCTGGGGTACGGGTCGGTGCCTGCAGCAATAAAAAAGGCATGCAGAATTCCAGCCTAGGCTGCTGTCACCCCCAGAAAATTGGGGATCCAACCTGAATGAGGAGAAAAAAGTCTCAACATTTTGTCAAAGAGGAGTCTTAAGATTCTACTGAAAAGCTTGGGGATTGTTGGACATGATCCACTCTCTGTATTGTGAGTGGGTGATCAGCAAGGACGTGACCCCAGGGACCTCTACAGAGCAGGCAGGACAGCTTATCCAGCTCCAGAGTAAATTAGAGAAAGAGAAGATGTGATATGCCTCAGGATCCACCAAAGTTAAAGCCTCAGAATTAAGTAGAGGCAGCCCAGATAAGCAAAAGGGTAATTTACCAATTGTAGACACAAAACATAAAGATCCTAGAATCTTCAACTTTGCCATCCAGAAACACAGTGATGCCGGGTTGGATTCAGAATTCCTGCAACGGATGTTAAAAAGAACTGAATTAAATAGATATTTTCTGAACCATTACTAAACTTCTATGGAGGGAGGAAGGAGAAAGTGAGTTCAAGTGCAGAGACTAGGAAATTTTTATCATTTGGATGTACCAGAGTTTTATTTCTTTTTAAAGCATACTGTTGGAACTACCCAAGATATATATAAATGAACACACACAGCAGAAGAAAGATACACTAGCTACTCAGTCTTTCCTTCTTACATATGAAAAGACAGTTTAGGATTGCCAGGCATAGGAAGAAAACCAGCAACAAGAAAGAGAGACCAAGATAAATAACTGGAAAAACAGAATTTAGGAAAGAAAGCAATGAAAATCCTCGGAGCGATTAGCTATTCATAAGCCAAGATTAAGGCACTATACACAAGGAGAAATCAGAAAACAGAAAGAATACTTAGAAATTATTAGTTGATGGGGTGCCTGGGTGGCTCAGTTGGTTAGGCGTCCGACTTCGGCTTAGGTCATGATCTCGCTGTTCCTGAGTTTGAGCCCCACGTCGGGCTCTGTGCTGACAGCTCAGAGCCTGGAGCCTGCTTCAGATTCTGTGTCTCCCTCTCTCTCTGTCCCTCCCCCACTCACACTCTGTCTCTCTCTCTTTCTCAAAAATAAATAAATATTAAAAAATTTTTTTTAAGAAATTATTAGTTGCTGATATAAAAAATGCAATGGAAGAATGGAAAAGTTCAGACAATCTCTCTTTAGACCATAGAACAACAACAACAACAACAACAACAACAACACAGAGATACAGAAAAAGTGAAGGTTGAGACAATTTTATGTTTCATGTATTTTACCACAATTAAAAACAAAAACAAACAAAAAAAGATGAGACAAGACAAGACTAATTCAGCAAGCCAGCATGCAAACAAATCACATTCCAAGAGAAAACAGAGACCATGCAGAAGAGGAAACTTGCAAAAAAAATAATGAAAATTTTTTAAAGCCAAGAGGTCACAAGTCTACAAGTTGAAAGGAGCTATTAAATGCTCAGTTCAAGAATTTAAAAATATCTGTTCCTACACACATTACTATGAAATTTTAGAACACCAAACATAAAGAGAACATCTTAAAACCTTCCAGAAAGGAAAACCAAATCAGCCACAAAGGAACAAGCCAGACTAACTTCTGATTTCTCATTAGTAACAGCGGGTGCTGGAGAGCAATGGCACTATGCTTTCAAAGGTTGAAGGGAAAATAATTTTTGACCTGTTGTGGTAAGATGATATCTTGAGGTATTAATCTGTATGTTTCCTGTGTGTTTCCTTCCCTCTTTACTTACTTGAACCCCTGGGGCCTTTTTTTCTTCCACTCAGTCCTACTCAGATAGCCATGAGTCACCCACTTTGGAATAGGCAACAAAGAGTATAAAATTAAAAGGAAAAAGCCTTTAGACAAAGGATCGGAAAGAAAGATGTATCAGCATGCTTGCAGAGCTAGGTTTTCTACCTCCAAGATGAGGTAGAGTATTAACTGGAGAAGGAAGAAAAAGGCAGAGGGACCACCTTAGAAGGGAACGAAGATAACTCCAAATTTAGGAGGGGAATGGGGAAGGTGGGGAAAGCTTCTCATCACAGGTATCAGTTGGCTGCCTGGAAACTGATCTGGTGCTGAGCTGTCCACACCAGTTGCTGGCTCTGGTGAGGAGCTCCGTGCTTCTGGTCTAATGGCTGGTCATCACCCCCTGAGTGCCCAGTTTGATGGGACAATCATTAGTATGAGTGGACTATGCACTGTCTGACAGTGTATACCTAAAACGTTTTGTGGGGATTTGGTGGCATGAACAGAAAGCACTTTCCTCTGACCAAGACTATGCAAAACCAATTGAAAATTGCCCTCTTCCAGTTATACTTGAACACTATACCCAACCAAACTATCAAATGCACTGACAGAACTGAGATATTTTGAGACATTTCTCTCAGTTTAACACCATTTTTAGGAAATTTCTTGATCTATTTTAGCACAACAGGGAGGGAACCAAGAAAGAAGGAGATATGGTATTCAGGAAACAGTAGATGCCATAGAAAACAGCAATGAAGGAAAGTTCCAGAATTCCAGAATGATAACTGCAGTGCAGGGCTAGAAAATAAGCCATTCTTTTTTATTTTTTTTAATGTTTATTTAGTTGTGGGGGGGGGGTGTGTGTGGGTGTGTGTGTGTGTGTGTGTGTGTGAGAGAGAGAGAGAGAGAGAGAGAGAACAAGTGGGGGAGGGGCAGAGAGAGAGGGAGACACAGAATCAGAAGCAGGCTCCAGGCTCTGAGCTGTCGGCACAGAGCCTGACATGGGACTCAACCTCACAAACTGTGAGATCATGACCTGAGCCGAAGTCGGACACTCAACCAACTGAGCCACCCAGGTACCCCAAAGTAAGCCATTATTAAAGGAGCAGAAAGATGGAGCTCTCTGGAATGGAGTCAGATCTTTGAGAGGATGGTCTCTGTTAAAAAGGTATTCTTGGGGCGCCTGGGTGGCGCAGTCGGTTAAGCGTCCGACTTCAGCCAGGTCACGATCTCGTGGTCTGTGAGTTCGAGCCCCGCGTCAGGCTCTGGGCTGATGGCTCGGAGCCTGGAGCCTGTTTCCGAATCTGTGTCTCCCTCTCTCTGCCCCTCCCCCGTTCATGCTCTGTCTCTCTCTGTCCCAAAAATAAATAAAAAAAAAATAAAATAAAAAAAAATAAAAAGGTATTCTTGATGAAAAAGATGGTGGATGAACTAGTGGTTTATATCCCCCCAAAAATTCATATGTTGAAATCCCATCCCCCAATGTGATGGTATTAGGAGTTGGAACCTTTGGGAGGTAATCAGGGTTAGATAAGGTCATGAGGGTGAAGCCCTCATGGATAGGGTTGGTGCCCTATGAGAGTCATGAGAGCTTGCTTCCTCTCTCTCTGTCCTCACCATCTGAGGACACAAGAAGTTGCATTCTGCAACCCAGGAGAGGGTCTTCACCAGAATCCATCCATACTGGCACCTTGATCCTGGATTTCTAGCCTCCAGCCCTGTGGGAACTAAATTTGTATTGTTTGAACACCTAGTGTATAGTGTGCTGTTACAGCAGCCTGGATTGCAGACAGATGGTATAATGGGGTAGATGGTATAATAGAAAGGATCAGCCAAAGCAAGTGCTTTAAGAGGAGAGAGCAATAGAGAGTGGGGGGGGGAGGCATTTAGAAACTTAAAAATAAAACTCTATAAGAAAAAGGTATCTAAATATATAGCAAACTCAAATGTATAATGGTTTTAAGAAATTTTTAAATTATAAGAAAAGAAATTCCATTTGACTTTGAGGAAAAGAAATCCTCCTACCGATCCTGAGTTTATATCATTTGGCCCAGTAAAAAACTGAAAGTATTTCAGGCACATAAGCTGGGCCAGCGTTTGCACGGGCCGACTAACACAAAAGCTGCTTTTTTGGCTTCTAAGGAAGACTTGACTGTGATGGCAGAACAGAATGCAAATTGGTAATCGTGATCATGGAAAAGGATAGCTGACAGAAGGGAGGCTGTGGCAAGAGGGGAAAGCCAGAGAAAAGAATGGGCACCGATATATTCTATTAAGCAGGGAGGCAATAGATAAATGGTAAAGTTGATGACACAGGAAACACAGGTAAAGGTAAATTACCCTCAGTTACAAAGGAAACCAATGGGGGAAAAATACAGGTGAGTCATCCAGCACTGGAAGGACTGAAGGAGCATGTCATTGCAATATGAGAACTAAAACAAATATTTTTACAATGTTGACTGTCTTAGTCAGTGTGAATGGCTATAAGAGACTATTGTACGTTGGGGTGGCTTCATAGTTTTGGAGGCTGGGAGATACGAGATTAAGGCATTGGGAGGTCCAGGATTTAGTGAGAGTATTATTCCTGGGTTATAGAGGGCCATGTTTGTGTTGTATCCTTCTGGTGTAGAGAGGGAGAGAAAGAGAGAGGAAGGGAAGAGGGAGGGGAGATGAGAGAGAGAAAGAGAGAAAAAGTTCTCTTGTGTCTCTTCTTATAAGAGCACTAATCTCACCATGAGAGCCCCACTTTTATGACCTAGTCATCTCCCTAAAGACCCCACCTCCTAAAACTATCACACTTGGGATTAGGGTTTCAACATATGGACTTGGAGGGACATAAATACTTATGACATAGCACTGACTCCTGAGGCTGGAGAGAAGTGGGGAGACCATTGTGTTTTACTCTAAACTACTCTATGCTCTTTGATTTGTTATTTCAAACACATATTTTTTTAATTAAATGTTTTAGATGCATTTCAGGAATCACCTCCTCCATGAAGCCTTCCCTGACCTTCCCCTACCATAGAATCACTTTCAGTTATGCCCTAGTTGTACTTATACCAGGTGTTATGGCCTGAATTGCATCCCCCAAATGCACATGGGTGGCTGTAACCATTCATGTGACTGTATTTGGTGAAAGGGTCTTTAAGGGGGTGATTAAAATTAAATAAAGTCTTAAGGGTACAATACTGATCCAACAGAAATGGTGTCCTTATAAGAAGAGGAAGATATACCAGAGCTCTATCACATGAGCACACAGCAAAAAGAAAGCCAGTGCTCACCAGAACCCAACCACATTGGTACACTGGTCTCAACTTACAGCTTCCAAAACTGTAAGGAAACTAATTTGTGTTCTTTAAGCCACCCAGTTTACAGTCTTTTGTCATGGCTGCCCAAGGTGACTAGTACACCAGGTTCTACTGCAATTGATTCAATACGTGTCTATCTCCTCTTTTAGATTCTAGACTTCCTGAAAGCAAAGACCCATATTCACATAACTGCCATATATTGAGGGCTAAGTGCCAATCACTGTAAGAGATACAATCTCATTTAATCCTTACAATTTCTCAAGGTTGGAACTATTATCCTCATCTTATAGATTAAGAAACTAAGGTTTGGAGACATTATATGGTTTGTCTAAATTCATTAGAACCCATTTCCACCAGGCTCCACATCACCATACTGCTTTCCTTGTCATCTGTGTTTCCTTGCCTCCTAGCGGTTCCCCACACACAGCTGACTTTAAGAGCATGTTAGTTTCCGGAATAAATGCACTCCAATCACATTAAGAGAAAAGGACGCTTTCTCTTTACAACAATGAAATTCCTTTAAAAATTGTTTTTAATGTTTACTTATTTTTGAGAGAGAGAGAGAGAAAGAGCAGGGGAGGGGCAGAGAGAAAGGGAGAGAATTCAAAGCAGGCTCCACAATACAAGCGCAAAGCCCAGCGTGGAGCTCGAATTCACAAACCATGAGATCATGACCTGAGCTGAAGTCAGATGTTCAACCAACTGAGCCACCTGAGGGCTCCTACAATAATGAAATTCCTAAACTTGATGTTCTTGAACATTCCCACATCCTGCAAAAATCAAATCAAATCAAATCAAATCAACTGAAAAACTCCTCCTCCATACAGATTTATCTACCTAATTTGCAGAGCTTGGTGCAAAATGAAATTGCAGGGCCTCTCGGTCAAAAGTCATTAAGAATATCAAGAGCTTCCAGGTTGGTGAACACATGGGGGTTCAGGGAGAGCAGCTCAGCCAGAGAGCATGGCTGGCAGCTGCGTGCTCCGCCCCTTCCCACATACCTGGCCCTACGCATCTCTTCCATCTGGTTATTCCTCAGTTAAACTCTTTTATAATAAACTGGTAAACATTTGCCTATCCTGGACACCCACTTTGCTTTATTCACAGAACAACCCACCCCAGGGATCTCTTTGCAGTACTGTGTTGAACTATTCTTTGTTCCTTTTGCAGCTTCAGTGTCCTCCATTGTGTGGCTTATTCAACCAGTTGCTGCTGATGGACATTTGCCCTGTTTCCAGTGTTTTTACTACTCTGAAAGAGTTATAATGGATTATATTAAAAAAAAAACCTTTCAAGATGGCAAGAGTGGAGCATTAAAAGAAGGGCAGGGCCCTTCTACACACAAGGCCTTTGGTAACTGTGCAGTCGTATGCTCACGAATCCAGCCCCACCCCATGGCATTTCCTTCTACCTTTCTTTTGAGATCAGTCATAGAACCAGTTTCTAGCCACCCCATATGAAATTGTTATTCCCACAATGACATAGGTTCATATGGGGTAAGAGTAATTTGGGTGGGAGTTCATCACACACCCATTTCTCCTTTGTTTTTCTGTTTCCTGAAATGTTTCATTTGCCTCCCAAGAGCCACCACTTGAGAAAACAAGAATTCTTAACAGACAATGCAGAATTGCATCAGTCAACAACAACAAATATTGGTCGAATGTGATAAACTGGTGATGCATCTTGAGTACGTAGGATCCACATTTTAGAAATTTTCTCCTTTTGAAAGGGCAAATACCTGAAATTCCACGTAAATCTATCACAAAATTAGAAGACATTAATCACAGGAGATTAAAACGTTTGGTCCATTGCCTTACAATCCATTTAATCTTTAAATATATTCAAGAGTTGGCATCAAAGTTGCCAACTCTAGCAGAAATATTCCATATGGAATATTCCATTTTTATCTAGTGGTTGTGGAGCATTAAATCAAGAATTGCAAATCCAATGTGTGTAGGAGCCAGACAAGATCTGTGGGTAAGTGAGATCGGCCAACGGCGGACTCAGGCGGCTAGAGAGCACATCTGGGTCTCTGTTGCAGCTGTCCCCCAATACAGCTGGTCCTAACTTCATATTAATAAGGGCTAATGGGGTCAAATCTTCTGAATTTTCAAGCACAGTTAGAAATGAGTATATCCCAAATTGCATGTGCTAGCAACTAATTTTAATAATTAAAAAAAAAATCTATCCTAGTCAAATGAAGATGTCTGGGAACTAGAAATGGTCATGGCTCCTTAGTTTGAGCCCTACATGACAAAAGACTTATTTTATCACACAGAATCCTAAGTTTGGGACTAGAAAACTAAGTTTGGGACTAGAGTTCCATAAACAAATCTGTCATTTATAAGAATGGGTAGCTAGGCTGTTTGAATTATGAATAATAAAATTCCAAAGGCAGTGGTTCACAAATTCACAACTCCAGGGGACATTTGGCAATGTCTGGAGACATTTTTGGTTGTCATAACCAAGAAGAGAGTGGGAATGCTACTGTCATCTCATGAGTAGAGGCTAGGGATGCTGCTAAACATCCCACAACACAAAGAACAGCACACAACAAATACTCATCCAGCCAAACAGCAATAGTGCTGAGGTTGAGAGACCTGCTCTAATGCAATGATTTACCCTCAGAGTGTGGGTCTCAGTCCACAGCTTTACAATGCAGATCCTTGAGGGGAAAGACCTATGCTCTGAAAACTAAAAAAACACTGATGAAAGAAATTGAAGGTGATACAAATGGAAAGGTATTCCATGCTCATGGATCAGAAGAACAAATGTTGTCAAAATGCCCATACTACCTAAAGCAATCTTCAGATTCAATACAATCCCTATCAAAATACCAATGCCTTGGGCCTCTGCATGGCTCAGGCAGGTAAGTATCCTCCTCTTGACCTCATCTTGGGTCATGATCTCACAACTGGTAAGATTGAGTCCCACATTGGGCTCTGTACTGGCAGCATGGATCCTGCTTGGGATTCTCTCCCTCCCTCTCTCTCTCTGCTCCCCCATTTCAAAATACATAAATATCTGCTCCCCCATCTCAAAATACATAAATAAACTTTAAAAAATGTTAAAACATGGGGCGCCTGGGTGGCTTAGTCGGTTAAGCGGCCGACTTCAGCTCAGGTCATGATCTCGCAGTCTGTGAGTTCGAGCCCCACATCGGGCTCTGGGCTGATGGCTCAGAGCCTGGACCCTACTTCCGATTCGTGTCTCCCTCTCTCTCTGCCCCTCCCCCGTTCATTCTCTGTCTCTCTCTGTCTCAAAAATAAATAAAACATTAAAAAAATTTTTTTTAATGTTAAAACAAACCACCAAAACACCAATAGCATTTTTAACAGAATGAGAAAAAACAATCCTAAATTTTATATAAAAACAAAAAAGATCCTGAATAGCCAAAGCAATCTTGAAAAAGAAGAACAAAGTTGGAGGTATCATAATCCCAGATTTCAAGGTATACTACAAAGCTGTAGTAATCAAAACTGTATGGTACTAGTACAAAAATAGACACAAAGAGCAATAGAACAGAATAGAGAGCCCAGAAATAAACCCACAATTCTAGGGTCAATTAATCTTTGACAAAAGAGGTGAGAATGTGCAATGGGAAAAAGACAGTCTCTTCAATAAATGGTTTTGGGAAAACTGAACAGCTACATGCAAAAGAATGAAACTGGACTGCTTACTTACACCATACACAAAAACAAAACAAAATGGATTAAGGACCTAAATGTGAGACATGAAACTGTGAAAATCCTAGAAGAGAGCACAGGCAGTAATTCCTCTGACATTGGCCATAGAAACATTTGTCTAGATATGTCTCCTGAGGTAAGGGAAACAAAAGCAAAAATAAACTATTGCAACTACATCAAAATAAAAAGTTTCTGCACAGCAAAGGAAACAATCAGTAAAATTAAAAGACAACCTACTGAATGGGAGAAGATATTTGCAAATGACATATCCAATAAAGGGTTAGTATCCAAAATACATAAAAATCTTATACAACTCAACACCCAAAAAACAAATAATCCACTTAAAAAATGGGCAGAAGATATGAACAGACATTTCTCCAAAGAAGACATACAGATGGCCAACAGATACATGAAAAGATACTCAACATCACTCATCATCAGGGCAATGGAAATCAAAACCACAATGAGATATCACCTCATCCCTGGAAGAATGGCTAAAAGCAAAAACATAAGAAACAATAAGTGTTAGTGAGGATGTAGAGAAAAAGGAACTGTTGTGTACTGTTGGTGGGGATGCAAACTGGGGCAGCCACAGTGGAAAACAGTATGGAGGTTCTTCAAAAATTTAAAAATAGAATTACCATATGATCCAGTAATTCCACTGCTGGGTATTTACCAAAAAATATGAAAACACTAATTCAAAGGGATACATGTACCCATTTATTGCAGCAGTATTTATAATAGCCAAGATATGGAAACAGCCAAAGTGTCTGTCCATTGATAGATGAATGGATCAAGAGGTGATTTATACACACACACACATACACACACACACACACACACACACACACACACAGGAATATTACTCTGCCTTAAAAATGAATGAAGTCTTGCCATTTGCAACGACATGGATGGATCTAAAGGGTATAAGCGAAATAAGTCAGTTGGAGAAAGACAAATACCATATGATTTCACTTATACGTGGAATTTAAGAAACAAAACACCAAACAAAGAAAAAAAAAGAGACAAGCCAAAAAACAGACTCTTAAATATAGAGAACAAACATGGGGTGGGGAAAATGGGTGAAATAGGTGGTAGGGATTAAAAAATACATTTATCCTGGTGAGCACTAAGTAATGCATAGAATTTTTGAATCACTATATTGTACACCTGAAACTCATATAACACTGTATGTTAATTATACTGGAATTAAAATTTAAAAAAACATAATATAGATGCAGATCCTTGGACCCCAACCCACACTACTCAATTATAAGCTTTGTGAGTAACACCCAAATATGTGCATTTCAGAAATCTTCCCAGGTGATGTTAATACATGCTAAAATTTGAGAGCCACTGAACTGAAATAACAGATTTTAAAGAACTCATTTGTATCTAGAGAGCTACCATTGTATGCTTAGCAAAGATGCATGTTCAATGATAACAGAGAAAACTTTCACTTTTAAGTTGCAAAATACTGCACAGCCAAAGCAATAGTATCAGAATAATCCTCCCACAATCACAACCTGTTCCAAAAAGATAGGAGTTTATAAAGAAGAACAACTGTCATCACATCCTTACCCTCCAAGCATAGAAGGTAATTTCTTAGATTGCCAAAAGTATTTTTAAAAGTTCATCAAGAAAAACAAAAATTATAAAAATTACAATTTTAAAAGCAGTTTATAGTCCTTAAGCGTTGCAAATTCAAGCATTTGAAATCAGAATACATGACATTAAAGAGAATACATTACAGATATCCCAACTACCACCTTCAACATGCATCATAGCAGCTGGAAACTAGTTTAAACTTTATAAAGCAAAATTTATATTGTAAGTTTGTTTGCCATTTTCCATTAACACTAGAATTATATATTTAAAAAATTTTAACATTTGTTTATTTTTGAGAGAGAGACAGAGAGAGACAGACTGCAAGTGGGGGAAGGGCAGAGAGAGGGAGACACAGAATCAAACAGGCTCCAGGCTCTAAGCTGTCAGCACAGAGCCCCAACGTGGGACTCAAACTCAGGAACAACGAGATCATGACCTGAGCTATAGTTGGACACTTAACCAAATGAGCCACCCAGGTGCCCCAAAAGTATATATTTTAAAGGAAACACTGCCTGGAGCGCTCTCTCTCTCTCTCTCTCGTAGGATATATTAGAAGCTTCCCTGCTCCAGAAAGGCCAATAGCTACCCTTCTCTTCTCTGACCAGCTAAGTTCCCACTGGTATGAGGTACTGTTATTCACAGAAGTGTGTCCCATCCCTGGAATATGGAGCATACGTAGTTGCCATCATCTCTAGTAGATATAAATGGAAAACTCAGCCCAGAAGCATAAGCACAGATAAGGGGAAATTTGTCCCAGGGCTGATGCAACAAGAATTTCAAGGCTGTAAACTCAGACAGAAGGTCTGAGAGATGTAGCTTCCTGTGCAGTAAAATCATCGCCTCATGTGCTAGTGTAAATTTTTTTCTTATTTGGAGCATAAAAAGCATCTTTGCAGGCTGGCAAGATCATCAAACTCTAGAAAAGTCTCTATAAGATAAAGAGAGACAATGGGGAGCCATTCCACACTCCAGCAAACTTAACCTTATTTATATCCTTTGTGGTGGCTCTTTTTCATTGCTTTTGAAGAAAACCAAAGTAAAATCGGTCATACCTATAACAAATTGTCATTACTGCCTATCTGTAAACCCAGATGAGTTTCTGTGGTCTGGCCTAACTCAGAGTGGGGAAAAAGGCTGAGAGACACTGCTTACCCTGGGGAAGTGGGTCAATGGGGGCTTGTTTCCAGAAGCAGCACTATTACCAGAAGTCTACAGAGGAAGTAGAATCGTCAATTTCTTTTGACCAGTGAAGAACCCTCAGGAGCTTCTATCTCTTCTCCCAGCCTCACCCTTAATGACATCCTGGTAATCACAAAGGGCCACCCAGCCCTTTATTGGTGTTGGGGACTCTCATGTCCCCTTTCAACGCCTGCCTTGCATATCTTTCAAGGCTTTCTGCCTCCCTCTCCAAAAGATATTCAAAGCTCACTCTACCCAGTTCTTTCAAGCAGAGGAGATTGATGTGATAAACTCCCTAATGTATAAAGAAAGTAATAGGTTACCTCTGTAAGGGCTCAGAATATGTTACCCCCAAATATGCCACTTTGGCTACTGATTATTTTGAATTAAAGGTATTTGAGAAATAGCGGGTATAAGGACACTCTGACCCTCTCTGTGTCCCTGAAAGCAGGAGATAAATCTCCCATGTGAAAATATCCTCCCTGTACCAGGAGGCTAATAGGCATCCTTATCACCAGAAATAGGGAATTTAGGGCCAAGAACACTGTGTAAATAACCTTGTTATATCTTTGCCATTTTACCACACGTAGTCCAAACCTCTTTCTCTTATCGATTCTTCACAAATTTGTTTGTCTAAAAGGCATAAAATCTTTCTGCTTTGGTTACTTCTTTAGTGGGCTCTCACCACATATGTACTTGATTAAATTTGTTTTTCACTCAAGAACCTAGAAAAGTAGAGGGACAATTATTTTTCCTCCCCTACTCCTCCTTCCAGAAATTATTTACATTGTAGATGTTAAGAAAGGTAACACTTAATCCAAAATATTTGATCTCTAAAGGTAAAATTTCAAGGAATAAATCTCCCAAATGGAGGTAATCTTATACCCCTCTCATCATCTTGGCAGTCAGAAAATGTGAGCCATGGAGAGAGGGAAGGAGAGGCTTGTAGGGAGATCTTGTAAAGATAGGTCAGCTGGTGAGTAAACAGTTCTCCCTCTTTCAAATCCATCAAGAAATGGAGATGTCTTTTCCCAAACTTGTGCTTAAAAACAGAAAAGTTAGTTTTCTATCGTTATAGAGAGCAAGATGGAGTCACTCATGTCAAGCAGAGACTCATGTCAAGCATTGACATGAGCAGCCAGGGGTGTTGCAGCTGAGACTAGATACTGCCAAAACCAGCACAGGCTGATGATACCCAGAAATGATAACCCAAACCAGAGGAGGTCTGCAAAGGCCTGAGACTAATTAAACTTCTTTAAAAAGGCAGGATTTTTGCAGCAAACTCTCAGACTGTCCAGATGTTGACCCTTTCATGCCTCAACATATCAAAAACGTGACTGCCACCAGATTGATCTCTAACCACAGCAAAGATTCTCCATAACAAGCAGCATGTGCTGAGAGCTGGCTTGGACCAGAATGATGCCTCATCTCATCTGTGCGCTCACGGACTGACCTCATGTGCAGTTTGTTAGCTTCTTACCCTTTATTGTATCTTGTTTGTGTTGTGAGTTCATATTGTGCTTTGCTTTGTATGACCTGCATGAAGCCAAGTTACATGTGTCATGAAATGTCACTGAGTTTGGAATCCTGAATCTGCTTTACAATTATGTTAGCCTTGCTTTAGGATTGAATGAAGCCAACATCGTGGAAAGACACAACTTGCTTGTGTGCCTTCAGAGCGAGCTGGCAACAACAGCACAAATTCCTTTATCTTCAAAAACAACAATGGCAAATTCCCAAAGAGAGTGCGCCCCCAAACTGTAAAAGCACTCAGTCATACTCAGGTATCTGAGGGGAATGAGGGGAAATAAGAAAGTCTGCACATCACGTGGCCTCTTTCTGAATCAGCTTGTGCATCTACAATGCTGAACTGCTCCTGTGCAGACTCCACAGCGATTGGTGGTCCCATTCACTAACCTCAACTAATAATAAGGATGGTTTATTATGTAACAGCTGTTACATAAGGAAGAGTTTCTGTTGCTGCTGTTATAATAAACATTAAGTTACAGATCTGAGAATGGGGCACTCTTTTGCAAAACCACAAAGAGAATGATCAATGGAAAAGAGCTGTAGCTGAGAGTGAAAGTCTGGTGGAGAACCTGGCTTTCCTGCCCTCCAGGTGGTGGGATCCCAGCTAAGACACGGAAAGCGAGGTCCAAAATTCTCGAGTATTTACAACTGAAGACCTCTCAGGTAGCCAAGTGTTCCCTCAACAGAGAAGGAGAGGAGCCCCGGGTGGTGGCGCAGGGGGAGGGACAGTGAGTCAGAGATGGACTTTAATCTTAACCCAGAGACAAATAAGTAAGCTGCCCCATGAGGTGTAAGAATGAATGCTATATGCCCACTGTTCAGGAAACAGGTGGAGTGAAAAGAAGAATACAGTGATAAAAGAACTATTTTAGAAAGAAAGAGAGGTGCAGCATTTAGGTCACACTTCCTTTTTTTAATGTTTATTTAGTTTTGAGAGAGACCGAGAGAGAGAGAGAGAGAGAGTATGAATGGGGGACAGGCAAAGAGAGAGAGGGACAGAAAGAATCCTAAGCAGGTTCTGCGCTGTGTGCACAGAGCCTGACACAGGGCTCGAACCCACTAACTGAGAGATCACGACCTGAGCTGAAATCAAGAGTCAGATGCTTAACCGACTAAGCTACCAGATGCCCCTTTAGATCACACTTCTATCACTAATTTGCCAGTTACTGGGATGTAAGCTGTATGTAGGCAGGGGCTTTTTTGTTGGTCTTATTCATGGCAATATACCCAACACCTAGAATGAAGTGTCTCGCATATTGGGCACTCAATAACTACCAAATGTATAAATAAGGGATTATAGTCTTCAAGAAGGCAAACAGCCCTTAGGGACTACTTCATCACTGATTCTTCCCCTACTTGCCTCACAGTGTTATTGTCCAAGTCAAAGGACCCTGATGAGAGTGGGAAAGACCCCAACCAAGTGGCAGTGATGAGGCACAGGAAGAAAGGCAGGTGCCACCAATGTGCAGATGGGGAACTCAGGAGGCAAGTGGACTGGCCAGAAGGTGAAGCAGAACCTGAGCGAACATGCTGGAGGAGGAAAGAAGAGTTGGTTCCAAGGGCAACAGCAGCAGCAGCAGGCTGAGAAGGGGCGGATTTGTTTAAGCAGAGCAGAGCAGTGGTGTAAGTAGCTTAGTTTTCTTCTGGCTTCTGCCAAGGGGCTCGTGAGGGAGAGCTATGAGCCACAAATGGAAACATGAGGAGAGAGGTGGCTGAGGAAAGTTGTAGAGTTAGGAAGGACTAGTCAAAAAAGAAAGAAAGCTGATGCTGGACTAGCTGTCTGGGCTTCCATAAAAAAAAAGAGGAGGAAAGAGGGCCATAGAGCACAGAACAGAAGAGAATCTCATCCCCAGACCAGACCTCCTGGATTTTTCCATGACAGTCTCAACTTTGAATCATTTTATTGTTTTCACCAAAGATTATCTTAGCCTCAGTTCTCTGCAAAATAGAGCCTTTGGAATTTGTAAGTTGTTTATTTGAGAATGTGATTCCTGGAGCACTAGGGCAGGACAGGTGAAGGAAACAGGGAGGGAGGGAGAAACAATGTAAGGAAGTGAGACTGGGCCAGCCATTGCTAAGGGCAAAACTGGTGCTCCATAATGCCAGGACACCCTGAGGAGCCGATGAAAGACATCCCTAAACTGTCTCCTGAGGAGATAACATAAGGAACTGTCATTAACTCACCCACGCTTCTGGGCTGTGCATGGATAAGCACGGGGTGGTTTCCCACAGGTGTCTCTTACCTCGGCATCAGCAACACCCCAGGCCAAAAGTGAAAGGTTCACTGCATAGGCTCAAGCGCATCTGCACAAGGCCCATCAAAGCCCACAGAAAACCAGTCAGCGCAGCAGTGCCTGGAGTAGGACATGGGGCCAGGAGATGTGGATGTGGGGCACAGTCCCCACCTGGATCCTCTCTGATCTGCAGGTGTCCCACCTCTCGGAAGTCCAGTCCTTCAAGAGTCCCAGTCAAGGTCATGGCTGGTTGCAATCTTTGCAAGGACTTACTACACAAAGGAGAGTGGAATAGCTGCAGCTGGTCCCCAAGCCATTACTAATATTTAAGACTTCCCTCCTTTACCATATAGTTAGATCAGTGGTTTTCAAATTTTGCACATTAGAAACACTGGAGCTGCTTTTTAAAAAAAGTTTTTTTGAGAGAGAGAGTGCATGTGCAGGAGGGGCAGAGAGAGGAGACAGAGAGAGACAGAGAATCCAAAGTGGGCTCTGAGCTGATAGCAGAGAGCCCAATGTGGGGTTTGAACCCACACAAAATGAGATCATGACTCAAGGTGAAGTCAGACACCTAGCAGAACAAGCCACCCAGGTGCCCCATTGGAGCTGCTTTTTAAAAAAAATTTTTTTTAATGTTTATTTATTTTTGAGAGAGAGACAGAGACAGAGCATGAGTGGGGAGGGGTAGAGAGAGACAAAGGATCTGAGGCAGGCTCCAGGTTCTGAGCTGTCAGCACAGAGCCCAACGTGGGGCTCAAACCCACAAACCATGAGATCATGAACTGAGCCAAAGTTGGATGCTTAACCAACTGAGCCACCCAGGTGCCTCTGGAGCTGCTTTTTAAAATTCCTGATGCCTAGACTATAGCCCAGACAGTGAATCAGTAATTGTCTAAATCAGAAAATTAACATAGTGACTATAGTTAACAATACTGCATTACATATTTGAAAGTTGCTAAGAGAATAGATCTTAAAAGTTCTTATCACAAGAAGAAACTTTTACAACTATGTGTTGTGATGGATGTTCACAAGATTTATTGTGGTGATCATTTGGGGACGTACACAGATATCAAATGATTGTGTTATATGCCTGAAACTAATATAATACGTCAATTATATCTCAACTTTTTAAAAACCACAGTTAGAAAAAAGAAAACTAACATCAATAATAACATTACTTAATCTGCAGGTGTTACTCAAATTTCACCAGTTGCCTGCTACTGTCCTTTTTTTGTTCAGGATCCAATCCAGGGTCAAGTGCATTCAGTTGTCCAGTGTCCCTAATCTCCTCCAATCTGTAACATTTCCTCAGTCTTTCCTTATCATGACCTTGACGCTTTTACCTTGTGAGTAAATCATTTATTTGGGAATGTGATTCCAGGAATACTGGTTAGTTATTCTACAGAATGTTCCTTGATTTGGATTTTTCTGATATCTCATGATTACACTGAGGTTATACATTTTTTGGCGAGAATGCCTTAGAAGGAATATTGCTTACATGTCTCGTGCATCACCTTGGTTAAGGTGATGTCTTCTAGGTTTCTCTAATGTAAATTTATTATTTTCACACAAATATCCTATTTCTCCTTATACTTTGCCCACTGATTTCAGCATCCATCAATTGTTCTTACCAACACTTATTTAACTGTGGTGTATGTCACATTCTTCATTCCTTCAACATTTATCAATTGGACTTATAATCTAAGCAAGTGCTATGTGATTTGCCTTTAAATAACTACAAAGGTTTAACAGCCCTGGAGAAAGGCGCTGGTTTGAGGCTTAATGAAAGGAATAAGTGAGAAACAGGGGTGCCTGGGTGGCTCAGTCGGCTGAACGTCCGACTCACCTCAGGTCATGATCTCATGGTTTGTGGGTTTGAGCCCCACGTCGGGCTCTGTGCTGACAGCTCGGAGCCTGGAGCCTGCTTCAGATTTTGTGTCTCCCTCTCTCTCTGCCCCTCCCTCGTTCATGCTGTCTCTCTTTCTCTCTCTCTCTTTCTGTCAAAAATAAATAAACATAAAAAAAAATTTTTTTAAGGGATACGTAAGAAACAGAACTGCTGGCATGAGAATGAAATACTTGCCAGTGATGTTCATTTAGGACTAATCATTTCACTTGATATGAGGAGCAGCCAGAGATAAGGCATAAATAAACCATCAGAGTGGAGTACCTGCTGGCTCAGTCAGTTAAGCGTCCAACTCTTGATTTCGGCTCAGGTAATGATCTCACAGTTTGTGAGTTCAAGCCCTGCATCAGGCTCCACACTGACAGCACAGAGCCTGCTTAGCATTTCCTATCTCCCTCTCTCTCTGCCCCTCCCCTGCTCATGCTCTCTCTCTTTCTCTCAAAATAAATAAAACTTAAAAAAAAAACAAACAAACATCAGAGTGAAATGTGTAGTCTGGAAGCGCTTTAGGTATGAAACATAACAGAGCAGAGTCTAATATAGTAACAAAACAAAAACAGGTTGGCAAGCGGCCGGTGTGTGATATCTGTGTCAAAAAGGAACATATTTATACAAATGTCCCAAGATGAAATCAGAAGAGAAGAAAGACATAGGGTTACCAGCTGCAAAGACACAGAACGAAAGCAAAAGAGAGAAAACTGAGCCTGATACACCTCCTCAAACGAAAACAGAGAAGCCATCTGAGGTGATAAAAGAAAGGAAGAAAGAAAGAAAGAAAGAAAGAAAGAAAGAAAGAAAGAAAGAAAGAAAGAAAGAAAGAAAGAAAGAAAGAAAGAAAGAAAGAAAGAAAGAAAGGTGGGGCTAGGCAGTAAGGAGAGACTCAGGAAGAAATGAAGAAATAAGAATTCCAGCTTGCAGTTGGAGATCCCCGCAAAGGAAACTAGGAAAATTAGCGAGAGGTGGAAAACTCCTGAACCAGGAAAAGGAGAAAGGTAGGTCCTGCAATGCCAACTCCCTCAGGGGGTCTAGAAAGAAAGGGGTCAATGTCAGGGAAGGAATCGAAGAAGGACAAACTCCCTGTAAAGAGCATCTTAGCCCAGAGTCTTTTAGCTACAATGACAACTCCGTTCAAACTACCTGGAGCAACAACAGAGACTGTTTGGGCTCCCTTGCCTGGGAAGGTCAGGGGTGGCCAGCCCCCATGACTCCTCGTTCCAAGCCTTTATCTCTGTTTCTCCTCCCCAGCCTGGGATCTCTCAGTTCTTTCTTCTGTGGGTTGGCCGTACTGACTCCCGGCTCAGGTGGGCCCCCTCAGTGCAGGCAGGAAAGATGGCTGCATGTATCTCAAAGCTTTCATTGAGCTTTTCAAAGCTTTTCAAAGGCAATGCCTATAAAAAGCTTTTGAGGCATTTACAGTAGTGGAGACGGGCCAAACATTACTGCTCTCCTAGAAAAATCAGTTACTTAAAGACTGCTTCAGAAAGCGTGCTTCAGAAGAGACAGTGGAAGCCTTCCGCCCGGGTGGCAGGGGCCCTGGAAGGGTCAGAGCCAGCTGCCATTCCCTGGACGCTGCCCTTCATCCCTGCCACCAGTGGCTTAGAGCCCTGTTACTCTTGGCCCCGAGCAATGTGTTGCAAGAGAACACAGATGTACATGTGCCCTCTCTCTCTCCACGATATTTCCACAGCTTTGAACTTGCACCCAATTTGCCCTTGTATTTGTCATCTGTAAATTTCTCTTGGTATTTTCTCTGTCTCCTTCAGGGCGGACGCCTCTCTGACCTCCTTAGGGGCCACTGCATTTTCTACAATGGCCCAGAGGAGCGTTTGGACAGGCACGCTGCCTTCCGCCAAGCATCCAACTCTAGCTGTAGCAATCTGCCCTGAGAAAGACCTTTAAACTTTCATTCAGTGCTGTTTTGTACCCTTTGTCATTTCTGAATATAAACATTAGGCTGAGGCTGAGCATGAGCCGTCCCTTTCCTCAACCTATTTCATTACAAATCACAACCGTCCGACATCTGGAAGCATTTCTCACATTCTAAAGTAACTGTGCTCAGCAACCCTCGAAAATTCTTCTGTATTCTCATCTAATCCCATGTGTTAAAGTTTCAACCTGCTAATTCTCTGTCCTAGCAGAGATTGCTTCCACATTGGTTGTTCTCTAGTTATCTTTTCTCCTCTTTCTCTGTAGTGATAGAACCCCTGACTGGTAGAGGTTCAAATGAACGTTCAACATAAAGACTGCATTGTTCATCTTCCCTTATGGTCCAGTGTGGTCATGAGCAGACCAACTGCATGTGAAGGGAAATGATAGATTCAGCTCCGGAATGTGTTGTAATGGAAGGGGCACACCTGTCATTCCTCCTCCTTTTGCTTGCACTGTGGGCGTGGATGTGACAGTGTGCCCTATGGACCATGTCAGCAAGGGCAATATCCTAAGTATCACGGAACAATAACATGGAAGAAACTCGGATCCCTGAATGACTTCATGGAGCAAAACCTCCACACCATCTACTTCTTGACTGTAACATGAGAAACAAATTTCTATCTTGTTTACATCACAGTTAGTTTGGGTCTCTGATGAAAGCCACAGAACCTATATAACAATAAATACATGTGTTCTCTGCCCCTGAACCTTTAAAATTTTTTTTTCATTTATCTATTTTTGAGAGACAGAGACAGAGCACAAGTGGGGGAGGGGCAGAGAGAGAAGGAGACAGAATCCAAAGCAGGCTCCAGGCTCTGAGCTGTCAGCACAGAGCCTGACGCAGGGCTTGAACTCACAAACCATGAGATCATGGCCCAAGCCGAAGCTAGACGCTCAACCAACTGAGCCACCCAGGCGCCCCTATCCCTGAACCTTTTTAAGGCCAAATCACACTCATTGTTTTGACCCTCTCAAAATAAATCTCTATTTTCCCCTGTCCTTGTGACCTCCCTGTATACTTTCTCCAGGTACCCTCTTTTCTTCATTTCGTGTGACCACCTACCCCTAACCTGACCTCTGAAAGTTATAAACAATAAAAGGATTAGCTTCCAAACTATATACCCTATTCTTTTTTTTCTCCTTCCTTCCTTTCCTTTCCCTTTCTTTCCTTTCCTCCCTCCTTCCATCTTTCTTTCTCTCCTTCCTTTCCTCCTTCTTGTCAACCTACATAACAAATAGTTACAGTTCTTATACTGTATATCAGGCACTAGGCTGGGCACCATAAGAGGATATTAAAGTGCCAATATGTAACAGAGTTCTTAGCTGCCAGCAATGGAAATCTATACCTCATTTCAACTTTTTTTTTTAAGTTTATTTTGAGAGAGAGTGTGGGTGGGGGGAGGGACAGAGAGAGAGAAAGAGAGAGAATCCTAAGCAGGCTCCACATACTGTCAGCACAGAGCCTGACACAGGGCTCAGACTCACGAACCATGAGATCATGACCTGCGCTGAAATCAAGAGTCAGAGCCTTAACCTCCTTAACCTCTGAGTCAGAACCACCCAGGGGCTCCTATACTAGTTCATTACAGAGAAAAAGACTACTTACTAAAGAAAATATTGGGTATCACAAAGTCACCAAGATGACTGGACAGCCAGGATCGTGGTTATGAGGCCAGGAAAACCACCCCGAATCACCCTGCGGAACTGGTCTGGAGAGGTACTTCTTGACCAGCACCCAACCCTGGACACCTGTAGGGCTAACGCCACTGGCCCTCAGCACCCGCAGTGGTCACCAGCACCACTGCCTCTATTGCCTCACTACCAGAGAGACTTCCTCACCATCCCCTCCTCTGTGTCTCCAGTTTCCAGTTCAAGGTCTGGAGCAGGCCACCTGGGGGTGGTTGGTGCCTGCATCACATGCCCAAGACTTGGCAGCAGGGAAAGTAAAATGGGAATCATCTCAAATTTTCAACTTGTCAAGTGCTAGCAGGCTGTACATCACAGTAAAGCACAAAATGAAGAATGCCCCAACATAGGAAAAAGGTTCCAAAGCTTGGCCACCAAAACTAACAGAAATATGCATGATATCTATCATGGAGGAATTTAATCCAGTCTCCCTATACCTATGGACTGTTGATTTTGAATGAATCAAGAATCTTGTGTTTTTCAGTTCTGTACCTTTTTGGAGGTAAAACACTAAAGAGAGAAATCCGCCTCACTTCTAGAAGAATATAAGGAGTACTAGAAAGAAATTACCTTTTTTTTTCCCTGCCTCTGGACTGACAGAGATGATCCTCATTATGCTAGATGTAGTGAAAATTTGTAGGGACTCTGAAGGAGTCCTTGTCTGTGTTTGGGGGATTTTCCCCATTACATAGGTCTGAGTGGATGGGTCTGATCTTTAATTTTACCATGGCTGAAAGACAGGGCTCAGATATGTAAACCAGTCTTAGCCAATCAGATGCTCCTGCCTGAGACTTTAAATCTGGAAAGAGTGACGCAAAGAAGCTGGAACGGTCAAGAATTCATCTGTGCCCTAGGGGGACCATGGGACATCTAGCATTTAGTGAGAACAGCAGACATGTCCTGATCATGTGTCCTCTGGCATGATTCAGGCTCTGAATCTCACCTGGGTTTTAAGCTGGGCCTTCTTGGAGATTCTGTGACTTAGCCCAAGACCCTCTCAATAAATTGCTTTTTGGCTTAAATCAGTCAGAATTTCTCTTGCTTGTGGTCAAGAATGCTAACCCACACACCCACTACATTTTTATTAGTACATTTTTTCCTTTACAACTGCTTTACTTTAATAAGATAGTCACATATAAAGCACTAAAAACCCTTAGGTATTTTTCAGCTTTGACTATCATATTCTTAAAGTTTTTCTTCATCTTCATACTACCTAAAGACTAAAACTGGAGAAACCCTGGGGACTGTCTGATCCATTTCCTCCACTGAGGGAATCTGAGACTCCAAGAGGCTCTTTCTCCTTTCAGTGGATGAGTCTTATTTCTATGGATAGTCTCTGATAATTTCTCCAACTAAATCAAAACCATTCCAAATTAAGGGCCTCTCTCTTCTCATGCTGAAAATTTATTTTGGAAATATAATGAGCTACTTCTCTATTATACAAACCACCAAAGGAAATAAGAATACTGGGCTCAGAACCAATCCTGAGGAAACATCCCCAGTCTTGTTTGCTAGTCACCCCAGGTTTGCCACCTGTTTATCAATTTACTTGGTCAAAACCACATTTTCTGAATTTGTTAATGAGCATATCGATGGGAAGGCTAAGGAGGCAGCTGGTAGGGGAGCAGGAGGTAGCTCACACTTCCTTAACAAGCTGGTGCTAAAAATGTGAAAAAGGATATTATAAACCAACGTTAAGAATCCCTGATGGAGAATGGCAGCACCACCAGATAAAGGAACCTGAGTCCCCTCTCTCCCCACCTTCAAAGACTTAGCTCGGGATGTGATAGGAGCCTAACGTGAACTTTTATTAAGTCACTGAGATTTTGGAGGTACATTATCTAGCCTGCTCTTCTTAGTATAGTGCCTAATTATAGAAGAATACATTTATACCCATCAAAGAAAGCCTAACAGAAGGAAAGACTCTGACAAGGACAGAAGAGTGTAGCCAGGCTAATATAGAAAGACAAGAGAGCCTCAGAAAATGGTAACCTATCTCCTGGGTGATCCCAGCCTGTCGCCTTGCTGCTCTGGAGGCCCTCCCTGCCAGGCTCCACCATCTTCCCTGAGGAAGACTCTTGGGTTCCAGATCTCTTCCTTGAGGGCGACCCTTTACCTCCTCCAGGCTTTTTTCAGGTTCTTTTGAGGGCTGGCTATTGCTCAGTGTTGACCCCCCGCTGCCTTCAAGTACCAGCCCTTGCTTCTCTTTGGCTCAGGTTCGTCTCCTTGGCTTCACCCCGTGCCTCATTCTTGGCAGTGGCCTTAGGGCTCCTGGCCTGGCTCCCACCCAACACCCAGAATGCTCCATGCCCCACCTGGCCTGATGCTACAGTTACCCCAGTCACCCTTGGTTAAGTGACCTTCAGTTAGTCCAACATATCTGAATTATTTTCTCTTTTCCATAATTTATTTGAACGGATTAAGTTAGAAGAACACCCATATTTATGCTCTTAGCTGTTCATGTTATCTATATTACATGAAAGAAAAAAAAAAGCCCTATATCTCAAGCACCTTACTGTCAACGAACGTGCTAAACATTTGTGTGTTTCATTTTAATCGTTGCCAAAATACCCCTTTGAAGGGAGGTATTGTAGCTGCATGTTTCCAGAAGAAAAAGAAAAAGAGGCTCTCTAAAATCAGGGTATTGCTGAAGGTCCCACAGCTAGTAAGAAGTGGGGTTGGGAGTCTGAACTAGGTTTATTTCATCTGAAAGACCATTCATGCCCTTTCCACTCCACAGTGTGAACTCTGACCACCCCATGCTGGGCTATGATGACTCAAACAGGCATACAGAGTTCAAGGTGAGCCTGGGGAAACAAAGTACAAATGTACGAAATCTTTCCTGAGCATCAGAATATTTCATATTTCTCTCTGCAACGAGAATAATAGAACAGACAAGTGCCCATCATTTGCCAGTGATATTAAGGTGATTAGCTGAGCAGCAGCCAAAAATAATCATGGTAAGATTTAACAAGGACAAAACTTCTAAAGGTAAAATACAAATGCACACTTTAAAAATAAACTTACTGGGGCACCCGGGTGGCTCAGTCGGTTGAGCATCCGACGTCGGCTCAGGTCATGATCTCACAGTTTGTGAGTTCAAGCCCTGTGTCGGGCTCTGTGCTGACAGCTAACAGCCTGCGGCCTGCTTCGGATTCTATGTCTCCCTCTCTCTCTGCCCCTCCCCTGCTCACACTCTGTGTGTGTCTCTCTCTCTCGAAAATAAACATTAAAAAATAATAATAGTAAAATAAAATAAGCTTACTTAAAAGTATTCTCAGGTTCATAGTGATCTAGCAGAACAACCCTAACATTACATCTTGATGTTGGTGATAGTGTTGAATATTGTATTATTACTTTTTAAAGTACAACTCCAGGAGTTTTTATCAAACACCTGGCATGGAGAAGCCATGATGGAATCTTTCCACTCTGTTCAGTCTTGGTCGGGCCTTTGTTGGATTAATGGCCAATTTTTGGAGCCTCTCATCACAAGTAATATGTGAAGATCTTGGGCATATTCCAGGGGGCAAAGCAATGAAAGTGATTAGCTTGGGGTAAACACCCATATTAACAAAGCCCAGGCAACCAAATTTATCAGGAAGCAGAAGAGATCAGTGATTAGGATGAAAAAAATCAGGAATTTAGGCCACTTTAATAGTATTTTTCAAAGTGTACACCAGAGACATAATGCATTAGCATCAGTGAAATGTATGTAAAAAGTACAGATCCTGGGAAAATCCCAAACCTATTAAACCAAATTTCTTTTGGAGGAGGCAGAGGCCTTCCACCAAGGTTATTCACATTAAAATTGAGAATCTTTGTGCCAGTGATTCTCAGCCTTGGCTGAAGGTTGAAATCACCTGTAGACCCACCCCAGAGATTCTGATTAATCGGTCTGGGTTGGGCCCAGGGCAACAGACTTTTAGCAGGCACTGTTCTAAAATGATTCTAAAATGATTCTAAAATGCTGCCAAAGTTGAGAACCTCCCTCCATGCCAAGATACGAGGTATGAATACCAAGAAGCAACTGCTCGACTTCCATTGGGCAATGGGCTTAGGAAGTTTGCGGAACACTTTAATTAGATAATGCCTTAACATTCATGATGACTCACCTTTCCAAGACAAATGCATTTTATTTTTTTAATCTTTATTTATTTTTTAGAGAGAAAGACAGCATGTGAGCAGGGGAGGAGCAGAGAGAGAGGGAGACACAGAATCTGAAGCAGGCTCCAGGCTCCGAGCAGTCAGCGCAGAGCCCGACACGGGGCTCGAACTCACTAACCATGAGATCATGACCTGAACTGAAGTCGGACGCTCAACCGACTGAGCCACCCAGGCACCCCAATGCATTTTATTTTTGTAGCAGTGATTTCCCTGCTCTGGTAACCAGGATCTGGGACTCAAAGTCAATGTGAACAAAAGGTACGATTTTCTCTGGCTTTTGTGATTTTCACTGTCCCTTTCATTCTAGTTTCTCTCATGAGTGGCTGTCAGCCATGACAAATAAAAATATTACACAGTGCTTTTGAACAATGATGTATGTCAGACAATGACCAGGGCCCCTTGGTGCTCAGTGAGGTCTTCCTCTTCTCTGTGGTCACGCATCATCTTCGACTGCAGGTATTAAATCTGGTCATCAGAATTGAAGACAATGAGGCATGCCTGGGTGGCACAGTCGGTCAAGCCTCCGACTTCGTCTCAGGTCATGATCTCACAGTCTGTAGTTCAAGCCCCGCATAGGGCTCTGTGCTGACAGCTTAGAGCCTGGAGCCTGCTTCAGATTCTGTGTCACCCTCTCTCTGCCCCTCCCCTGCTCACGCTTGGTCTATCTCTCAAAAATAAATAAACATTATGGGCATTGAGGAGGGCACCTACTGGGATGAGCACTGGGTGTTGTATGGAAACTAATTTCACAATAAATTGTATTTAATAAAAACAAATAAATAAACATTAAAAATTTTTTTAAAAAATTGAAGATAATGGATGGAAGATTATTTGCAGATACACTTGATTAGGCCCCAGAGAACAGGTGCTTTTCCAGTTGGGGAAATGTCCTGGTAGTCATCAGGTACAGCAGGCAGCCACTTCGTGGCAGAATAGGGGTGATTACAGCTACAGATATTAATGATTTGTGCCTTAGATTAAATTTCAGTCTGTTCCCAGGGATCTTTGCATTCTGGACCTTATCTGATTGTGTAACAACATTAATTGGCCCCTGAAGGCATTCAACTCAATTTCTGGTACAGGCTCTTCACTTTTACTCTTGAAGTTGTGTTGTCGATAACTGGCCTCTTTCTCTATACAGCATAACTTTGCACATTATCTTTCTTTTTAATTGCGGTGAAATACACATAATGCAAGAGGTACTATCTCAACCATTTTTAAGTGCACTGTTCAGTGCAATGTTAAGTACATTCACATCATGCAATTAATCTCCAGAATTCTTTTCAAAACTGAAAATTCTTGCAAAACTGAAACCTTACCCATTAAACAACTTCCCATTCTCCCCTCTCCCTTTGCTGTATACTGACTTTTGAAGATGAGAGTCATCAATTTAATCTACTCTTTAAAAAGTTTCCTAAAATTCACTGGCCTATAAAGTGTTACTCGGTGTTAGCCACATTTGCCAATCCAATCTTATTAAACTAAACTATTTCCTTTCTCATTTGTAAGTCCAGGTATCACTGGGCTAAGACATCATATACTCCAAAACCAAGTGCATTCTGGGTTTTTTTTTCCATTTTTTTTTAAGTAGGCTTTATGCCCAGCATGGACCCCAACATGGGGTTTGAACTCATGACTCCAAGATCAAGACCTGAACTGAGATCAAAAGTCATCAAAAGTTGGACACCTAACTAACTGAACCACCCAGGTGCCCCCATTATGGTTTTTCTTTAAGTAAAAAGTCCACTTAACAAAGAATAAAAGTAGAATACTATAAACTGAATTTCTCTTGAGGGAAAATTTTAAATTCTGATAATACCCGTGTCAGATAAATAGTTAACTCTCAAATGTTGGGGGGGAAAAACTGATTCAACAAATTAGATAGTATCTATCAAAATAAAAAATGGGGGTGCCTGTCTGGCTCAGTTAGTTGAGCGTCTAACTTCAGCTCAGGTCATGATCTCACAGTTCGTGGGTTCGAGCCCCACATTGATTGGGCTCTGTGCTAACAGCTCAGAGCCTGGAGCCGGCCTAGGATTCTGTGTCTTCCTCTCTGCCCCTCCCCTGCTCCCACTCTGTCTGTCTCTGTCTCTCAAAAAAATAAAATAAAATGTTAAAAATGAATAAAAAATTAAAAAATTAAAAATGTAGACATCTCTTCACCAGCTATTTAACCGTACTTACATATATATTCACAAAAATAAAAAATAACTTAAATATTAATAGGGGATGGGTTAAATACTTACAGTACACTATATAAAAAACAATTATACAACTATTAAAAAAGAATGTGATAGTTCCATGTGTGCTGATATGAGAAGATCTTAAAATATATTATTAAATGAAAAATTCAAGATATATGGAAGGGCATAAACTTTTTGTGAAAAAATCTTACACACACACAAACACACACACACACACACACACACATATCTATTGATGTCTGAAGATATATTCCTTTTCTGGAAGGATTAACAAACAATTGTTAACAATTGCAGTTTGGTGGAAAAAGGCTGGTGGTTATGGAGGGATATGGAAGGGGAGGAACACATCTGTGTTTCATTTACACCTCTCAGTACTATTTGAATTTTTAAAAACATGTGCTTGTATTACTTTAAAATTCTTTAGGGGCCTGGATGGCTCAGTCAGTTGAGCATCCAACTCTTTTTTTTTTTTTTTTTTTTAATTTTTTTTTCAACATTTTTTATTTATTTTTGGGACAGAGAGAGACAGAGCATGAACGGGGGAGGGGCAGAGAGAGAGGGAGACACAGAATCGGAAACAGGCTCCAGGCTCCGAGCCATCAGCCCAGAGCCTGACGTGGGGCTCGAACTCACGGACCGTGAGATCGTGACCTGGCTGAATTCCGACACTTAACCGACTGCGCCACCCAGGCGCCCCGAGCATCCAACTCTTGATCTTGGCTCAGGTCATGATCTCATTGTGAGTCCAAGCCCCACATCAGGCTCTATCTGGGTGGCTCAGGCAGTTAGGCTTCTGACTTTGGCTCAGGTCATGATCTCATGGTTCCTGAGTTTGAGCCCAGCATTGGGCTTTATGCTGACAGCTAAGAGCCTGGAGCCTGCTTCGAATTCTGTGTGTGTGTGTGTGTGTGTGTCCCTCCCCCACTCACTCTCTATCTCTCTCAAAAATAAAATAAATATTAAAAAAAATTTTAAATAAAAAAAAAATTGTCTTTAAATGTCAACAGTGTTATCTAGCCAATGGAATTACAGGCCATTTAAATTTTACTCTTTATCATTTTCTATGTATACGAAGTACATTTTAAAAATCTCTATCCAGATCGAGAGGAAGATGGCAGCATAGGAGGATGCTGGGCTCACCGCGTCCTGCTGATCGCTTAGATTCCACCCACATCTGCCTAATTTACCCCGCTAACCACCAGAAGACTAGCGGAACAGACTCTCCGGAGCCAAGCTTAGACGAGAGGCCCATGGAAGAGGGTAGGAAGGGTGGAGAGGCAGTGCGAGTTACACGCACTGGCGGGAGGGAGCCAGGGCGGTGGAGGGGCAGCCAGCCCATCCGGCAAGGCAGAGCCCCCGAGTCTGGCTTGCAAAAGCGGAGGGGCCGGACAGAGTGTGTTCTGACAGCCAGTGGGACTTAACATCTGGAATGTTATAAGTCAACAGCTCTGCTCAGAGAGCGGGAGGAAGAGCTGTTGAGCCCCGGAGGACAGAGCTCAGCTTGGCGGAGAACAAAGAAGCTGGGAAGCACCTTCTCCCTTGCCCATCCCCTAGGCAAAATCCCAAAGGGAACCAGTTCCTGTTACAGAACTGGTTACAGTTCCTGTTACAGTACACCCAACGCTGTACGTCTGTGGATCCATCCCTCTGACAGGACTGCCTCCCTCTCAGTGCCGCAAAGCCCCTCCCGAAGCGGACCACCAAAGGCAAAGCGAGCTGAGCCTGCCCCTCCAGCCCCTGTGCACCTTGTGGATCCACCCCTGCCAATACACCAGATCCCATCGAAGCAGCACCACCAGCCTGGCAGTGTGCAAGTAGCCCAGACAGAGGCCACACCACTCCACAGTGAGTCCTGCCCCTGGGAGAGGGGAGGATAAGGTACACACCAGTTGGACTGTGGCCCCAGTGGTGGGCTGGGGGCAGACATCAAGTCTGACTGCGGCCCCGCCCACCAACGCAAGTTACTCCAGACAGCACAGAGGAAGAGCCCTGCAGTTCCCAGCCACTCCAGGGACTATCCAAAATGACAAAATGGAGGAATTCTCCTCAAAAGAAACTCCAGGAAGTAGCAACAGCTAACAAACTGATCAAAAACCATTTAAGCAATATAGCAGAAAATGAATTTAAAATAATAGTCATAAAATTAATCGCTGGGCTTGAAAAAAGCAGAGAATCTATTACTACAGAGATCAAGGGACTAGGAAACAGTCAGGAGGAGCTAAAAAATGCTATAAATGAGCTGCAAAATAAAATGGAGGCAACCACAGCTCCGATCGAAGAGGCAGAGGAGAGAATAGGTGAATTAGAAGATAAAATTATGGAAAAAGAAGCTGAGAAAAAGAAATATAAAAAAATCCAGGAGTATGAGGGGAGACTCAGAGAACTAAGTGACATAATTAAGCAAAATAATGTACGCATAATTGGGAATCCAGAGTAGGAAGAGAGAGGGAAAGGTGCTGAAGGTGTACTTGAAAAAATCATAGCTGAGAACTTCCCTGAACTGGGGAAGGAAAAAGGCATTGAAATCCAAGAGGCACAGAGAACTCCCTTCAGACATAACTTGAATTGATCTTCTGCACAACATATCATAGTGAAACTGGCAAAATACAAGGATAAAGAGAATTCTGAAAGCAGCTAGGATAAACATGCTCTAACATATAAAGGGAGACTGATAAGACTCGTGACGGATCTGTCTACTGAAACTTGGCAGGCCAGAAAGGAATGGCAGGAAATCTTCAATGTGATGAACAGAAAAAAATATGCAGCCAAGAATCCTTTATCCAGCAAGTCTGTCATTTAGAATAGAAGGAGAGATAAAGGTCTTCCCAAACAAACAAAAACTGAAGGAATTCATCACCACTAAACCAGCCCTACAAGAGATCCTAAGGGGGATCCTGTGAGACAAAGTACCAGAGACATCACTGCAAGCATGAAACCTACAGACATCACAATGACTCTAAACCCATGTTTTTCAATACTAACAGTGAATGTAAATGGACTAAATGTTCCAACCAAAAGACACAGGGTATCAGAATGGATAAAAAAACAAGACCCATCTATTTGCTATCTACAAGAGACTGATTTTAGACCTGAGGACACCTTCAGATTGAAAGTGAGGAGATGGAGAACTATCTATCATGCTACTGGAAGTTAAAAGAGAGCTGGAGTAGCCATACTTATATCAGACAAACTAGACTTTAAAGTCTGTAACAAGAGATGAAGAAGAGCATTATATAATAATTACAGGGTCTATCCATCAGGAAGAGCTAACAATTATAAATGTCTATGTGCCGAATACGGGAGCCCCCAAATATATAAAACAATCACAGACATAAGCAACCTTATTGATAAGAATGTGGTAATTGCAGGCGAATTTAATACTCCACTTACAACATTGGATAGATCACCTACACACAGGATCAATAAAGAAACAAGGGCTCTGAATGATACACTGGATCAGATGGACTTGACACATAAATTTAGAACTCTGCATCCCAAAGCAACAGAATATACTTTCTTCTTGAGTGCACATGGAACCTTCTCCAAGATAGATCACATACTGGGTCACAAAACAGCCCTTCATAAGTATACAAGAATTGAAATCATACCATGCATACTTTCAGACCACAATGCGATGAAGCTTGAAATCAACCACAAGAAAAAGTCTGGAAAACATCCAAAAGCATGGAGGTTAAAGAACACCCTACTAAAGAATGAATGGGTCAACCAGGCAATTAGAGAAGAAATTTAAAAAAAATATGGAAACAAATGAAAATGAAAATACAACAATCCAAATGCTTTGGGATGCAGAAAAGGCAGTCCTCAGAGGAAAATACATTGCAATCCAGGCCTATCTCAAGAAACAAGAAAAATCCCAAATACAAAATCTAACAGCACACCTAAAGGAAACAGAAGCAGAGCAGCAAAGACACCCCAAACCCAGCAGAAGAAGAGAAATAATAAAATCAGAGCAGAAATAAACAATATAGAATCTAAAAAAACTGTAGAGCAGATCAATGAAACCAAGAGTTGGTTTCTTGAAAAAATAAACAAAATTGATAAACCTCTAGCCAGGCTTCTCAAAAAGAAAAGGGAGATGACCCAAATAGATAAAATCATGAATGAAAATGGAATTATTACAACCAATCCCTCAGAAATACAAGCAATTATCAGGGAATACTATGAAAAATGATATGCCAACAAACTGGACAACCTGGAAGAAATGGACAAATTCCTAAACACCCACACACTTCCAAAACTCAAACAGGAAGAAATAGAAAGCTTGAACAGACCCATAACCAGCGAAGAAATTGAATCAGTCATCAAAAATCTCCCAACAAATAAGAGTCCAGGACCAGATGGCTTCCCCGGGGAATTCTACCAGACATTTAAAGCAGAGATAATACCTA
Organism: Neofelis nebulosa; assembly: GCF_028018385.1. Lineage (NCBI taxonomy): Eukaryota > Metazoa > Chordata > Mammalia > Carnivora > Felidae > Neofelis > Neofelis nebulosa. The sequence continues at coordinate 92,127,599 of NC_080785.1, forward strand.
TCCTTCTCAAGCTATTCCAAAAAATAGAAAGAGAAGGAAATCTTCCAGACTCATTCTATGAAGCCAGCATTACTTTGATTCCTAAACCAGACAGAGACCCAGTAAAAAAAGAGAACTACAGGCCAATATCCCTGATGAGTATGGATGCAAAAATTCTCAATATGATACTAGCAAATCGAATTCAACAGCATATAAAAAGAATTATTCACCATGATCAAGTGGGATTCATTCCTGGGCTGCAGGGCTGGTTCAACATTCGCAAATCAATCAATGTGATACATCACATTAATAAAAGAAAAGATAAGAACCATATGATCCTGTCAACCGATGCAGAAAAAGCATTTGACAAAATTCAGCATCCTTTCTTAATAAAAACCTTCGAGAAAGTCGGGATAGAAGGAACATACTTAAAACATCATAAAAGCCATTTATGAAAAGCCCACAGCTAATATCATCCTCAATGGGTAAAAACAGAGCTTTCCCCCTGAGATCAGGAACACAACAGGGATGTCCACTCTCACCGCTGTTGTTTAACAGAGTGTTGGAGCTTCTAGCATCAGCAATCAGACAACAAAAGGAAATCAAAGGCATCAAAATTGGCATAGATGAAGTTAAGCTTTCACTTTTTGCAGATGACATGATATTATACATGGAAAACCCGACAGACTGCAACAAAAGTCTGCTAGAACTGATACATGAATTCAGCAAAGTCGCAGAATACAAAATCAATGTACAGAAATCAGTTGCATTCTTAAACACTAATAATGAAGCAACAGAAAGACAAATAAAGAAACGGATCCCATTCACAATGGCACCAAGAAGCATAAAATACCTAGGAATAAACCTGACCAAAGATGTAAAAGATCTGTATGCTGAAAACTATAGAAAGCTTATGAAGGAAATTGAAGAAGATATAAAGAAATGGAAAAACACTCCGTGCTCATGGGTTGGAAGAATAAATACTGTTCAAAGCTATCTACACATTCAATGCAATCCCAATCAAAATTGCACCAGCATTCTTCTCAAACCTAGAACAAGCAATCCTAAAATTCTTACGGAACCACAAAAGGCCCCGAATAGCCAAAGTAATTTTGAAGAAGAAGACCAAAGCAGGAGGCATCACAATCCCAGACTTTAGCCTCTACTACAAAGCTGTAATCATCAAGACAGCATGGTATTGGCACAAAAACAGACACATAGGCCAATGGAACAGAATAGAAACCCTGGAACTAGACCCACAAAAGTATGGCCAACTCATCTTTGACAAAGCAGGAAAGAACATCCAATGGAAAACAGACAGTCTCTTTAACAAATGGAGCTGGGAGAACTGGACAGCAACATTCAGAAGGTTGAAACTAGACCACTTTCTTACACCATTCACAAAAACAAACTCAAAATGGATAAAGACCTAAATGTGAGACAGAAAACCATCAAAACACTAGAGGAGACAGCAGGAAAAGACCTCTCTGACCTCAGCCGTAGCAATTTCTTACTTGACACATCTCCAAAGGCAAGGGAATTAAAAGCAAAAATGAACTATTGGGACCTCATGAAGATAAAAAGCTTCTGCACAGCAAAGGAAACAATCAACAAAATTAAAAGGCAGCCAACGGAATGGGAAAAGATATTTGCAAATGACATATCGGACAAAGGGCTAGTATCCAAAATCTATAAAAAGCTCACCAAACTCCACACCCGAAAAACAAATAATCCAGTGAAGAAATGGGCAGAAAACATGAATAGACACTTCTCTAAAGAAGACATCCAGATGGCCAACAGGCACATGAAAAGATGCTCAACATTGCTCCTCATCAGGGAAATACAAATCAAAACCACACTCAGATATCACCTCACGCCAGTCAGAGTGGCCAAAATGAACACATCAGGAGACTATAGATGCTGGCGAGGATGTGGAGAAACAGGAACCCTCTTGCACTGTTGGTGGGAATGCAAACTGATGCAGCCGCTCTGGAAGACAGTGTGGAGGTTCCTCAGAAAATTAAAAATAGACCTACCCTATGACCCAGCAGTAGCATTGCTAGGAATTTACCCACGGGATACAGGAGTGCTGATGCAGAGGGGCACTTGTACCCCAATGTTTCTAGCAGCACTCTCAACAATAGCCAAATTGTGGAAAAAGCCTAAATGTCCATCAACCGATGAATGGATAAAGAAAGTGTGGTTTATATACACAATGGAGTACTACGTGACAATGAGAAAGAATGAAATATGGCCTTTTGTAGCAACGTGGATGGCACTGGAGAGTGTGATGCTAAGTGAAATAAGTCATACAGAGAAGGACAGACTCCATATGTTTTCACTCCTATGTGGGTCCCGAGAAACTTAACAGAAGACCATGGGGGAGGGGAAGAAAAAAAGTGGTTAGAGAGGGAGGGAGCCACAACATAAGAGACTCCTAAAAACTGAGAACAAACTGAGTGTTTATGGGGGGTGGGAGGGAGGGGTGAGTGGGTGATGGGTATTGAGGGCACCTGTTGGGTTGAGCACTGGGTGTTGTATGGAAACCAATTTGACAATAAATTTCATAACAAAAAAATTTTTTAAAATAATAAAAATAATAAAAATCTCTATCCATTTGAAAGGCAAAACAAAATATAAAATTTTATTTCATGTCTTTGATATTTGGGCATATAATTACTTGCACAACTACTTTAAGTTATATAATCTTCCATGGTTTATGTTCCTACAAAAAAAAAAAAAAAAAAACACCAAACCAAACCAAACCAATCAAACAAACAAAAGAAATTGCTTTAGTTTCTTTTCTGACATGAGAATGAATGATATTTACTAAAATTCCCCTCAGTTTTCTCCTTGGTGCTCTGAAAGTGGTCTTTGTAGAAGCTTTGTAGTTCTATGATTTCTTTAAGCGTTAGTGCAGGATTCATCATTTTCTAGAGATTTTGCTTACACAGTTTTGTTCACAGATTGTGTTATTGCATTGAATAAAATATAACATCTACACATCCCTCAGGGTCTAAGACACTTGAAGGTCCTGTCTTCTAATAAGATTGCCTCTTTTGCTTCTTGCAGTCCTGGGAGTTCAGCTTTGTTATAAGTGAAAATATTCTGCTTTCCTCAGATCAAAGAGATATAGTCTTATTATCAATACCCTGACACTTTAGAGCAATAGAACAAGACTGTCTTCCCACGTCTGAAAACAAGCTCAAGATTTCTGTATATATCACACACCAAGTTAGCTAAGAAAATGTTTCCTCTTTTCTTTTGTGAAAGGACATCTGATATTAATTTTCTGATTATTAGAAATATTATAATATTTATCTCTGTGCATGAATAAACACATTGTGAAATTATACAAATCAATGCTATAAGTCAACAAAAAAGCTACATTGCTATAAAATCAATTCTTAATGACTTTTCTAAAAATAAGATGTTTTTGTTTAATATGGATCACTTTGAATTTGTTTTTTAATGTTTACTTATTTTTGAGGGGGGGAGGCAGAGAGTGAGGGACATACAGAATCTGAAGCAGGCTCCAGGCTCTGAGATGTCAGCACAGGGCCCCACGCAGGGCTCAAACTCACCAACCACGAGATCATGACCTAAGCGGAAGTCAGATGCTTAACCAACTGAGCCATCCAGGTGCCCCAAAATGGATCACTTTGAAAGACAGTAAACAAACCCCAAACTCACTTTTGGTTACCAGAATATTAGAGTTACCAAAAAAGTCCAGGCTGCATTATACAATTTTAAATGGCATTCCTGATTGAACTCACCCCTACTATGTCTCAGCATAAAAATGTACTTATTTAGAATTGGGTAATACTCATTGGAAAATAAATTTCTGGCAAAAGTACAAACTATGTGTGGTTCCCATAGAATTAAACAAAAATAGATCTTGTTCAAAATAACAATAAAAAACCCATGGGACTGACTAATAAAAGATGGCTGGCACAATCTGAATTCCATTGCAAGAGCTAAAGAGAACTTTAAAAATTGGTGACACAGTAGAATCATTTATCATTCTTTATAACTATGGCAGCCATCATGGGACAATTCTGTTAACCGTGCCTTCAATAAGAATTCAGGCTACTGACCACACTGGAAAAAGCAAAGGTTGCTTCTTCTGTATTTTGGGGTTTCAACAAACCAACAGTGAGCTATCCAGACACCACATCTGTTAGGCATTGTGCTGATCACAAAAGGATCATACCTCAGATACAACTTCTTGTTTAATTTGAGGTAATATTTCTAAAATTTCATTCCATGGATCTGTCATTTTTCTTGCTATCTGATTCTCAAATAAGAATATAATCAGAATATATTGTTCTTTAAGCTTTTTCACATCAGGATGAAAATTTTGTTAAATGCCATGTGATTTCATTCATATGTGGAATTTAAGAAACAAAGCAAATTTACAAAGTAAAAAAGAGACAAACCAAAAAACAGGCTTTTAAATTAGAGAACAAACTGGTGATTGCAAGAGTGAAGGAGGGGGGATGGGTGAAATAGGTGAAGGGGATTATAAGTACATTTATTGTGATGAGCACTAAGTAATGTATAGAATTGTTGAATCACTATATTGCACACCTGAAACTAATATAACACTACACATTAATTACAGCAGAGTTTAAAAAATAAAATAAATAAAAATTAAAAAACAAAGAAATTATCATATCAGATTTTCAGTTCACTTTGCATACTATAAATAAATATAGCGTAGTCCCAAACTCCTTGTAGTGTCATGTAATTTTTACTACATTCAATTAAAACAACTAATTAAAAAAAAATAGCCAAATGGTTATGTCATCTTTTTTTAAGTAAACTCTACAACCAACATGGAGCTTGAACTCATGACTCTGAGGTGAAGAGTCACATACTCTACCGACTGAACCAGGCATGTGCCCCTCGAATTTTTATACCTTTGTAAGAATTTTTATACTTTTGTAAGAATTTTTATATAATAAATTTAGTGATCGGAAAAAATCCTTTATTTAGAATATGTATCTTAGAAAATATAATCATTTAAAATATAGTGAAGATTCCTGTGTGCCTACTTATTTTCTGGGAAGAGTTTCCTAAGAGATGTTAGAAGGAAAAGGTTCCAGTAAGGAAAGCATGAAATGCAAACCATTTGCATGTATAGAAGTGTTAGTTAGCTGGCTTGCCCTTGAAAATGGCTGAATGGGATTATTCCCCACTCTCCAGTCCTTTCAAAAGAAAAGAAAAAAAAATCCCTGCAGTTTGTTGTTACTAGATCAAGTGACCAGGTGCACACAAGCCCCAGCAGATTAGGGAGGAATTCTCTACATGGTCTCAGACCTGCTGGTGTGCAGGGCTCCCACCTCCTGACCTCGATGGTCTTGAATGGCCATGGACAAATCACAGAGCCATGGCTGCTATCAGGGAAACAGCCTCTCTAAAAGACTCAAAATTGCTTGGACATCACCGTAATATGTTTGTAGAATGACACTGTTACCAAGGTGCATGGTGGCAGAGTAGAAAGAACATGGGTTTGGAACTCAAAATCTTGGCTCCACCTTTCCAGCCATGCCATCTTGCACAAGTCATTTTATCTGCCTAAGCCTCAGCTTCTGCATCTATAAAATAAGGATAGTAATTATTTCATTTTTTGGAGGGGAGTAAATGCAGTAACATGTTTTAGTGGGTCTTGGATGTAAAAGGCTCTTTTGCAATTATTAGTTATTAATATTTGTATTGTTGTGACTGTTGGTATAATTTCCTTCTCTAATTGTCACACTTAAAATTTATACTCCCTCTGTGTCGATCCAATATTTTTATTCTTAAGTCTCCCATGGTGCTGAAATGTTGGTTAAGCAACTGTCTCCCCTACCAGGTTGGAAGGGCCTTGACGGCAGAGACCTGGTCAACTTTGTTTTTGTATCTCTCCCTCTCGCCTGGCATTCCCAACACTAGCTGGGAACTAGTTGAACATGCTGAACGTGGCTGAATATACCAGAGCCTACTTAATTAGGCTTACTTGAACCCTTCTTATTTGAAATTACTAAAAATATTCCAGTATTTCAAAAAGCCTAAGTTCACCTCCCAAAATGCTTATGAAATGTATTTCCACATACGCAATCAATGCCAAGACATAATGGCAATGTCGAAGCACACAGCAACACCTTACTGCTGCTTGTGGCTGTTTACCAGGAAACTAGCTTGGTGCATCTATGCACTTGTTCTCATTTGAAGTCTTCCTATGAAATATGTCATATACAAGTATTATCAGCCTCATTATGTATAGGTGAAGAAGCTGACACAAATAAGATTAGTAAATACCTTAGTGGAAGTCTGCTATTTAATCAAGAGTGACACTGGCACAGAACTATCATCTCCTATAATTCACCCCCTTTGAAACAGAACATTTACGTCTCAAGATTAAGCCCTGGTATACAGTTGGGGCCTAACTGGAGAGTTGAATAAATACCTGCCATAATTATTGCTATTGTCCATATAATTTCCTTCCCTGGCTGGAATTTATTTTTTCTTCTTTCTATTCCAAAAACGTGTGTTGATATGTTTCTAATGGCACTTATTGTAGACCACATTCCACCAAAACCAATATGACTTCTAATTTTTCAACATAAAGTACCCAAAGTGTCCTTTACAGAGTAGGGTTGGTATTGTTACAAAGATTAGGTGTCCTGATTGGTACATTTTTCAGGGAAACAGAGAAAAAGCTGTGCGGATTATGCCATGGTTTTGGTAGAGCTCCCTCTGACATTAATCCACAAGCTTGACAAGGGCGCACAGTAAGACAAATAAGTCCATGACATAGAAGGAGGGAATGTTACTAAATAAGAGAGTCTTGTGTTTTCTGGATAAAAGGAAGGAGGAGGGCAGTTTCATACTTAATGTTGCTCTGGTATTTCTTACCATAATCTATTGTAACAGTGTAATAAAAATTTCTCCTGGCTTTCTTTATAAAAATCATCTTGAGAAAAGACAGTGACCCTTCTCAGCGACTGACTCCTATTCTGGGTATGATGTCTCCACCCTCACTAAAATGGGCTTCAGCTTGGAAACTTGTATAACTGTTATAAAGCCACATTAGGCCCAACCCTTGAGGCCAGCAGTGCCAGACAGGACAAGAGGAAATGCCTCCTCCACTCAGCCATTTTCCCTGACACACACAGAGACAAGTAAGATTTCTGAAGGGCTGTAAGGGGGACATCTACCATGTTAGTGGAAACCCATCGGGGCTTGCCTTGCTAAAGGCAGAGAGACAACGAGGTAGGGTTGACAACATTCTCCTTGCCACTTCAAATTCCTTCCCACTAGGCTAGCTGAGTTTTGAAATTCTACCAACAGAGTTTCATCCCTTAGATCCCTAATGAGGGTACTCCTAAGAAAGAGAACACATCAAACCTTTGTTTATTTTCTCTTTCTGTCTCTTCGGAGAAAGGAGTTGATCAAATTCTTTCTTAAAAGCAATCTAATAGAGAATAGGGCTACTAGGTAAGGAGAAAACATAAGAGGGAAAAAATCTCTAGCCAGCTTCTCTTGGGCCAAGCAGAAATGCTAGGTCCCTTTGTCCTGGGAACATCCTCACCATTAGTGGGACAGTAAAGAATCCCAGACCTAGACCTTTAAAGGAATTAGTGTATTACTTAGAGATGAAATGTCATTTTCTGCAAGTCCTCCACAACTAAGTTGTCTTTGGCTCAAGATTCTGATATAACGACTCATATCCTACAGGCTTTGGGAAGATATCCCTATGAGATATTCAAAATTCTGACGGTGGTCATTATATCTAAAACAGGAGTGCAAGCCTTCTTTCCAGAAACACTGTAAAACAGACACTGGTTCATCTTCCATAGCACTGTTCAACGCTTCTTGAGAAAATGGATGCTGATAAATTCTTCAGCACTATTTTTCGCTTGTTGGTAGATCAAGGGATTCAAGGTCAAAGATCTTGGGCTGCCTTACTTCCTCCTGTCTTTATCAGGGCGACCACAGCAGCAGCTATGGTGGTGGTAGGTTTGATAGCCCTCCCTATCTCTGTTCTTCTTTCCCAAATTCTAACTTGAATGTGGTCACCCCCGTCCTTTCAGAGACATCCACGGGAACATTATAGCTCGGGCTGCTGCTTTGCTGTAATGCAAAACTGCATTTTAAGCACTGTAGTAATTTCATAGTGTTTGAAACCAGCACTCAGATGTGTGAGAAAGTTCACAAAAATGAAGGTGAAACCTGCTTTAAAAAAATCTCTATTAACTGTATATACAATACATGCATATATATGACATATAAAACAATACATACTGTATAGTATACTTGAAAGTTGCTAAAGAGTAGATCTTGAACATTCTCACCATACATACACACACAAAATGGTCAGCTGGGCAGGGGGAATGGATGAAGGTGGTCGATAGGTACAAAGTTCCAGTTGTAAGATAAGTAAGTAGAGACAAGGTAATTATACTATAGTTGTACAGTGGCTATAGTCAATGCTGCTGTATGGTATATTTGAAAGTTTCTAAGAAAGCAGATCCTAGAAGTTCTCATCACAAGGCAAAAAAAAATTTTGTAATGATATGAAGAGATATTAACTAAACTTATTGTGGTGATCATTTCACAATGTATGTATGTTGAGTCCTTATGTGGACCACCTTTAAACGTACACACTGCTTCCTGAGAGGAAAATACATTGCAATCCAGGCCTATCTCAAGAAACAAGAAAAATCCCAAATACAAAATCTAACAGCACACCTAAAGGAAACAGAAGCAGAGCAGCAAAGACACCCCAAACCCAGCAGAAGAAGAGAAATAATAAAATCAGAGCAGAAATAAACAATATAGAATCTAAAAAAACTGTAGAGCAGATCAATGAAACCAAGAGTTGGTTTCTTGAAAAAATAAACAAAATTGATAAACCTCTAGCCAGGCTTCTCAAAAAGAAAAGGGAGATGACCCAAATAGATAAAATCATGAATGAAAATGGAATTATTACAACCAATCCCTCAGAAATACAAGCAATTATCAGGGAATACTATGAAAAATGATATGCCAACAAACTGGACAACCTGGAAGAAATGGACAAATTCCTAAACACCCACACACTTCCAAAACTCAAACAGGAAGAAATAGAAAGCTTGAACAGACCCATAACCAGCGAAGAAATTGAATCAGTCATCAAAAATCTCCCAACAAATAAGAGTCCAGGACCAGATGGCTTCCCCGGGGAATTCTACCAGACATTTAAAGCAGAGATAATACCTATCCTTCTCAAGCTATTCCAAAAAATAGAAAGAGAAGGAAATCTTCCAGACTCATTCTATGAAGCCAGCATTACTTTGATTCCTAAACCAGACAGAGACCCAGTAAAAAAAGAGAACTACAGGCCAATATCCCTGATGAGTATGGATGCAAAAATTCTCAATATGATACTAGCAAATCGAATTCAACAGCATATAAAAAGAATTATTCACCATGATCAAGTGGGATTCATTCCTGGGCTGCAGGGCTGGTTCAACATTCGCAAATCAATCAATGTGATACATCACATTAATAAAAGAAAAGATAAGAACCATATGATCCTGTCAACCGATGCAGAAAAAGCATTTGACAAAATTCAGCATCCTTTCTTAATAAAAACCTTCGAGAAAGTCGGGATAGAAGGAACATACTTAAAACATCATAAAAGCCATTTATGAAAAGCCCACAGCTAATATCATCCTCAATGGGTAAAAACAGAGCTTTCCCCCTGAGATCAGGAACACAACAGGGATGTCCACTCTCACCGCTGTTGTTTAACAGAGTGTTGGAGCTTCTAGCATCAGCAATCAGACAACAAAAGGAAATCAAAGGCATCAAAATTGGCATAGATGAAGTTAAGCTTTCACTTTTTGCAGATGACATGATATTATACATGGAAAACCCGACAGACTGCAACAAAAGTCTGCTAGAACTGATACATGAATTCAGCAAAGTCGCAGGATACAAAATCAATGTACAGAAATCAGTTGCATTCTTAAACACTAATAATAGGGGCGCCTGGGTGGCGCAGTCGGTTAAGCGTCCGACTTCAGCCAGGTCACGATCTCGCGGTCCGTGAGTTCGAGCCCCGCGTCAGGCTCTGGGCTGATGGCTCGGAGCCTGGAGCCTGTTTCCGATTCTGTGTCTCCCTCTCTCTCTCTGCCCCTCCCCCGTTCATGCTCTGTCTCTCTCTGTCCCAAAAATAAATAAAAAACGTTGAAAAAAAAAATTAAAAAAAAAAAAAAAACACTAATAATGAAGCAACAGAAAGACAATAAAGAAACGGATCCCATTCACAATGGCACCAAGAAGCATAAAATACCTAGGAATAAACCTGACCAAAGATGTAAAAGATCTGTATGCTGAAAACTATAGAAAGCTTATGAAGGAAATTGAAGAAGATATAAAGAAATGGAAAAACACTCCGTGCTCATGGGTTGGAAGAATAAATATTGTTCAAATGTCAATACTACCCAAAGCTATCTACACATTCAATGCAATCCCAATCAAAATTGCACCAGCATTCTTCTCAAACCTAGAACAAGCAATCCTAAAATTCTTACGGAACCACAAAAGGCCCCGAATAGCCAAAGTAATTTTGAAGAAGACCAAAGCAGGAGGCATCACAATCCCAGACTTTAGCCTCTACTACAAAGCTGTAATCATCAAGACAGCATGGTATTGGCACAAAAACAGACACATAGGCCAATGGAACAGAATAGAAACCCTGGAACTAGACCCACAAAAGTATGGCCAACTCATTGACAAAGCAGGAAAGAACATCCAATGGAAAACAGACAGTCTCTTTAACAAATGGAGCTGGGAGAACTGGACAGCAACATTCAGAAGGTTGAAACTAGACCACTTTCTTACACCATTCACAAAAACAAACTCAAAATGGATAAAGACCTAAATGTGAGACAGAAAACCATCAAAACACTAGAGGAGACAGCAGGAAAAGACCTCTCTGACCTCAGCCGTAGCAATTTCTTACTTGACACATCTCCAAAGGCAAGGGAATTAAAAGCAAAAATGAACTATTGGGACCTCATGAAGATAAAAAGCTTCTGCACAGCAAAGGAAACAATCAACAAAATTAAAAGGCAGCCAACGGAATGGGAAAAGATATTTGCAAATGACATATAGGACAAAGGGCTAGTATCCAAAATCTATAAAGAGCTCACTCCACACCCGAAAAAGAAGCTCACTCCACACCCGAAAAACAAATAATCCAGTGAAGAAATGGGCAGAAAACATGAATAGACACTTCTCTAAAGAAGACATCCAGATGGCCAACAGGCACATGAAAAGATGCTCAACATCGCTCCTCATCAAGGAAATACAAATCAAAACCACACTCAGATATCACCTCACGCCAGTCAGAGTGGCCAAAATGAACACATCAGGAGACTATAGATGCTGGCGAGGATGTGGAGAAACAGGAACCCTCTTGCACTGTTGGTGGGAATGCAAACTGATGCAGCCGCTCTGGAAGACAGTGTGGAGGTTCCTCAGAAAATTAAAAATAGACCTACCCTATGACCCAGCAGTAGCACTGCTAGGAATTTACCCACGGGATACAGGAGTGCTGATGCAGAGGGGCACTTGTACCCCAATGTTTATAGCAGCACTCTCAACAATAGCCAAATTGTGGAAAAAACCTAAATGTCCATCAACTGATGAATGGATAAAGAAAGTGTGGTTTATATACACAATGGAGTACTACGTGACAATGAGAAAGAATGAAATATGGCCCTTTGTAGCAACGTGGATGGAACTGCAGAGTGTGATGCTAAGTGAAATAAGCCATACAGAGAAAGACAGATACCATATGTTTTCACTCTTATGTGGATCCTGAGAAACTTAACAGAAACCAATGGGGGAGGGGAAGGAAATTAAAAAAAAGAGGTTAGAGTGGGAGAGAGCCAAAGCATAAGAGACTCTTTTTTTTTCTTTTTAAGTTTATTTAGTTTTGAGACAGAGAGAGACAGAGCATGAACGGGGGAGGGGCAGAGATAGACGGAGACACAGAATCGGAAGCAGACTCCAGGCTCTGTGCCATCAGCCCAGAGCCCGACCGGGGCTCAAACTCACGGACCACGAGATCGTGACCTGAGCTGAAGTCGGACACTTAACTGACTGAGCTACCCAGGCGCCCCCAGAAGAGACTCTTGAAAACTGAGAACTGAGGATTGATGGAGGGTGGGGCGGGGGGAGGGTAGGTGATGGGCATTGAAGAAGGCATCTTTTGGGATGAGCACTGGGTGTTGTATGGAAACCAATTTGACAATAAATTTCATATATTAAAAAAAAAAGTACACACTGCTATGTGTTAGTTATACCTCAATAAAACCAGAGGAAAATAAGGGTAACTATGTAAGATGATGGATATATTAACCAACTTTATTACAGTAATCATTTTGCAATTCATACATACATCAAATCATCATATCATACACCTTAAACATATAACGGTACATGTTAATTTTATCTTAATAAAGCTGGGGAAAAAAATCCTTGGCTCTTTATATATAGTCAGGAGTTAAAATAATAATAATGATAATCCAACTGATGCTTGGATAGTAGTCTATGTGAGATGTTTTTGGCTAAAATATTTTGGCCAATACTTATATATAAACTAAGTTGACATGGTTCCCAGGAATCTGGAGCTTTTTGTCCAGTGCTCAGCCATCAGCTTAAGAACATAGCTCCATTTTCCATGGAACCCCAAAACTGGATGATGCTATGTAGCCTAGTAGTTCTTATTGACACAGTAACCATGGCAACTGGAGAAACTTCTGCAACCCCAGGGCAGGTTTTTCAGAGCTCCTTCTTCCAAGGTCCTCTACCTGTATTCCTACTGAACCCTCTCCCTCAGTCACTCAGTTTATCTTACCCTGGTTCTCTAGAAGTAAAGTCACTTTAATTTATTTCCAGCTATCTCAGGAAACTCTAAGTGCTTTGCACACACTTTCTTAGGCAACCAGCAACACCTCTAATAGACCCATTTGGTATGGGTCTATTAGACCCAATGGAAACACAGTTCCATTATTGCAGCAAAGAAAATTTGGTGCATATAGTCTAAAATGTTTGCATACGAGGAGCTGATGAACCTCTGGTCACAAGAATTCAAAGCCTAATCCATTCAAATACGATTGCCTCATTTCCTTAGAAGCCAAGAGTTTTTGGTGTGCCAGTGTGGTGGGAGTATGTAGAAATGTTACTTAGTAAATGGAAAAAAGTGCTTTAACCTTTCTGACAAAATTCAGCAAGTGTGAGATTGTCACAATTAGAATCGGTTGTCTTTTCCAAATTTAGGTGACCTTTTTTAAGTGCAGCAATTGAAGTCTAATTAAACACAAAGAAGTTAAGATTTCACTCAAGAACCAATTTCTAAATTCAAAAATCCATTCCGTGCCAAGGTTCTGCCTACTTTAAACTGAAAATTAATTAATAGAGGATTTTTAAAACACTGGACATGCACACTGAACTATGTGCTATATTCTCACAATGACTATATTCCATGATGTTATCAGCTACTTTCAGATGTCAAAGAAGTAGAAAAGACTTGAAAAATAAAGTCATTGGTAATGAAGGGTGCAATCATTTTTGCAGTGACAGAACAAATGATTATTTAGGGACATAAAAATATTCAGTACCAGACCATACCTTCTTTTGTGACTTAAGGGAGGATTGGGGGAATCAACAAGTGGCTGGTTAGCCAATATTAAATTAACAACTTCAGGAACTCCATAGACAGGAGGATTAGCATAACAAGATCTGGGAAGGATCTGGCAAGTTCTTTCCCTCACCTGCTAGAAGCAAATGAAAGAACCCCCTCAAGCCTGGTGTCTCTCTTCACCACAGCTCCTCACACTAGGCTGGTTTCTCAGTTTACTGGTTTAAGAGCAATAATAACAATTCTTGCACTTTTTTTTTTCTTTTTTTTTTTTAAGTACGCTTCATGCCCCATGTGGGGGCCCAATGCAGGGCTTGAACTCATGACCCTGAGATCAAGACCCTGAGATCAAGCCCTGAGCTGAGATCAAGAGTCGGACACTCAACCAACGGAGCCACACGGGCGCCCCCGACAATGGTTGCACTTAAAAGTATTTTCAAAACACTTTCCTATCCTTTCTCACTTTTGTCCTCACCCAGCCCATTATCTCCATTTGCCAAATGCAGACGCAACTCGAGCTCTCTGAAATCCGGGCTGCAACCACTGTTCAACAACAGGAGATGCTACGTTGAGATACAATCCAGAATTGGGGGTAGATCAGAGGAAAACATCTGGGCCCCACCCCAAACATGGCCATCGAAGCAACCGCCAGATCAGTGAGTGGTTCTCCTGGGGGCTGGACAATCCACTGGACCTCTGGGTGGGGGTAAAGGACAGAGGGTTCTGTGCCATCCTGCCCCTCAAATCTCACCTTCCCAGGCTGAGTCACTGTGTCAGTTGAAACGGAATGTCTACTGCTGTAAACCAGCCCTGGGAGTTATCCCCACATTTCAGCTGCACAGGGTACCTGCAAGCAAGCCCACTGCCAAATATGTATATTACAATCAGTCTAGCTCATACTGGATCTGTTGCAGTACACAGAACCCATTATGAGGTCTGCCATGAAAAACTTACATTCTGGCTTTATTATTTTTTTTCTTTAATTTTTTTTCATTTACATCCAAATTATTTAGCATATAGTGCAACAATGATTTCAGGAGTAGATTCCTTAATGCCCCTTACCCATTTAGCCCATCCCTCCTCCCACACCCCCTCCAGTAACCCTCTGTTTGTTCTCCATATATTCTGGCTTTAAAATGTCCAATAGGGATTAGTTCTACCCTTGACCTAAGCTAAAACAAAACACATGAGCACATTTTCTAGATCAAAGAATGCCAAGATAACTATGCAATGGGTTTCAGAGAAATAGATCTCCACTTTGAAATTGAGCCAGAATTCATATCTTACCCTCCTGAAAAATGTTTCTTTACCAAAACTACATAAGACACTTTAAAATTTTCTTTTGAAAATTCCTAGTTTTTGGTTGCCGTGGTGGAATGTGAAACCTACATACCTATTGGAAATATCTATTCCTTTAGTAACCATGTTACTTTGGATAGCTACATATCTCCCAAACAAGAGAAGAGTTTTCCTATTTTATGAACAGGTGTAGATTTCTGCCTGTCACTGTAGCAGTTTTCACATTATAATTTCAGAACACTTTGAAATGCTGTTATTACCACCATATTTTTACAAAAAGGAAACCGAAGCATAAAAAGGCTGTCCAGCACTTATAGTCAGTGGTTCCTAACATGTAGGCTGAGAAAGGATCACTGTAAGCCCAGAGATCTTGCAGAGGGCCAGCCAGGTCCTTCCTTTTCCAACCACGTATCTGTGTGAGGCAGGGTTTTCTCCCTGTATTTCCCTGAACTCTTCCTGAAGTACATGAACTTCAATAAAAACAACACATGGCAATGGTGTCAATGCAGAAGCAGATTGTTGAATCCAACTGCCTTTTGTCAGGCTAGACATTTAAAGAGATTTGCAAAATGTAAAACAATACCATTCTTCTCACTGGATTTCGCTTGGCAAAATACAGTTATCTGTCATAAAATATGTATTTATGTTAATACATTATAGGCTTCTATCATTACTGTAAAATGAAATATGAAAGTATTTCTTAAATTTCTCAGTTTTAATTTCTAATATGGCAAACAGCAATAGATATAACTTACATAACCAAAAGCTCTTTGGGGTCCTCAATGAATTTGTAAAGGAATCTTGATACTAAAAAGTTTGAGATCTGGGTGAAAGAATAAAACCTTCGTGGGAAAAGCAAGTCAAATAATATTATCAAAAGAGAATAATAAGGACAAATTTGAAATTAAAATGAAGATCACTATTGTAGTTCACCATTGTAGAATTAAGAAAGAAAAAAAGATATTTTCAATAAAATTAAGAAAGAAGATCACGTTTTAGGCAAAAGATCCACATGCAAGGTCCAAAGAATATGGAAAAATAAAAATTTCACAGAATTTCACAGAAATTTGTTTTTGAAGGGGAGTTTGGGTGTATTTGCACTATGGGCTAATAGCAAAACCATTGGGAAGGAAGAGGGTGTTGTTAGCAATGGAAGTATTATGGATGGTTCAAAATATTTGTAGGTCTAAATCTGTCAGCTAAATTAATGCGAGATCTCAGGCTAAATATGAATCAAGTTTAATTAAAAGACAAGTCAGGATACAACCTAAATGTTGACCAATTGTGAATTGTGATACATCCCTATGGTGCATTTCCAGCCAATTATGTTCTGAAAAGAATATTTAATAACTTGGACACATGTTCACAAATATAAGAAGCAGGCTACCAAACAATATTTGTAAAAATATAAATATAAAGAAAGGTAGGAAGGCTACAAACGAAAATGTTAATGGTTATCTCTGAATGAGGATGAGGGATTATTATTACATTTTTGTTTGTGTTTTATTGTACATTTAAAATTTCCCCAATAATAATAACAACGCTAATAATATTATAATACATTTGGTTTTTTTTTTTTGTAGAGCTATAGCTATCATTCTTGTTTTCTTTATGCAGCCCCAAGCTGGAGCTGTCTCTCCCCGAGAAGCCACACCCACTGACTCCTCCCAGGTTTTAATAAATAGCCCCAGGAAGTCAGTCTCTTCCTTCCCCTCACAGGGGCCACGGGAGGACTCTGTTCTGCTTTTGAATTCAGCAGCTCCAGCCTGTGCTAATTGATTTGATTCTGGGAGTTTAGAATTTGTTAGTTGGGAGCAGAGTGAACTCTTCCTGAAATAATGAATGCAAATTAATGTGAAAGTATATCCCCAGGATTTCCTGTAAGAATCTTTTATTACAGTGACAGTTAGGAGTTTTTACAAGTACTTATCATAAATAATTTATTGCCTCTGGTGGCAGGCTAGATACCTTACGCGACTGTTACTATGGGAACATCAATGTCCATATACAGTTTAATTCTATTCCCAGAAGCTGAAATGAGAGTCGGCATTATCTTAATGTTACAGATGTGAGAATTTAAGCATTCAAAAGCTAAGTAACTGGCCCAGATTCAACAAGATGAAGCAGAGGAAGAAGAGCTGAAACTGGACTGTTAACACCCAACCCAGGACACTTGTGCCTAGAGCTGGAAGCTTCCACATCATGTGCCCTGTGAGCTTGGTTTGTCATGGGCTCTTCTATATGAGGATTGACACCAGGGGGGCCTACACAAGCTTTGGGTGGGCACCGACAGTCTTGTTACCTGGAAGCATTTTACAGGAGGAAGAAGAGGGTGCCACTCCCAGGCTCTGAATTACCCTTCGAGGTGAAAGTCAACAGAAAGTCAACGCTAAGAGTGCACTAGCCAGTGACTCTCACTTTGCCCACGTAGGAGAAGACAGGGAAAGCAGCAAGGGAAGGGAAATATGTGAGCATGAAAGAGAAAGTGTTAAGAAACATCTAGACAAGTACAAGGAAGGCTGTTCCATTTTAAATAAATGTGGCACAGGCAAGAAATGCAGGGCATACTTAAATGGAAAGGTGAAGATTTTTTAATTGTCAAAGGGCTGGAGTGACAATGAAGTAACTTTTCTCCTTCCTTCCCCATTGTCACAGGGGAATGATGATCCTTCCCCACGTCATCTTCTCAACTTCTGTTTTTGGTACAGGGAAAAAACATTGGAAAACCCCAGGAAAGCTGTATAGGGAAGGTCCACCTTTTATGTGGAGGTTATAGTCTAGGAAAACAAAGTGATAGTCAAATGACCTAACAAAAGAGAATTACAGGAAAACCTTTGGTTGCAAGTAACTTGTTCTGTGAGTGTTCCACAAGATGAGCAAACATTTCTAATAAATTTTAATTCAATAAATGAGCGATGTCTTGCAATACGAGTAGTACGTGATGCTGAATGTTACATGATCACAACTGAGCCAATGGTTCCTGAAACTTGCTTTGCTATACAAGTGCTTTGCATTACAAACATGTTTCTGAAATGGATTATGCTTACAAACCAAGATTTTACTGTACTTTCTTGCAAAATTGATATAAAAATCTACCTTCTCACTACCCATCGCTTTCTATCCTTTAATACTGTTTAACAATCAGGGGCACCTGAGTGGCTCAATTGGTTAAGCATCTCACTTCAGCTCAGGTCATGATCTTATGGCTGTGCTGACAGCTTGGAGCCTGCAGCCTGCTTTCGATGCTGTGTCTCCCTCTGCCCCTCTCCCAATCACACTCCTCTCTCTCTCAAAAATAAACAATATTTTAAAAATACTGCTTAACAATCATAATAAATAATTCTTTTAATTTTTTTTTAACATTTATTTATTTTTGAGACAGGGAGAGACAGAGCATGAACAGGGGAGGGTCAGAGAGAGGGAGACACAGAATCTGAAACAGGCTCCAGGCTCTGAGCCATCAGCACAGAGCCCGATGCAGGGCTCGAACTCACGGACCGCGAGATCATGACCTGAGCTGAAGTCGGATGCTTAACTGACTGAGCCACCCAGGAGCCCCCATAATAAATAATTCTTAATAATGCTTTATATAATAACAAATTATTAATAAAAAATACCCTAGTAATTATACCATGAAACTCTTTATTCTGATCTTGATGGAAGAATTATAAGGTGACTCTAAACCAGGAGTCAGCAAATATTTTCTTTGAAGGGCCAGATGGCAAACATTTTAGGCTTTGCAGGCTATACAGGATCTCTTTAAAAATGTAAAAATTATTCTTAGCTCAGCTGTACAAAAATACAATTTGCTGCTCCCATCCTAAGCTATTGCAGCAAATATAAGGGCCTTGAAGGGCAGGAGGGCAGAGCAGACAGGCCATCCATATCCATTTCCGTCATTTTCACAGACTAGTCTGTCTTGTTTCCATTACAATGGGCTCCAGCCCCTCAAACAGTGCCTAGTGGTCATTAGGCCTAAATATGTGATCGCTGATTCAGTAAATGATAGCTGGGCTCTGACAGCTGGAGAGAAGTTGCAATTTGTTGAAAGTCTGCCATTTGGTGTTGATTCTTTCCTCCCAGAATCTTGGTGTTGCAAATTCATAGTAACAGGCCTTTGCTCTCTTCTGGCCAACAAGGGTATTATCGACAGTGAAATGACTAAATATTATGACTTATAGTACAATATGTCCTACATGCATGAGCATCTCAATGGAAAACGGTACAAAAAGGGAGTTACACAACACAGGCCTCTTTTACGTGAAAATCATCCTGGATGGAGGAACACCCGTATTTCCTGGTGGGGTGAAAGGAAACTAACAGTTCCTGAGCCAATTTCATGCTAATATGTTTCACACATTATTTAATACAATCCACATATGTCATTAGAAGGTAGAGGATATTACATCTCATGGGTAGAGAACGGAGGCTCAGGGAGCTTGAATAATTTGCTCAAGTTCCAAAAATAAGTATGTCACAAACCAGGATTCAACTCCAAGTCTGTCTGTTCCCCAACTTCAGGCTCCTTCTATTATACCTGCCTACAGTTAGTGTTTGTACTATTTCTAGCTCTACCAACAATTTGCCCTGTGTCCTTTTGAGATGATCAGTTCACCTCATTCATTCAACACAAATGTAAATAGCTACCCATCCCTCAGGGCGTTGAAAGAATTCATGAATGTTACAAAACACCGCACACAGCACTACTTTGCCCTCACTAAATATTTGCTGACTTGGAATTTTGTTGAACATCTGAATTTGCTGTTACCCAGGAGAAAGGAGAGAAGAGTATGTGGAGGAAATGCCTGATTGATCACTACTGAGATGGGGAGGGACAAAAAGCATGACACACAACTCAGTGATTGTGTAGACGGGGGGGAGGGGGGGGAAGGGGGGGGCGTATAAGTTCAGCCAAAGCAGGGTGCAAAGCAGCATCCAGAGAATAGGAGAACCTGGGTTTCTAGGAGAACTAACATAAACAGTGCATCAATTTTCAAAGGATTTTTGTTTTTGCTTTTGTTAGCAACAGAGCCTTTCTTCAGAAACCTTATTTTGAAGCCCAATATATAAAACAAATACAGAGCTATTCTTAGCCCTGCTTTCTGGTTTCCATGGTGTCCCCTAAGGAACTTTTACAGAACCCCTAAGGCCCACTCAGGGCGAGGTTTCAAACTTCCTGCTCTTATAGCTGCCTCCTCCCTCAACACCCAGTCAAACATAGTATTTACAATTAATGAAGGGTAGGTGTTCTCTTTATCCTAATAATAGTATAGAGATACTCTGTAGAAGGTTTTCCTGCTGATGGTTATCATGTTCAGAGGTGGAGGTGACTTTAGGCCTGGTTTGATTCAGGCTTTCAACTATGGGGTCAGGAATATGTACCTCTTCATTTTCTGATACTGTATTCTCCACGAAGACACCATTCCTTTTTTTTTTTTTTTTCCTGAGAGAGAGACAGAGACAGCATGAATGGGGTAGGGCAGAGTGATATGGAGAGAGAATTCCAAGCAGCTCTGCACTGCCAGCACAGAGCCCAGGGCAGGGCTCAAAACCATGAAGCCGTGAGATCATGACTTGAGCCGAAACCAAGAGTCAGACGCTTACCAACTGAGCCACCCAGGCACCCCTGAAGATGCCATTCTTAAGCATGCTCTTTCTACACATGACAGAGATGGCCACCAGCGGTTTCAGGCTTCTATCATCCCGAGTATCTACAATCTCGGGAGACAATGACTCTTGATCAATAGTCCAAGATCTCTTGAAGGATTCAACACCATCAGTCATGTGCTCATCCTGGTGCAATTACTATGGTTGGAGTAATTTAGAATTGATTGGCCAGGCCTGGTTCATGCACTCAGCCCTAGAGCCAGGAGGAAGGCCAGTACCACCAGAACATACAGATCAAGAGGGATGGGTGTGAAGGGTGATGCCCCAAAGCGATACTGAGCACAGAAAAATATATGCCCCCTCCAGTGATCACAGACATGACTATGATGGTAAGCAAGCCAAGGAAGGGGGGATTTGAAGCCCATGTTGACTAAAGTGATGATATAAGAAAAAGGCTAAAGTAAAATTCAGGAACAAGCAAAGAGAAAAGACAAGAGAAGTGTCCTGTTAGTGTGGGCCTGCACTTCCGCAGGAGAAGAAAGACTTCTTCGGTTCCTGAAGGAAAGGCAAGTCGATGGTTGAAGCCATCCAGAGGATGATTTGTCATCAGCGTCAGATGAAAAGTGGTCAACAAGTGTCTGCATGAGGATGTTGTGTGGGAATTCAGATTAGGAAGCCACTGGGGAAGACTTCAAGAGGCATTTCTGCAGTGATTCAGTTGCCAAGGGTGAGAGGGCAGAAAAGAGCAAGAATCAAGCTTTAGGAGCAGAGCGATTTCTTATTTATTTTGGACACAGTATCCACAGAGAAAGACTTAGTGTTGACTGGACACAAATAGCACTAAGCCAACCAAAGATAAAGACGCAGCCATGGTAGTGTGGCACAGCAGTTAGATGCTCAAGTTCTGGAATCCAGGTTTAAGTACAGACTCCTCCCCTCATTGGTGGTATGACCTTGACATATTCCATATTCTCTCTGGACCAAGGCTTCCTCATCTGGTAATTAAGCATGATAACATTTTCTAGTTCAGGGGCTCTTGTGATTCAGGATTGACAAAGATAACATTTGCAGAGAACTTTGTACAGTGCCCAGCACATAAGTGTACATAAATGTTGGCATTCATATTATTTAGAAGGAGAACGGCTGATAGATACAATGCACATATTGTAGAAATGTAGAAACTGGCATCAAAACACGTAGCCTGAATCAACTGAATGAAAAACTGCATTGTCTCAGAGAAAAAAAGCTGGAAACAGAAGAAGGGAGAGCAGACCACTGTCCCGAAGTGACCAGGATACCTGAATATTTTATTTGAAATAGGTGAGTCATTGCAATATATTTTTTCATTCATTCTTTCCAGAACTTTTTTTAATTAAAAAAAAATTAATGTTTATTTTTGAGAGAGACAGTGTGTGAGCAGGGAAGGGCAGAGAGAGAAGGGCAGACACAGAATCTGAAGCAGGCTCTGAGCTGTCAGCACAGAGCCTGATGAGCCGTTTGAACACATGAATCGTGAGATTGTAACCTGAGCCAAGTCAACACTCAAGCTACTGAGCCGCCCAGGTGCCCCCAGGACTTTAAGTTAAGAGCCACTAAGTGTCAGGCATTATGTGCCAGGTGCCGGGAGATAAGGAAGAGGATGAAACTCCCAACCTTAAAGAGCTCACAGTGTAGGAGAGGGGAGAGAGAAGGCCACAAATGGTATCAACAGCACACTGAGAACTACCTAGGTTTGTTCAGAGCATGTGAGGGCAAGCAGGGCAGTGAGCAGTGAGCTCCACTGGACATTCTGTGGCTCCAGAGGGCATCCAAACATATCTGTATCGTGCGCGCCTGCTGGAGGTAGAGCTCCGTCATATATAATCCTAGAAAGTCACATCTAGAAACAAAACTGGCAAATGTCAGTAATTGTTGAAGCTAGGTAATAGGGATTCTATTATTCTCCCTACTTTTAGGTGTCCTTGAAAATTTGCAGTATAGAACGTTTTTCTCTTTTTTATTGAAATGTAGTAGACACATACAGTGTTACAGAGTTTCAGGTGTACAACAGAATGCCTCAACAAGTCTACACCTTATGTTATGCTATGCTTTGCTCTTATGCTATGCTCACAAGCCTACCTACCATCTGTCACCATACAACCCTATCACCGTATCACTGACTATATTCCCTGTGCTGTACCTTTCATCCTCGTGACTTACTCATTTCATAATTGGAAGCCTGTACCTCCTGCTTCCTTTCACCCATTTTGCCCATCCCCCCACTTCCCTAGAACTTTTTAAAAATGGCATATGAGATTGGAACCGCCACGTGGACCTAAAAAAAAAACCCACCCCTCCCACCAAAAAAAAAAAAAACCAACTGGCATATAAGGTATAATGTATCAGAGCCAGAAAAGAGCAGTTAGGCAAAGGAGCACTTGGCAACAGCCATAACCAGGAACTTATAGACTGTGAGACACAAGAGGAAAATTGTGCCTCACTTGATGCGGATGCAGGAGTAAACAGAACAAGGCAAGGGGTGGGAGTATGGGAAAGACAACTTAAGGCAGTGATATTAAGGGGGAAGGAACAGAAATGGAAAGACAAATGGGAGCAAAGAGGAAAAACTAATAAAAAACAGGAATTTTGAACTCCCACTTACCAAAAAAAAAAGCAAAAACCAAAAAACGGAAAGTGGGGCACCTGGGTGGCTCAGTTGGTTAAGCCTTAGACTTTGGCTCAGGTCATGATCTCACGGTTCATGAATTTGAGCCTCGTGTCAGCCTCTGTGCTGACAGCTCAGTGCCTAGAGCCTGCTTCAGATTCAGTGTCTCCCTCTTCCTCTACCCCTCCCTCACTTGCACTCTGTCTCTGTCTCTCTCTCAAAAATAAACACTAAAAATTTTTTTTTTTGGTCCATTGATGGATGAATGGATAAAGAAGATATGGTATAGATATACAATGGAGTATTACTCGGCAATCAAAAAGAATGAAATCTTGCCATTTGCAACTACATGGATGGAACTAGAGGGTATTATGCTAAGTGAAATTTGTCAGTCAGTGAAAGACAAATATCATACGATTTCACTCATATGAAGACTTTAAGATACAAAACAGATGAACATAAAGGAAGGGAAGCAAAAATAATATAAAAACAGGGAGGGGGACAAAACAGAAGAGACTCTTAAATATGGAGAACAAACTGAGGGTTACTGGAGGGGGTGTGGGGGGGGGATGGGTTAAATGGATAGGGGGCATTAAGGAATCTACTCCTAAAATCGTTGTTGCACTACATGCTAATTTGGATGTTAAAAAAAAACAAAAAACAAAACAACTCTTAAAAATTTTTTTTCTTTTAAAAAAGGAAAGAAAAAAGAAACTATGATGAAAGCAGGTTGGTGTGAAAGCATTGTGGTGAAGCTGAATAGCAAAGGTTAATGCACAAGTTGAAATATATATATATATATATATATAGAGAGAGAGAGAGAGAGAGAGAGAGAGAGAGAGGAAGAGAGACAGAGACAGAGAGAGAGAGAGAGGGAGAGAGAGAGAGACAGAGAGAGAGAGAGAGTCAGAGAGTAAAAGGGATTAGGATTCTGCTCCAAATGAGGAATCATGAAAGATGAAAGAAGGATGCTCAATGAGGAAACCAAGAATCGAGGGAGAGTCCAGATAAGCTACACAATTTAAGGTGCTGAAGTTTAAAGAAAATTTTCAGTTAGGTGACTTTGGGAAAGATCCATATACTTAAGTTCATTCTTGACAAGTTCATTCATTCATTCATTCATTCATTTCCATAAATAGCTATTAATCTTGTTTTCTGGCAATAAATCAGAAAACAAGATCAACCTTGCTTACAGCCCAGCAACAAACAATGAAACAAGCAATTATAAATTACAATAAACTGAGATAAATGCCAACATGGGTAAGTGCACATGGCAGGCCCTCCCAGGGTACCTTCATTTTCATGCAGGGTGTTTCCCCAATCTCTGGGCTTTGTAGGTACAGAAACATGATCTGCTCCAATGCCTAATTCCATCTCTTGGGGATGGACACTCCCTAGCCAGGCTGACTGAAGTGATGACATAGGAAAAAATATAAGCACCAGAAGGTCAATTTATTGACTTACAGTAATAAAAATAAATAGAAATGATTTGAATATTTGTACTCTCTGAAGTGTATACTCTTTCATAATAGACAGATTACCATCACAAGATTACTCGAAGAGAATGGATCACAGCAAAGGGCGGGGGGGGGGGCGCGGGGGGTGGTAAGCTGGATGATCTTAATGCCCAGTGTCACCAGGCAGTGGTAACCCCATATGGTCACCTACACTCTTCAGTCAAGACCTGCCTCACAGTAGATATTGGTGTTCATGGGTCAGGGCACCATCCCTCTGGCCACTGCTAGAGAATCTGCCCTATTCTATCTTTCTCAATATCCCTTTTATAGACTCCCTTACTTTTAGGGACACATTCATTCTCCAGACATGGGATAATATAATTAACTAACTGTAATCTTTCTTACATATAATCAACAATCAAGTCTTGCCCCCATTCCCATGGTGATATGCAGATTATCCAGATTAATATCTGGGCATTAAAATCTGTTGGGATTTTCCTATGTAGGTCTGATTTTACCAACAATATTTTAATTATTCCTATTTTCATGTTCAAAGTGTAATTTTAACTTTCTTTTGGGGATGTTCTGCCTATTTTCCATTTGTTAGATCTACTCTTAGCCAGTTAAGTTGGGTTTGGCCAATGAATGGGACATCAGAGATCAGAGGGGAGGAGGAAAATGAGGGTCAGGTATTTGATCCCTCAGCTCTCTCCTTATGGGGTCACTGCAAATAGGCTACTTCTCTAGACCAATGATCACAGGTCTTGTTAGGAAGGTCCTCTCCATTCCTGAGTTTTGGTAATAGCTCTCATCCTTTTCCCCTTTTGGGCCTTGGGGTGGAAACAGTTCCCCAGCATTGCTAGTCCCAAGATAATTCACTGTGCCTTGTTGGTCTCCCTAAATCCTGCCCACACCATTGTAACAATCTCTTTATTAAACTTTCCTAATTTTCTCCTTTGGACATGCCATCTCTTTCCTGTTGGGACCCTGATATAGATTGGGGTTGACTGGAAACCCATATATTACCAATGGGAGTTAAAGGCTGGAGCACAAATATGTAGCCAACTAATTACGTAGTGATAGAGACCCAAAGAACTACGAATTTAATCTTTGGGGTTGTGAAAGAACAAATGTTAGGTATTACTTTCCTGAAAAATAAATGAATGAAGTAAATGAGCTTAAAAGAATGAACTTAAATGAGCTTAAAAAGAACCTTAAAGAGTGTCAAGCTTCTAGACAATTATTTATTTTTTTTCAACGGTTTTTATTTATTTTTGGGACAGAGAGAGACAGAGCATGAACGGGGAAGGGGCAGAGAGAGAGGGAGACACACAGAATTGGAAACAGGCTCCAGGCTCCGAGCCATCAGCCCAGAGCCTGACGCGGGGCTCGAACTCACAGACCGCGAGATCGTGACCTGGCTGAAGTCGGACGCTTAACCGACTGCGCCACCCAGGCGCCCCAAGAGTGTCAAGCTTCTAAACAATGCATAAAATTGAGGCAAGTAAGGTTCAGTGGCTCACTCATAATCAAAGTCCCTTACCTACAGAATTGAGAGTAAATTTGGCTTTCTGGTTGCCAGTCCTCCGCTACTCGGTTTCCCCTGGGGATATTATTTCGATTCCTTGAAGAAGAAAGCAACATGGATGTCCTACAGTTTTATTTAATCAAACAAAAATTCCAAGGAAGAGAGAAAGAAGGAGGTAGGTGTGATGATTTCAAAATATGTCCACAATCTCTTTGATAATTCTCCATTCAAGAGGTAAAACTAGATTCCTCTCGAGTACACATTGGATTTACTGACTCGCTTCTAACCAACAAACTATGATGGAAGAGATGGTGTATCATTTCCAAGACTAGGTCATAAAAGGAAATGTGACTTCCTCCTTGCTCTCTCCCTTGGACACTTGCTCTGGGGGAAGCCAGCTGCCATGTTGTGTGGCAACTCAAGCAATCCTATGGAGAGGAACTAAGACCAACTGTCAATAGCCCTTCAAGTACACCACCTTGGAAGCAGATTGTCCAGCCCCGGCCCAGCCTTAACATGATTATAGCCCCTAGATAACAGCTTGACTTCAATCCAGATGCAGAACCACCCCTCTAAGCTTCTCCTGAATTCCTAACCTAGAGAAACTATGAAATAATAAATGTTCGTTGTTTTAAACTGCTAAGCTTGAAGGTAATTTGTTATACAGCAATAGTTTACTAATAAAAAAGGAAGAGGAAGGAAGGCAGAAAAAGAGAAAGAAGGGAGAAAGAATAGGCAGAAAAAAACACTGCTTGTAAAATATTCTCATGTACCACAGCCAAAAATTGTTCAGAGAACAACTACATAAAACATAGAAGGCTGATGATTTGGGGAGTTGCCAAATCAACATATTTGAAGCATAGCATATCATGGTTTCTAAATGAATACAAAAAAATTTCATAGTTTAAAATCTTATAACGTGCCACTCAGGTCAGATCATGGTCTGCATAAGCCCAATATTCTATTAATGATGGTGGAACAAGATTTTGTGGGAGAATATGAGTACTTTTTATGGCATTGATCTCTGAAACCAAGAGAGTGTATCCAACTAATATCAAATAAACATATATGTATGTATATAGAAAGACCTTTTCTTCATTATTGTTTTCTATCATCTTCTTTTTCCTCTAAAACTGCCTCCAAGCACTGAGAGTTGATCCTTCTATCTAAAATTCTTGTGACAGTCTTTGTAGGAAGATCTGGGAGCCTGGAGGCCAACAGAAATTCTGCTAGTTCAATTTTAATATTTGGGGAGGGAATGGCTATCAGAGACTAGTAAGGCCCCATAAAATAACCAAAGTTACAGTCATAACCCATCTCAACAAGCTTTAATCTCATTGAAGATCAGTTGTCTATCTTGTCAATTCTACGGTTTGGGCCTTCACAAAAGACACAAGTTAGGTAGTTATTTAAGTAACCTCTACACCCAACCTGGGCCTTGTACTCCTGACCTGTGAGATCAAGAATCTCATGCTCTTCCGACAGAGCCAGCCAGGTGCCCCCTACACAAGCTCTCCTTGCTACGCGTAAATGCTTCCCTGTGAACCTCTGTTTCGGTGGCTTTATGTTACATCTAATATAGAATGAGCGGTTTTCTAACCCTTCTGCTGAAAGGCCCCTAACTGCTGCTTCTGATACATGGTGGATGTCATTCATCCTAAATGTGGATTATTTCTTTTGTAATCCTTGATTCCTTTTCCATTCAGCTTTCATCTTCTCAGGTTCAACAACAGACAAACATTAAAGGAGGAAAGCAAAACTAAAGACGCACAGATATCATGAAAAGTAAAACTGAACACTGCAGTGAGCATAGCACAAGGCCGAGGTGTCCATCACCATCAATGAATGTAACATTGTGTGCCATCTCTACTTTGATAAAAGAAAAAAAAGAAGTAGAATTTTTTTGAATGGTGTAGTATAAAAGGGAATAATTTGCTTCCAAAAAACAAGGATGTATGGTAAGAGAGTAGCTGTGCTTCATGCTTGGAATCGGAAGAGCAGGGGAGTGAAATGCCTGAACCAGCATATGTAAGATTGAGGAACGACATCAGATCTTGATACAGAATGGCAAGGAGGAGGCCGGCAGATTGGGGCCGGGCAGGGTTGTGGGGGGGAATCTGTGTGTGACACCAAGGAGGCAGCCAATAGAGTGGGAATCAATCGAGGAGGAGAAGAAATCACTGAAATTAAAGACATGTTGGGGCACCTGGTGGCTCAGTCGGTTAAGCAACCGAGTCTGATTTCGGCTCAGGTCATGATCTTGAGGTTTGTGAGCTCAAGCCCCTCCTTGGAATCTGCACTGACGGTGTGGAGCCTGCTTGGGATTCTGTGTCTCTCCTTCTCTCTGCCCCTCCCCCCCCCAAATAAATAAACATTAAAAAATCTTTAATAAAAAAAAAAGACACAAGCAAGCAAGTGGATGAAACGTGAAGGAGGCACTGACTCAGGCAAGTTTCATGGTGAGACATTCTAACCCACATAAGTCAGATAAGGAGAAAAGGGTCCATGGTTGGATAGACAGCTGCATAGCTAGCTAGCAAAGTGAGAAAGTAAATAAGCAAGTAAGCAAATAAACAAGTGTCTGTAAAAAGAAAAGAGGAAACGAGTAGCAGAGTTTACCTCATGCTGTTTGTTTTCCCCAGAGAAGGAAGTCTGCAATATCTTGTGAGTGACACTGAGACTCCTAGGGGTGACCATCCACACGGTCCAGCTCTGAAAAGAGAGCCTCTTATGATTATGCAAGTCTTAGGGGGTGAAACAGGACTCTGTCTAATGCTCTGGGATTGCACGGTTTATTTTCCTAATGGGAGACTGGATTTTACGTGGCACAGGCAACCGTCTGAGAGCTGGAAAGCATAATAAAGTTCAGGAGGGAAAAGAGAGTTACTGGAACAGATTGGCTTACCATTACATTTGCAAATAATTCCCCTACTGTCAAAATCAGCCTTTGGCAGATATATTTGGTTTGATTCTGGAGAAAAGGGAAATAATAAAATCCATGACACCAGTGCTTTTGACTATCTCATTTAAGGAAGCTAGCAAAAGAATAGCAGTAATTGGAGGTCCTCAACACTTTTGGATTCAGATTAAAATTTTTCATAATTTCATTGCAAAGGTTATAGTGGTAGCAAGTGACAGAATCATAACTCTGGTCTAAAATTATGCTACAAATAAGAAGATGATAGACTTGACTTTCCAGTATGTTCAAACCAGTAACAGGGTGACCAAAAAGGGCCTGAAGAGCTGCCTTTGTCTCAGGAAACAGTCGTCAATACAATGAGGCATAAATCGCTTAAAAATAGAGCCAGCATATGGGTTGCCTTCTAACCGTGTGAAATATATAAAAACGCTAGGAAAATGTGATCAGAATTCCAATACATTATGGATAAAGCTTGAAATAAGGCAAGAATATTCATGCAACCCTCTGCAATATGCATAACAATAGAAACTGAAAATACACCGCATGGGAAAATGCCAATGAAACATTAATAAGCAAAAATTTCTGTGCATAATCAGTGAAAGTAGAGGGTTACTAAAGATTAGAAATCTACTGTTTAGGGAAAAGTAAAGCTGTATAAATAAAGAGGGCAGAATTAGAAATGGTGGAGGCAATCTGTTTTGTGCATCGAAGGATCAAGAGAAAATAATATAAAATGTGATGCCAAATTTCTTCAAAAAAATAACAGCTGTTATCTCTGAATATTGGGAGTGTGGGGCAATTCTAATTTTTTCTTTATGCGTTCTTGTTTTTCAAATAATCTCGTGTATTATTATTTAAAATATTATTTTTAAAAACTGTGCAGCAGATTTAAGTCCACATATTATTATAATGATGACAAGACCAGATGGATTCTGTTTTCATTTTGTAACAAACATGCAGGTCTAGATTCAGTGTAAACAACTACAGAGCAATGGAGACAGAAAAGAAGAAAAACTACAAAAAGAATGACAAAGGAAGAAGTATCTTCATTAGAATTTTAAGAGTTATGTGTTTAAAAGGAGAAAGGATGAAAGACAATAACTGGAAGAGACATTAAATAAAAAGAATATTAGACAGAGTTGCTTTCGTATAGAGTTTAAAACTTTAACAAGTATGTACATCGTATAGCATGTGAAGTGTTTCTATGGAGAAATCTATAGAATCACAGAACTCTAGACTTAAAGAGAACCTTAGACATTATCTAGTATCAATTCCATCATTTTATAGAAAAAGCTGGGATCCACAAAGGCAAAGTGACTCAAACCTAGTTAGAGATAGTTTGGGATTTGAACACAGGATTAAGCATTTGGGGCTCCTTTTGTCTGGTTTTATTGTAGTTCATGCTGCATGTGAACACTGTAATCTTCCTCCTACAACTTCCAAAAAAGAGAAGGAACATTCATTAGGGGTAGGACATGAAATGATAAATGCATATTTTAAAGGGATATGTTCAACTTTTCTGCAACTGAAAAGGATTGGGTAACTAACCAGTTACTGGAAGAAAGAGAAATTGCTTCTAGACAGAATGGAGAAAATGGGGGTGGGGGCAAAAAGGGATGTCCGTGAACTCAAACTTAGAAAGTATGAGGAAAAGATGGGGCACCTGGCTGGCTTGGTCAGTAGAGCATGCAACTCTTGATCTCAGCGTTGTGAGTTCAAGTCCCATGCTGGGCGTGGAGACTACTTTAAAAAAAAAAAAAAAAAAAAAAAAAAAAGACAAGACAAGACAGTATGAGTGAAAGAGACTAACCAATCAAGGGAGACTGGCCTTGAATCAAAGGAATATGGGGTAGCTCTCTATAGAAATTTGATGGCTGATGAAAATAATGATGAAATCCTAGGTGCTTGGGGTCTATGACTGTAGACAGATGGATAATCAGAAATAATTTTTTATGAAGAGCCGAAGAACAAAGTTTTCTGAAAGTCATAAGTGGAGAACAGAAGGTTAACAGAATTCTTTTGTTCGGAGAAATATTGCTTAAATACAAAGTAGGAAGTAGAAAGCAGGTAGAGCAATCAGGAGGTTATGACCAAGGATACTGAACACAAGACACATAAATAAGTTCGATTTTCAAGGAATGATTTGACATAAAATAGTGAGTCCAAGGGGCGACTGGGTGGCTCAGTCAGTTGAGCATCCGACTTTGGCTTAGGTCATGATCTCACGGTTCGTGGGTTCGAGCCCTGCATCTGGCTCTGTGCTGACAGCTCAGAGCCTGGAGCCTGCTTTGGATTCTGTGTCTCCCTCTCTCTCTCTGCCCCTCCCTGCTCACGCTTTGTCTCCCTCTCTCTCTCTCTCTCTCTCTCTCTTTCTCTCCTTCAAAAATAAATAAACATTAAAAAAAGAAATAGTGCATCCAGGCCTTGGGAAAAAAGTCCTCTCTAAATGAGTAGAAATAAAAATGCACAACAACAACAAAAATGCATGAAGAGTTGAGGATATTTAAATTCAGGTTTCTGTTATATTAACAATAAATCTGAACCATACAAATGAATAGAAATTCATTAACATATAAATATAAAATGTAAATCATGAAAGGAGAAAAGATTGTCTTTCGATAAATGTTATTATGATTGTGAATGTTTCAAGTTTTCTCTCTTTTTATATCAGCTGGAAAAATTGTTTTCAGTTAAAAATATTTATGAAGTTTTATGACTAAATCATTGGCAGCTTCAAAGTTGAAAAAAAAAAAGAAAAAATAGATTGTCAAGTGTTTTTATTATGACTAGCGCTAACCTGTCTGTCCCACTTTCCATGAGAATCAGAGGCTCTGGCAGTTAGATAGTAAAGCTGGCTGGGGAGGACCCCGCACTGCACACTGTGGAGAGACTGTGTTTTAAAGGAGGTAGTCCTATGGAAAATGGCTACATTTTGCCAACTGCTGTCTCTGGAGCTTTGGCTCTGAGCCAGGGATCTGCATAATGGTATCAGCTGCTCTTGCTCTGGCAGCCCAGCAGCTAACATTCTCTAGCTCTGTTTAGTAGCAAAAGATGGGGTGTCTATACCCAATATAAGTAACCGGCAGTAAACAAAGAGGATGCATTTCCATTCACCTTCAATTTAATCAGGTCTCCTAGTTTATACTTTCTCTGACCATCCTATATTTCTTCATAATTGCGTAATTTGTTTTCTATTTATTTGTTTAACGTCGGTCTCCCCAACCAGAATATAAAGACGGGAACATTTTACTTCTATCCTAATTGTCCCTTTGTGTAACTGTGACTCTAAGCACGGTGCCTTTGCCCAGAATAGGTACTATAAATAATGTCGACTCCATGGGAGAATTTACTCTCAGATAGCCACCCCCAGTAACTAAAGGAAATATGTTCCTTAATCTACGGCAAACAGGTAACTTTCCATATTTTTTAATCCTGGAAGATGGTTGCATTTCAAATATCTTTAAGGCTTATTCTTATTCATTTTGCTTAGTGCAACTCTCAGCATTAATATTTTTGATTCATTGGGCTGTGCTCCAAAAATAGGAAATCAAATCTAAACACATAATTGGCTCAGGAAGTAGCATCCGGAACATATTATTATTCTTATTGATGATGAACTCTCTTGCCAATAGTTTTCCATCCTCTCTGGATTATCACATGCCAAAAAAGGCATGCTTCACAGAGCCCTTAGTTCTTTAAGTGGCAGGTTCTATTTAAATACATAGATAAGCCTTGTCAGTCTGTGCTGCTATTAAGCTGTAAAGTCACATTGCAGTAAAAACAATACTTTTGGTAGCTTTCCATGTTCCTTTTAATCCTTTCCCATTTTTTGGAAAGCTTGTGAATTTAGGGCCTGGTTTAAAAGAAATGTCAATGAAAAAAAAATCAAGAACTAAGGAATAGCTAGAAATGACATTACAACATTTACATTATCATACATGCAAGCCTAGAGAAGCAGTGCATTTGATATTCTAATGATGGCATGATCTACTTATACAAAGTCCCTGAGAAATCATGGGGAATACCATATGCCCAAATCTTTGCTTAATACTTACATTTTGTAGAGTTTATGTGATTTGTAGCTTGTGTCCAACTTTTTAAGACAACTGGTTTATTCTACTAGCTCCATGGTGAACAACACATTTCCTGAGAAGACAAAATCTTTCATAGTCTTGAAGTACCAAACAGTGCCTGGAAGAAATGATTTTACAAGATTTAACCTTAAGTGCCCTCACTGAGTTACTGTGATTCATTTCAGATGTTATCTTGCTTTTCCCATCAGCAGGGTAATGTCTTAAAAGACTAGGTCGCTAAGCTGCTCTACAAATACATCTTTCCAACTGATACAGTTTATATATATCTTGCTGACTCTGTTTCTGCTACTAAATAGTTGGGAAACCTTGGGAATGTCATTTTTTTTAAATCTCCATCTGGCCTCATTTTTCTCATTTACAAAATGAAGGAGTTGAATAAGATCAATGGTTTAAAGTATTTGGCAACAAAACCCTTTCTTCAAATAAAAATATTTTGTCAAAGCCTGAGGTATGGAATAGAATATGGCTCCATTTAGCATAGCTTGAAAATCACTCATCTAAATACTATCTCATGTCAATTTGACTACGAAATATTAGAATTCCCAATAATAGATTCATGGTTCATATTAAAAAATATTCACTGAATGTCTGCAGGTGTTAGTTTCTGCCAGCATTCTGCTGTACTCTATGCAAGCCAGGCCCTTACCCATTTTTTCCAGCAGGTTATTTTCCAGAGGGGGAACCACAAAATTCCACAAATAAAATAAAAAAGTTATAAGTACAAAATGACGCACAAAATAGGGAGTGATTACTTCTGGCCAAGGGATCAAAGAAGTGTTCATTAGAAGGTGGCAGCATTTGACCAAGAGGTAGGATTTTTGAATGGGGAAAATGTTTCCAAGTGGGGCAAACATAGTAAGCGAAGGTTTGGGGGCAGGGAATTGAAATACATGTTAAGAGAAAGGCAAAGTGTGGGGCACCTGGGTGGCTCAGTCGGTTAAGTGTCCAACTTTGGCTCAGGTCATGGTATCACATTTGTGAGTTCGAGCCCCACATCAGGCTCTCTGTCAGCACAGAACCTGCTTCAGATCCTCTAACCACCCCCTCTGCCCCTGACCCACCCATACTCTGTCTCTTAAAAATAAATAAGTAAATAAACAAACAAATAAACAGAAAGGCAAAGGGTTTCAGCTTGGTTGTGGTATTAATGGTAAGATGGGGACTTTGAATTAGAGCTGGGAAATTCGGCTGGAATTAGATTATCAACATCCTTCAATTTCATGATAATGAGGTTTGTCTTTATTCTTTAGGAAACAAAAGCTATTGGAAGTTTTTTTGTTTTGTTTTATTCGGGGTTTTCATTTGTTTGTTCATTTTTAGCAGAAACTGACATACAGTTAAGCATCTGACTTGCACTCAGGTCATAATCTCACAGTGCTCAGGTTCGAGCCCTGCTTCAGGCTCTGCGCTGACAGCTTGGACCCTGGAGCCTGCTTTGAATTCTGTGCCTCCCTCTCTCTCTGCCCCTCCCCTGCTCACTTTCTCTCTTTCTCTCCCTTAAAAAAACTGAATAAACATTTTTAAAAATTTTTAAAAAGAAAGTGACATAAACAGCAATGTACCTAGAAAAGATTTCTCAAAATAATGTGTTAACTACAAGTGGGAAAGATTGGAGACAAGGGGGTTAATTAGAAGAGAAAAGTCCAGCAAGAAGTGATGAAAACCCAGCCTCATACAGTGTTATGGACTGAAATGTCTCACCCCAAAATTTGTATGTTGAAGCCCAAATACCTGGTGTGACTGCACTTGGAGATAGAGTTTTGGGTAGGATACTAAGGTTAGATGAGGTCATAAGGGTGGGGTCCTAATCCAATAGGACTGGTGGTCTTATAAGAAAAAGGAGAGGGGCACCTGGGTGGCTCAGTTGGTTAAGCATCCGACTTCAGGTCCTGATCTCACAGTTCATGAATTTGAGCCCCATATTGGGCTCTCTGCTATCAGCACAGAGCTCACTTCAGATCCTCTTTCCCTCTCTCTGCCCCTCCCTCATTGGTTCTCTCTCTCTCTGAATAAATAAATAAGAAAGAAAGAAAGAAAGAAAGAAAGAAAGAAAGAAAGAAAGAAAGAAAGAAAGAAAGAAAGAAAGAAAGAAAGAAAGAAAAAGGAGAGGCATCAGTCTTTCCAAGTGTACAGGTTGAGGAAAGGCCAGCCACATGAGACTTGGTGAGAAGGGAGCCATCTACAAGCCAGGAAGAGAGCCCTCGGCAGAACTGGAACATGCTGGTATCCTGATCTGACCTCCAGCCTTCAGAACTATGAGGAGCTAGACTTCTATTGTTCAAGCCACGCAGTCCATGCTATTTTGTTATGGTGGCCTGAGCAGACTAAGACAGACAGTGACATTAGGAATGGCAGGGAGAGGACAAATGTCAGCAAGTCACCATGGAAATAGAATCAACAGGATTTGACAAGAATCCACTTGGGAATGTGAGAGGCAGAGGTCAGCAGTGGCTTTGCGTCTAAGTCAGTGACTAGAAGGTGTTATGATGCCATTTGCAAAACCCGAGAACAGAGTGGGAAGAACAACACTGAGGGGAAAGAGCTTAATTTCTGTTTCTGAGAAGTTTGGTGATTGAATTTGAGGTGTTGGCAACATCACCAGGCAGAATCTTTGAGCAGCAGGCAAATGGAGCTATGGGTTTGGCGGTGAAGAGAGATGACTGAACTGAAAATATAAATCATTTTGGAGTCATCTGCAGGGGGACAACACCAAGGGCTGGTCATGAACAAAAACATTTGTGCACAACAAGATCTACATGACCCCGAGTCTACTAAGAATGATGCCTATCTCTATGTTTGCTACCTGGGCCTGACTTACATGTGATTTTTACAAATTCTAGAACCTGTGCTGTAAAAGAGAGTTGGAAATGTAGACGCTCTACCTTTAAAATGGTAAATAAAATGTAGTTTAAACACCCCAATACCCCCTTCTGCTTTGATACATGTGCAATTTGTTTCTGTTTGCAAGAAGTCCAAACAAAATTTACTCAGCCATACAGTTCAACAAACATGATACAATGACCCTGACGCAGGGTAAAGGGTAAACTGTTCTTCAAAGAAAGCATCCATTAGCTCTATTAGCTCTAAAAGGATTGAAGGCAAAAATGGGACATTCTATTCCATTGGGATGAAGATTAGCAAGAGAATTCTACACCTGGGAACCTTGGTTCTTGAATTTCACAAGTGACAATGGAGTAACTACATTGGACAGAAACAAGGAGAAGTGGAAAATAACTGAAGGAGAACAAGATTATTAGAAAAGAAAGTTTCATAAACATCCCACTAAGTGGGACAACAAATAGGATATTTAGCAAACGAATACCGTGAGGGTCCTTCCTGTAAAAAGTGGCCAACTGTCATAAGCGCAACTGATTTCTAAAATTCATAGAACTTGAAGATGCAGGCTTGGGACTCCCCACTAGACAGCCATTAAAAAAGAACTAGAAAATCTTAGCCATGGGTTTATTTCTGAAGCCAGAAATAAAGGAAGAGTTGCATGAAACACGGGGACTCTGATAACTTAATACCTGTTGTAGAAATTCAGAGTCTTTAACAAATATGTGTATATATCATTTCCATTAACTGGAAGCAATGACTTTCGATTATTTAAGCGATTTCTTTCGCTATTTAGTAACATATTTCTAAGTTTTATATATACGTTACTATTTCTGGATTCTCTGATTTCAACATTTCTGTTGACTTCCTGTTATGGAATGTCAGGATTTAGTCCATGCTCCCACAACACAGATGCAGACACAGACACACATTGTTCCCTTGCTCTTTTTCTGCCTAATTTGTTCAGGCCACACTTTATGGTTGTATCAGTTCTCATTGTTTTCATTGTTATGACTACATAAATCCTGCTCATGGCTGAGCCACTTGGTGTTCTTTGATTTTATTTCCTTTCTTGTTCAACCTTCTGTTATCCCTGGAGTGATTTGTGCTCTTTTCTTTGTCTGGTTTTCTCTGAAACTATCGTGTATTCATTTCCCAAACTCTCTGCCAGAGGTGGTGTTTTCCTCAATATAATCAAACACATGAGATAATTGATCAGTGCCTTTCTCTTACCTTGGGGACTTCCTTCTGTATGTCTTTGATTTCCTGCTTCATTTGGACCCAGCTCATCTCCAGACCTGCTGGATAGCTGCTCCCCCAGGTCCTTGTTCACGACAATCCTAAGAATTCCCTTAGTCTTTCCTCCGCATGCATTGCTCTCCCGCCACAACTTCTTTCTTTTCCCCCTCCTTTCTTCTTTTGACTCCATAAATACTGACTGCCCACTATGTTCTAGGCATTGTTCTCGGTGCTGTTGACAGAGCAGAACTAGTAATAAGGATGTCAGCATTGGATATGCTGAGCTGGGGTACATTTCCTTTATTTTTATTTTTTCAAGTTTATTTATTTTGAGAGAGAGAGAAAGAGAGAGAGAGAGAGAGAGCGAGTGCAGGGGAGAGGCAGAAAGAGAGAGAGAGAATC
Source organism: Neofelis nebulosa (assembly GCF_028018385.1). Classification (NCBI taxonomy): domain Eukaryota; kingdom Metazoa; phylum Chordata; class Mammalia; order Carnivora; family Felidae; genus Neofelis; species Neofelis nebulosa. The sequence continues at coordinate 92,165,284 of NC_080785.1, forward strand.
CCAAGCAGCCTCCACACTGTCAGCGCAGAGCCCAACACAGGGCTCAAGCTCACAAACCCATGAATTCATGACCTGAGCTGGAATCCAAACCCAGAGTTGGATGCTTACCCAGCTGAGCCACTCAGACACCCCAGGTATCTTTTAAACCCCTCAAGGCAGTTGGACATAGAAGTATTGAGTTCAGAGACAGGTTAGGCTAGAAGCATACATTTGAGAATCATGCACATATAAATGGTATTTAAAGCCAATGGGCTTGATGAGGTCACCTGCGGAGTCAGGGTGGGGAAGGGAAATATTGGGAGGTTTCAACATTTAGAAACAGGAGGGATGAGGCATATCCAGTAAAGAAGAATGAGTAGATGTGGTCAGGGAGGTAAGAGAAGCAGCAGGAAACAATGGTAAACTGAAGAAAACATCTCCCATGGGCTTCCTCAGCATGGCTGTTTACTTCCTGAACTTCCTCAAGCCAGCAAGGAAACTCTCTGCCCTCAGGGAGGCCCCACTCTCTCTCTCTCTCTACAGGGTCTTTGGCTGATTACATCAAGCCCTGGATAAACTTCTTGACTAACTCAAAATCAACTGCTTTGGGACCTTAATTCATATGCAAAATCCCTTCACTCTTGCCATATTTTATTGGCTAGAAGGAACAAGGAACAAGGACCACTCACACTCAAGGGAGGGGATTCTACAGGGTTTGACTAACAGGGGTGGGGAGAGTCAGGGGTCTCCTAGAGTCTGTTTGCCACTAAGAGGCTCAGTTGAAAGGGAAACATTGATGACTCAGGAGAGTGGTGGCAATTGTAGAAGCAATTTCCTGGCGTTGGTCACAGGGAACAGGATGGAGCACAGGTAAACAGAGTGTGGACGTCTGAGTCAATAGGCAGAAGGTAGAGTATGTGAGTATAGGTGCAAGCAGGCTGGCTGATGTGGAGTTGGGGGCTTATGTTGGTTCCCTTCCCCTTACTGGATCCTCTATATCCCTATTCATCAGGCTATTGCCTTGTTTTCATAAAACTTATTTGAATTCTTGATCAAGGGTAATGGGAGTCTGTATTACATAAAACTTGACATGTCTGAAAATATCCTTATTCTATCTTTAATTTGCTGGATACAGAATTCTGGGTTGGAAATAACTCCTTCAGCACTTGGAAGGTATTGTTCCATTGTGTTCTAGCCTTCAGTGTTGCTGTTAAGAAGCTGGATGATATTCTGAGCTTTTATACTCTTCTGTTTATGTATAACTGTTCTGAAATACCTAAATTTCAGTACTATAGGCCTGGTGAGAGTGTTTTTATTTATTGTCCTATGGGCCTGCTCATGGGCCCCTCCGGTCTAGAAATTCACATCCTTCAATTCTGGGAAAAATTCCTGTATGATTTAATGATTTTCTCCATTTATCATTGATTTCTTTCTTGAACTATTATTGGATGTTGAACTTCCTGAGTCAATTCTCTAATTTTCTTATTTTTCTCTTTCATCTTCTAGATTTTTCTTTTATTTTCTGATAAATCCCCTCACTTTAATTTTGAACGTATTATCTTGATTGCATTTTTGCTCTCACGGTTTTAATTTCTAGGAGTTCTTATTCCTTTCAAATATAGAATATTGGCTATGGAGCCCGACTGCCTGGGGTCCTATCCCAATACCATCTGTAAGTTGTGTGATCTTGAACAAATTACTTAGTCTCTCTGTGTCTTGGCTTATTCATCTGCAATGTAATAATATACATACATCATAGGGTTCTCCTGAACATTGAATGAGTTGACAGATACAAAGTGTTCTGAATAGTATCTGACAAATAAATGTTAACAATTATTATTGTTTTTACTGTATATCTGAGGATATTACAATGGTTTTAGGATTTTTCTTCTGTTTACCACAGTCTTTACTTCTCTGAGTTTATTTTTTAGTTCATTTATTTTGGTTATAGTCTTTCATACTTAAAAGTTTTTTTTTTGGAAACCTGATGATCCCTACCTGAATTCACGTTTATGAGGTGTGGGGGGTGGTGGTGGGTATTGACTGGTGAACCTCAAAATGGGGTGAAAAGACAGAGAGTTGGGCCCACAAATGTCAGCATCTGTAGGTCTTGCTTCCTGAGCTGGCCAGTCGCCTAAAGAGGAATCCTCCGACTTCCTGCCTGTTAGGTACATTTAGTTCTCAGAATTTTGGGAGTCCAGTGGGGGAAAGAGGCCACTGATCAAAATCAGAATCACCAAATTAGAATCATTCCCCTTCTTGGTACAGCATCTTATCCCCACAGTCAGCTGTGCAGACCTCAAGTCACGCCCTCTGCCTCCTGCTGGAATGAAGGAGCACACTTGATGGTCTACATAGGGCAGGGGAGGGCCAGAGGGTGGACAGTGTTGTCAGCTCCTTCTACAAACATTTCATGAGTCCTCACTCCTTATTCCCTTTCAAAGGCACCCAGTGTCTCCAGCTTCTGTGCTCTGTGATATGAATGTTGTCTCGCTTCTCACTGGCTTCCTCTCCCTGAGCCCTCGCCCAAGCTTGTGTTCCAGTATTATACAGTTTGCTAAGTTAGTTCCAAAATTTTAGTAGACAACTCTCATCTGCTCTTGTTTCTTTTCCCATTCATTTCTTAAAAATTAAACAATTAAAAAAATTTTAATTTCTAAAATGCATGTAACCAAGTTTCCCATCTTAACCATTTTTAGTCTATAGTTCAGTAGTGTGACGTCTACTCACATTCTTGTGCAACCAACCTCAGACGTTTTTCATCTTGCAAAACTGAAACTCTTCACCCATTAAACAGCTTCCCACTTCCCCCTCCCCTCAGCTCCCAGCAGCCACCATTCCACTTTCTGTTTCTATGGATCTGACTATACTAGGGACTTAGCATCTAAGTGGATTTATACAGGTTTTGTCTTTTTTGACTGGTTTAATTCACTTAGCACATGGTCCTCAAGTTTCATCTATGTGATAGTATAGGTCAAAATCCCCTTACTTTTTAAGTCTACATAATTTAAAATTGTTTAGTATTATTTTTAATTTTTATTATATTTCTCTTGTTCTTTTGTCCTTATGAGTTTATAATTTTGTTTTTATCTTCCCCATTCCTTTGGCCATGGTTTCAGTGGGGCTTCAGGAAGCAGAGATAAACTTGTGAGCCTGACCTAGCCCTTAATAGGAAATCCATATTCTATTTACGACATGTAACATTTAAGGACATATTCTCTGTGGCTTTTGAGAATCTCTTTAACTGTATAAGACTCCTTCAAGGAGAGCACAAAAATAAAGTTGCATTAAGTCCTCATTTAACCAAAGAAAAACTTATGCTTTGATGTTAAGCAAAAAAGTTTCTCCAGGGAATTGTCTTCTCAGTATGAGCATAAACTCTCTGCTGGGGAATCTAGCATTGTGGATCTCCAAGTGTGGTCCCCAGACCTGCAGCATATGCATCACCTGGGACTTTGACAGAAATACAAACTCTCAGGCCCCACTTCAGACCTACTGAATCTGACAATCTGGGAGTACAAAGCTGCATGTAGAGATCAATCCTTTTATTTAGTCTTATAAGATTTCCAGGCTATGAGGTGGCCATCTGGTAGTAGGTAAATTGTGACGGTTGCCTATCCTACTGTCAGTGCCTATGTTTGGGACTTTTTGTTTCTGAAGAGTCAGGTCTCACCATGTATTTATACTCCCCGACCCCTTTCTTATCCTGCACCCCACTGGCCATACTGACTGAATCAGGAGAGAACCTCTCACTCAAGGCCAGCCAATCCACTGGATGGTCAAGACCAAACCAACTGGATTCCCTCTCTTCAGAATAGGAATTGGAAACACCAAAACTGTAGCCAGTGCTGAACTGCTAAAGGTATACAAAACTGAGAGTGATGGCTACTGCGAGCTCTGTTTAAGCACAGCCCCTGTGTACCCCAGTTGGTCTTTTTGTCTTGAGTGGGTATATATTTCTTGCACCAATGAGGCATGATCAGAGACATATTAACTGTGGGTAAGAAATGCTGTCTGATTGGTCATAGCTATGATTATCCATTGCAAAGCTTGCCCAAACTATGGCTTATCTAGGCTGTTGTCTTGTGTTGGCAGCTCCATATAAAAAAATTGATGTCTCTGTCCGGTATCTATTTAATTTTCCATGTGTGAAAACAAATTTGGTAGCATTCTCATTTCATTTCGATGCTGAACTCTCAGAGTTCTTTGGCAATTGCTTTTGCTGCTCTTAGAAACTAGTGAAAATTGCTTTGTAAATCAACCACCAAAGAATCAATTTCAGTGATGTTCTTTTAAAGAATTCAAAGATAAATAGTTCCCATAAGCCACCATCACTGCACTCCAAGGTTCAGAAGGAAATATTCTGAAAATGAAAGCAAAGGAAATCACAGAATATTACCCGAACGGTTATGTGGTAGGGAATAAAAGCCAGAATAGGAGTTTAGAAGTGAACGTTTGTTCTGAGAACAAAATTAACATAATAGGACTACCAGGATCCAGCTTTAATTTTTCAGGTCATGGTTTCTGGTTTAAAAATTGATGCAAATAAAAATGATCAGAGAGCTGTTTGCAAAGACGTTTTAATCCAACATGTCTTCTTTTAATATTATACTATTGTAGAACATCCCAGAATGGGAGAGACCATATAGGTCATCTAATCCAATTATGCATTTCATGCCTGGATCATTTCTATACCCCTAAAGAAATGACAGCCACATGACCCTGGCATTGTGGTTGATGACAGAGGCATCTACCAAGCCTCATATAGTAAATCTACAAAAACCAAACCAAAACCAACATAACAAAAACTACTTTGAAACACAAAATGTAGGATGCTACTTTGAAATAGGGTTCTTGTAAATGGATAAGGAGTGCTCTTTCCTTCTGTCATTCCTGGGGGAAAGAGTGTTATCCACAGTGGCAGCCGCTGGTTATTGTCCCCAGAACTGGTTCTCAGCTTCCGAATGTTTGCTTGGCACATGACTGCTCAAAATAAAGCTCACATTCCCAAGCTTTCCATATAGCTACGTGTTTCAGTCCTATTACTGTGCTACAAATTCTCCCAAAACTTAGAGGTTTAAGCCTTTTTATAATAACAACCTTTTTATTCTACTCCCAGATTCTGTGGCTCAGGAATTTGGGCAGGGCGTCTGTCTACTTCTGGCTACTTCTGTTATGCTGGGATGACTTCTTTGAAAGCAGTAAAAACCCCATCCAGATTCAAGAAGAGCCGAATTAAGACTTCAACTCTTGATGGGGCAGTGGCAAGGTCACACTGTAGAAGAGCACAGGGACTGGAGATATTTTTGGAGTCACCTTTGGAAAATGCATTCCATCATGCCATGGGTGTAGCCATCTTGACTAAGCTCTGGCCAAGAGGGTATAAGAGGAATTGGTGTATTCAACTTACTGGAAGCGTTCGTAGAGGGGTATGCGTGTATCTGTGTGTGTGTGTGTGTGTGTGTGTGTGTGTGTGTGTGTGTGTGTGTGTAGGTGGGGGAGGGAGTAAAATGCCTTTTCTTTCAAATATGAATGAGATGACTGGAGATACAGCATTAATTTTAAACCAGAAACTGAGGATTACAGAGCAATGAGCTAGAAGGAGCCTGGGTACCTGAAGTTCATGGAACCACCATACCAGCCCTGAACTGCTTACATTTACATTATAGAGAAATAAGCTTCTATATTGCTTAAGCTACTGTATTTTGCATTTTCTGCCACTTGCAAGCAATGCTAATCTTAATAAAAACATCATAAATGAAGGCAGATGATGCAAATTCATCTTAATTACTGGATCTAGGAATATAGTGCATATATGGCTTATATAATGCTTACACGGTTAAGAGTTTGACTAATATTGTTCTCTATGAGGATCATGGTATTTTATAAAAGCTTACCACTTAAAATGCTCAACACAATTAGAAGTACTTTACTATGTTTAAAAGCAACATGCTATTATGAGGTAGAAAAGGAACAGAAAGAGAAATACATTCACTCATGAATGCTTACAAGTTGGTTTATAAACAAAGGGTTCATATCAAGGTGAATTTTTATAAAAGGAACTAGTTTGCTATATCTTGATTTCTAGACTTCGAATTTTCTGAGTCATGTATTTACTCTTTTTTTGTGAGTGGAAAGATAAATCAGAATAACTGAACTTGCCCTTGAAATATTTATTTACAGTATTATGGCCATTGTAGAAAATGAAGTATGCTTTTTAAAAAACCATTTAATTGGCAAAAAGCATTTTTATTATTCAAAATTATAAACATTTGCAGAATTAAGCCTCATTTCAGAGTCAAGGACTTCTACTTTAAATGTACACCCTTCTAGTTCTATTTCTCTTTATATCAAGTAGCCTATTTTGGAGATATAATTAAAATCACTCAAAGTTAAGGGAAAGGTTTAAAATAAATAATAGGAGCCTCATCAAGCAAAGCTTTTTTTTTTTTCTTTAGGACTATCTGCCCTGACCATGACATTTTACTCATAATGTTTCACTACCCTGTTTGAAGGGCATCGACTAACTTTCACAAGGGCCTCACAATAAATGGTGCATTTGTCTTCATAAATAGCAGTAAAATGCATCGAGTGGACAATTTACTACTGTCAGTAAAACAAAACATAAACAGGATGTATGGAGGAAGGCTGGATAAAATGCAGCAAAAGAGAAAGAAAGGTGTCACAAGGATGGGGTATTATTTCTTCGTCCAAAAGACAACCAGTAGCACATATGACTATAAAGCAAAAGACACTGCCAACACTTATTAATGAAAGTAGATTCCCGGAGGAAAATAAAATGCCGCTACCGAGGTGGAGGCTGAAGTTTCGGGGCAATTCGCGTGGCAGCAGCTCTGCGCGGTTCCTGGTGCTGAAGGACTTGTGGAATTCGGCCGAGAGGCCCGTCCGCACCGGAGCGAGGACAGGTGGACGGGGAGGTGCAACCCGGGGGCCACCTGCGGCCGTGCTGACAGGACTCCGCGCCCAGCGCGCGCCCAGCAGCGTCGCCCCATCACCCCGCCGCCGCCAGCCGGAGTCTTCCGCACCGCAACCTTCCCAGCGGCGGTGCGCGGCGCCCGCCGGCGGAGGTTGCCATGGTTTCCGGGGGTCACGTGGGCGCGCTCCGACGCCCCCTCCCGCGCGGCGCGGCGCGGCGCGGGCGCGGGCGCGGGCGCGGGCGCGGGCGCGGCGGGGGCGGGGCGGCCCGGGCGGGGGGAGAGGAGCAGCGGCGGCGGGAGCGGGAGGAGCCGGAGATGCTGCCAGCCCTCCCGGGGCCGCGCTCGCTCAGCCGCCGCCGCCGGACGGAGCAACCGCGCGCCGGGAGCCGCGGGCCGGGCCAGCCGGGCCGCCGGGGCCCAGAGCGCCGCGCTCGCAGCGGGTAGCGCCGCTAGTGCCGTCCGCGCTCTCTCGGCGGCCGCGGGGCCGCAGGCTGGTCCGGGGAGGCGGCGAGGGCGGTGCCCAGGCGCCCGCCGCCCGGCAGGCAGGATGAGCATCGAGATCCCCGCGGGACTGACGGAGCTGCTGCAAGGCTTCACGGTGGAGGTGCTGAGGCACCAGCCCGCGGACCTGCTGGAGTTCGCGCTGCAGCACTTCACGCGCCTGCAGCAGGAGAACGAGCGCAAAGGCGCCGCGCGCTTCGGCCATGAGGGCAGGACCTGGGGGGACGCGGGCGCCGCCGCCGGGGGCGGTACCCCCAGCAAGGGGGTCAACTTCGCGGAGGAGCCCATGCACACCGACTCCGAGAACGGGGAGGAGGAGGAGGAGGAGGAGGCCGCGGACGCCGGGGCGTTCAACGGTGAGGACCCGACCCCCTGCGCGCCCCCGCTCGCCCGCGCCGTTCCCCGACTCTGCTCTAGAATCCCGCAGCTCTGCACACCCGCCTCTCCCCGCGTTCTCCACCTAACCTACCTTCCATCTCGCCCACCCCCTCAGCATCCATTTCTGTCTCTCCCACTCGCCCACCTTCCTACTCTGCTTTCGTGTCGTGCCCTCCCCCTCGTCCCCTCCTCGGGAGGTGGGGAGCTGAAAGGTGACGGCTCTCTGCCCAGCTGCCCCCTCTCGTCCTGGGCTCTCTGGCACTGGACGGCCGGTGTGGGGTGGGCATCTGAAAGACAACTTTCACTGTGGTTGGAGAGATTTCGCTGTACGGATACCATTGTGCGTAGAGGAAACCGGCCCACTTGGCATCCTCTTGCAGCCCTTATATTTATTAATGGGGTGTCCAAAGAGAAAAGGCGAGGGGTATTCAATTGGATTGGCTTTGCTGCCGTTGGGACCGCATGTTCCCTGAAAGGAGCATGGAATTGGACTCACTGGGGCAGATCGAAATTTATGGTAATAACTTTGACATTCTTGGAAACGGAGTGATCTGTTGTTTCCCAATTTACCAATACCGCGTTGTGTTATTTTTGGATACACAACAAAGGATCCTGTTTAGCCGGCAACTCATGGGGTCTTTGGAATGAGGAACCGGGCTAATGGTTTACTTTTTATTTAAAACAAATATTCAATGATTTGGTGCCTTTTAAAAAAACAAAGTATGTGAAAAACACTGTAGGAAGTTCTGAAAGCTTGTTGGTTGTCTTTAGAATGAAAAGCCAGTGAGTAATTGTAAGGACTGTGCCAGACACAAGCTGGAAAGAATGAATGGGAAAGAAAAAGGAATTTTCTCAAATAGCTGCTCCTGACAAGTCCCACCCCTTCTGCTTACAACCCTCTTTTCCTAACACACACACACACACACACACACACACACACACACACACACACACACATTTACAGCCTCCTGTATTTACACCACATGCCTAAATCCCGTCTTTATGGCATCCCAAGCTGAAATACCGTGGTGTGGAAGTGTTTTCTCTTTGTGGTGTAAGAGACTTGCATTTCAGCATTGCACCAGTGTGTATTTATTTACACTGCTTGTGGTTTGTGTGTCTGCAGTGTATTCTGTAGAATGAAAACCTTTTAAAGTGTTATTTCCTGGAGTATGTTCCTAGGAAGGTGTTTCTTTCCTTTGCAAATTTGTCCAAATGTGTTATAAAATTAATGTATATTTAGCTTGCCTGAAACAATCACAAATACCCTGGAAATTTGTGTCCTATGAAGACAAGAAGAAAAATTGTTACCTTAACAATTTTAATTTTGGACTTTGTAGTATGGCTAGGGATAAGATGATCATAGTCTTTATTGTTCTTTTTGCATAAGAATTTAATCAAGTGCTTTTCTTGCTAGAAACAAGAGAAAGGTAAAAGAAAGCATATTTTAAATTGAGAAGAAGCCAATAATGGATGACACAGAAAGGGCAGAAGCATTTTCTTTTATTCTCCTGACACATGCATGCAAACACACATACATAACACATGCACACACAAAGGAAAAAAAAAAAAAGACTCATTTCCCAGATTGGAGGAAACTAGGAATTAAGGAGGTGGTAAGAAAAAAACCTGCATATGTTTGAGATGATATATTAATATAACTAAAATATTTTCTAGTATGATACTTTTGAAATACTTTGCATTGATGATTCCATTTTCTCCTTATAACAGTGTATATGGTACACAAAACTGATTTTATTACCATTTTGTAATGAATAAGCCATTAACTTCTAAGCAGCAGGGATCATTTTATATGATTTTTTATGTTCTCCAAGGCACCTTTATTGTAAAAATTAATCTGTGTGAGTTTTAATGAATGCTCGTTAACCGATTGCATATTTATTTCCCACCCCTGCCCTCAAGGACTTTAAAATTACTTTTTGACTACAGCCAAATTCAATTTGATCATTATCTGATAAACACACACACGCATATGTGTATAACAAAAACTTTGGCAGTGGTACTTGCCTCTATTAGGTGCACTAGAATATATCTACTAGAATATCTTCTATTTTAATTAATTCTCCCTTATTATTACTATTTTTAATGCATGTAAATTGTGTGAGATCTGCAGTTAAAAAAAATATATGTAGACTACCAGGGGTTGACAAACCTTTTTGTAAAGGGCTAGACGGTAAATATTTTAGATGCCCTGAGCAACACAATGTCTCCATTGAATATGTTTTCTTTCTTTCTTTCTTTCTTTCTTTCTTTCTTTCTTTCTTTCTTTCTTTCTTTCTTTCTTTCTTTCTTTCTTTCTTTCTTTCAACAACATTTTAAATATACATCTGCTCTGGTTGTTGGGGTTGTAGAAAATTGGCCACAGACCAAGGCCATAGTTTGCCTTCCCCTGGCTGGAGTGGGGGAAAAAGTCAAAATAGTACCATTGGGGGGAAGAAAAAACAACAGGAGTGAGCCTATCAGTTTAATGTTTAGTTCCAAAGAATTTCCAAAATATAAAACATCAGGTACCGGGCAATTCTCCTAGCATAGTAAAGAATAAGTACTAGCTGGCGAGTCTTAATTTACTGTGACCCAGCACAAGACCAACTGGGTCGCTCATTCTTAAATTTTAGTATACATCTCAAGGAAGTTTGATTCAGAAATGAATATTACCTGGCACTACTCTAGGAGAGCTTTTGAATAGGTTGGGATCTTTTTTTTTTTTTTTAAACAGACCGTCTGGGTCATTCTTATATCCATAGTTCCCTGACCACACTGTGAGAAACACTGATCAACAGATAGCGATGGTAATAATGTCTTTGTCTTGCTAACATTTACAGAAGTAGCTACCGCTTATTGGCATTTGCTGTGTGCCAGGCATTATCTGAATACTTTGATTCATTATCCCAGCTTTATGAGAAAGATGAGGCCGCCACTTGCCCAGTGTTTCACAGCTAATGTGTTGCAGAACCAGGGTTGGAACACTGGTGGACCTGGCTCCATCCTTCTCTTAACTCCCAGGTTAAAAGTTAAGAGGAGCTGGGGCCAACATCACGTGAACATCCCTTTTGTGTCAGATTCTACTTGAGACCCTTGATGTGTTTTATCTATAAGGCTCTGATAAATGAACGTGTCCAAGATTACACATGGAACTAGTTAAGTGGCAGAGCCTGGTTTCTTACTCAACATCTATCTGCCCCAAGACCATCAGAGAGTTCTTCCTAAATGAAATTTATACAATGGACTGACTCATGGATCAGGTTTTCCTGGTTATTTTTCCAGTAATGGTGATGAATTTGCATGGATTGGTTCATACCGACTCTCATGAATCCCTTTAGGACAAGTGATGATATTTATGAGAGGTTGGGCACATTTTTGACAGTGAGGTGGCTTCCCATTTGACTCAGGTAGGGATCGAACATATGACTTTGACCTCAGTGTGGTGGTTGAAACAAAGAAGTGAGTCAGAGTCTGGTAGCCTGGCCGTTGATAGCAGTAGGCCAAATGGTCAGATGGGTGAAGGTGGTCTTCTTTCCTGGGGATCTGAAGGATCCCTTTCTCTGCTGGTAGCTCTCCCATTCCCGTCCTGTTTTCTTAATTTTATTACTTGTGTTACTTTCATTTTGCTTTCAATTCTGGATAAAAGGGCAACCTTCAGGTGTTAGAATGATAATGGCATATGGCAATAACCCTTCCAGGGAAGTCTTAAGTCCTTAAAGAAGCTATGATGGAGACTGCCTCCCTCTTCCCCATGCTGCAGAAAGCACCTCAAGCATGACATGTTGCTTCTGAAAGGGTAGTATCCCCAGGCTAAGAATATATTAAAAGGGTTTACAGTAGGCCAAAGAGTTGGATCAGTACCAGCTTGGAGTAGAATCTATGATAATCAATGGTTTCACGTAGGCATCACTGTGAGGTCTTATGTTGCTCAATAATTTCTTCAGTGAAGTTGCTGAAATTATAAAATGAAGTAAATAAAATTCCAAATTATCCCTATAAATTGACAAGTGGTCAGAAGAAAATTAAATTACTTATGGGTACATGAAGATCAAGCTGGAAAAAAAATAAACTGTATACAAAATATAGAGGACTAATTTTCCATATTTTAGAAGAAAAATCTAGAGTTCAAAGTGGGTACACAAGCCAAAAATATAGAATATCTTATAAAGCAAGCATGTCAAGATATATAAATAGAAATTCACCATGTAAAAACTATGACTAAATCCTCTTAACTCTGGCCTATGTCAAATCCTTATTGGAGAATCGTATCTACCTATGATTTTTTTTTTTACAATTTAAGGGGAGTATGGGGAATTTATAAGAGATCCTTAACATCACAGAAAATATTGGAGCACGGAGTGGTGGGACGAGATTAAGAGAACAAATTTATACGTACATGTATGGGCTTCCTAAGAACCTTCTGTGAAAGTGTTCTTCACCATGCTCATCCTGGGAGTAAAAAAAAACACTTCCACCTATTGACTTCTTGGCCTAATTGACAGTGGGAACATGTAGAGAGTAATCATAGGTTTAATGAATTGTTGCTTTGGCTGATGTATTAGGCTCACTTTTATCTCTGTGTCCTTATTTAGAGCTTGCTCTCTGTGGCCGCTAGAGATGATTACGAGACAAAGCAGCCAATTGTTAGTTCTTCATCAACCTCTTCAATACATTTAATTCGTTTGAAAATGTTCATGAAAGTCAGACAACACTTACTTTCTTTCACATCTGAAGCCCTGTGCTAAGCATACTGACATATAATCACAGTAGTAGTACTCACCTCATAAGGTTGTTAGAGGATAAATGGATTAATATTTATAAGGTCCCTCAGGACAGTGCACATAGCAAGCATTGTTTTCCATGTAAGACAAATGACCTCATTAACATGAAATCTTACAGGAGTGTAAACTTCTTGCAGAATAGCAATTTAATTGTATTTTGTGGAAATGAATCTAGTGTTTACACTTTTTAGAGAAATGAAGTAGGAAATGAGCTTACGTGGCAGTTCCACTTGGGATTTAATGTGAAGTTATGTTGTGCAGTAATAAAACCCACATTCTTTCAACTCATAATTTGTAGCTAAGAGCTCCAGACTTTTAAATTAATGAGACTTTATTGCCTTTGGCTATTAGAAATTTACATGGTAAGTTTTAAATTTATATGGTAGCTTTAAATCCTCCTGAAATGGAAATTACATCATTCATGACAATGGCTAAAATATTTATGCTATTATTTTAGTTATGAGCAGAAAACAATAATAGAGAAGATTTTAAATTAAAAAATATTTTGAGTTTAGATGGTGATTTTTAGAGTAGAACAGGTAAAACATTATTCATTTTAATAGTAGTAATAAGTGAATGCTTTGGAGATTGAAATTGGGAAATCAAAGTACTTGAAATAGTGTCTTTTCTCAAACTCTTACCCATCTGTTACTTTAGGCTCAGGGAAAAGGGAGGGTGGGAGGGAGAAAGAGCAGAGTAAAATCAGTTGGGATTTGTGTAAGGTTCTTTGACTAATTTGTACTTTGTCTGAAGAGAGCACAAAAGGAAAACACCGGAACAAAAATTGAAGAATACTTTAATTTGTCTCCATGTCTTAAAAATCCAACTGGTCAACCATTATTTAACATAAGAGAGTTCTAAGCTTTCCATTTGAGGTTGCACATAGGGATGTGCTGTGTCTTGGTAGGATGGAGTAAATATTTAATGGTTATTATTATTGAAATATAGTTCCGAATCCCTTGAAATATATTTGTAAATCCCAGCCCTGTGGGTTCCAGTAAATTTCCAGCTGTCAAGATTTTGTTCCTGGCTGCCTCAAGAAAACCAAATGTGTTTCTTTTTCAACTGTGTAAATACTGACAAGAGACCTTTGAATTCCTCAGTGGGAGGCTTCTTTGTGATCCATTTAGAAAGTCATGTAATGGGAGTACTAGCAGTTAGAGAAGGCCTTTGGTAGAGAGGTTGGGGTTCAGTGAAGGAGATTGAGTGACTGACCACAGAGCCTGAGTGGTGTCCACAGTCATTTGATACCAGAAAGGGGCTGGGACCTGGGGGTGACCTGTTAGGAGAAGGAACGTATGCAAATTGGAAGGTAGGATGCTGTACTCATTCTCTGATTTACTCACTGTAGAAATATCGATTGAGTGCCAACTCCTTCCTTTTTTTTTTTTTTTTGGTCTTAGAAAAGAAATGATTATTCTCTTAAGTTGACCATCTCTGGACTTCTGAAGAAACAATCCTTTTGTGGGGGCTCATGGGTGGCTCAGTCAGTTAAGCATCCTACTTTGGCTCAGGTCATCAAGTCACACACAGTTCAGGAGTTTGAGCCCCGCATCAGGCTCTGCACTGACAGCGTAATAATTTCCTTAACCCCAGTTTGGTTGATTTTGGTCTTCTTTTTCATAGAACTATTCCTTATATTTTATGTGCTATTTATATTAACTTACATGTTATAAATTGTTTCTTCCATCAAGGTGATAGATAAGGTTTAAGAGGCAAGGCTAAAGAGAAGTATTTTTGTACTTTTGTCTTCAGAATTACCAAATTTTTTGTTCTTTGATTTTTTTTTCACTACAGCGAAATTACTTTTAGACTTTATTTTTATGTCAATTGCTTAAGGATAGGCAATGGGAAATAAAAAAGAGTGCAGTGATTTTTCTCAGTTGGATGAGTTCTAATCACCATGTTCTTATAGTCCTTCCAGTCTTATCAATACCTTTTAGTTATTGTAGAGTTAGTCATAAAAACCCCACTATGATACTCACCACTGTCTTTATCTTATGGGAGCAAGTTTTGTGTTTCGGAAATTCAAAATGACTCAGACTGTTCCATTATGTAATTATTTTGTGGAAAGAATTTGAGCTAAATTTTTCAGGTCATGGCTTATATGAAAACAAAACAATCTAAAAAAAATCGGAACTGTAAACACAGTTGGTGTAACATTTATAAATGTTTCAGCAATAGGCATTGCCATGTGTAACTTAATATGTTTGGAAACTTAAAAAAAATCATTCCAGTTGCTGATGTTTAAAAATGGTTCTGCATTAAAAAAAAAAAAAAGACAAAAGGTCAAAATATAAACACATGTTCCACATAAAAATGAAGCCAAGAAGATATACTGTATACAGTTATTCCCATATCTGTTTGGCTAGGGACTGACATTGTTTAACTTATATTAGCTGTTCCAAGACAAAATAGCTCATGGGAGTGATATTGAGGTTTTTTGTTTTTGTTTTTGTTTTTGTTTTTTGATAAAAAAGAAGGCAAAAGCTTCCATTTGTTTAGATACATTTCAGTTGAGACCAAAAAACATCTTTCCAAAAAGTTATGCTGAATTAAAAAGTGACTCAGCTGTTTCATTTCAGTTACTAAAGCTAATGTTTGTTAAATGATGCTCTTTTTATTTAATTATAATTGTTAACATTTTTGGCTGCTGAAGTGCCAGACAGCAAGACCATTTATCCATGTGCCATTTAGGCCTCTCCAAAGTAAGTGATGGAGTCAGGATTTGAACTTGACACTGTGAGTTCAGAGCCCATCTCCTTAACCATGGTGCACCTAATTTTCAATAACTCTGATAGCAGGAATATGGTTGAAAAGAACCACATACCAAAAAATAAGCTATCTACTTTTAACTCTAGATATATATAGTCTGGCCAAGTGTTGATCTGTCCCTTTAACAGTTGTTTTCTCTGTGTATCCCATTAAAATTAGCACTTCATATACTTTTACAAACTTGACAAAATATTTACTTTTTTTTTTTTTTCAACGTTTTTTATTTATTTTTGGGACAGAGAGAGACAGAGCATGAACGGGGGAGGGGCAGAGAGAGAGGGAGACGCAGAATCGGAAACAGGCTCCAGGCTCCGAGCCATCAGCCCAGAGCCCGACGCGGGGCTCGAACTCACGGACCGCGAGATCGTGACCTGGCTGAAGTCGGATGCTTAACCGACTGCGCCACCCAGGCGCCCCTGTTTATTTTTTTATTAATGTTTTTTATTCATTTTTGAGAGAGCAAGAGACAGAGTGCAAGCAGGGGAAGAGCAGAGAGAGAGGGGACACAGGATCTGAAGCAGGCTCCAGGCTTCGAGCTGTCAGCACAGAGCCCAATTGTGGGTCTCCAACCCAAGAACTGTGAGATCATGACCTGAGCCCAAGTTGGACACCCAACCGGCTAAGCCACCCAGGCGCCCCCTAATTCTTAAAACTTCTTTATTATATACCATCACTAGGAGAATGTATTTGAGTATGAACTCCCAACATATGCCTTTATAAATGCTATGCAGATACCAACATATTAACTTATTTTATACATGACAAATCACCCTACGATATAAACTTTGAAAGGGAGAAGTAAAAAGTAATTGTAAACAAGTCCTAATTTTTTTTCTTTAAGCTGAAGGATTGCCTTATGTTCTTCTTGGTGTGTGTGAACTATTTTGGAGACCAAAACTTAACTTGATATAGTCTGTTAATGTATAAGGTGGCTGTGATCAACTTTGCTTTCCTGATTTAAGCTCCTACATTATAAAGGACCTGTAGGTAGTAGGGGCTTGTGTGTGTGTGTGTGTTTGTGTGTGTATTTTAATAGACATTCATTAGATAAGTTAATTGTTTGACTCAACGGAAGTGTGGTAAAATAACGAAGAAAATCCTATCTTATGAGAAGGAAATAAGATCCAGGCTTTTTTTTTTTTCTAACTTGTAGTCCTGTCTGCCTCTTGAAGTCCAACATAGATTGTAGAGTACTTGCATTCTTTGTGCAAATTTTGGGGATGTGACAAAGAGAAGCATTCTATTATAGGTCTTTAGTTCAGCATCACTAAATCATGGACGTGTCAGAACTAAAAGAAAATCAAAGTTTAAACAGTTTAAAGAAATGCAGTTTCAAAGAGTATCTCAGGAGGGAAATCTCTGGAGATGACAGTTGGTCAGGAGAGAGACTTTTCAATATCTCCTTTTTTGTAACTGAAAAAATGTTTATGATATACTTATATTACCTATTAAATAAATTTTAACTGTAAAAAGACATGAAAGAAAGGAAATTCTTTTGTTTCTATCCAGTAAGTAGTAAATAAAGCACAGCCTTTAAAAGCAAAACACCAGGGTGCCTAGGTGGCTGTCTGTCATTAAGCATCTGACTTTGGCTCAGGTCATGATCTCATGGTTTAGGAGTTCAAGCCCCGCTTCAGATAAAAAGAAAAAAAAAAAAAAAACCGTGAGCCCTGCTTTAGGTGAAGCCCACTTTTCTCTCTCTCTCTCTCTCTCTCTCTGCCCCTTGTGAGATTCTCTTTCTCTCTGCCCCTCGCTCACTTGCACCTCCACTCCCAAAATAAATAAAGAAAAGAAAAACACCACCACAACCTTTAGAGGCATACGATACAGCACAAAACTGATATAGCCAAGTATTCTATGAGTTATTTTCTTGGTTCTTAGTGCCCAGTCCTCTTTCCTTAACTTTCTGCCAAATCCCACCCTTTCTCCAGAGGTTAACTTACATTTCACCCCACAAATAATCTTTGCAAGTGCAAGATTCTCTGGTTGACATTAATGCTATCGGAATGGCAGATGAATATGCCTTGCATCTCAGTAAGCTTTGCAGTTGTGAGCTGCCCTTGCCACAGGCAGGCGGGAATATGTAGAAATATGCTCTCTCTCCCCAAAGCTTTCCTGCCCATAGTAGGTGCTCCAGTGTATCTTAAATTAACCTCACTTGAATAGTAAATGTCCATAAATGTGTACTTCTTATGTGATTGAAACTTTCTTAAGGCATGTAAACATTTAAAATCGTCTTCTTTTGGAGCACCTGGGTGGCTCTGTTGGTTGGTTAAGCGTCCGACTTTAGCTCAGGTCATGATCTTGCGGTCGGTGAGTTCGAGCCCCGTGTCTGGCTCTGTGCTGACAGCTTAGAGCCTGGAGCCTGTTTCGGATTCTTTGTCTCCTTCTCTCTGCACCTCCCCCACTCGCTCTCTCTCTCTCTCTCAAAAGTAAATAAACATTAAAAAAATATTTTTTTAAATAGCCTTCTTTATTTTTTTTTAAAGTTTATTTGGGGGAGGGGGGAGGGCAGAGAGAGAGGGAAAGAGGCTCCCAACTCAAGCAGGCCAAATGTAAGGCTCAAACTCAAGTAACTGTGAGATCATGACCTGAGCCAAAACTAAGAGTTGGAGGCTTAGCAGACTAAACCACTCAGACACCCGTAAGATAGTCTCCTAATAATCCTTTACATTAATGCACTTTAAAATGTTTTCATTTCATAGCCTGCCTTCCGCTATGAAGGTTTATACTTCATTTAAAGATGAGGCCATATTCTTTCAGGCTGATATTTGGTCACTCTGCAAAATGCAGAGAGCACAGGCATACAGGCTTTTCTTGCCGGTAAGGATTTCTAATAGCTTTCTAATTGAGGACACATTCTGACCCACCCAGACTTCTGTGTCACTGCTTCTGCTTACAGGAGCTCCATGCCAAATCCGAAACTAGTCTGTGGCCCTGAACCTGCTTTGTCCTTTTCTTATCTCTCCCCCCTTCCTTATCATTCCTCCTTCAAGCCTGAATCTTGCCTACCCCCAAAGCTCCTTTGCCCTCCAGCTTTTCCTCAGGCACCAGCACACCCATTCCCTTTCTTTGAGATTCAGATTGATGTGTCTGCCAGCCTGCTTACCAGCCACCTCCACTTACTTGTTCTTTAGGCGCCTCCAAATAATTTTGTCTTAAAATGTTTATTTTCTGCCTCAGTTATTGCCTGCACTACCTTGTCACTTTTCCCCCTCCACTAATGTAATAAACATGGTCAGGAGAGCCCCCTTTGCTTTGCCTCACATTTCTTTTCTTTTTTTTTAATGTTTATTTTTGAAAGAGAAACACAGAGACCGAGCACCAGTGGAGGGGCAGAGAGAGAGGGAGACAGAATCCGAAGCAGGCTCCAGGGTCTGAGCTGTCAGCACGGAGCCCGACGCAGGGCTCGAACCCACGAACTGCGAGATCATGGCTTGAGCCTGAGCTGTCAGATGCTTAACCAACTGAGCCACCCAGGCACCTCTCACATTTCTTAAATCCAGTAGTTTATGGAAAACAGATTGCTTTTAGTTGCTGAAAACTTAGTGACATGAAAAATCAGAAACAATGGAAATTAAACAAAAAACATGACTTACTTTGTCATGGAGTTTGGATTTGAATCCAAATGGCTGGCTCTGCCATTAATAACTTTTGGCACCTTGAGCAAGTTCCTTTGCCATCTGTGACTCAGTTTTCTCATCTATGGAATGGGAATAATGATAGTACTCACCAGAGAGGGTTGTTGTAAGAACCGAATGAGTTAACAGTGTTTGACATACAGTAAAGTATTACATGCACATTTGTTGGAGGGAGAGTGACAGAAAGAACAGGCGACATTTAGAAGTCAGTGAGAACAGGACAGTTTTAAAAATGAAGTTTGATTGGAAATGTGAGAAACTAAAGATCGCTTTCAAAGCAGTATAGTAATAGTACTTTTAGAAAAAAGTTGTTAGTGAAAAATATAAAAGTAAAGGCTTTAGATCGTTTAGCGAAGTGTTTCAGACTTTAAAAACGCCATGCTCCTTTAAATCTCAAGCACTTTAATTCTATTTGACATGTAAGGTAAATAGTCCAATCTAAAAAAAAAAAAGAAAAAAAAAGTAAAAAAAAGCAATGGCATAAAGCTTTGCTTTATTTTCACACCATCTCCTCCTTTGAGAACCCGTGTTTAACTGGTAGAATAAATAAATTTGTGTAAACTTCTCCCAAGTTTATAGTTTCATTTAAGTTTTCACAAGTCATTTTAAAACATCTTAGGAAAATGTAGGTAAAAGTATTGAAAATAGTCACTTGATTTAAATGAGGCAGATGCCTGTAGTAAAAATATGAATATGTGCCTAAAATATAAATTAATTGGGAAAAAATAGTTATATTACATTGGCAGCTTGTTGCCATTTCCTCATGTCATAATATTTATGAAAGTAAGCTCACGGTGGGACAAATTTCTGCCTTCCTAAGTTTTCCATTAAAATGCGGTTTTATTCTGAAAACCCATAATTCTATACTTGCTCATTGCACATTGCTAGCTTAATATATTTTTAGGAGAAAAAAAAAAGACCGTCTTTTTGGATACGTGGCATTGTTCACAGGTCTTTGATTTCCTATTAGACTGTCACTAATGACAGTTTATCGATAAGGCAATATTAGGACTTTTGATTCATAATAAGTCCTTAAAATAATTTCCTTGTAATCCCTTAAAAAGAATCCCAAAGGCATTTCAGTGTTTGAATTCTAACAAAAACTCATTTGTAAAAAGGGGATTTTATGTAAAATATTTTAAGAGAATGTTTAGCATTAAAAGGGTATGAAGTTTCAGTTAATGAAAGATGAATGAGTTCTGGAGATCAGCTGTGCAGCAGTGATGATAAATACTGTACCGTATTGTATGCTTGAAGTTTGCTGAGAGTATAGATGTTAGGTTAAATTTTGACACACACGGTGGTAAATAACTACGTAGAGGTGATTGAGAAGTTATTTAGCTTGATTGTGGTGATCTTTTCACAATGTATACATACATCAAAACATCAAGTTGTACACCTTAAATATATATACAGTTTTTGTAAGTCAGAGATAATAACGTTAAAAAAATAGAACATGAACTAATCTGGTTGCTCTGAAAGTGTCAGAACATATTTGAGAGATTTTTTTCTGCCAAAATTAAGTAGAGCGAACATTTTTTCCTTTTTTCAAATTGTGAGAGATTTCCAATGTACCGAAAAGAACAGAGACTAAGTAGGGAACACTCACCTAAGTCATCTTCTAGCTTCAACAAATTTTAACAATTATACACGTGAGGCTTTTTTTTTTTTCCTGAGGCTTTT
This sequence comes from Neofelis nebulosa, assembly GCF_028018385.1. Classification (NCBI taxonomy): domain Eukaryota; kingdom Metazoa; phylum Chordata; class Mammalia; order Carnivora; family Felidae; genus Neofelis; species Neofelis nebulosa. The sequence continues at coordinate 92,185,963 of NC_080785.1, forward strand.
TCTTTTAAGAAAACACGTGTGATAGAAGTCCCTTGTGTACTCCTTTCTTATCCCGTTTTCTTAACTATAGATCCCCATAGATCTCCACCACTGTGATAAATTTAGCATTTATATTTTCTATGCATGTTTTTGCACTGTTACTACATAGGCATTTATTCATAGCTTAGAAATAGTGCTATTTTGCATATTTTCAAAGTCTGTATAAATTGCGCCACTTATAAAAGTTTCATTTATGTAAATTATAATTTTCCACTGTATTTTTGAGAATAGTTTTTGAGATGATGTTATATTGATTTGTGTAGCTTTAGTTCATTTTTTAAAAAAATTGTTTTTAACATTTATTTTTGAGAGACAAAGAGGCAGAGCATGAGCGGGGAAGGTGCAGAGAGAGAGGGACACACAGAATCCGCAACAGGCTCTGAGCTGTCAGCACAGAGCCCAACTCTGGGTTCCAACTCAAGAACGATGAGATCATGACCTGAGGCCAAAGTCAGATGCTTAATGACTGAGTCACCCAGGTGCCCCAAGTTCATTATTTTTTAAATTTTACTTTTATTTTTTATTTATACTGCTATGTAGTATACCTTTGTGTAAATAGATGCTTTATCTAGTCTTTGATAAATAACTTTGGGTGTTTCTAATTTGTTGTCATTACAGTGCTGTAGTGAACATTGTGTGTGTATATGTGTGTTATGCACATATACTAGAGTTTTTAAAGGTGGTTTTCAAAGTGTGTTCTGGGACCCCTTGAAGAATCATTCCCCTCCCAATTTTAGACCTTTTCAGGGAGTCTGTGGGGTGAAAACTATAATAATAATAGTGTTCTTTGCTTTTTACCCGCCCCCCCTCATTCTGTTGTAAGTGTATAGTAGAGTTTTTCAAAGGGTACATGATGTATGATATAAAACATCTGAAGGTAGAAGCTGATATGAGAACCTAATTGTCCTCTGTTAGATTTGCAAAAATGTAAAACAGAGTCATTCTTTTTACTGAATTTTGTTTTGTTTTGGAAAATAGTTATTTTCCATAAAAATACGTTATTTATAATAACATGTAATTGTTTTGTTGTTGGTAGTTTTAAATATTTTTTAAATTTATCAATTTTAATTTCTAATACAACAATTATCAGTGGATATAACCTATTAAAGCAAATAATTTTTAAGAGTGGAAAGAGGTTTTGAGACCAAAAGGTTTGAGGACTGCTGCTGTAGGTAGATACTTAAGTGTGGAAAGGCTGGTTGTATGGGGTGCACAGCTTTAACCACACCTCAGACTGTTGTGTTTACACCACTTTATTTTTCAGCAGAGGGGAAGAGTTCCTGGTCCTCCACATTCAAGATAACATATGTTATCAGATTTGAACAAGCTTTGCCAGCAGGATGGATGTTAAAATCTCATTGTGAATTAAATTTGCTTTTTCCTGATTACTAGTAACACTGGGCATCTTTTTATTATGTTCATGGACTATGTTTGTAGTTTCTCTTCTGTGGAAAATTTTTTTATTCTGTGCTATTTTTCTCATCCTGCTAATTGTATTTTTCTTCCTGATTTATAGGAAGATTTCTTTCCTTCTTCCTTCTTTTCTTTCCATTTTCCTCTTCCTCCTCTCCCTCCTCCTCCTCCCCATCCTCCTCCTCCTCCTCCTCCTCCCCGTCCTCATCCTCCTCTTTCTCCTCATTCTGGTTACTAATCCTTTGTTGGGTAACATGCATTAGAAAAATCTCACAGTCTTGAGCCTGTCTTTTCATGTTGTTTATGGTAATTTTGGTTGAGCACTTTCTTGATTTTAAGCTTCTTAATTCCTAAATTTTAAGTTGAGTTTCATACCTAAGGATTTAATACAGTGATAATTTATTTCTCTGTATGGTTTGGGATGGGAATTTCATTGCATTTTTTAAAATACACATCATAGGGGCACCTAGCTGGCTTGGTCAAAGCGACATGTAGCTCTTAATCTTGGGGTTGTGGGTTCAAGCCCCATATTGGGTGTAGACATTACCTAAAAATAAAATAAAATTTTAAAAAATGCATCATTTATTGACTTTTTTCCCCACTGATTTTTGAATATCAATTTTCTATATATGTGTGAATGGGGGCTCATGGGTGGTTCAGTAGGTTAAGCATCTGACTTCGGCTTAGTTCATGATCTCATGCGTCGTGAGTTCAAGTTCCACATCAGGTGAATTCGAGCTCCACTTTGGGTGAGCTTGAGCCCCGCATAGTGTGAGCATAAGCCCCGCATCTGGTGAACACCCTTGCTTTGGGTAAGCGTGACCCCTGTTTCGGGTGAGCCCCACTTCTCTCCCTCTCCCTCCCCCTTCCCCTTGTGGGATTCTCTCTCTCTCTCTCTCTCTCTGTCCCTCACTCACTTGCACCCTCTCTCTCTCTCTTAAAAAAATAATAAATAAAAGAAACATATAAACGTGAATGTACTTAACATCTTTATTCTTTTCTGATGGTTTTTCTATTTGTTCATCAATATCTCTGAGTTAATATGACTTTCCATGGTCTTGATGTATGGTAAGTAACTCCCACCTTATCTTTGTTCAGAATTATTTATTCATAGGTTTTTATTATTCCATATATCTTTTAGGAGAAGCTTTTTAAATTTTGTGAAAAACTTCATTTGGGAGTTTTATTGGAATTGTACTTGATTTATAAAAAATTTTGGAGAGAAAAGACATTTTAATGATATTGAGTCTTACTCTACACGAACATGATACATCTCCATTTATCCAGTTTTCTCCAAAAAGGATTTTCCTATCTCTTCTTAGTTTTATTTCTAAGTAACTTATCACTTTTGTTCTTATAACTAGGATTTTTTGTCTAGTACATATTCTGTCATTACTGAAAATATATAAAAGGAACTGTAAAACTCAATAATGAGAAGCCCCTAATCAAACCGAGTTAAAAGACTTGGCCAGTTTAATAAAGAAGACATCGGGATGGCCAATAAGCACATAGGATGGTGCTTGGGATTTTTAGTTATTAAGGATATGAAAGTTAAAACCACAACACAACACTGGGGTGCCTGCGTGGCTAGGCATCCAACTCTTGGTTTCAGCTCAGGTCATGATCTTGCAGTTTGTGGGTTTGAGCTCCATGTTGGCTCTGTCCTGGCTGCACTGAGCCTGCTTGAGATTCTCTCTCCCTTTCTCTCTCCCTCTCTCTCTCTCTCTCTCTCTCTCTGCTCCTGCCCATGTGCTCACATTCGCACACACTCTCAAAATAAATAAACATTAAAAGCCACAATACACAGAAGAATGGCTACATTGGTAAAGATGTGGAGTAACTAGAAGAACTCTCTTATTTTGCCTGTGAGAATGTAAAATGGTACACCTAGGAAAAATGTGGGGTTTTATAAAGTTAAACATTTCCCACCTATAACCCAGCAATCCACACTAGGCATTTACTCAAGAGAAATAAACACATATGTTCACGAAAAGGATTGTATATAAATATTTATAGACACTATTCAGAATAACCCAAACTGGAAACAACCCAAATGCCCATCAACAAGAGAATGGGTAAACAAATTATAATGTATTTATACAGTGGAATACCATCAGCAATAAAAAAAGAACAAACTATTGACCCTTTCAACAGCTAGAATGACTCTCAGGTTTTTGGGTTTTTTTGTTTTGTTGTGTGTGTTTTTGTTTTTTTGTTTTGTTTTGTTTTTAGAGAGACTGTGTGTGCAAGCAGGGGAGAGGGAGAGAGAGAATCTCAAGCAGGCTCCACCCATGCTTAGCGTGAGCCACAGGGCTCCATCTCACAACAGAGAGATCATGACCTGAGCCCAAATCAAGAGTCAGCCGCTAGGGGCGCCTGGGTGGCTCAGTCGGTTAAGCGTCCGATTTTGGCTTGGGTCATGATCTCCCAGTTCGTGAGTTCGAGCCCCGTGTTGGGCTCTGTGCTGACAGCTCAGAGCCTGGAGCCTGTTTTGGATTCTGTGTTTCCCTCTCTCTCTGCTCCTCCCCCACTCATGCTCTGTCTCTCCCTCTCCTTCAATAATAAATACAAAACATTAAAAAAATTTAAAAAAAAAGTCAGCCGCTTAACTGACTGAGCCACCCAGGCGCCCCCTGAACCTCACGTTTATATGAAACAGATGAAATTCAAAGCCAGGCAAAGCTAAACTGTGGTGATAGAAATTCTAATAGTAGCTCCCTATGGGGTAGTGAGGATTGACTGTGTAAAGGGGCTCATGGTGCCTGGAAATGTTTATCTTTTTTTTTTTTTTTAAGATTTTACTTTTAAGTACTCTCTACACCCAGTGTGTGGCTCAAACTTACAGTTCCGAGTTAAAGAATTGCACATTATCGACGGAACCAGCTAGGCAAAATGTTTGTATCTTGATTGGAGTGTTGGGTGCATACATGTATACATTTGTCAAAATTCATCAAATTGTGCATTTCCCTGTATGTCAGTTTCATCGTGATTTTTTTTTAATTGGAAACATGGATGCTCTTGAAGTTGTTTTCCACATTTTAATTAAAAAGTGCCAGTGTTTTCTACACTGATTATCTTGTGAATTTTTTCATTATTTCTGTCGGACACTAACATCTGGGTTACGTTTTCATAATTATGAGGCATAAATGGGATTGCTTTTTGCTCCTTGTACAAAAAGCTAAAGGTTAGTTAAGCTCTATTGTTTTTAAGTCTATTTTGTATTTTCAGCCAATCCTGTATTTTAACTTACAGGTTTCACAATTTTTTTTTCAGTTTATTTTTTTATTTTTGAGAAACAGAGAGAGCAGAGGAGGGGCAGAGAAAGAGGAAGACTAGAGAATCCCAAGCAGGCTCAGCACTGTCAGCACAGAGCCCAATGTGGGGCTTGAACTCATGAACTGTGAGATGATATCCTGAGCCAAAATGAAGAGTCAGACACCTAACCAACTGAGCCACCCAGGCGCCCCCAGGTTTTACACGTTTAATACTTGTATGAATAGCACTTAAATTTGTCCATATAATGGTTAGGTGTCAGGAAGCCCACCTGTTATGTTAACTTCCATTGGCACTATTCATTTGGTATTTGTTGAACCTAATTTATTTCCAACGGTGTTTTAGACATTGGGGATACAGTAGTGAAGCAGACACACAAGGAAGGACCTTCTGCTCACAGAGCTTGCAGACTACTGGGGGAGGAAGCTGACAATAAACACAATACACTCGATGCCTTGAGATAGCACTTTGAGCGCTGGGAGGAGCTCTAGAAAGGAACTGGAGGGGCCGCTTTCCACTGGGTGTTCACCGAGAGGCTTCGGTGGTGACCTCCAAGCCAAATACAGGAATAGCAGGGCCATGTTCACTCTGTGAAGTCATGGGGGAGGGTTTGAATGTAGCTTTTTGTACCTTTATTACTAGACAGCCTTGATCATAATCCCTGATTATTTTCTCAGTTTGTCTTCATTGTATTTTTCTTAATTACCCCTTTCTGAGTCTGGTTTGTGTGTGTGTGTGTGTGTGTGTGTGTGTGACTTTATGGTTGTGTGACACTTTGAACTCTTGTAGCTTTGGGTTTTTCCTGGTAACTAGTCTGGATTGTTCACTTTTTAAAAAAATTTTTTTTAAAAGTTTATTTATTTTTAGAGAGAGAGCGAGAGAGAGAAAAAGCATGCATGAGCAAGGGAGGAGCAGAGAGAGAGAGGGAAAGAGAGAATCCCAAGCAGGCTCTGCACTCTCAGTGAAGAGCCCGACACAAGGCTCACACTCATGAACTGTGAGATCATGACCTGAGCTGAAACCAAGAGCTGGGTGCTTAACCAACTAAGCTACCCTGGTGCCCCTAGATTGTTCACTCTTACCAACAGACCATTAGTCTCCACAAAGATCCCCTTTGCATGTATTTAATCAAGTACATTTAGAAGAGACAGTTTCAGTACACACAGAAGTGGAGATTAAATTTATGTAGTTTTGACAATGGCCTTTCCCTATATCTTCTCTTCTGAGCCCACATTTTAGAATCCTAAAGGTGTTTGGGAACCTTTCTCTCGGCATTGTCAGTGCCTCAGTTCTGTGTGTAAATTTATGAGCTTAGCAGCCTTAGGACTCTCCTAAGGTTATTTTCTGCTCCTAAGAGGACATTTTGGGTAAAGTTGTCATGAATTAAAAAGTTGAGAATCAAGTTCATTCATAAGCAAAAGTAAGTAGGAGTGGTTTCTTTTCCTGGTGTAATAGTTATAGTTTATCGTCTTGGTGTTTAAAAATATCAGTTATATTTTGAGGAGTTTGGTGTATGAATAGAAAGAACAAAAATGTACATCTTTTTAGTGGTCCTTCAAGCTGGCACTTTCTAAAAGCTCAAGTGTCTGTCTTTCATCCTCCTCTGCCCTGCCTCCAGCCAAGCTCCATATGTCCAGGTGAGTTGGACACCTGATCTCACATTGTGTAATCAGAAAGGAAGAAGAAAATTGGTTCCCCAAATGCCTGCCCCTCCAACAGTTCCCATCATGTCTGATCGCAAGTACTTGGAGGGCACATGGCTCATAATCTGTGTCTCCTGGAGACCCAAGACTGGGAAGCTTTGGAGAGTCCCCTCCAAGTGTACCCAGGAGCCCCTTTAAAGGCCTAATCCCAGTGGGTTCGTGGGCACCGGTGTTCTTGGAAACCAACTCAGAGGCTCACAGGACAGCAGCAAGTAAGAGTATCTCTGAGGATTTGCAAATGTGACCGGGGGCTCATCTCATCATCCTTTGACAAAATATAGAAAATAAGTGGTCCTTCTCAGTGTCAGGAATTAAACATGTGTAAGAAAGTTTGAAATTGTGTCTGTTAGGTTAATTCGCAAAATATTCAGGTTTTGTTGTTTATTTGCTTTTTTGCTGTCAGTCTTTCTTAAAAAAGTTAATTCTTGCTCGGTTCAAGGGTAAGGCTGACTTCACTTTTAATTTTTGAAACACAAGCATAAGATAAATTAATTCATTTTGAGCTAAGTGTTTACTGTGTCAAAAATAATTAGCTAACATGGTCTCAATTTACATAATTTCCAGAATCTTTTATTTAGACAGTTAACAGATTCAGAAAGTGTGTATTGCTAGAAAAGGCAGCTAATAGGAGAATAGGGATGCTAATTATTTAGTTGATTCCGAGACTACTGTGTACATCTCATTTCAGGGTATATGAACACTTTTCTGCAAAAGCTCCATTTTGCTAATGTGGCTCCAATATAGACAGTGTGATTTTGTGTGTGTGTGTGTGTGTGTGTGTGTGTGTGTGTGTGTGTATTTAATGATCATAGACACAACTCAGGGCTCTTTCTTCTTCTCCTTTTTTTTAATGTTTATTTTCGTGTGAGAGAGAGAGAACATGAGGTGCCCGAGTTGGGGAGGGGCAGAGAGAAAGGGAGACACAGAATCCGAAGCAGGCTCCAGGCTCTGTGCTGTCATCACAGAGCCCGACACGGGGCTTAAACCCACAAACTGTGAAATCATGACCTGAGCTGAAGTCGGATGTTTAACCTACTGAGCCACCCAGGTGCCCCAACAATAAATTATTTAAATTGCTACAATGTGTTCCATTACATTGTTTGAACCCATCACCATTAGCGAACCACCCAGGCGCCCCAGAGCTCTTATTTCTTTAACTTGGCGCCTCCTTCACAGTCGTATGCTCAGAGATGTAAACTATGCACTTCTGTCAATCTGGCTTTCATTTTTTGAAGACCAAACTCATTGGATCATACTTAAAAACTTAAAGAATTTAAGTTTATTTAAAAATCTTCTGTGGAATTTACCTGAATTTTTTGGTTGGGTAGCTGCTTGGCATGGTGTAAATCCTTAAGTCATTTTATTTGAAAATACGACTGGACTTGGTCAAGCTCTTCAGGGACAGGGGCTTTTGTGTGTCCAGTGCCCTGCATCCACATTCCGTAAAGCAGTAAAATGAGTGGGACAAGGAGACTTGTTCTGTTTACTTCGCAGAGTTTATTGATTCCTGCCCTGTGGGTGTTTACTTAGCGCCTTTTGTCTCAAAGCTTTGGCTTTGACCATGAGCCTTGAAGAGGTGAGGAGATAAGCAGCTGCTGCTGGCACCAGTTGAGCTTGAGTCACAGGTGTGGGAAGCTGTTTTCCCTGCCAGGAATAGAGAGACTCATTCAGGTTACCTCAAGTAATAGAGCAATTTTCTTGTAAGGACACTCTGAGATTAAAGAAGGCTCGAATCAGTTATACTTCTGGGTCTCCTGAGAGCAGAGGAATTAAGACTAATCCAGTGGAATATAGTCTGGGAATGGAGGAGATCACTGGTTAGACAAGCTTGTAGATACAGGAACATAGGACTCTTCAGTATTCCACTGGAATGGCAGTTGGGAGAAAGTCAAACCTATATGAATATTGCCATATTTTTCTTTGAGCATTCACTAAGATCATAGAGAATATCCCTTAGAAGTGTTAGGAGTTGGTGATGCGTGGGTAGCTCAGTTGTTTGAGTGTCTGACTCTTGATTTTGGCTCAGGTCATGATCCTGCAGTCATGGGATCGAGCCCTGTGTCGGACTGTGTGCTGAGCCTGTTTGGGATTGTCTCTCTATGGGATTCTCCCCCATTCACATGCACTTGCTCTCTCTCAAAAAAAAATGCTAGGAGTTTTGTAAATCATATTTGCTTGCTTTTTCAGACAGATGATACATTTCCTATTTTTTTCCTTTTGTATTCTTCTAGTCTACAGTATTGTGTGTGTGTGTGTGTGTGTGTAAGTAAATGCACACAGAGCATCCACAGAATAGGAAAATCTGAAGATGGAAACCAGGAGTCTGGGAAAACTTAATTTGACTTGTCATATTTGGAAACATCATCTGTTAACCTTTTCTTTTGTGAGTTTATACTGCTGTCTACTTACTATGTTTCGAAAAATGGTAATATTAAAATTGGTCATAGTTACTCACAGTAAATAAACATCAGTTTCTTATATTTGAATAGGAATTTAGAATTTACAGGCATTTTCAAAGATGTTTTCTTTTTTTAAGTTCTTTGTTTCAGTTTTTTTAATTCTTTTCTGAAGTTCTTAAAAAAATTTTTTTTTAGTGTTTATTCATTTTTGAGAGACAGAGACAGAGTGCGAGTGGGGAAGGGGCAGACAGAGAGGGAGACACAGAATTTGAAGCAGGCTCCAGGCCCTGAGCTGTCAGCACAGTGCCCAATATGGGGCTCGAACCCACAAACCATGAGATCATGGCCTGAACCGAAGTCGGGCGCTTATCCGACTGAGCCACGGAGGCACCCCTCTGAAGTTCTTTTAAAATTCTTTCTTAAAACCCCCTGTGAAAGGAAGCCGGCAGGTCTTATTTTTCATATTTTAGAAGTTGAGATTGAAGTCAAAGTTACACTATCCATCCCAGGTGTCACGGAAGGTGTTGGGGCGTGGCCCCAGTTAGGGCAGGCCTCCTGACATCCAGTTGGTTACCCTGCCCTTGTGTGGCAGCCCTCGTTGAAAGAGTTAACCAGATATTGGCAGTGTCCTTCCTCACCTCCCTCCTACTCCCCTTCTCTGTACCTAGTTCCTGAGAGAGAACACAGGCACACTGGGCCCAGATGTACATTGCTTTCTTCACAGCAAGACTCCCATCCTGAATCACAACCTTCTTCCTCATTCTGGTAGCTAGACTAAAAAATCTAGAGAGATTGTGGAGATTACTATTAGTTTTTTTTTCTTAATGTTTACTTTTGAGAGAGCACGCATGAGTGGGGAAGGGGCAGAGAAAGAGGGGGACAGAGGATCCAGAGTCTGATGTGGAGCTTGAACTCACAAACCACAAGATCATGACCTGAGCTCCTGAAGTTGGATGCTCAACCCACGGAGCTACCCAGGCGCCCTGAGGTTGCGATCAGTTGGCCAAAACTGTGCAAGAAACACTTGTGCTTCGTCCCTGCAAACGGGTATGGAAGGATATGGATATAAGGGATTGAGTTCTTGGTAATTGTTGTCAGAACCCAGTGTTTACCTTGACTACTACATATCACTTGCCTGGTGCTCTCATCTCCTTAATTGCCCCGATACCATGTCCCATTCACTATTGGGAGGTAGAAATGATAGTCATATAACTTGTCTACTCACAATTTAAAAATTGATACAATTTCTAGCAAAAATATAAAGGAGAAATAAAGGAAAGTAATCCATAGTAAGTAAAATGTATACCAGCAGGTGTGGACTTCAGTATGTACGTGGTCATTTAGTACTGGTGACTCAGATACCTGAAGTGGCATTGCTGCAATGACATGATTTTTTTTTAAATGTTTATTTCTTTATCTTGAGAGAGAGAGAGAGTGTGTGTGAGCAGGGGAGAGAGAGAGAGAGAGAGAGAGAGAGAGAGAGAGAGAGAGAGAATCCCAAGCAGGCTCCATGCAGTCCGAGTAGAGCCCGATGCAGGGCTGAATCTCACAAACCGTGAGTTCATGACCTGAGCCAAAATCAAGAGTCTGATGATGCTTAACAGACTGAGCTACCCAGGCATCCCAATGACATGATTTTTTGAAATGATGAATGTCTATTAGTAAAATTCCAAAAAAAAAAACCAAAATGCAAACAAATCCTACAAAATCTTTTTGATTTATGGGGTAGTTGTGGCAAATGTAATGTATATTAAAACTGTGTAAAATAATGGTGTTTATATGTAAACATTGGAATGATCGAGGTTCTGATGGTTATAAGTTGACTTTTTTTGCCAATCTGAATATCCAGTGGGATACTTGAAAGCAGTGCAGGACAGAGTGGTGAGATTCAGGACAGTTGTTGGTTCTGCATTGTCCACCAGATGCCAAGGACGTCCTCTGAATTACTTTGACAATTGGAAAAAAATGCCTCCACAAAATTAGAATACACTTTCTAGATGGTGATGGCACTTGTGTTGCAAATCTCTGCCTTAAACACTTCAGAAAGATGTAGAAACCTAAGGGATCCCAAGAGAACAAAGACTTCCCAACATTTCAGATCAGAAACTACTAGTGCTGTGATTTCATTGTCTCAAGAGCCTGGAGAGAGCAAGAGGGGAATGTCTACTCTATTTTTGCTGCAAGGCTGAGATAGGTTTTTTTGCCTTCCTCATGTCTTTGTTTGCCTGCACTATCTCTTCTCAGCATTCCTGGGGTGGAAATGTTTTGCACTCTCTCGGTTCTCTGTCCTTGGAGTTTGCCAGGGAGGCTTTCGAAATCTAGACTAGGTTCTGAAGGTGATGTGAAAAAGGGGTTTGAAAGTGTCTAAGAAAACTTTTTCCTTTATGTGGTAAATATACATAACATTCAGTTTACCCGATGAAATGTTTTTTAATAGAAGTAATTTGTCACTTTGCAAATATATGGTTAAATTATTGTGGTATATACATAATGGTAACTTTATCTCCCTTGATCAGCTGGAAAGATAGAATTTTCTGTAAACTGTAGTATTTTAATCATAGGGCTTGTGAATTGTTTCACAGAATTAATCCTGGGGCGCCTGGGTGGCTCAGTCAGTTAAGTGCCCGACTTCGGCTCAGGTTATGATCTCATGGTTTGTGGGTTCAAGACCTGTGTCGGGCTCTGTGCTGACAGCTCAGAGCCTGGAGCCTGTTTCCAATTCTGTATCTCCCTGTCTCTCTCTCTGTCCCTCCCCTGCTCATGCTCGGTCTCTCCCTCTCAAAAATAAATAAACATTTAAAAAATTTAAACTTTGAAAAAAAAATTAATCCTTAGTAACAGTGGGAATCCACATGGAAGGAAATATTTACCTATTATTGTGTGATTTCAGGAGTTAGCAGTTTTGCTTTCTCTTTTCTCTGAGGCAGCATTTTGCTGCTAGATGTGCCTCGGTTCACATTCTCCAGCTCTGCCACAGAGTGGCTTTGTGATCTAAAGCAAATGAGTATCTCTGAGCTTTACTGTAAAAATGTCCTCATCAGTAATATGGCCACGCTGATATTTAATACAGTTGTTGCAAGGGTTCCTGTAAAACATTTGACACAGTTTTGTTCTAGTACAAGTTCCTATGCATCCACATTTTTCATGGAGTATAACCACGGTGCAGATAAAATTCTTGTCTTTTTAAGGAATTTTTTTTGAGTTTATTTATTTATTTTGAGAGAGAGCATGAGTGAGTGGGGGAGGGGCAGAGAGAGAGAGAATGGGTGCTGCAGCCCAGAGAGATCATGACCTGAGCTGAAACCAAGGGTTGGACTCTTAACTGACTGAGCCCCTCTGGGTACTCCTTTCTTTGTCTTCTTTTTTAACCTGACCTATTTCCATAGTGTAAACAATTTTTATAATTACTGTTTTGAAGTATTAAAAAGTATTATAGCATATAATGACATTTGCCACGAAATATACTGTGGACATGATGTCCTTTCTGTGTATAATATGAACCTTAACCTTACCTGCTTATCTCAAGAAATAAAGTTCTTGAAAACCTCACTTCTTGACATAACTGTTAGTTAGCAAAAGCAGGAGGAAACAACAGGCCTGAGTTGAGTCTGGGCAGTGGGCCCATCATAGGCTTCCCAGGTGAGAGATGCACGTCCACAGACCACCCTTTAGTATGCTGTTTTGGAGGCTTTGACCTCTGGGCTGCACAGAAATGATCAGAACTATAAATATTAAATCTGAGAATACCAAAGATATACTGTGCTTCACTTCATAATGATTTCAGTGTAAATGAGCATTTTTCATTTTGTCTTCTCTTTTTTTTTTTCATTGTGAAAGTGATGCTGCTACATAGAAGTCTCCTGTCAACCAAGAAAGAATCCACTGAAGGTTTAAGCAGACAGATATTTATTTGGGCTAATTAGAATTACAATTCAGGAAGCACAGATTCTGGGAGAAACCCGAATCCTAGGTTGTTGCTGGATCCAAGGAGGTCAAAGGACAGGGTAGAGCTATGAGTCAGAGGGCCAAGGGTATAGTTCTCCTTCAGGTCCTCTGTGCAGCACAGGGATTGAAACTAAATTACCTGGGATTGGTTGGTTTAATATGCAGATAAGGGGTTGAGCTTGTTCAACTGCATTGGTTCCTTTTGAAGTGAAGAGTGAGGTGAATTCTGGTGTCCCTATGAGGAGGAAGTTCACGCCCAGCTGAGGGCTTGCAGCTGGCTGAAAGGGTTTTTTTCCTTAAAGGTCAGGGTTTTTCTGATGAGGTCGTGCATAGTTTCCTCCTCCTCTGTGGCCCCCCAACTCTGTTTTAGAAAGAGACTCTGTTGGCTAGGCTTGTTTCCTGTATTTTGAAATCTCCTTTTATAAGACATATTGATTTTTCTTTCCCTAGTAGTATTTCTGTTAGATAAATCTCTAAAAGTGGAGACACACACAAACCCTGCATGGTCTTGATGTGATTGCCAAGTTGTTTCCAAAGATATTATGTAGATTTACATAGAGATCCCTAGTCAAGTAGTTTCAGCCATCCAAAACTTGGGATTTTTTAAAATTTAAAGTGTTTTGTGGGAGACTAATTTAACAGGTGAAATTTTAATTTTAATTTCTTGGCTACTAGTGAATTTAAACATTTAATTTTCATATATTTGTGACACTTCCTTTTGCATTATTTATTCTTATTTTTCCTCTATTAACTTATGTAATAATATGTATAATAATCTGTAATCATATTGTTTTGTTTTTTCCTTTTAGCTCCGGTAATAAACCGATTCACAAGGCGCGCGTCAGGTAAGCCAGCCTGTATTGTGATTTTACTTATTAATGGTGACATTTCTTAACTAATAATAGTGGTATTGGACAAGAAGGTATGGTGAGAATAATTACTGTGGAGTAATGATTTATTTGTCGGTCATTTTCCCTGAAAACAACCATGTGATGTAATCAAGAACTAGGAAATAATTGGAAATGTCCTCTCAGTGTTTAAACTTATAATCAGATGGTGCATTGGAGCTAATGCACCTTTTTTTTTTTTTTTTTAAAGGAAATCCCAGTCTCTTTATTATTGAAAACCATCAACTGGTTGTTGGAAGTAGGAGACTAAGTGAAACCTCATACCTGCCCAAGGGCTTTCTCCTGAGCCCCACCAAACAAAGGAACGTCTTAAACCTATGCCTTTTCCTCCCAAACTCCAAAAATTAGGGGGATTATTCAAAACTATCTCCAATGAGTAAATTCAGTGGTTAAAGGTTTCTCCTGGGGACCAGTGACAAAGTTAGCCTTATTAATGAAGGCCACAGACCAAGCCAGAAATGCCTAAAGAAGTAAGGATCCTTGAGGGGAAAATCCTAGTGCAGACTCCATACCTAGGCATTTTCTGTTAGGTTTAATATAATCTAGGCAGACTGTGCAGGTCCACTAAGAGGAAGGATGAAAACACTGCCCGATGGAGACATGTGAGTGGTGGACAGCAGCTGATACTCTGACCCAAGCTTGGAAAGCAAGCATTTCCTCCTCCCATCATCAGAGATCTCTCCCTCTTTCCAGTGAAAGTTGGCCACAGCAGTGGAGGCCTTCCCTGAGGGTTCCTGTCAATTCCCTGAAAGCCTCCTTAAAATCAGAAGCAGCACCCTGCCTAACTGAGGCAGAGCCAAAGGGAAAACATAAATAAAAGGCCCAGGCCTCAGGCAGGGCCTGTGGTTAAGGAAGGGGCAGGACCTCAAAGGTGAGGAAGCACTGACAAGGCAGGGATTCTATTTGTCCTTCTTGCTTTCCTGTCTGGTGCTTCCGTGTTGGTTGGGGCCACAGGCTGCTCCTCAAGGATGTGATCTCCAGCCTTTGATAGCTTCTTGGCCCTTTGATACAGCTCATTCAAGTTGAATTCTTGGATCACATTCTCCTCAGAAGGTGCAAGAGACAGCTCATCCTTTTTTGTCAATCTGTGGCCTCTGCATGACCTCCTTGCCACCTTGGAACAGGATCAGAGTAGGGAGCTGCTTGGCAAGGGGCGACATGCTCACTTTGTACCGTGTACTAACATCAGTGTAGCGTCCAACGTCCACCTTCCCCAAATTTAGCCCTGTACAGTTATACTTGAGGGAGAGGTAAGCATAGATAGGAGCAAACGACTGGCAGTCATTAGACCAATTGGCAAAGAACTCCACAATCTAGGTGACCCTCCTTTTCCACTCCAGCTCTTCATCAATGGTTTTGTCATTGAAGTACTTGATATACTCAGGGCCCATATCCGGCTGGGGTGGCGGGGGGGGGGGCTTGCACATCATCAGGAACACTATGCGAAGTGTGATGTAAAGCAGGCCCATACGAAAATCCAGACAGAAGAAAAGAATTGCATTGGCCACTTTACTAAACATGAAGTTGTTGCCTGTATGTTGCTCCACAGTGATAGATCTGTGGTTCTTCATCATCCTGGTGGCACTGAGGAACATCAGGATCTCTCCTTCTTTCCAGTCAAAGTCACACAGGTTGCCGTCTTCTCATTGTGTGGGGAGACCCCCAATGCACCTTTTTAAATGGAGACCCTCACCCCAGTTTTATTCCTGCTCTTGATCAGTTATTGTCTACATGGTTAGCTGATGTCCCAGCCACAGTTCAGAAGCAGTGATTTAGAAGATGGGTAAAGGACACCCTAGAAACAGTGGTGGATGAGAGTTTTTAAGAAGGGACAGGATAACTGAAAATACGGGTGGGAGAACTTGTCATCCTGAGGCCACTTGGAATAGGAGCTAATTGCTTTACATTTGTTAATGCCCCTGAGGCTCTTGCTGTCTTAGAGATATCATAGGAACCGAATGCCTAGTCACAGTGATAGACCTTCGCCACTCACGAGTGCTTGAATTAGATTCTTGGTACGGTGCACTACCTGCATTGGTAGGGAATACTGGACACAGTTGAGAACATTTCTGTCCAAAATGGTTTAAGTAAAGTGAGTTTGGGCATTGAAGCGGATCAACTATTTGGAAAAGTTACTTTCGTGGAGTGCCTTCTCTGAAGACAAATGACACTGCTAGGTTTGATTTGAGAAAATTACTCTTTCTTTTAAATATGACTAGAATTTTTTTGTTGTTGTTGAAAAACATAAGATAGACGTTTCAGACACATCATTTTTGACATTTACATAACACAGATGAGTAATTTATTTCATAAAATCACCTCATTTCCATCTGTGCTGTATTATTAAAGGTGTTTTAAGGTTAAGTTTTATTTTTTATCTGCCGGCAATTACTGGTACAATTTATTCTTATTCTGTAGTGACCAAATCTGTGAGGAAAGAGGCAGGGATTAAGTAGATGTGCTGTGTGGGGATAGTATCTACTTCATCCTCCTGAGCTTTTTGTATGCTGAAGACATACTTATTTTATTTTATTTTTATTTTTTTATTTTTTTTTTTTAATTTTTTTTCAACGTTTTTTATTTATTTTTGGGACAGAGAGAGACAGAGCATGACCGGGGGAGGGGCAGAGAGAGAGGGAGACACAGAATCGGAAACAGGCTCCAGGCTCCGAGCCATCAGCCCAGAGCCTGACGCGGGGCTCGAACTCACGGACCGCGAGATCGTGACCTGGCTGAAGTCGGACGCTTAACCGACTGCGCCACCCAGGCGCCCCAAGACATACTTATTTTAAATGTTGCAAACAAAGAGCGGATTGTAATGGCTTTTGTGGAGTGAGGAATTAGGCTTTATGTCAGCAAGGCATCAGATGTTATCCCAGAGTAGAGCCATCAAGTGTGAAGGTGCTCCAGGGCAGGGATGTGGTCTTTTATGAGCAGTGGTGGCAAAAGAGAGGAGCAATAAGATGGAATCTGTAGTGTGGTACCTTGTCTTGTAAAATTCTTTCCACAGCCACATAGTTTAGGAGTTTTAGATTAAATTGTCCCCTTTTCTGTCTCAAACTGTGTGATATGAGACATTTATATCTGGGCAAGTTGCGTTAGTGTTCGTTGTACAGTATACTTATCATCAACTGATAAATCAGGGGCTCTAGCATGTAGGTAAATTTTGAAGCACCATTATTTTCGTATCTCTACCACCACTAAGTCTGTGTCCGGTGTATCTTGGGAAGACTTGGTTGGAAATGTAGAGAAGGTGGAATGCCAGCAAAGAAACACTCATTAAAGTCAAACGTTGTGCTTATTCCTAGAATCATGGGCAATAGGAAATGTCAGGAAACAATCTGACTTAAAGAAAAACAAACAGGATGATGTCAAGCTTAAGGGTTGTACTATGTACAGCAATAAGCCTCAAAAGGAGTAAAAATTGTTACCCTAGTAATATAACATGCTGAAACTCATTATGAGAATGAATCTTGACATGGAAGGAAAAGAGGACCAGCTTTTGGAGACCCCCTGTGCTAAGCATTTTATGTACATCTTCAATCTTTCAGGCAAGGAAAATAAAATTGTATTTACTACCTTAGGTAAAAAGAGCAGTGCTATAAGAAGGAAAAAAAGGAATGGGACCTGTTAATCATCTACATGTCTGTAATTTATTTGACTTTCTAATTTTTTTATAGAAGTTTGTCTAAAACTATTCCAGGAAAGAAGAATATTCGAACAGTCTTAAGCCATCCCGAGGAGGAAATTCTGTAGTTCTCTTTGTTAATTTAGTGGCTCAAAGTAACTTAATTTAGTAGTAGAGATATATGTCAGTTTCTTTTAAAGTATCATTTCCTGAAAATAATAAATGTCTACTTAAAATGTAGAACTTCATACTTGGTCATTAACAATAATTCTTAGGATATCTTTTTCTGATGGAGTTTTATTTCAGAAATAAATTTTCTTTTCAGAAATAAACTATAAAACTTATGTAAGACCTTTAATTTCGAAAAAAAATAAGTCAGGTAAAATCAACCAGAAGCTTATGCGATTGAGTTTTTTTCTTATTCATATTTTTAAATAACAATCACAACAGTAACATGATATAACATGCTATGGGTATTGCTAGGTAATCAGTCGCTGTTGATTGAGTGAAAACAGAGAATATGTTACAGTGTATTTCTCAACTTGTGGCTGAGTTCTCTAAATCTTTGAGGTTTTGGCTTTTGCTATTCATACTCCATCTTTCAAAAATGAATATTTCAACCTGAGTAATTGGAATAGAACATTTCTCCTTTTTGTGTCTTTTTCATTTATTATAGTTCATGAGGATGAGGTGATGTTTACGTTAAAAAAGTATTTAACAAATACATCATTTAGGATCATTTTGGGGCTCCTGGGTGGCTCAGTCAGTTGAGTGTCCAGCTTTGGCTCAGGTCTTGATCTCGTTCATGAGTATTGAGCTCTGCGTCGGGCTCTGTGCTGACAGCTCAGAGCCTGGAGCCTGCTTCGGATTCTGTGTCTCCCTCTCTCTCTGCTCCTCCCCCGCTCGTGCTCTGTCTCTCTCTCTCTCTCTCTTTCAAAAATAGATAAACATTAAAAAAATTATTTAGGATCGTTTTTGCACCTTAAACAACACTGTTTCTGCTCTACTCTCTTCATGTGTTTTTAGTGCCTGCCTACAAACCTGTCGGTTTTTATTTCTATACGTAGAAGGAATCTGTATCACCTAGCAATTTTCTAACAAAATTCCTAGAGTCTTAAGAGCGTGTAGAGGTTTCACGGCTTCATAAGCTGGTTTTCCACTAGGTGCGGGAATGAAAGGAGTACAGTATGGGATGATTAATGGGAACCCAGATGGGTGTTCGATTGGTTCAGTTCTGCGAAACATGACTGGAACTGTCAGGTGTCTTCCAAAATCCAAATGAAACATATCTTTGATATCTTCCTGACAAGCACCCCATAACCTTAATTTTATCATTTTAAAAAATTTTTATTTTTATTGAGATACAGTCGACATATAACGTGTGTGTATTTAAGGTGTACAGTGTGTTGTGGCACATGGGTGGCTCGGTTGGTTGAGTGTCTGGCTCTTGATTTTGGCTCAGGTCATGATCTCAGGAATTGAGTCCACGTCAGGCTGTGCACTGACAGTGTGGAGCTTGCTTGGGATTCTCTCTCGCTGTCTCTCTGCTCCTCCCCCACTTGTACTTGTGCTCTCTCTCAAAATAAACCAAAACAAAAAAATTAAGGTGTAAGATGTGTTGATTTGATATATTTGTATGATGTAACATGATTACCCATAGCCTTATTTTTAAGCAGTACCCTGTGATCCTAGTTTCGAGCAAAAGAAATCCTACTTTTGTTCTTTTTTTTAACCCATTTCTGCTCTTCATCATCACTTCTTATTGGGACATCTTTTTTTAAGTACACAGAAGTCATACATAATCTATTTTATAATAACATGAGCTATTACGTGATTATATGTAACATACATAAAATTAACATAAAATACACATAATCTATTTTAGAATTTTGATGGCATTAACATTGACTGGAGTATTTTGGAAGATTTTTCTTCTTGGTGGAAAAATGGCAATATACCGTTTATTCTCATTATTAAAAATTAATGGTAGCAGTAGACACAGTCATTTGAAGAGTAAAACTTTACACAGACAGCAGTCCTGTTGCATTGTTGTTCATTTAGTATATTATATGAGAAAGACTCTAGAGTGTGGGATTTCACAGACTTGAGTTCAGATCACCTGTTTACTGTTTGAATTTGCATGTAAATTATTTACCACCTTGAGTTTTACTTTTTTCTTTTCATTTTCTTTCAGTTTGGGATCATAACAGCTATAGTCAGGCTTGTTATGATGGTTAAGCTAGATGGTTTTTATAAAGTGGAGTGTCTAGGCTGTCAAAAATGTTAGCGGTCAACTGTCTTTTCTGCACATAGTTTAAAACAAAACAAAACAAAACAATAAAACCCTCGGAACTGTGCCCTAGCCTGTCATAAATAAGCCTTGGGGTGTCACAGCACTATTGGATATCATTCCTTAATATGGGTCATCTCTTTTTACTGTTTTCACATTATGGCTTTTAAAAAGATTTTAATGGTTTTCCTCTGTGGGTTTGTCGCTGAATTGAAGAAAAAAGAAAAAAAAGAAATTTCTCTTTACTCTTGAGATAGTGCCTTGCAGTATGAAGTCAGACCTCTCTCTGATTTTGTTTAACCCCAGGATTTTACTTTGAAAAAAGTCAAGCCTATAGAAGAGTTTGAAGAATAGTTCAGTGAACATTTTTCTCTAGATTTCCCACTTGTTCCTATTTGACCCTTCTCCTTCCTTTCATACACACACTCATACCCACACTTTGTTTTTTTACTGAACCTTTTAGGAATTATGAATACTTCATGTGTATCTCCTAAGAACAAGGTCATTGTTCTGAATAATACTACACTCAAGGAATTTAACCTTGGTACAATGCTGTTATCTAATATATAGAGTCCAGTGTCCTCAGTTGTCTTGGTATTTCCTCTCTTCCTGTATAAAGGACAACCAAGCTTATCAAGGATTTTATGTTGCTTTTAACTGTCATGACTCCGTTTTTCTGATCTTTTACAAACTGACTCCCTGAAATTTTTGAAATCTGCTTTCTTGCTTTCTTTCTTTTTTTCTTTCTTTTTTTCTTTCTTTTTGCAGTTCTGGAGGTTATCCATACCAATGAAACTGTTCCCTGTATCACCAGTTGTGAAGTCTTAGCTCACATGGGCATGTCTACTGTCTGGTCACAGTGCCCCGTTGGTGACCGTGAAGCGTTTGCATCGAGTACTGCTTTATTTAGTACCGCTTTCACAGATACCGTTGAGCATTACTTGCTGTAATACATAATTATTTCTTATAAGAGAAGTGAAAATGGAATTCCAAATTATGAATTTGGTAATTTTCTTTTCTCATGTAGATAATTAGCCACTTTTCAATTTTTAGCCATCATAAGAGCATTGAATTTTGTAGTGTATTTTTAACAGAGCTAAAGTTTTATAATTTTCTCTATGTTGGCATTTAGAGTAATTCAGAGGTGAAATTAAAGTCTTTAAATTTCACACACCCACTGTGTAAAATGATATATTAAAAACTCAGTAAAATCACCAAAAACAGAAAATGATTAGTCCTCAGGAAAGTAGTGAAATAGCTAAAGTTCAGATCTTTTATTGAATCCAATTCAGGGGACATATGTTTCCTTGATTTAGGGAACATATGCTTCCTTTTGTTTTGTTGTAGAAATACTGTGTGGCTTTGGTGTTCATTGTTTTCTTTCTTTCAAGTTCTGTGATGAGAGCTTTTAACCCCCGTATTTTTTTTTCAAGAGGTCATTCTCATGTTGTCCAACTAATTTGCTGGAGTGGATATATCTACATTAATACTTTATTTTTGAACTGAATTTTGGAAGCTCATTTCAAGCTTGCTAATCACCAACACTACATAATGCATACAAGGAGGATGCTGCTTTAATTAATTCACTAATTCATTCTGCAGACATCTACTGCGTCCCTCCTGTGTGCCAGGCATAGTGGTAGGGATGCAAGAAGAGTATGATGCGGCCCTTCGGAAGTTCACAGCCTTAGCAGGGAAGCTGGCTGTGACTGCGGGTGGTAAATACCGTAATAGCCACAAAGGGAAAGGGAGAAAACATACAGTTCTTCCAGGGCACAGCTCACAGGAAGGATGCTGGTCGCTAGAGCTTATAACATGAGTTTCAACAGGAGAACAAGGGGAGTATCTGTGCATTGTCACTAAGAGCTGCCTGTTTTTTTTTTTCAACGTTTTTTATTTATTTTTGGGACAGAGAGAGACAAAGCATGAACGGGGGAGGGGCAGAGAGAGAGGGAGACACAGAATCGGAAACAGGCTCCAGGCTCCGAGCCATCAGCCCAGAGCCTGACGCGGGGCTCGAACTCACGGACCGCGAGATCGTGACCTGGCTGAAGTCGGAGGCTTAACCGACTGCGCCACCCAGGCGCCCCAAGAGCTGCCTGTTTTTATCATAAAGTCCTTTCTCCTCATATGGTGCTCTCTTCTTACTCCGGCAGCAAGTACCTTGTGGCGTGGAGTAAACAGCTGCCTAAGGCTGTGGACAGCAGGGGCTTAAGGCCAGGATTTATTTCTGTGTTTAACTCACCATTCCTTCAAAATTTAGTGTCTCTCTTATCAGAAGAGGCAGTATAGGCTCTGGATTCAGGGGGACCTGGGTTGAAATACCAGCTTTGCTACTCACATATCCACTTATTAAAAGTGTGTGTGTGGTGGTGGGGGTGGGGGGTGCCCGGGTAGCTCAGTTAATCATCCGACTTCTACTCGGGTCATGATATCACGGTTTGTGGGTTCCAGCCCCGCATCGGGCTCTGTGCTGACAGCTCGGAGCCTGGTGCCTGCCTTGAATTCTGTGTCTCCTCTCTCTAACCCTCCCCCACCTGTGCTCTGTCTCTCTCTCAAAAATAAATAATAAACATTTTTTTAAAAAGTGTGGCGGGGGGAGGAGGGGCAGGGGGCTTCATCCCCTTATTAAGGCTCAGTTTCTCCGGGTATAAAACGGGATAATACACATCTCACAAGATTATCGTAGTGATGAAAACAGTAGATAATCCATGAAAAACACAACACAGTATTCTCTCCAGTTTGGTTTCACAGTATGAGCCTATGGTCCAGATGTGTCTTCTGGATAGACAGGGCTTCCCGGAGTCTGGACTGGATGTGAAGGTAAGTCAGAATAGCTTGTGGACTGCAAAGCTTGACATGGAGAATTCGTTGGAAAGGTGACACCTAGGGGCAAGGCTGAAATCAAGAGGCAGACGGTTCAACTGAGGCAGCGGGATGAAACCAGAGGGGCAGCAGTGGGCAAGGGGGAGTGAAATGAGGGGGTGGAAAGTGGACCTAGAGAGTTCTCTGAGATGCCGGAGCACAGCACCCCCCCGACCTCTGCCCCCCCCCCCCACACCTGGGCTCTTTGTCTAGGCTTCTCCCTCCAGTGGGGTGGAAGTCCTGTTAAGCCACTTTGTGCACCTGTTACCTTCCTGTGCCCAGACCAATGTTGAAATGGATTCTCACCTGTGATGCGTTACGAATAAAACCAAGTGAGCAGTGGAAGTACTGCTCCTGTCTCTTCACGGCCTCTCCCCTGTCCTCCTCCCTGCTCCAGCAGTACTGATTTACTGACACTTCTTAAGCATGCCATGTGCTCGCATACCTTAGCATGCTGTGGTAAAGAGAGCCCGGTGGGATCCATGGGCAGTGTTGAATCTCTGGTTCTTTTTGGTTAGGCCCAGGCATGCCGATAGACATCTCAAGGCCAATGAGAAAGTCTGTATCTCTTGAACTTAATTGCATTTTCTTCAAAATCCTCCTTGCACCCTCCAGGGAAGGGAGAAAGGAAGGCAGTAGTAAGAAACATGATCTGCAGTTCAGGGCAGGGGGGCGGGGGCAGGGCAGGGTTTCTTTCTGCTCCCAGGGTGGTCTGTCTTCACACCAGCAGATATAGAGGGACTTGGCAGATGGCTTGGGAAGCCTTTGTAGCCCATTGGGTCTCTCATGTGTCCTGGTTCACTGCAAGCTGCCTTGTAGAACAGACATGAGTAGGTAGAATGCAAAGCATTCTCTGATTGTGATCAGAGGTTAGGTCACTGCTCCCCAAACTCTTTGTGTGGAGGGAGGATGAGTCTCCCTGCCCCCAGTCCATTGCAGGCCAGTACTTTTGTAAAATAGGGTAAACTTGCCACTGCAGCATCAAATGCCATAATAGACCCTAAACACCCCACTCTGTGTTCCCTTCCCTGTGGACTGCTGGCTTCGGGGGCCATGACCTCGGTGAGCTCTGTAGGAGATAGGAGTGTTCTCCCAAAATGTTTTTATGAAGGAAAAGTGCACATTTACTCAAAAATCACTGATTATCAAAACCAAAAACCTTTTTTTTACTCCTTTGGCATTTTGTGAGAACTGCCTGAGTGTGAACAGTGCTCTTTGGAGTGGTGGAATGGTGGGGCCCTGCCCCAGGCCACGGGGACACATGTCGCTGCCTGTACCTGGCACCCGCCTGTTCACCTGTTCATCTGAAACTCCAGAGGCTCCCCTTCTCTGGCTTTCCTATAACTCCTCCCCCAACTGTGTCCCCTACCCCTCAGCATTATTTCTTTCTGGATGTCACCTGTAGGTAGGGTAGGTACTCAATGCTCCTGTTACATGTGTTTACACACGTCATTTGTGTTTACACATCATTTGATGCTGCGGTTTGTTGTTCACAATTAATGAATTGAGAGGAGAGGGCATTTGTAGATGAAGTCAAAGAAAAAGCAGGGTGAGATGTGAGGAAGCGGGAGCCATATGTAGCAGGATGGAAAGATTTGGCCAGACATGCACAATGAGGTTTAAGATTCCTAAGGGAGGGACCAATATAGGTGTGGTTATGGTTGAGACTGAAGCTCAAAACACTTGAGGATGGGCAAAACTGGAGTAGAAAAAGCAGAGCCAGATACCAATCAGGAGGGGCGCCTGAACCCGTGAATCTCAGAAGAGCCCCCCACATTGGCCTGGGAGTACCAGTTAGCCATGTGGATGCCCGCTTGGTGGGGGGGGGGGCATGAGAGTCCCTTACTGTCTGTTGGGGTTCTGCTTTGTGCAGGGAGTGGGGCTTTCTAAGTGAGGTGGTGTTCTTGGGGGAAGAGCCAGGTTTCAGCTGAGGGGGGATATGTTGGGAATGCTTTGTAAAAGCACTTGAGGGTGTGAGGACAGTGTTGGAAAGGAGGGTGGGAATGGATGGGAGAAATCCCCAGGTCAGCAGTTACTGTTGCCAGGCACTGTACAGTTACCATTGCTAGACATCGGGTACAGCAGCAAATGCTCCCGGACCTGAAGATGGTACAGTCCAATGGGGGAGGCTTAAAGGAGTGTAGAGACGAAACTGGGGAGAAGGTGGTTGTCTGGAGTCTTGCACATTGTGGGTGACCAAGGTAACAGAGCACAGAGGGCGTGTTTGGATCAAGGATCTTCAGGTCGTAATTTATTCGTTATGGATGCTTGTTTAAACTTTCTTTAAGGCTGTCTCCATCAGGTTCCCAATGAGAGCACTTTCACTGTCTGATATTTACCTTAATTACAACAGGTAATATGGTATAGAAGTGAAGAGCTTGGATTTGAGGTCATTCTGTCATTTCTTTCTCTCTCTCTCTCTTTTTTTTTTAAGTAGGCTTCATGCCTAGCACAGAGCTCAACATGGGTATTGAACTCACAACCCTGAGATCAAGACCTGAGCTGAGATCAAGAGTCAGACGCTTAACAGATTGAGCCATCCAGGTGCCCCCGTTCTGTCATTTCTTGCTCAGATATTCAAAGAGGGCCTAGGATGTGTTTGGCACTGGGCCTGAGGTAGACAGACATAGTTTAGGACCTTGGTTGCACCACTTACTAGCAGTGTGACCTTGGGCAACATAAAACACCTTCATTAAAACTGGGTTGTAATACATGAAGAGAATGCCGGCAAAGCTCTTTCATTTTTTTTTTAAAGCACAATGCCTGACTCCTAGTGAGTGCTAAATAAACCTTTAGGTATCATTAGGCTCAATTTATCAAATTTTACTCTAGCAAAAATACTGTAATACTAGTATCCCTGTTGTTTTCTCCTATAATTTATCCCACTTCATTTTAATTGGCCAGAGTACATAATTCTGTGACTCTTCTACAGCCAAATCTCCTACTGCAACCTTAGATTGACATAACATTGTATCAATATTTGGGAGAGATGGGAAAGATTTCTCTCAGATGCAACATTCTTTAGCTTTTAGTTAAAATCGGAAAAACAACTTTAGTCACCCCTAGATCCTAAGCTGTATTCTTAGACTGTTACTTTGAAGATAAATTGATCTGCCTTTTGAATTTTAACTTTTAATTTTAATCAGCTGTATATAAATGCAGGTTCCCCCACCCCATCATCAGAAGGGACCAGCTGATTTGAGGAGCTGATTGCTAGAAAGTATTACTGTGAAGTGTGGAGACTGACTCTCTCGGTGCCCAGCCGTGCATTTTATATTAGCTAATCATTTGATCATGTTTTCTGATATTTCAAAAACTAATGACACAACCTAAAACCGGAAAGTGAATCCGGATCTTCTCTTTCTTTTATCATCTTTGGCCTTGAATTGCTAAAACCAGAGAACATTGATTTCATAGTTGTTTTTTTACTAAGACAATATAGCTAAACTGCCAAAAGATTAAAATACAGATTGAAGATATATTGTTTTTAGAATGGTAGAAAAGAGGGGCGCCTGCATGCCTCAGTCAGTTAAGCATCCAACTTTGGCTCAGGTCATGATCTCATGATTGGTGTGTTCAAGCCCTGCATCAGGCTCTGTGCTCAAAGCACAGAGCCTGGAGCCTGCTTCAGATTCTGTGCCTCCCTCTCTCTCTCTGTCTCAAAAATAAACATTAAAAAAATTTAAAAAATGATACAAAGGAGGAGCCTTCTGTATGAACAACCAAATAGTTTAAATAACTGTTGTTAGACCTGTTTCAAGGAATTGCCAATATTATCTTTATTGACCTCCATCAGAAAAGGTAGAACTGTCCCTCTCCTTAGGTGTTTTAAAACAGAATTCCAAGTTGTAGATCCCATTCGAAAACAGACATAGATAGGGGTGCCCGGGTGGTTCAATCTGTTAAGTGCCAATTTTGGCTTAGGTTGTGATCTCGCACTTTGTGGGTTCGAGCCCCATGTCAGGCTCTTTCTCTCAAAAATAAAATAAACATTAAAAAAATTTAAAAACAGATGTAGATTGTTTAATATGCTTATTGCAGAACATAAAGTAACAGGGTACAGTCGCAAGGTTTTCCAAAAAAGGCATGTGGCTTTATGCTGCAAGGTCTTTTTCAGAGCTGAGTTTCCATCAGCTGCTGGGTGGTGATCTACAGTAAGTACTCTGGTGGCTTTCTAAAAATCACCTGCTACTTTTGGGGCACCTGCCTGGCTCAGTTAGAGGAGCATGCGACTCTTGATCTCAGGGTCGTGAGTTTGAACCGCATGTTGGGGGTAAAGATTACTAAGGAAAATAAACTTTAAAAAAAGTAAATAGGGACGCCTGGGTGGCTCAGACAGTTGAGCGTCCGACTTCGGCTCAGGTCATGATCTCGCGGTTTGTGAATTTGAGCCCCATGTTGGGCTCTGTGCTGACAGCTCAGAGCCTGGAGCCTGCTTTGGATTCCGTGTCTCCATTTCTCTCTGTCCCTCCCCCACTCATTCTCTCTCTCTCTCTCTCTCTTTCTCTCTCTCTCTCAAAAATAAACATCAAAAAAATTTAAAGTGGTGCCTGGGTGGCTCAGTCGGTTAAGCGTCCGACTTTGGCTCAGGTCATGATCTCACAGTCCGTGAGTTCAAGCCCCGCGTCGGGCCCTGTGCTGACAACTCAGAACCTGGAGCTGCTTCAGATTCTGTGTCTCCCTCTCTCTCTGCCCCTCCCCTGCTCACGCTCTGTCTTTCTCACTCTCAAAAATGAATAAATGTTAAAAAAATTTTTAAAGATTAAAAACTAAATAAATAAATAAAAATAAACTGCTACTTTCACATTACCTTTTTATGTGATCATTTCACTTTATTCAAATTTTTTGGCCCTTTTAGAGTGTTGATTTTCTTTCTTCAGTACATTTACATGAAAGGGGCAGTTTATATTTCTTAGACTGATGGGTATTCTTGGAGTTAGAGTAATGGGAATGCTTACAATCCAGAATTACATTTTTACTGATTAAAAAGTAAACCTTAGTATTGTATCACATAGGCAATTAAGTTCAGAGTTAAATGAAAGTAAAATTTTTCTGTAGTAAAATCATCTCTTTAGAAGGGAGTCTGGGGGTGCCTGGGTGGCGCAGTCGGTTAAGCGTCCGACTTCAGCCAGGTCACGATCTCGCGGTCCGTGAGTTCGAGCCCCGCATCAGGCTCTGGGCTGATGGCTCGGAGCCTGGAGCCTGTTTCCGATTCTGTGTCTCCCTCTCTCTCTGCCCCTCCCCCGTTCATGCTCTGTCTCTCTCTGTCCCAAAAAATAAATAAAAAACATTGGAAAAAAAATTTTTTTAAAAAAGAAGGGAGTCTGGTTGGAGGGACTAAAGTCTCTTGGATGGTTGTTACATAGCTGTAGGAGAGGCACACTGTCTGTCCCACCCTGGACAGGGTCACATCTACCACATCCCACCCTGGATGGAGTCACACACTGTACAACGTCCCACCCTGGACAGAGTCACAATGTATGTCCCATTCTGGACAGATTTTGAGGCAGCGATACTTATATGGTTTTGGTTTTTTTCTAATGTTTATTTTTGAGAGAGAGAGAGAGAGACAGAGCATGAGTGGGGGAGGGGCAGAGAGAGAGGGAGACACAGAGTCCAAAGCAGGCTCCAGGCTCTGAGCTGTCAGCACAGAGCCCAGCGGCGGCTCTCGAACCCACGAACCGCAAGATCATGACCTGAGCTGAAGTCGGACGCTCAACCGACTGAGCCACCCAGGCGCCCGAATGATCATTATATGTTTTGAAGGCAGCCTGTGAGTCCTGTTAAAAGCTAAACTGAGGCATATTAAAAATTTTAAGAATTTATTTGAGCAAAAATCGGTTCAAATTGGGCAGCATCCAGTCTAGCAGATAGAAAGGAGCTCTGAGGAGCTGTACAAAATTAAATACTTATAGGCAGAAGTGGAAAAAGGAAGTTATGTGAGGCAAAAAAGTGGGTTATTCCAAGATTACTTTCTTTTAGGGAATGGTGGGGTTTGCCTCACTAGTGCTGATTAGGTGACTTCTGATTGGTTTAAGACTCATTTCTGGGAGAGCTTGGAACTGTAATCAAGTCTCAGTTTGGTGACATGGGGCTTAGCATATGTGACTCCATTCTGGGCCTGTTGTCTTGTTTTTCACAGTCCCAAATGTTTTTCATGAAGTTTCATAATTCCCAGAGCTTTCTTCCCCTCATTTTTGTCCAGGAGTGAATTCCTCTAACAAGGCAAGTGGCTCAAAAGTGTGAATAAGGATCAGTGATTCTGGTTATGAACCTTGGTGGTTTCCTTTGTGAAAGTAGAGGATGATGGTGATGCCAAAAATGTGCGCAGGGTCTGCTGTGTGCCAGTCTCTGTTGCTCAACGTGGCTTTCCCTGCGGTAACCTACGAGAATCACTACCACCAGCTTCAAAAAGTTTTCTTACTGTCTCCTTTTTACACGTGTGGAAACTGAGTCACAAAGCATTCAACATGCCCAAGGTCATGCTCTTTTTTTTTTTTTTTTAATGATACGACTTTATTGTCTAAAGTGGAATCACCTAGGGGCGCCTGGGTCGTTCAGTCGGTTGAGTGTCTGACTTTGGCTCAGGTCATGATCTAGCGGTTCTTGGATTCCAGAGCTGCTGTTGGGCTCTGTGCTGACAGCTCCGAGCCTGGAGCCTGCTTCGGATTCTGTGTCTCCCTCTCTCACTGCCCCTCTCCCGCTCACGCTCTGTCTCTCTTTCTCTCTCTCAAAAATAAACATTAAAAAACTTAAAAAAAATTTTTAAAAAGTGGAATCACCTCGTTTTTAATTCTTTTGTTAAATGGGAGTTCTAGCTATGTTTTCCTGGTCTAATTTTCATCCTGAATTTTGAAATTGTATTAAATATTTTATACACTAATTCCAACAAAGTAGAGAAAAAGTAATTGTTTTAGAGCACCTTCTTTTTTAAAAAAATTTATTTATTTACTTAGAGCCACACATGTACATGAGTAGGGGGATAACAGAGAGAGAGAGGGAGACAGAGAATTCCAAGCAGGATCCACACTGTCAGCACAAACCTGAGCCAAAATCAAGAGATGCTTAACCAACTGAGCCACCCAGGTGCTCCTGTTAATTTCTAGTGCCAGCATTGTTTTTCTACGCATACTCTTACAGATGAAACATTTAAATCATTATTGTTTAATATCCCAGATAGTCCTACATTTTAATCAGTTCATCATTCAAATTTCCTGTGACTAAAATTACAAAATAATTTATATTCTCATGCTTGTAGCTGTCAATTTGAGCGATTGAGATTTCTTTTCTTTTTTTTAAGTATCAGAAAAGTTTTATTAGAAAATTCTCACCCTGAACCAGTGTGGCATGTGATGTGGTAGTACCTACCATTTATTAAAACCGACTGCAGGAAATAACACTCTTTCCTGAAGGGATCCTTGTGCAAAATGTATAATAAGCAATTTCTGGTATGACTTGTGCTCTGCCTCTGCCCCTTGACATTCCAATTCAGATTAATTCTGATCTAAATCTCTTATCCCTTTTCCGTTCCTAGTGGAAATCCAAAAATACTACGTTGCCACCCAAATTAATGGATAAGTACCTAGAAATATTGTAAGCCATAATACTATTTGTGTATATGTGGAGCTAAGTGCATTTCTACAAGTGACTTGCTTGCCATTTAGTCATGTTTATTATTTGCTTTGTTTCTTCCTGGAGAAAGGGAGAAAACCTTTACTGTTGGGAAAAATCATTTAATTTATACTGTAATGACTACCATCTACATATCTTTCAGATGACCAGGAATCAGACAAAAGGGCAAGGAAGGAAGGTGTTTCCCTAAGGAAGATGTTATGAACTGAACAAGTCATGTTTGCTTGGTTTGCAGAATTGTGTTAAATACTATGCTCCTTTGCAATTATGGCTCCTATCAACAATAAAAAGATCTAGTTATATCTTTTTGTACACGCTGGAAACCTGTGAGACCAGTGCACCATAAAAGCAGAATGTGAGATGTGGTGATTTGTGAGGTGTGACTTCGAAGGGAGAAGGTAGACACGGATGGAGGGTCGGGGCAAGAGGTCCTGTTTTGCTAATTTTCTCCATTTTTGTTGGAAATAATTTCTAGCTCTCCTGTATCTTTAGCAACAAGAAGTCAGGATCTTTTTTTTTTTTTTTTTGGCCTTTTTTAATGATAAGGTTATATTTCCTAGTATATGTTGATAAGTTCAACTATTAAAATTTTTCTAAAACACACTCTTTGTGAATCAGTATCTGCATTTTTATAGCCATGATCAGTGTGCACATATACTTCTTATATCATTTAAAGATTTTTTTATGATAAAATGGTTGCATGCTCATGGTAGAAGTCAAATAGTTACAAAAGGGTATAAAATGAAAGTATTTTGTGCTTTTTTTCTCCCATTTTTCCAATCCTCACCCTGGTCATCACCGTAGTTAAGAGTTTTACTTTCCTGGATGTTTTTATGCACAAGCATATTTAGTTGGAATTACAATGATATCCAACTTTCCATGTGGTCTTTTTCACCCAACAGTATATTTTGGACTACTTTTCATGTCCTTACATCTAGAGGTGCCTCATTCTTTTTTTTTTTTTTAAACATTTATTTATTATTGAGAGGCAGTGAGAGACAGAGCATGAGCATGGGAGGGCAGAGAGAGGAGACACAGAATCTGAAGCAGGCACCAGGCTCTAGGCTCCGAGTTGTCAGCACAGAGCCCGACATGGGGCTGGAACCCACGAACTGCTAGACCATGACCTGAGCCGAAGTCAAGTCGGATGCTTAACCGACTGAGACACCCAGGCGCCCCCCCTCATTCTTTTTTTTTTTTTTTTTTTCCAACGTTTTTTATTTATTTTTGGGACAGAGAGAGACAGAGCATGAACGGGGGAGGGGCAGAGAGAGAGGGAGACACAGAATCGGAAACAGGCTCCAGGCTCCGAGCCATCAGCCCAGAGCCTGACGCGGGGCTCGAACTCACGGACCGCGAGATCGTGACCTGGCTGAAGTCGGACGCTTAACCGACTGTGCCACCCAGGCGCCCCCCTCATTCTTATTTTAATGCCTGAATGGTATTCCATTATATGGATGCATTATAAGGCATATAACAAGGGAGTTTAAATTTCAGGCGCTTGTAGTTTTGTATAATTGTGCCAGTAAATCTATAGGATGTCTTTTCTTTTTTTATGTTTATTTATTTTTGAGAGCGCGCGCATGCGCGCGCACGCACGTGGGCCCGCACACGTGTGCCAGTGGGGGAGGGGCAGAGAGAGAAGGAGACAGAATCCCAAGCAGATTGCGTGCCGTCCTCGCAGAGCCCAACACGGAGAGCCTGACCTAGAGATACCGACACAGGGCTCGAGCCCCTGAACCATGAAATCCTGACCTGAGCCAAAACCAAGAGTCCGTCACTCAACCGAGCCACCCAGGTGCTCCTATAGGAGGTATTTCTAAAAGTGAAATTGCTTAGTCAACAGTATGAGCATGTGAAATTTGTAGAGGCATTGTCAAATTGTGCTCTGAAATAGCATACTAATTTATACTCTCATCTTAGGTTTAACATAGAGTGAGAACACTTAGTATTACAGAGTTTTTCAATGTTTATCAACTTCATAGGTCAGTTACGTTTTAGTTGGCAGTTTTTTAAATTTATGAGTGAGGCTTAGCATCTTTTCATTACTGTTGACCATTTGTATTTTTTTG
This sequence comes from Neofelis nebulosa, assembly GCF_028018385.1. NCBI lineage: Eukaryota > Metazoa > Chordata > Mammalia > Carnivora > Felidae > Neofelis > Neofelis nebulosa. Next base: position 92,218,130 of record NC_080785.1, read on the forward strand.
TAGTGAAGTGCCTGTTCACTTTTTTTCCCCTTACTGATTTGATAAGTGAGCTCAGAGGTCAGATGGCTTTGTGTTCACATTTGGTCTTTGCCACTCACTAGTTGTTTAACCTTGAGAGGGTTATTTCATGTCTTTTAACTTCATTATCTGTAAAATGTGCTGGTAAGTGTACTTAACTCATAGGATATTGTTAAGTGATTAATGAAATAGATTATCAGTGTAAAATGCTTAACACATTTTCCTAAAGTATAGTAAGAATATATAGTATGTTTGCTAGCAGCATTATTGCCAAATGCCTTCATAGCACTCATATAATTATTTGGTTTTTCTCTTTTAACATAATGATATGCTGGTATGTTAATAGATTGTCTGATATTGACTTATTCGTATATTCCTAGGATGAACTCTGCTTCATCCTAACATTATTTTGTTCTTGAGATATAATTAACACATACCAACTATTATTTTAGTACAAGTCACAACATATTTTGTAGCACAGAATCAAACTCTGAATTTTAGGTGTATTTCAGAGAACATTGTTGAAAGTGCTTTTCCTGATTTTGGTGAATAATTAGGAATCAGATCTAGGAATGGTCTACTTAGGAACTGTTGGTTAAAGCGGCTGCTAATCCCAACCAGAGACGTTTACCATGATTCAAATGTATCTTCCATGTCTTGGCTCTGATGTCACTTGGGAGAGGCCTTCTTCCCCAGGTAAACAGGTCTCATGTGTCTACTCATGGGAGAACCAAGTCACGTGATAGATTCTCATTCAGGATGACACCCCACTCGTGGAGCATTAACCCCTAAGAGAGTCTGTGCTGAAAAGCATGCAGCCAGAGGGAAACTTGTTGGGTTCACACTTTGACTGCACTGCAGAGGGGCTGAGAGATCTCGGTTTCCTTGTATGTACAATGGGTAATAACAGTACCTTACTCAAAAAGTTGGTGAGAGGATTACATGACATATTTTAAATCAGAGAATGTTAAGTATACAGTAGGCAGCCACAGTTTGGTTGAATGGGAAGGTTTGTATGAGGGCTAGTAGAAAATAGTTACAGACCTAGGAAGAACAGGGTGGCAGGGCTTAGAGGGGGATCTGTGTGCAGAGGCCTGGAGCTTATTCTCATTCATAGGCAAGTTTGAATGTTTATTCTACTTCATCCTGATGTTCTTTTGATAGCCTAAGGTAAATATATCAATGTATCGTTCAAGGTTTTCTCTTCTTGTAACTCCTATACAGGTGGCTTTTATTTATTTAATCACAGCAATTCTATGAGGTAGGACCTAACAGACACATTTTACAGATGAGAAAAATTGCATTGAATAATACTTAGTGATGTACAGGGGTCAAGCAGTTAATAAGTGGCAGGAAAAAAATGGTAGAGCTGGGATGTGCTTTGGTCTGTCTGAGTCCTGTGCTCTTTCCCCACCCTGTAAATTAGTTACTTATGCATAATCACACATAATAATTTATATTTCTGCCTAAAGAGATGAATTAATCTCCCTAACCAGGCTATAGAGTGCAGGGACCCTACTTCATGCTTACAGCATCATGAATACCATGCACAGCTTTACAAATGAATAGTCAATAAGTAAGAATGATGTTGTGTGTGTTAGTTTTGCTCAAGCTGAAGGCATCTTGTATATGGTAAAACAAAAGTTTAATAGTTAAAAAATGGGCTGTTTGTAGGGTGCATGTATCATTTTCATAAAAACGCTAAAGCCATTTAAAAACATACCAACCTGTGCTTCTGAAATCCATGCAACTTACAACTAAAGACCTAAGGCCAGCTTTGTTCTGCCATGACAGCAAAATTTGGTGAAAGACAATAATTTCAGTTTTGCAGACTGCCTTTATTATTTATATTCTCTGATTAGTATCCTAGATCAACAAGCATGGGTCTTTCTGTTAGAGCCACATATGGTCCCTCCCTGACTTAGATTATCATTTCCTTTTGTGAGAATTTCATTGAATAGTCTCTAGAATTTGAACTTGGTATTTTGCAAAAGCTACTTTCTTATCAGTGACTTCTCTATGGTATTACTCTTAGTTTTGGCAATTGGTTGGACCTTTGTTATCTTGTTTTCTTTGTCCTGATCTTTTTAAACTGGGCTTCTTAATTTCTGATGTTTCCTTGCTTGTCAGCAACTGAAAAGCACATGGAATTCAACCGAGTGAAAATGGAAGGTTTACTGAAATAGCGGTGGGGGTGGGGTGCTCACAAAATCATTAAGCCTCCAGGGAGGGCAAGAAGGTAGCTGGGCCTTAAGGGGAGCCAGAACTGTTAGGAATCTGTCCATCTGTATGCTGTGATTCTCTCTTGCTGTAGGCCACTTTCTCCATGTGGTGGGGACAGGAAACACAGCTCCACACTTTACAGCAACAGGCACCAGGAAAGAGACTGACCTGGCATTCTTTGTGATTCAACCCCACATCCTAGGAGAAGGTTCTGATTAATTAGCCCACCCATCTTGGCTTGATCTAGAAGTTGTCCCATTTGCCCCACTGGGATCTGCTATGACACAGGGCTAAGAAGACCTGATCTCACTTGGGACTAATTTCAGCTGACCCATTTTGGATTATTAGAATCCTGTCTGGTAGCTGATTATTAGGTCAGACCGGCTGCCCTGAAGAATCTGGTGTCTTTCTTGGTCCAAGGCAGCTTCTCTGTTGGCCCCCTGAGCTTCCCCTCCAGCCTGAGGGGACATCTGCAGCGGAACTCTGCATATTTGCAAATCAGAGGTAGTTGCCAATCCCTGAGCCCTGTGTGTGGGAAGCTCTGGTGACTTGTTTCACCACCTACCTGTGAGACTGCAGGTGACCCACTCGGATGTGTCTTTTTCTGTTGAAAAACATTACCGTTTTACCATAGCATGATACTTTACACGTAGAATGACAATAACTAACAATACCAGACAAACATCGCTTCTTTTCAAAAGAATGGAACTATTATCTTGCATATCAGTTCATCTAGCTACTAAAGGAAAAAAGCCCCAAAGAAGAAATAATACCCTACATTTATGCCACAAGTTTTTCAAAGAGATAATGTGGGAGGCTAAAGGTCACTGTAATTTTCTTCTTACAAATGTTTTTTGATGTTATTTTTCTTCAGAACAGTAGAATAGCCAACCACCTGGTTCCCTCCAATTAAGCAAAATTACTGAATTTAAAAATCGGGTTTTTTTTTCTCCTAGACCTGCAAGGGTTTTTAATTTGTGAGGGGACAGCTTTTTTTGTGCAGAAACATTTGTTTTTGAACTGTTTACACTCTGGTAACTTTGGAAGGGATTGGCTTCATATCTCGTTAGTTGTGCTGTCACTTTGCTTAAATTAAAATGCATTTATTGTTCACTGTTTGCAAGGCAGTGTTCTGTGCATACTGTGAGGTTGCTAGAGGTGAAGATTTACTTTTGTAAACCTAGCCCCTGGAGGACCTGGCCATGTACCCATGACCTTGGACCCATTGATGTGGGGTCCAGAGCCAATGATCAAGAAAGAATTCCTGAGACCTTTTCAAAAGCAAACAGGTGCTTCCATTATACTACGGAGACAGGGCCTGTGGCCAGAAAGAACTTCCCTTTTGCTGCTGTATGAAGCTAGTGGTTATATGTTTAGTGCTCAAGGGGGAGGGGGGTAGGGGAGTATCAGATCATAAATGTTTCTTTGAATTTATGCTCATAAAACTACTTTGGTGAGATTTCTCTGGTGGTTATCACTCAGCTTGTTATTAAGTATCGGTGAGATGTACAGGCAATCATACGACGACCGTTTAAGAATGTAGCAACCAGTATGTATTTGAACCTTATCAGTATTATGCAGGCTGTAGGTCTGCCTTACTAGGCTAAAGGTGAACATTTTTCTGCTTCTGTCCCTCATCCCAATGAGCCAGTTGGAGGCCAGCACAGCGGAGTTGGGTCATGGTGAATTCCACTCTGATTCCACTATACACATTCTGCAGAGCAGGAGCTCAAAGGAGCATGTAGACATTCCACTGGAGTTTGTGCCATCAGTGGGTGAGGGGGAGATGTGAATCTCAGTTCCTGCATGCCTCTGGGTATAAGCATTTCTAGGGTTTAAAGGTATTAATTTTCCATACAACGGCTTCTGAATGTCAGCCAGCAACAACTTGTAGTGCTCAGCAGAAGAAAAAGCAGTCAGTTTTAATGCTAGAGGGAAAGCCCCACTGTGTGGACTTACTGTGGGACAGTATGACCATCTTCAGCAGTGGCCTCATGTCGGATTTTCAAGAATAATATTGACTGTTGGGAGATTTTTGTGTCTTACATTGTATTTAGAATTTAGCCCCGATGAGATTTTGGGGTGATGATGGGGTTCATGGGTTTTGGAGCTGACGGCCAAGAAAGAATTCTTTTTTTTTTTTAACTTTTATTTATTTTTGAGACAGAGAGAGATAGAGCATGAACGGGGTGGGTCAGAGAGAGAGGGAGACACAGAATCTGAAACAGGCTCCAGGCTCTGAGCTGTCAGCACAGAGCCTGACGCGGGGCTCGAACCCACGAACTGCGAGATCGTGACCTGAGCTGAAGTCGGACGCTTAGCCAACTGAGCCACCCAGGCGCCCCAAGAATTCTTGAAGACATCTTCAGTTCAAAAAAGTGATTTTATTAAAGCATGGGCACAGGACCTGTGGGTAGGAAGAGCTACACCAGCGTTGTGAAGAATGATGGTTTTATTCCATGGTTTTATTCCTTGGAACTGGGGAGGTAAAGTCAAATGGGAAGACTTTGATATGCTAAAGAGGACTCCTAAGGCACCTGAGACCTTGCTATTATCATTTTAAGATAGTTTTTTCCCTCTGGAAAAGCATTAACATTAAGACAGTAGGGAGTTCCTGGAGAAATGTTTTACTTTGCCTGCCTCAAGTTCTGTCAGTGGGCTGCAGGTTATAAGGAAATTTAATTTTACCTGCCTTTTCCTTCTTGCTTTTGTTCCCCATATCTCAATGGAAGGATGATGTTGGGGCTCCAGGAAACTGAGTCTATAGGTTTCTGGAGATTAGGCTATTGATAAGATTGCCTGTTTCTTGTAATTCACTAAGATATTTGTAAACTGATAGAAACTCATGTCCTGCATGACTGTGAGTTCTATCAGTTAACCATTTGTTTACTTTGGTTTGGGGGAGCCAGGAGTGTCTGAGAAATATAACACATATCCCACCTGGGGGGAGGGAGTGTGCTAGCTTGTACTTTGCTCTTAGCCTGCCTTATGCTCCCTCATCAGCCCCCACACAATGTGTGATTCCACTGAAATTAAGACATAAATAAAGGTGCGTTCTGTTTTCTTATACAGAAGGGAGCATTTAATCCTAACTTGTGTGTTTAGGGAAAGTGGCAGGGAGGAGGTGGCATTTGTGGAGAGTTTTGAGGGAAGAGTAGGCTTATGAGAGGTGGGCATGGAAGAAATGAATTTCTAGTTGAGCAAACCACATGAAATGATAGTAGGTTGAAATAATAGTGAATATTCTAATAAGGTTAGAATTTATGGGCTTTGGTAAGAGTTTGGGCTTTATATGTTGTGGGAAACAGATACATCATGCCCCGGAATGGTCAGGTTGGGATCCTGAAGTTTCAAAATGGCTCTATATTATCCTCCTTACCTCTTTCACCTTGGTCATTACCCAGGAACATACTGAGAAGAGGTGGTCTCTTTCTGGGGATAGCCACATGTAATCATCAGATGGCCTTACCAAGATACATGGACTAGGAGGAAGTAGTTAGACCATCAGCCCATTGTTCTGTTATTTTTTTTTCCTACTGATTGATTGATTGATATTTAACTTAAGTACACATTAACATATAGTATAATAATGGTTTCAGGAGTAGAATTTAGGGATTCATCACTTACATATAACACCCAGTGCTCATCCCAACAAGCGCCCTCCTTAATGCCCATCACCCACTTAGCCCATCCCCCACCCAACACCCTCCAGCAACCCTCAGTTTGTTCTCTGTTTTTAAGAGTCTCTTACGGTTTGCCGTTATTGTGCTGTTATTGACATATGCATTGTGTATGTTAGAAATCCAGTAATGCAGTTTTATAGTTATTGGTTTATGCCATCTTGTCTTTTAAAGTAAAAATTAAGAGAAAAAACAGCAAAAGTGTATTTATACAGTCTTGTATATTTACTCACATATTAACCATTTCCAACCCTCTTCATTTCTTCCTGCCAATTTGAGTTAGCATCTGCTGACATATCCTTTTAGCCTGAAGGACTTCCTTTAGTATTTCTTATAGGGCACATCTGCTAGCAACAAATATTCTCAGTCTTTGTTCACCTGAGAATGAATTCATGTTATCTTCATTTTTAAAGGATAGTTTTGCTGGGTATGGAATTCTTCGTGAAACAGTTTCTTTTGGCAGTTTGAATATGGCATCAATGCCTTCTGATCTTTATTGTTTCTGATGAGAGGTTAACTATTATTTTATTATTCCCTGGTATATGATAAATTTTTTTTGCAGTTTTGAGGATTTTCTTTGTTTTTGATTTTTAAACACTGTACTAAAATGTGTCTAGGTATAGATTTTTTGGTGTGTGTTTATTCTAGGCTAAGTTTCATTGAGATTTTTGGGTAGTTAATGTTTTTCATAAAATTTAGGAATTGGGGGGCTATTATTTCTTCCTATTTTTTTCTGCCCCTTTCTCTCTTATTTTGGACCTGCCATTATGTGTAGGTTAGCATACTTGATGTTGTCTCATAGGTCTCTGAGGCTGTCTTTTATTTATTCATTTTTTAAGTCTGTTTTACAGATTGAGTAATTTCTGTTGCTCTGTCTTCCAAGTTTCTTGGTTCTTTCTCTTGCCAAGTCAAACTTGGTGAGCCCATCTAGTGAATTTTCTGTCTCAGCTATTAGGTTTTTCAACTCGAGAATTTCATTTGGTTCTTTTTTTTTTTTTAATGTTTATTTATTTTTGAGAGACAGAGCACAAGTCAGGGAGGCGCAGAGGGAGAGCGAGACACAGAATCCGAAGCAGGCTCCACGCTCCGATCTGTCAGCACAAAGCCCCATGCAGGGCTTGAACTCACAAACTGAGAGATCATGTCTGAGCCAAAGTTGAACGCTTAACCAACCGAACCACCCAGTGCCCCAAACTGTGTACCAGTCTTGAAGCTTACTTAAAAAAATTTTTTTTTACATTTATTCATTTTTTGATAGAAAGCACAAGTGGAGGAGGGGTAGAGAGAGAGAGAGAGGGAGATGCAAAATCTGAAGCAGGCTCCAGGCTCCGAGCTATCAGCACAGAGCCCGATGCAGGGCTCAAACTCACAAACTGTGAGATCATGACCTGAGCCCAACGCTCAACCTATGCCGGATGCTTAACCTACTGACCTAAGCTGGACGCTTAACTGACTGAGCCACTCAGGCGCCCCTTGAAGCTTACTTTAAAAATAAATAAATAAATAAAACTACTAAGATTTAGTGACCATTTCTTGTATCATTATATACTCCTATAAAATTTAATTTTTAAATGGACTCGTAGTATATCAGTAGTATATATATAGATATCATTAATTTATTGTTTATTGTTGAAGTTCATATTTCTTCTATTTTGATCTGTCATCTCTTCAGATTACTTGAAAAGCACTTGTTGAAGTTGATATGAGCATTTTCAAGACCTAATATTTTCAAACTGACTCTTTCATCCAGCCCTACCCCCAGTTTAGAGTTTCACCAGCAGTATATAAAAGAGCTCATTCTAAAATAGGCATCGTCTCTAAAACTGGATTTTATTAAAAAAAAAACAAAACAAATAACTTTGCTAATTTTAGATTTTAAATGTGTAATTGCTATTTTATCTTATTTTTGTATTTCTCATTTTGTCTTTGTATAATTTTTCTTTTTAATTAAAAATTAATTTAAATTCATTGTCATTTATCATCTCACAGATCTTGACAGTTTTCTAAAGCTTCCCTTAATAAAATAGAAATGGAAATTTTCTTTTCTTCAGGAGGAAAGTCCTATTAAGCTATTATAAGGATTTATTTCTTTTGGCTTTAAATAATGAATAAGCTAGACTGAATTGCATTTACTTGTGAATATGTATCGTAATATATTTTAAGTCTTTGGATATTGATATGTACTGTTTTGTTACAATTTGGTCATATTTTTCTAAAATAGCATTGAAATTCTTATTATACTTCTGATAATCACATAGGCTTGAATTGAAGGGTGTTCCCCTAATGCTTACTTTTGGTAGTTTTATTACTAAACCTGGAAGCTGGAAATTGACCAAACTCTTTTCCAATAATTCTGGCTATATTTAATCCCAAATTCACATCCTAGAGCCATCTGATCAAATGATTCTGGTCCTGAAAATTTATTAATTATGAGAAGAATCCCTGTAGTGTTTCTATTCCTATAATTTTTTCATAGGTACATGTTAAGCAGCATTAGTCTCAAAAACAGTAAACAAATTAAATTATTCAGAAGCTTTAAGTTGCCCCAGCTCTACTACATCTGAAGGACAGAATTGTGTTTTGGTAAATAAGAGTATATCATTCATTATCAGCTAGCATTTATATTCATGTTACTTTACTGTGATCCAAGGTCTCAGACCAAAACAAAATTCCAAGAACTGAGCTTTTGTGCTCTTGGGAAGCTGTTTGTTGACTTTTAATCAAAGTATGAAAATTCTTTTTTGATTTCTCCTTGGCTGTTAATTTCTGAAAACCCATAATATTTATCAAATATAATGCTCAAATCCTCCTTAGACTATTTCAGCAAAACACAAATATAATTTCTATTATAGTACTATCCTCTACAACAAATGGACCTACTTGTTGTCTGCTACTCGGTAGTTCTGGAGCATATCATTGAAGAATTATGGTGATTAACAGTAAACACACTCAGGGGCACCTGGCTGGCTCAGTTGGTTAAGCATCTGACTCTTGATTTCAGCTTAGGTCACGATCTCATGGTTTGTGGGTTCGAGCCCTGCATCTGGCTCTGCGCTGACAGTGTGGAGGCTGCTTGGGATTCTCTCTCTCCCTCTCTCTCTCTGCTCTCCCCTGCTTGTGCATGTATGCTCTCTCTCAAAAAACAAACAAAAAAACTAAAAAACCAACTTAAAAGTAGTAAACACATACGTGGGCTTTAAAATGTTGATGGTTATCAAAATATTCTCAAAATTATTCTTCAGGCCCTTTTTGTGGTATCTCTTCACCTTATTCTTGGTCATTTATAAGTTTTTATTCTTTCTGTTAAAGAAAATTTACTTGGAATGTATTATTTGGAAAATACCCACGTATTGGGCCCTTTGATTACATACCCTTGCCATATCTTGGATCTTGCACATTGTTAAGTTTTCTTATATCCTTAACTGATGAAAGGAGCATTAGTAAGTATGGGGGACCACTGTTTCACGTGAGAGGGAGTGGGAGCTCACGTGGTACTCCTCTATTCTCTGAGCTTAGTGTATGAATAGTGGTACTGTGTACAATGTTGAGAAACCTACCATCTTGATGTGATTCTTTTTATAAACCTATTGAATGCCTTGTCCTCTTGTGTCCTACTTCTTATAAACAAGTTAATTATCAAAAGAGGTGATGGTTTCAGGGACTGAACGCGTATGTGAAGAGCATGTGGTGAAAAGGAAGTGGGTTGGGGGTAGATCCAATGATTGAATCCACATACTTGATAACTAAAGTTTTAAGATACTTTGGAGCCCATCTCTAGAATAAAAATTCACTTAGCATATGTACGTGAGTTCTGACAGGACTTTGTTTTTGCTTAGGAGGCAGTTTTGAAAAAAAATTCATACATTTTTTTGGGAATAGATTAAAGGAGGTTTTGGTTTCCATAGCTTTAATAATAGGAAAATAGCAGATGATGAGCAAATTCTCATTTGTATGAAGCTCTCTATTGCTGGTCATTTCTGTATCTCAGTGACACTGAGCATGATGGTTTATTTGCAAGGTGTGACTTGTTCCTGATTTATAGTCATTTAAAGTAGGTGGTATACAGATGGGGGAGAACAGTTTTTAGAAACAAAAACATAGAAATGAATTTGTAAGTTATGAAGTCCTACTGTAAATATCTCCCTTGTTGAAAGGGCAGCAAAAACAATGAATCAGGGCAATTGAATGAAATGTGTGGTAGCTAAAATGCTTATTTATGTGACAGTAGACTGTTGTATAGTGGAAATAACAGGAAAAAATTTATAGACATTCTTTTAGAATTGGTAATTGTATGTGGGAGATGATTTAGGAACCTATTTGAATGAAGGTTTATGACAGAATTTTACAGAGAACCTGAAGGTGGTCTGGGAAGGGTTGATTCTTAAAGCCATATCCATAACCTTGGGGAGAGGTAAAACAACAAGATTAGGTAGAAACTGTTTCTCTCCAGATACCATATGTTTTCACTCTTACGTGGATCCTGAGAAACTTAACAGAAGACCGTGGGGGAGGGGAAGGAAAAAAAAAGTTAGGGAGGGAGCCAAACCATAAGAGACTCTTAAAAACTGAGAATAAACTGAGGGTTGATGCTATGACCCAGCAATAGCACTGCTAGGAATTTATCCAAGGGATACAGGAGTACTGATGCATAGGGGCACTTGTACCCCAATGTTTATAGCAGCACTCTCAACAATCGCCAAATTATGGAAAGAGCCTAAATGTCCATCAACTGATGAATGGATAAAGAAATTGTGGTTTATATACACAATGGAATACTACGTGGCAATGAGAAAGAATGAAATATGGCCTTTTGTAGCAACGTGGATGGAACTGGAGAGTTTGATGCTAAGTGAAATAAGCCATACAGAGAAAGACAGATACCATATGGTTTCACTCTTATGTGGATCCTGAGAAACGTAACAGAAACCCATGGGGGAGGGGAAGGGAAAAAAAAAAAAAAAGAGGTTAGAGTGGGAGAGAGCCAAAGCATAAGAGACTGTTAAAAACTGAGAACAAACTGAGGGTTGATGGGGGGTGGGAGGGAGGGCAGGGTGGGTGATGGGTATTGAGGAGGGCACCTTTTGGGATGAGCACTGGGTGTTGTATGGAAACCAATTTGACAGTAAATTTCATATATTAAAAAATAAATAAAAAAACAAAAACAAAAACTGAGGGTTGATGGGGAGTAGGAGGGAGGGGAGGATGGGTGATGGGCATTGAGGAGGGCACCTGTTGGGATGAGCACTGGGTGTTGTATGGAAACCAATTTGACAATAAATTTCATATTTAAAAAAAAAACTGTTTCTCTCACTTCAGCAAGACAAGGTTATACAGTTATACATCTTGGCTAAAAGTTCTATAGTAAGATTTTGCCGACATGAACATAGCTGATCTGGGAATTAAATACTCACTTATGTACTATTTAATGAAGCCTGCCAACATTTCTGCAAGATAGGTGCAACAATATTTATATTGCTGTCTTTGTAGCTGAAATTTAGGCAGTAATGGTAGATTATAATAACTTTTAATATTTTGATGCAAGAAACACTGAAATATTATGTTAAATGACTGTTCAATTAATACTTGGAAGGCAGAATCGTAATGATTCTGTTCAGAGTTTATGAGCCTTAGTGTGTAGATTTTTTTTTAATGTTTATTTATTTATTTTTGAGAGAGAGAGAACACAAGCAGGGATGGGCAGAGAGAGAGGGGGAGACACAGAATCCAAAGCAAGCTCCAGGCTCTGAGCCGTCAGCACAACCCCTGACTCAGGGCTCAAACTCACGAACCATGAGATCATGACTTGAGCTGAAGTTGGACACTTAGCTGACTAAGCCACCCAGGTACCCCTAGTCTGTAGATCTTTAAACTAAGAACTTTTAACCTTGTTTTTAAGTAAACTGTGAAGTTGATTTCAGTACTCTCACCGTTCCCCTTCTAAGCGATAGGATGAGAGAGGAAACCTTGGGCTTAGGGCCAGTAGCTGGTTTCTCTGCTCATTAGGGCTCTTCATAATATTCTGTTTTCTCTCCTCTGAGCATGTGGTGAGATGCAGGTCCCTCTCTCCTGAACTTAGGAATGTCCATGTCACTTGCCCTGTGAACTGTGATTATATATTCCTTCTTGGCAGAAGTGACATGTATCACTTCAGGCAGAAGCTTTAGGAGTGTAGGGGAGGAAAAATTCTCCTGTACCCTCTTTGGGGCTCTGGCTGGGCCTAAGAAACTGACATAGGATTAATAGGAGAACTTACATACATTTCATTGAATGTTTACACATATGTGGGGTCCTTCACAAGAAAACGAAGACCCAGGCAAGTGACTAGAGCAGGAAGCTTTTCTATCTTTGAGGAGACAGTAAGTTTGTAAAGTATTGACAAGACACAAAGGGGTTTGGGCTCTGAGTAGTAAATGGTCAAGAGGTAGCAAGGGTTTTTTTTATTTAAAAAATTTTTTTTAAATATTTACTTATTTTTGAGAGAGAGAGAGAGAGAGCACGCAAGCAGGGGAGGAGCAGAGAGAGAGGGAGACAGAATCTGAAGCAGGCTCCAGGCCCTGAGCTGTCAGCACAGAGCCCATCGCGGGGCTGAACTGAAAAACCCAGAGATCATGATCTGAGCCAAAGTCAGTCTATTAACTGAATGATCCACCCTGGTGTCCCAACAAGGGTTGTTTATACAGCCTTCTTGGCCCTAACTTCCTTGTCTTTCATAAGGATGGGTGTCTCCCTTCCTCCTGGTACAGGAAAGGTATTTTTCACCTGGGAGATTTCAGGGGAAAAGGGCGATGTGGGGGAGGTCAGAGAGATCTTCTTGCTCATGCCGTTTTGTCAGACTTCTTTGGCTAAACGCAGTCCAAATAAGATGCCATGTTTTGGGGTGCTGGTCTTGAACCAGGAGCCAGTGAGCAGTTTGCCACTGCCTTGGGGACCGGTGACATTCCAAATGGTGGAGGCTCTGTCGGCCTGCAGCCTTCAACAAAGACGACAGGGAGCAAAGTACCCACGGGACATGGATATGGCCATATCCATGGACATATCCTGTGAGTAAGAAGGAAACTTTTGTTTTCAGTCACTCCGTTTTGGGAATGCTTGTTACTGTAGTATAAGCCAGCCTACCCTGGCAGATGCAGTTTCACTAGGTCTAAGATCAAAAGAAAATCATACTTTTCTCACCACTAAAATGCCTATTCCTCACTCATCTTTGTTCCCATTGACTGTGTGCCAGCTACTGTTTTAAGTGCTAGAAATGCCACACCGAACCAAACAGTTTCCTCTTTTCTCCCACTTCTTCCCACTGCCTGTTGACTGCCAGGGGGCTTCTTTCTCTGTGAAGCCTCCTCTGTCCTCCAAGCAGCTGCTCACTCGTTTTCCCCTGTGCTTCTACAGCATTCTTTTCCTCTGCATCATCTCTCAAATTCCACAATTAAAATTTTTTTAAATTTTTTAAAATGTTTATTTATTTTTGAGACAGAGACAGAGCATGAGCAGGGGAGGGGCAGAGAGAGAGGGAGACACAGTTCGAAGCAGGCTCCAGGCTCTGAGCTGTCAGTGCAGAGCCCGATGCAGGGCTTGAACTCACAAGCTGGGAGATCATGACCTGAGCTGAAGTCCAGCGCTTAACCAACGGAGCCACCCAGGTGCCCCCAAAATATTTTTTAATGATAAATAAGAATTCCAATGGAGGGGCGCCTGGGTGGCTCAAGTTGGTTAAGTGTCCGACTCATGAGCTCACGGTTCATGGGTTTGAGCCCTGCATCCAGCTCTGTGCTGACAGTGTGGAGCTGGCTTGGAATTCTCTCTCTCTCCCTCTCTCTGCCCCTCCCATGTGCTCACTCGGTCACTCTCTTGCTCTCTCAAAATAAGTAAAAAATGAACTTAAAAAATTAAAAAAAAAATTCCGATGGGTTCTTTTGCTTGAACATGATTTGGGATCAAAATGTGAGCTTCTCCATTGTTAGATGTGTCCAAATGCCTTTGCTCTGTGAATTCAAAGTTAGGATCTTCACTGATGTGTCAGAGCAGATGGACACTACCCCTACCAGGGCAGAAATGTGGATGGGGGAGGGGGAGAGTCCGTTGACTGTCACTCTGCCTTTATTTGGCTGGAAATAGTGCATCTTATCCAGGTGCTTTTTTATTATTTTTGTCTCTCCCCCAAAGTCTTTTTAGGCTCCTTTCCCTCATCCCTCCCACCTCCATAATGAAATTTTAATACCACTCATGTACTGTATATCTGTTTGTGTATTGTGTATATATATGTGCTTTACCCCACACACACACAAAAAGAGTAGTTTTTTTGTGCTCTCCCCCAACTAATCTTGCTTTTTACTAGTATTTGTAAGGGTAATTTTTTTCCCTTTGTAGGAGGGCATTTCCACTTCAATAAGCTAAGTTCAACCATATTGCAGCAGAACTCTGTTGTCTAATGCACCTGTGCTTTTTATCAGAGCTTTATTTTAAGCTGATTATCATTTAAATACATATGCTAAAATCTTACTGTACTGAGAACACTGGAAAAGTGAACGTTAATGTATTTTACAGGAATCGATTTTTTTCTAGGTTAAATGCCTTTAAACCATGCAGTTTCTCTGTACAGGCCACATTTGCTTTTTCCTTCTTTGACAAATATCTATTGAGGGTGTACTGTGCACAGGGCTCTGTGCCAGGTGCTGAGGCCCAGTGTAGTGGCTCACGGAGTTCAGGCCGGCTCCTATATGCTTTGTTAGGCAGCAAGCTAGCACGGGTTATATAAACTAGTCTGATGCAGAGCTGTTTGAACAAATTTGTATACGTTTCCAACAAAGTACAGTGGACACTGGGTGAAAACCCCTGGGAGGTGCTGTAATCCCTTGTGCAGTAGAATAAGAAGGGTACTTGGTCTTTGTCCTGAGTCCCTGGCACAGAGATCCTCAAACCCTTAGAATCTCCTGAGTGATAGGAATTTATTTGCTACGCAGTGACTCTTGGCTGAGGGGCTTCTCGATAGCTTGAGAATGGGGGCTGGTTGCCAGAAAGAACAAACTTTGGTTAGAAGCTTGGAACTTTTCTGCCCTAACCCCAACCTCTGGGAAGGGGAAGGAGACTGGAGATGGAGTTAATCACCGGCGGCCAGTGATTTAATTAATTGTGCCTGTGTAGTAAAACCCTAGATGACAAGGAGCGCCTGGGTGGCTTCGTTGGTTAAGCATCCAACTCTTGGTTTTGGCTCAGGTCATGATCTCACAGTTTGTGGGATCAAGCCCCACGTTGGGCTCTGTGCTTACAGTAGGGAGCCTGCTTGGGATTCTCTCTCTCTCTCTCTCTCTCTCTCTCTCTCTCTCTCTCTCTCTCAAAATAAACATTAAAGGAAAAAAAAAAAGAAGAAGAAGAAACTGTAGATGACAGGGTTGAGAGCTTCCAGATTGGTGAACACATCAGAGTGCTGGGAGGGTGGCATACCCAGAGAGCATTTGGAGATTCTGCCCCTCCCCCATACCTTGCCCTGTGAATCTCTTCCATTGGCTGTTCTTGAGTTGTTCCCTTTATAATAAACCAGTAAGAGTAAGGAAGGCACTTTCCTGAGTTCTGTGATTCATTCTAGTGAATTATGAAACCAGAGTGGTCATGAGAACCCTCAATTTATAACTGGTTAGTGGCCTGGGAATCGAGATCAGCATCTGAAGTGGGGTTGGTCCTGCAAGACTGAGCCCTTTGACTTGTGGCATCTGACACTAACTTCAGGTAGATAGTATCAATTGAATTGGATTGGTAGACAATCCAGTTGGTATCAGAGAGTCGGAGGAGTGCTGTTGGGAGAAACAACATGTATTTGGTGTCATGATGGGAAAAAAAATCCCTTAACCTTGGCTGTCACTGCAGTTGATCCTTGAATAACACAGGTGTGAACTGTTCAGATCCACTTATATATGGATTTTTTTCAGTAAGCCTGGTACAGCATCACAGTACTGTAAATGTATTTTCTGTTCCTTAAGATTTTCTTAATAACATTTTCTTCTTTCTAGCCTTCTTTGTTATAAGAATACAGTTTCTAACACATATAACATACAAATGTGGGTTAATCAACTGTGTATGTTACCAGTAAGGCTTCCAATCAACTGTAGGCTACTTGTAAAGTTTTCAGAGAGTCAAAGTTATATGTGGATTTTTTAGGGGCACTTGGGTGGCTCAGTTGGTTGAGCATCCAACTCTCGATCTTGGTCTCAGGGTTGTGAGTTCAAGTCCTATGTTGGGCTCCGTGCTGGGCATGAAGTCTACTTTAAAAAAAGGTTATATGTGGATTTTCAACAGCATGGGGGTTGTCTTCCCTAACCCCTTCATTGTTCACGGGTTAACTGTGTGCAGACGTGTGTGTGTGTGTGTGTGTGTGTGTGTGTGTGTGTGTGTCTTACATGAGAAGATTGAGGGCCAAGCCCCAGAAGGGACAGAGTCAATATAGTTCCCACTTTCCTATTCTGTCCTGCGAACTATGACAGGTGACTGGCTATGTAATACATGCATATCACAGTACAATGTGGGAATCAACTTAAATTCTTAGACCATTCTAGATGTCCAAATAGATAATGTGAATATAGCAGGAAAGCCTCAATATAGGGTTCACTTAAAGAATAAGGCTCTGGCCCTTCCTACTGTGTAATTGCCACACAAAGAAGAGAATATATAGTTTCAGGCCCAATTTCAGATCTCCCAGGAGGGATAAGGTAAATACATTTTCCAAAGAATACAAAATAGCTCATAGTAGCTGGAGGCTTTGGTTTGAGGGTCCTTCAGGTACAGAGCCTTCATCCATTCATTCCTTGTACATATATTTCCTGAGCTTCTAATCTCTGTGCCAGGCCCCTTGGTGAACAGATAAAAGTTCTCATTTCTTTCTGTTTCCATTTCTTGGACAAATGGTGTTAGACATTTTAGCAAAGAAGGACAACTTTTTTTAAACATTTATTGTTGAGAGACAAAGAAAGACAGAGTGTGAGCAGGGGAGGGGCAGACAGAGAGGGAGACACAGAATCCAAAGCAAGTTCCAGGCTCTGAGCTGTCAGCACAGAGCCCAACGGGGGGCTTGAACTCACAAACTGTGAGGTCATGACCTGAACTGAAGTCAGACGCTTAACCAACTGAGCCACCCAGGCGCCCCATGAAGGACAACTTTTTATTCATTCATTTATTCTACTTGTGTCGGAGAGTCTATAATGCAGGTAGAATATTAGGAGATACTTAAACAAGGTATCATCTCTGCCCTCAAAGACCTTGCAAGCTTGTTTGTTCATTAATCAGTCATTTATTCAAAAAAGTATGCCTTGAGCCAGGTGGCATGCCAGGTCCATGCTAGGGAACTAGGGAGGGAACAGGAGCGCACACTTAGCTCCTGATGGGCTGTAAGTCCCAGCCTCAAGGGGGAGCAGATAGTAACACCTTTGGGAGAGTACAGAGTGTTAAGTGAAAACTGTGATCTCTGCCCATGGTATTGGGTCAGGGCAAAGGGAGTGCACAATGGGTTTCCCTAAACTAGCTCTAAGGAGGGTGCCTCTTGTCTAACTTTTTAGTTGGGGCTGGAGAGAAAGGATGGCTTGGAAAGGAGTTCCAGTCCCAGGAAACAGCATAAGTAAAGATTTGGGGGATGGAAAACACCATGACAGTGTACAAGACTGCATGTGCTGTGTTTTGATTTGGCTGTAGGAGGAGGGAGATGAACTGTAATGTAGTGAAACAGTTGCACATAAATGCCAAGAACTAAATCCTTGTAATATTGGCACAGTAAATAGTTCAAGGAAGTGGGCAGCCAAGAAACAAATAAGCAATGCTGTAGATATCACAAATTAGAAGGGTGTTAAATAACAAATAATATTGGGACAATTAATAAGCTATTTAGAAATATAGTAGATTCTTACTCATAATTTTTGTCAGAGGTTAGGGGATTGGAATTTAGAGATTAGAGAATTAAGATTGCCCTCTATGCATTAAAATTTAAGATCAACACTAAAGGATTTACCTACTATACCAGCTCATTGAATATGTGATCCCATTAGCAGTGCTGACCACATGGGCCCCATATTTAAAAGGGCCCCGAGTTTGGTCTAATGTTCTGTTGTTGCCCTCCTGAAATTCTTAATTTTGGAAAACAGGTCTGTGTTTTCATTTTGCATTGAGTCCTGCTTATTATGTAGCAGTCCTGCTTGTGGGATTGGTCATCTATGAAAACAAGGTTACAGAGCCAAGCTTTAGAAGTAGATGTCCTCATGCTTTTGGAAGAGTTGCAGCCAACAGGATTAAAGTGTGTAGGCCACAAGAGCAGGACCATCTGTATGGTGTCTGTGGAAGCCTCAAGCTGTCCCAGACTGATGCCACTAAACATTCATTTTATTAGACACACTCTCTGCCTCTAGTTCTTTCTCATCGAGCAGCCTTTTAATTGTGATTTGGCTTCTTCCATGGTCTTCCTGCAGGGAGAGAGCTGGTCATGCTGACTCCATACTTGATTCAGGGGTGAGTTACTAAATTGGTGTTCTGGCGATACGCATCAGTGAGGTGTTTTAATGGGAGCTTGCCCCTGAGAGACAGGCCCCCGCTTCTGTTCAGTTTCTGAGACAGAAGGTTGAAGTCCATGCATTAGGCTGGTGAGTTCACCAGAGTCAAGTGCAGAGAAGAATATTAGTTAAGAACAAGGGCTCTGGGGTCAGCCAGACAATGAATGCTGTGATCAGGTATTGGTCCTGTTGAACTAAAATATGTGATCTGGGCCAAGATACATAAACTCTTAGTGCCCTAGCCTTTCATCTGTCAATTGGTGATAGAAAACCTACCTTAGGGTTGTTGTGAGATTGAATGAGAAAATATACACTAAGTCAGGGTTTCTCACCCACAGCATGTTGACAGCTTGAGCCAGGTGATTGTGGGTTGTGGGGAAGGGGAGCTGCCCCATGCGTTGTGGCTTGTTTATTGGTATCTTTGGCGTCCCTCAGTAGCCTGCAGCTTCCCCCTAAGCACCCCCCAGTTGTGACAATCAGAGTATCTCCAGACATTGCCAGATGTCCTCTGGGGACAGAACTGGTCCTGGTTACAAATCATTCACTCACTGCCCAAGGTGTATATAGAGTAATGCCTGGAGAAAAGAAAGCACATGTTAGGTTTTATAATAATAAGGGCGGTTGGGGTGCCTGGGTGGCTCAGTCGGTTAAGCATCAGACTTAGGCTCAGGTTATGATCTCACAGTTAGTGGATTCGAGCCCTACATCGGGCTCCGTGCTGACAGCTCGGAGCCTGGAGCCTGCTTCGGATTCTGTGTCTCCCTCTCTGTCAATCCTTCCCCTACTGTCTCTCTCTCTCTCTCAAAAATAAATAAATATTGGGAAAAAAATTTTTTAATAATAAGGGCAGTAGTAGTACTAATGATGATAGACTCCTGAGGCCTCTGGAAAGACATTTGTCAGCTGCTCACTGAACCTCTGTTCTTTAAATTTCTCCCGTCTACAGCAGAATAAAGGTCCACATGAATTAAAGGGCAAATGTAAAAAGATCTACTTTTAAAAAAGTGCAAGAGGGGCACCTGGGTGGCTCAGTCGGTTAAGCGTCCGACTTCGGCTCAGGTCATGATCTCACGGTTCGTGAGTTCAAGCCCCGCGTCGGGCTCTGTGCTGACAGCTCAGAGCCTGGAGCCTGTTTCGGATTCTGTGTCTCCCTCTCTCTCTCTGACTCTCCCCCGTTCATGCTCTCTATCTCAAAAATAAATAAACGTTAAAAAAAATTAAAAAAAAAATAAAAAAGTGCAAGAGAGATAAATCTTTAGATTTGTAAATAAAGAAGGAGTTTCTAGGCTCAAAACCAGTGGTATTTTGGGGATGTTTAATGTTGAGTTTAAATCGTATAGAGGAATTTTCTTCCTTGATCTCATTACATTAAAAATAAATAAATATGCCTAGCCTGTGAAAACTTTGTAATTGTAGTTAAAAAGCACACTGGATAAAATGACTGTGAGAAATAGGTCAGTGGTGTTAAGAAACTGGTGTAAATCAAAAAGAAAACCAAATGCGTACAGAAATTCCTCATATATAAAGACAAAGGTAGAAATATAGTCAGCTTATAAACATTTGAACATAGTTTAAAATGCAAAATAATATTTGTTTATTTACTTATAAATTTTTATTTATTTATTTTGAGAGAGGAGGAAGGGGCCGAGGGAAAGGAGAGAGAGAATCCCAAGCAGGCTCCATGCTGTCGGTGCAGAGCCCAACACGGTGCTGTATCTCACAAACTGAGATCATGACCTGAGCCAAAATCCAGAGTCAGATACTTAACTGACTGAGCCACACAGGTGCCCCTAAAATTCAAAATAATTTTTAAAATTTTAAATAATTTTTTCATCTAAATTGGCAGGATTTTAAGCAGTAACGTCCAATTCTGTTGTATAGTTTAGAGAAGTCTTACACTTCTTTGTGGGACAGCAGATGGGTACAGTCCCTCTGGAAGGAAGCTTGGTAATAAGTATGCCTTAAAAAATTGTCATACCTGTTAGCCCCCAAAAATTACATTTGGGAATAATTCCCATAGCATAATCTGAAATGTAGACAAATATTTATGCATGAAGATGTTTATTGCAAGCTTCTTTTATTTTTTTTTAATTTTTTTTAACGTTTATTTAATTTTGAGGCAGAGAGAGAGCATGAATGGGGGAGGGTCAGAGAGAGAGAGAGACACAGAATGTGAAACAGGCTCCAGGCTCTGAGAGGTCAGCACAGAGCCCGACGCGGGGCTCGAACTCATGGACCGCGAGATCATGATCTGAGCCGAAGTCACCCACCCAACCGACTGAGCCACCCAGGCGCCCTGCAAGCTTCTTTTAATAGAAGCCAGCTAAGTGTCTAGCATTATGGGAGTGGTTAATGTTAGTTTATGATAATTAGCAGTCTTTAAAACAATTTTTGCAAAATGTTCCTAATGGCATATGTAATTCTTACAGTGTTAAATGAAAAAAGCAAGCTATTAACTGAATATACAGTATGAACTCAACTCAGAATAAAAACTAGAGAGGAATATGAGTACGTTAATCATATTTGCCCTTGGAAGACTGGGTTATGAGTAATTTAGGGTAGATACTCGTAACTGTACAATTAAGTTGATCATCTCATAGCAGACTTAGACTTTTTTTGGTGTCTCTTTGAGGAATTTTTAAATCTTGTGCATTTCTAGAGCTTGGAAATGAAGGTGGAACAGGTGAAGCTATGTTTCTTTGAGTAACAGAAAGTAGAAAGCAATTGTCATTGTCTTAAAGTACTGTTTTATCAGTTCGTGGGTTTGAGCTCCACGTCGGGCTCTGTGCTGACAGTGCTGAGCCTGGAGCCTGCTTCAGAGTCTGTGTCTCCCTCTCTGCCCCTCCCCTGCTCACGCTCTGTCTCTCTCTCAAAAAAAAATAAATAAATAAACATTAAAAAATTTAAAAAAAAATTAAAAAAAATAAAGTACTGTTTTATATTTTAATCAATTTTTTATAAATTGAAATAAGAAATTGGTTTTGGGGTGTAGACTGCTTGCCCTGGCTGAAATGAATTAATGCTGTTTTATACCATGGTTCTCTTTTTGTTCATTTATTTTTTTAAGGTATATTTATTGTAGTATGTTTCTTGATAAAAACGTCAAATGTCCATTTTTATTTTTATAGTATGTGCCGAAGCTTATAATCCTGATGAAGAAGAAGATGATGCAGAGTCCAGGGTATGTAATTAATAAGTTAATTTTAAATTATACTCCTGTATTGGATCAGGAATATAATAATAAAAGATGTTAACAGGCATATAGATCAACAGAAGGCATAATGCAAGTATTTTGACTGTTTCTTTTTCCTAGTTTTCTCTTGGATGCTTTACTTCTACTTCAAGTTCTATAGAATTACTTTTTTCCAAAAAGAGTCTTTTTGTTTGGGTAAAAGGAAAGATGAGCATAAACACCAGTTGTGGTTTCATTTCTTTTTGCAAAAATACGGCCTGGTGATGGAAAATGTTTTTTAGCTATCTTTCTCATAGTCTTAATGCTATTTTTTCTGATAGTATTTCTAGTAAAGAAAAATACAGGGGAAAGCCTTTTTGTTCCTACTAGTTTATAACAACAGAAGCTTATCTGAAACAAACAAAATCACAGTAAAATTACATCTAATGTGTCAGTTTAAAAGTTCTTACTTTTAAAAATCTATTATGAGTCTTAACAGATTGCTCAGAAACTGATTTCTTGAAGGCTGTAATGTTATTTGTAAGAATTTGTCCAGTTTTGTTTGAAGCAGTTTTTAAGCTATGTCCCTTCACTCCCTTCACCTTTTATTTATTTAGTAAAAAGTAAGCTAAATATAAGGAGATTGCTCTGCCTGGAAAATGGAAAGTAATGATTTTCTTTCCTTCCTTCCTTCCTTCCTTCCTTCCTTCCTTCCTTCCTTCCTTCCTTCCTTCCTTCCTTCCTGTCTTTGTTTCATACTTACTTGGCAAAAGCTCCATTTGTTGTTTGGCCTCAAGAAATAAAAATTTATTTCTGTAGCTCTGACAATACTTAAATAAGATTGAGTTTTAATATGGAAAAGCAAATAGTATATCCCTAAGTCATTACATCATTAAGCTCCCTGAAATATATGTAAAATCCAGGGGTAGAAAGATCAAGGAGCCTCTGTTACACAGAAGGTCTTGAAGAAAATCCCATCTCATTCTTGTACCTGTGGGGATTCCCAGCACCAGCATGGGGGGAGCTCACGGTTTGCTACCAGAACTCAAATTAATTTGATAATGTCTATAAATTCTGGCCTGAAATTGTGTTTTCTTAGGATTAAGGTATCATTACTAATGTGTGGCATATTGTTAGCACTTCATGTAGGTGGAAAAACCAGGCCTTCCCCGTCGTGTACTTGATTTATGTATCTAGCAGAAACGATAATGGGTGACTTTGAAGAGGACACACATCTTTACGCTTGTTCATAGCTACCATTTGATCTGTGATAGGTAAAGTGGTTGGCTGGGTCACACTCCACTTAATTCCTAACAGTCTTATTTGGGAGGGGTGGTACCAGTTAAGATTCATTTGGCTACATTAAAAAACCCAATCACATTGAGATAAAAATTAAAAAAATATATATATTGGGGAAATTTATTGGATATATTCTTGGAAATCTCATAGAATTCCAGAAAGAATTAAAAAACCCAAAAAACCGAAGCTGTAGCTGGTAGACAGGAGCCAGGCCACCTCTGGGGTCTCTCCATAGCAGTGATTCAGGACTTAAGACTACTGTTCTGGAAAGGGACTTGGCTACCAATTGCTTTTATGCTGTGTCTCTCAGTTTAAAGACCCAGTTTCCCTAGGAGAGTTTCTCACGGACCCAGCTAGGGGGCCAGGGACAAGAGGTGCAGACTTAGCTACTGGCCACCACTTTTTTTTTTTTTTTTAATTTTTTTTTTTCAACGTTTTTTATTTATTTTTGGGACAGAGAGAGACAGACAGAGCATGAACGGGGGAGGGGCAGAGAGAGGGAGACACAGAATCGGAAACAGGCTCCAGGCTCCGAGCCATCAGCCCAGAGCCCGACGTGGGGCTCGAACTCACGGACCGCGAGATAGTGACCTGGCTGAAGTCGGACGCTTAACTGACTGCACCACCCAGGCGCCCCTGGCCACCACTTTTAAGTGAAGGCAGTTCCTAGAGAAGGAGGAATCTCGATGGGTGGGGGTTTACCGCTAGAGTTATCCCCTGTAACACCCTTGATATTACTTTTAACAGTGTATTGGTAATTAACTTGTTATAATTATAAGGCGCTTCAGATTCTCTCCATTAGGAGAGAATGACTGTTCTTTAAACGTGTTACTAAAAACTGCACTGTTTTTCCAGTCTTAGATACTACAAGGCAAACTGCACCATAGTACTTGGAAATGATTATGACAGATTTCAAAATTAATTGGCTCTAAGCAGGTATTGGAAAATGTAAAGAAAATATATAGTATATTTTGATAAGGTACCATTTCATTTGAACGTTTTGTATTATTTCACAGACTATGCAGCAGATGCTTAAATCTCAGATTAGTATAAATGAGTATTTATTCTGATATGAATTCAAAGAAAATTTAAACACTTAAGATTGATGTTGCAAAATCACAAATTAGATTTTACCTTTAATGAATGAAAACACAGGGGTGCCTGGCTGGCTGAGTAGGTAGAGCGTGTGGCTCTTGATCTTGGTTGTGAGTTTGAGCCCCACATTGGGTATAGAGATTACTTTAAAAAAATGAAAATATCGGGGTGCCTGGGTGGCTCAGTTGGTTAAGCTTCCGACTTCGGCTCAGGTCATGATCTCAGAGTTCATGGGTTTGAGCCCCGCGTCGGGCTCTGTGCTGACACCTCAGAGCCTGGAGCCTGCCTCAGATTCTGTGTCTCCCTCTGTCTCTCTTCTCTTCCCCTCCCCTGCTTGCACTCTGTCTGTCTCTCTCTCTCTGTCTCTCTCTCTCAAAATAAATAAACATTAAAAAAATTTTTTTAAATACTTAAAAAAATGAAAATATACAAGTTTTATGTACATCTAACATGTAGCCCTTCTGGTAGAGAAGAGCTGGTAAGTTTAAGAGTAGATCATTTCTAGCAGAGCATGCAACTCTTGATTTTGGGGTCACAAGTTCAAACTCCACATTGGGTACAGAGATTACTTAAATAAAAATTTTTTTTTTTTTTTTTTTAATTTTTTTTTTTTCAACATTTTTTATTTATTTTTGGGACAGAGAGAGACAGGGCATGAACGGGGGAGGGGCAGAGAGAGAGGAAGACACAGAATCGGAAACAGGCTCCAGGCTCCGAGCCATCGGCCCAGAGCCTGACGCGGGGCTCGAACTCACGGACCGCGAGATCGTGACCTGGCTGAAGTCGGACGCTTAACCGACTGCGCCACCCAGGCGCCCCAATAAAAATTTTTAAAAAACAGTGGAACATTTCTTTGTTCTGTTACTCCACAGAATTTGGAGGGTGGGGGGGTGCCTTCTGTATATCTGGTGGGGTGCTAGGATGTTCCTTGCTGAGCACCATGGACAAATCCCTGCCATCTTGGGGCTTAGAGTCTCCTAGCAGAATTAGACAACAAGCCAGTAAATTAATGAACAGTTGCAAAGTGTGAGCACTAAAAGGATAGTGAAGCAGGGTCTAGTAATGAAAACAAAACCAACTCCACTTGACAAGGACCCTAATTAAATGGAGTGGTTGCAGAAGGCCTCTTTGATGTGAGACTGGGGAGAGTCTTGCTCAAAAGCCCTGAAGCCCCTTTTGGGTTGATCTCAGAGTCTCAGCAGGGAGCAGGTGATAGTTCCCAGCCAAGGCAGGTGTGGCCACAGTGGTTCAGGTGAGGCTGGGGGAGGAGGGAGGGAGAGTTAATACCCAGTAAATGTGATGGAATCCATCTAGGTGTTCAGATTTAAATTTTTTAAACGTTACCTTCAGCTCTGTGTGGAGAATGGACTGGACAAATAGAAAAATATCTTGTACAGATATCTCTTGCTTTACCAAAATAGATTTGTAGTGTTTTGTTTAAAGAAAACATCTACGTAATTTTTTTTTATGAATTGTTTTTCTGATTATTTAGTTGAAAGACACCCAAGATTTAGATAAGTTGACAAACGTTTTCTGTAAACCTTTTTTTTCTGAAAAATATACTGTTTTCACATAATAAATATTTTAGGCTTTGGAGGCCATACAGTTTCTGTCAAAGCTACTTGCTCTGCTCTTGTAGCTTGAAAACAGCCATAGACACTACATAAATGGATGAATGTGTCTGTGTTCCATTAAAACTTTATCTTTGGGGGTGCCTGCCTGGCTCAGTTAGTAGAGCACGTGACTCTCAATCTTGGGGTCATGAGTTTGAGCCCCATGTTAGGTGTAGAGCTTATTTAAAGAAAAAACCAAAAAACCGTATTTATGAACACTTGAATTTTTTTTTTTAATTTTTTTAACGTTTATTTATTTTTGAGACAGAGAGAGAGCATGAACAGGGGAGGGTCAGAGAGAGGGAGACACAGAATCTGAAACAGGCTCCAGGCTCTGAGCTGTCAGCACAGAGCCCGACGCGGGGCTCGAACTCACAGACCGTGAGATCATGACCTGAGCCGAAGTCGGCCGCCCAACCGACTGAGCCACCCAGGTGCCCCTGAACACTTGAATTTGAATTGTATCTAATTTTGATGTATCAGGAAGTATGAATTCTTCTGATTTTTATTTATCCCAATCATTCTTAGCTTAGGGGCCATGCAAAACGAATTTGGCCTTCAGGCCATAGTTTGCTGACCCTGGTTTAGAGAATAAATTTTGTAGCCAGCCTCCCTAGGATGAATCATAGCTCTGCAGCTCTGAACTTTCTGACATTGAAGAAATTACTTGGGACAAGTTCATTTTAATATAGGAGATCATACAGTAGTTTTCTTCTTCTGTCGGCTTATTTTACCTAGCATGAATTGCTACCTGCTTCATGGGGTCAGTTACTAGGATAAAATGAGTTATTATTTTTAAAGCCCTGAAACCAGTGCCTGGCACATAATAAATGCTATATAATTATTTGGTTTTTTGTTTTATAATTATTTGTTTAAAAAATAAGATTTTTATCTGGAAATCAGAAATAAATTTTAATTAAAAAATAAAGTGGCTGCTAGTAAGAAGAAGTCACAGTTGGGTGTATTGCTGAAGCCTTAGTTTTCCATATGCAGATCTTACATGTAGGATCACACCAAACCCAAAAGAAACACAGAGTCTTTAGAAGCAGGAGAGCATCTTTTGAGCAGTTGGTTACAGGGTGGAGGCACCCAGAGTCTCAAAGATTCACCAGATTTCTGACTGCTTTCCAGAGCATAGAGCAGGATTTTAATTCAGGATCTGTTGTAAAAGATAAAAAAGACTCTGGGTACAGAGGAGTGATGGTGGGGAGAGGGGACAGAGGGAGAAAGGAAAGCAGTAGACAGTAGCTGTGGTGGCAGGATTAAGAACCAAGATTTAAAAGTGTTAGTTCTTGGGGCATCTGGGTGGCTCAATCTGGTAGGCGTCTGACTTTGGCTTAGGTCACGATCTTGTAGTTCATGGGTTCAAGCCCCACATAGGGCTCTGTGCTGACAGCTCAGAGCCTGGAGCCTGCTTCAGATTCTGTGTCTCCCTCTGTCTCTGCCCCTCCCCTGCTCTCTCTCTCTCTCTCTCTCTCTCAATATAAATAAACATTAAAAAAATTAGAAGTGTTAATTCATAAGAATGGAGGTAGTAGGAGAGAGAGAAAAGGAAACTGCTGTTGTGTGAGGGGTTCCGTACAGAGTGAATGGTTGGGGCAAAAGACTTAAATTCATTACAAGAGTAAATCAAGTGCAAGGTGGTGCTAAGAAAGATTAAAGAAGACAATTTGGGTAATACAGTCACACCTCAGCACTTCATGAAGGAGGTGGTCTCCGTTCCCAAGGGTCCAGGGAACTTCAAGATGGGGTGGAAGGCAGGAAGCTTTTGTAGGACAAGGAATAAGGAACAAGGAAACAAGTATAGAGCCCGGGGTGGCATGGCTTTGGGGGTTGGCTACTGGCCATGCTATGTTTCTGGTGCAGCAGAGTATTTACGGGAACACGAAAGCTATTTAAATTGTGGTTTGCTGACGTTGCTCCCTGGGCAGGAATCCCTCCATCTTGGGCCTAGAAAGTTATTTCAGCAAGGGTGCCATGGTGTCCCTGACTTTTTCTCTCTGAGGACAGAGCTTCTCAGCAGGCAGACATTTTATGATTGTTTCAGTGTTGAAGATCTAGTTGGATTTTGTGAAGTGAGAGGTGACTGTTTTATTGTGTTAGCCTTCCTTATTTGAAGTAGGAAGATAGGAATTTTGGTTGGCATGAATTTTTTTAATGCCCAGATTTAAAAAATTTCTTGTGTTGTAAGCAGTGAGTTAGTTGGCACCAGGGTCTGCTTTTTCTGTGTCCATATGTCATCTTAGAATCTAGTTTGAGGTGAAGTTTGCTTATATCTTACCCATATGGGAAAAAATGCAATGACTTCCTCTCCCACTGGCTAATACTCTTTTGAGGAGTATATAAATGCTACACAGACAGGCATACCTTGGAGATACTGTGAGTTCAGTTTCAGACTACCGAAATAAAGCCTGTATTACAGCAAAGCCACTCAAATGAACTTTTTGGTTTCCCAGCACAGAAAGAAGTTATGTTTACACTCTGTTGCAGTCTGTTAAATGTACAGTAGCATTATGTCTAAAACAACAACATCTATGTCTTATTTAATTATATACTTTCTTGCAAAAAAATGCTAACCATCATCTGAGCTTTCAGCACATCCTAATAACTGATCTCAGATCACCGCAACAAATACAGTAATAATGAAAAGGTTTGAAGTATTCCAAGAATTACCAAAATGTAACCCAAAGAGACAAAGTGAGCAAATGCTGTTGGAAAAATGGTGCCAACAGACTTGCTCAACACAGGGTCACCACACACCTTCAATTTGTAAACACACCTGTGAAGCACAATAAGGTGAAAATAAAACGAGGAAGGCCTGAATAACTGTAAATATCCTTTATTCCTCTTGGGCCTATGATTTTCATCAATTTTTAGCCACCTGAGATTGGCCTGAAGCACTGATTCTGATTTCCCATTGTGAGTTTTGGTATATTCATGGGCACAGAACTCACCCCTGCCTGGTTGTGGCTGTGCTGATGGCAGGGCCAGTGGCAGAAGGGCTGGGACACCTGCTCATCAGCTGCCATAGCCACTCTTGGAGCATTAGAATAGGAAAAGGTGGTGTGTCGGGGTCCAGGATGATGCCATGCCTGCTGTGTTTAGGACTGTCTCTTGCCTCTCTACTCATTTTATAGTTACAAACTACCAGTGTTCACAAAAGAGTGGGCCTTTTGGTTCAAGTTGGTTGAGGCTTCTGCTAGTCAAAAGGGACTCTGGAGAGTTGACAGGCCACACTTCCAGAGGGCATTCTGTTGGTCTTCCCCCTTCTGGAATGACAGTTTAGGAAGAATATACCTCACTGGTTTTCTTTGAGCTCATTCTAAACTGAGCACACCAGGACTGTTGGATTCATTTTTCCTCAAATCCACACTCCCTAGGCATGGTGGCATGCATTGACTTGGTCCCTTGGGAAAATCACTCTTTGGTCCGGGTAGTTAGGTACATTGTGCATAAAAATGTATCTAACATCTAATGCAATATACTTGTAAGAATTAATTAGCTTCTAGAGGCAATCAAGTTTCAAAGGGAAGATCAACATCCTGAAAGACTATTGCACTCAGTGGTAGAGTGTGAAACAGTATTGAAGGCTATTGAGAGAATATTAAAACAGAATGAAGGCAGCCTGCAGATCTTCAATGTAGCTGTTTTGACCTGCTGCCATTTTGTGTGTTCCTACTGGCTGGGAGCTTTGGAGTCTTTAGTGATGAGCCAATCACAGACTTTTACCAAATGAATATGCTAATCTGGGGGAAACACTCTTGAAAACCATTCCAGTGCTGAATTGATGAATGTGCACCACTTCCCAGATATCAGCTCTGTTACTTTCCCTTTCTTAGTGAGCTGCTAGCTGAGGTCTGGCCACCTAAAGTGAACCTCAACACTGACCATTCTTCCCTCAAACATCCTGCTAGGAAATTTCACCCCTTACGAGTAAGATGAGTAGACTAATTGTTTGTTAATTTGGTATCCTTTTAGATTATACATCCCAAAACTGATGATCAAAGGAATCGATTGCAAGAGGCTTGCAAAGACATTCTGCTATTTAAGAACCTGGATCCGGTAAGACAAATCTCACTAACCAGAAATGGGTTTTTTTTTTCCCAGTGTCAGAGTGAAGAACTGGGTTGGGTCTTAGATTTTACCCTCTTTACAAGCTAACATCACCCAGGATGATGTAAAGGCCCCACCGTGGATGCCTGCGTGTACAGTGGGGTTGTGTTCTAGGAGAGCAACCCCAGGCTTCGGAGGTGCTCTGTTGTCACAGCTAGGAGTTCACAGGCCTGCCTGCACCTTGTCTGGGGAAGACATTATCTCATCCCTCGAGGTTACTTGTTACAAACATTCCCCTGAGAAATGGCCCAGATGAAGAGAAGGTAGGACCTTGCATTCTTTGTACAGCCAGTAGGAACGTGCAGGATGGTGCAGGGCCCGTGGTGGATTGCCTCTCTTACCAGCTAGTAATAGTAATTACATTTTAATGTGTAACTTGTCTGTTATACGTATTTTAAAGGTAACATTTTACTTGGCCTCAAAGGAGGGGGATTTCTTTCTTTCTTTCTTTCTTTCTTTCTTTCTTTCTTTCTTTTCTTTTCTTTTTTTTTTTTTTTTTTTGGTAAGGATTTCGAAATCTCTGGTCTTTGGTTCTGGGTGATTTTCTAGAATACCTTCTTTCAGTGTTTTGCCCTGAATTCTGACTTAATTGTTCTTTTCCTTCATCACAGATTATGTCTCCACTGCTCTGTGGTCCTTTGGGTTGCCATGATCCTGCTGCCATGATCCAAATGTGGAAAATGAGTCAACTCTTGTAGCTTACCTCAACTTTTCTTTGTTGGTCAAACGCAGCATTTTATAGTTTTCAGATTGATGTCCTGGAGAAGAAAGCATTAAACTAACACCTACTCTTTTAAAGATAAGGTCTTCTGAAGGCCATTTTTATAAAGAGGAAGGGACTGCATTATACCAAATCTTCTATACTGGGTCATATGACACCTGCAACATTTTTAAAAAATCCTTTGTTTTGCGGTACCTGGGTGGCTAGGTCGCTTACATGTCTGCCTTCGGCTCAAGTCATGATCTCACGGTTCGTGGGTTCGAGCCCCACATCGGGCTCTCTGCTGTCAGCACGGAGCCCACTTCAGATCCTCTGTCTCCCTCTTTCTCTGCCACTCCTCCACTTGCACTTGCTGTCTCTCTCTCTCTCTCTCTCTCTCTCTCTCTCTCCCTCTCTCTCTCTCTCTCTCTCTCTCTCAAAAATAAATAAACATTTAAAAAAAAGATTCTTTTTTTCTAGTACCACATATGTGTCTTCACATCCTCCAGGAACACAGATTATACTTTGTGACTTTGGAGATGTTGTTTTAGGACCACACATTACAAGTTCTTGTCCAATTTGACTCAGGTCCTCTAGAATTCTGAGTTTGCAAAACTGTGAGCTCTAAATGGGGGTGTTGGTTGTTTAATAATGAAAAATTAAGAAATGAAATTAAGATAGAAAAATATAGGAATTCAGTTTAGAAATGGAAACATTTTCTTGTAGTATTAAATTACAGATAGAATAAGTGACTAACGGGAATTTGTGAAATTTTGATGGGCTTCCAAATAATCACATATTTCATTTATCTAGAATGATAATGATTCTGTGAAATAAAAGATACTTAAACTATGTAATTTCTTTATTTTTTTTAATGTTTAATTTTGAGAGAGAGAGTGCAAGCGGGGGAGAGGCAGAGAGAGGGAGACACAGAATCTGAAACAGGCTTCAGGCTCTGAGCTGTCAGCACATCGCCTGACGTGGGGCTTGAACCCACAAACCATGAGATAGGTCATGACCTGAGCTGAAGTCGGATGCTCAACCGACTGAGCCACCCAGTCACTCCTAAACTATGTGATTTCTATTGATCGTCCACCAGTGCGAGTCCAAATAATTACCAGTGGAAAGATACAACTTTGTGTGTGTATGGGGGTGGGCATTGGAATTAAACTAATTTAGTATTTAACTCTTGCCCTTCAGGTACATGTGGAAGACAGCTGTAAAATTAATCCTCAGTTTTTCCCTTCAGCTAAACAGATTATTTTTCAACTAGAACTTTACATGGGAGGATTTCAGAGCTCACCGAAAACAGTGCTTCTCACGCTCTGCTGCGCCTGTAAATCATCAGAGGATCTGGTGAAAAATGCAGGGTCTCGTTCAGTAGGTCTGTCATGGAGCCTGAGAGACTGCATTTCTCACTAGCTCCCAGGTGAGGCTGATGCTCCTGGCCCACAGCTATGCTTCCAGGAGCAGGGACTAGGGCCAGATGTAAAAATGCTCTAGTTCAGGTTTTTGGCACTCCCGCCTGTTATTTTGTTTGCATACTTTCCTATTGAATTGAACCCACATTTTAATGCATCAGCAATGACTAGACATTGCTATTCAGGTGCCTGTACACGAAGTGATAAACAGATGGGAGTGAAATAGCTGTTAGGCATGTTTTCCAGGAATGCTTCCTATTCTGTTCTGTCCTCTAAATTGATTTTTCTTGCCATTTCAGCTTTAACTCTTTTAAAGCCCTGTAAAAAGTGCATTTAAAATAATTAAATTTGGGGTACCTGGGTGGCTCAGTAGGTTAAGCGTCTGACTTCAGCTCAGGTCATGATCCCATGGTTTGTGGGTTCGAGCCCTGTGTCGGGCTCTGTTCTGACAGCTCAGAGCCTAGAGCCCACTTCAGATTCTGTGTCTCCCTCTCTCTCTGCTCCTCCCCCGCCCATGCTCTGTCTCTCTTTCTCTCCCAATAATAAATAAATAAACATTAAAAAAAATTTTAAATACGGGCACCTGGGTGGCTCGGTCGGTTGAGCATCCAACTTTGGCCTAGGTCATGATCTCGCAATTCGTGAGTTCGATCCCCGTGTCGGGCTTGGTGCTGACAGCTCGGAGCCTGAAGCCTGCTTCCATATTCTGTGTCTCGCTTTCTCTCTGTCCCTCCCCTGCTCATGCTCTGTCTCTCAAAAATAAATAAATGTTTAAAAAAAATCTAAAAAAATTTTTTTAATAAATAGAATAATTAAATTGCATTTAAAATAATTTTTTAAAAGCTATTACTAGTAGATTCTGGCAAGGAGCATCTTTATTTAATTAAAGTGATTATTTTTATAAACAGTAATTTTTTTGTAGCCTTCTTTTGCTTCTTTGATGAAAGTCTTCAATATGTATATATTTTTCAAAGGCCAGTTCATAGGGGAGGGAAAAAAAACAAGAAAAAGCCGCTTCACAAAATTAGCAAATTCATGAATTACCATTATTGAATATTTTATAGGGAAGAAGCAAATGTATTTACATAGTTGCTTCCAAAAGATTTTTTTTTAATTTGAGCCTGAACTGTCTTGATTTATTTCCCTACTATCTCAGATCTTTCTGGGAATGATGCAAAATATAGATGAGTAAAAATGTATGTTTCTCAACAGATTACCACCTGGAATTAAAAAAACCTCCCCAAACATGACAGTTTGAAGATTTTAGGTTAAGCTTGTGGTCTTGAACAGTGTTCTGGTTTCTCATGATACACATTTTTTTTACAGTAACCCAAATGCATTTACATTGAAGGACATATTTGGCTCCTATAACCTGCTTATAAAACAGCGCCCTTCAGTTTGTTGCCGTGCCCACATACTGTGCTCCAAAACCTGTATAAAGTGTTGGATGCCACAGAAATGCCTGGTTCTTGTCCTCTTGGAACTTACGATTTGATGGGGGATCCAAATACCCACACCAAGCAATTTGGTAAAACATGGGAAATGCTGTAATGTAGTCAGGACACTGTGAGAGGGTGAGGGTCTCTCAGCCCCCTGAGGTTTCAGGAAGCTGGGGAGGCCACCTGAGCGGAGCCTCAGAAAATGAGTAGAGTAGGAACTTGGCAGGGGAAGAAAAGGGAGTGTTCTCACTGGAGCCTGGAGCAGAGGGCACCCAGTGGAGGGAGCATAGGGTGTGTGTGTGTGTGTGTGTGTGTGTGTGCGCGCGCGCGCACACGTGGTGTGTCATAAAGGACTGTTCTTGACCTCCACCCTGCAGCGTTGGCTGCCTGTTGAAGGCAGTGGGAAGTCACACTTGAAATACTTTAAGCAGCAAAAGTAGTAATCGAATGTGTGTGACGTCACTGTGGTGGCAGGGTAGCGGGTAGAAAAGTGGGAAAAGGGACTTAGGGAAGAGGGGTGGTTTCATAAAATATTCAGGATTAGCAGAAGCTGGCACTTTTTAGGGACTGGATGATTTGTGACCTGATGCACAGGGTCTAGGACGTCTTCTTCCCAGTGTCTCCGCTGGAATGACCGTGAGCTGGTACCTTTTTCTGAAATGGGAAAATTTGGAGGAGAAAAGGGGGGGCAGTAATTACTCACTTATAAGAAGAATGATCTAGGCTTTGTATCTAGCATCTCATCTCAATTCCCTGAAGTCATTGTGTAGCTTGGAAATCTTGCACCTCCTTGGCCTCTGAACGTTTTTTTCCTGGGAGTGCTGTGTATGCATACATTGAGCACAGCATTTGTAATTATGAATCTCTTTGAAGATATCCTTTTCATGAATATTTCAGTGCTCGACTCAGTAGGCCATTTTTCTTCTGCAATATTTCTAATTTGAGACAAACTGAAATAATTTTCCTAGGCTCTCTGATAGGTTCTTTCATTAATGGAGAGTAAATTGTTATTTTTGAAGTGAGTCAGAGACCTTTCACCAAGCACAGTCATGGGTCTGTGTTCCAAAGAATAAGCTGTGGATTTCCTACTGTGGTTGTCAGTCACTGGGAAAACCTCTGCATATTAAATATTTCCTAAGTTCTTTTCACTCTGTGCATAATGATGGGGAAAGTGCATTTTGATTGATTAGAACAGACACCTGTCACATTGAGAAGTTTTAGAAGAAATGATTGTTCTGTATTTTACCAGGAATTACTTTTCTATCGGTATGTGAATTCCTAAGCTTTATAATGTTCTAACATGCAGCTCATTCCAAGGTGAGCAAAAAAAAAAATGTATTTCATCTTTCTCTCCCATTTGACATTTAGAGAAAGAGCTAATCAATAAGGCTGATATTCCCTCTCCATCGGGCCTAAAAGACTTGGAATATAAATAGTAAGCAAAACAAAATATTAGTAAACCATTTACTCAAACTTCGTAACTTTGATAGGTGACCATATGTTGCCTGGTTGATGAACTCATTTGGATAAAATGGTCCCTGTGAGGCCAATTAGCACCACATCAAGACAGCACTGTTTTACTGCCACATTGGCTTCATCTTCCACAGGGGCTGCTCTTTCCCACATAGGTGCCAGCACTCACACAGGAACTGGGGGGTGGGGAGATGAAAACCATTTCCTGCAGACCACCTCTATCATTCCTCCAGAAGCTTTTCTTAGCCCACGTGAAGATGCAGTAGTATGTTCTCTGTTTCAATGGAGAATTTGGCTTTTTTATTAATTAAAAATTTTAGGTGCACCTGGGTGGCTTAATCTGTTGAGCTTCTGACTTGGGCTCAGGCCATGATCTCACAGTCCATGGGTTCGAGCCCCGTGCCAGGCTCTGTGCTCGCAGCTCAGAGCCTGGAGCCTGCTTCAGATTCTGTGTCTCCCTGTCTCCACCCTTCCCCTGCTCTCTCTCTGTCTCTCAAATCTTGCGGTTCCTGAGATCGAACTGTACATTGGTTTCTGCACTGACAGAACGGAGCCTGCTTGGGGTTCTCTCTCTCTGCCCCTCCCTCACACACTTGCACATATGTACCTCTCTTCCTCTCTCTCTCTCTCTCTCTCTCTCTCTCTCTCTCTCTCTCAAAATAATAACGTTTATTTAAAAAAAGAATAAAAGAATAGTCAAGGGAAGGAAATCCCCCTTCCACCCCTGCCTTCCAGCAGCCCAGCTTCTCAGGAGCCATGTTCTTTTAGTGTTCTCATGGTATTTCTTTAGGGTTATACTATGTATAGATCAGTACATTGTTTTGTTTTTGTATTTTTCAAGTTTTAATTTAAATTCTAGTTAGTTAATATGGTAAAATTGGTTTCAGGAATAGAATTTAGTAATTCATTACTTACATATGACACTCAGTGCTCATCACAAGTGCCTTCCTTAATGCCCATCAACCATTTAGCCCATCCCCCCCCAACCCCCGCCAACTTCCCTCCAGCAACCCTTAGTTTGTTCTCTATATTTAAGAGTCTCTTATGGTTTGTTTCCCCACTCCCCGCTCTTTTTTTCCTTCTGTTGTTAATATTATTATTATAAGTTTATTTATTTTGAGGGAGAGAGAGAGAGTAGAAGAGGGACAGAGAGAGAGGGAGACAGAAAATCCCAAGCAGGCTCTCCACTGTCAGCACAGAACCCAGTGTGGGGCTTGAACTCATGAGCTATAAGATCATGACTGAGCCAAAACCAAGAGTTGGAAGCTTAACTGACTGAGCCACCCAGGCGCCCCTGTTTTGTTTCTTAAATTCCACATGTGAGTGAAATCATATGGTATTTGTCTTTCTCTGACTGACTTATTTCACTTAGCATAATACTAGCTCCATCCACATCATTGCAAATGGTATGATTTCATTCTTTTTGATGGTGAAGTAATATTCCATTGTGTGTGTGTGTGTATACACACACACACACACACATACATACTTACCACATCTTCTTTATCCATTCATTAGTTGATGGACATTTGGGTTCCTTCCATAATTTAGCTATTGTTGATAATGCTGCTGCTATAAACATTGGGTTGCATGTGCTCCTTCAAATTTGTATTTTTGTATCCTTTGGGTAATACCTAGTAGTGCAATTACTGGGTCTTAGGGTAGTTCTATCTTTAACTTTTTGAGGAACCTCCATACTGTTTTCCACAATGGCTGCACCAGTTTGCATTCCCACCAACAGTGTAAGAAGGTTCCTCTTTCTCCACATCCTTGGCAACATTTGTTAATTTTAGCCTTTCTGACAGGTGTCAAGTGGTATCTCATTGTGTTTTGATTTTGTATTTCCCTGATGATGAGTGATGTTGAACATCTTTCTTTGTGTCTGTTAGCCATCTGGATGTCTTCTTTGAAAAACTGTCAGTTCATATCTTATGCCCATTTTTTAACCGTATTATTTGTTTTTTGGGTGTTCAGTTTAATAAGTTCTTTATAGATTTTAGATACTAACTCTTTATCTGATATGCCATTTGCAAATATCTTCTCCCATTCCATAGGCTGCCTTTTAGTTTTGTTGATTGCTTCCTATGCTGTGCAGAAGCTTTTTATATTGATGAAGTCCCAGTAGATAATTTTTGCTTTTGTTTTCCTTGCCTCTGGCAATGTGTTAGAAAGAAGTTGCTATGGCCAAGGTCAAAGAGGTTGCTGCCTGTGTTCTCTAGGATTTTGATGCAAATATTAAAGACCCACAGCTAATATCATCCTCAATGGGGAAAAACTGAGAGCTTTTCCTCTGTGGTCAAGAACAAGACAGGAATGTTCACTCTCACCATTGTTATTTAACAATGGAAGTCCTAGCCTTGGCATTCAGACAACAAAAAGAAATAAAAGGCATTTAAATCAGCAAGAAAGAGGTCAAACTTTGACTACTCTCAGACACCATGATCCTTTAGGTAGAAAACCCCGAAGACTCCACCAAAAATTACTAGAACTGATATATGAATTCATCAAAGTTGTAGGATATAAAATCAATGTACAGAAATATGTTGCATTTCATTATGCCAATACTGAAGCAGCAGAAAGAGAAATCAAGGAATTGATCCCATTTATAGTTGCACCAAAAACTGTAAGATACCTAGGAATAAACCTAAGCAAAGAGGTAAAAAGATCAGTGTATGGTTTTTAAATTTTGTTGGCAGCAAACTTCCCACAGCGTTCTGCCCAGTTCTTCTTTTTACTGGACAATAATCTATATTTATGGAAGTTCCATATTCTTTTAAAAAATTATTTGTATCACTATTTATAAAAGTTTAAATTGGTAACATTTATATATTATAAAGCCATATCAAGAAAACACATTAACATTTTACTGTTGTCTGATTTATTAAAATTGTATAACAAAGGAGGACCCACATCATCAAAATAACATTGAAAAAGAAGAGCAAAGTTCAGGACTCACACTTGCCAGTTTCAAAAATTTTACTACAGAGCTCCAATAATAAAAATAATGTGCTACCGGCTTGGGCAGACACATAGAACCAAGGAGTAGAATGGAGAGTCTACAAACAAACCCTATAGTTTTGATTGATACATTTGATCTGATGTCCATTTGATTTTGACAAGAGTGCCAAGACCATTCAATGGGGAAAAGAACAGTCTCTTCAGCAAATGGTGCTGAGACAACTGGACATCCACACACAGAAGAACCAGGTTGGACACCTCCTTTACACTGTACACAAAGATTAAGTCAAAGTGGATCCAAGACCTTAAATGTAAGCTCCCAAACTATAAAAACTCTTTGAAGAAAACACAAGGGTAAGTGTTCATGACCTTGGATTTAGGGAGACACCAAAAACAGGAATATGAAAAGAAAGAAATTGGACTTCATAAAAAATAAAAATTTTGTACATCAAAGGACATTATCAAAAAAAAATGAAAGACATTCTGCTAAATAGAAAATATTTGCAAATCATATATATAAGGGCATGATCTCCAAAATCTATAAAAAAAACTCTTACAATCCAACAACCAAACAACAACCTAACTTAAAACTGGGTAAAATACTTGAATAGACATTTCTCCAAAAAAGATTTACAAGTGACCAATAAGCACGTGAAAAAATCCTCAACATGGCCAGTCATTGGGGAAATGTCAGTCAAAACCTCAATGAAATACCAGCGCAGCCTCACTAGGGTGGGTAATTTTTTTTTTTTTAAGGGAAAATAACAAGTGTTGGTGAGGATGTGGAGAAACAGAAACCCTAGTACATTGCTGGTGGGAAAGAAACTGGTTTAGGCACTGTGGAAAACAGCTTGGCAGTTTCTCAAAAAGTTAAACATAGAATTACCATAGAATTCAGCAGCTCCACTCCTGGGTATAACCCAGAAGAATCAACATAGATATTCAAACAAATACTTGAATATGAATGTTCAATATTCATGCCCAACGTGTCAACAATCCAAGTGTTCACTGATGGATGAGTGGATAAACATTATGGCATATTTACAGTGGGGTATCATCCATCCATAAGGAGGAATGAAGTATGATAGACCTAGAACAAGGACAGACCTTGAAAACCTTACTTACGTACACTAAGTGAAATAGTCGATGG
Source organism: Neofelis nebulosa (assembly GCF_028018385.1). Lineage (NCBI taxonomy): Eukaryota > Metazoa > Chordata > Mammalia > Carnivora > Felidae > Neofelis > Neofelis nebulosa. The sequence goes on from NC_080785.1 coordinate 92,257,005, forward strand.
ATAAGGTCATATGTTGTATGATTGCATTATATGAAATATCCAGATTAGGTGAATCCATGGAGACAGAAAACAAGTAGGTGTTGCCAGGAGCTAGTGGGAGGGGAGAATAGCAAGTGACTGCTTGGTGGGCACAGGGTTTTGGGGAGCAATGAAAATGTTTTGGAACTAAGAAGTGATGGTTGCACAACTTTTTGTGGCCACTGAATTGTTCACTTAACCATGGATAATTTTATGGGAAATTTTACCTCATAAAAACATTTTGTATATATAATTCATCTGAACATTTTGATTGCCATTAGTTTTAATATTTAATGGCTAAAATACACTTTAAGGATGCAATTAAATCAACTGCTTACAGACTCAATCACTGAAGTGCCTCCACTAAATCCCTGGGTACCACAGAACATAGTTTGAGAAACACTGAGCTCTTTTGTGTATTCTAGGGTCTTCAAATTATTCCTTTATTCTGAGGAAAGATTTCTTCACCTAGTTTATTCTCACTAGCTGAAGTTTATCCTTAAGCCTTGTCAACCATGCTTTAGCAGAATAAAAATTTTATATAGTTTTAATAGTTGAAGAATAGTTTGAGGTTTCTGGCTTCTGTTTTAATAAATCTGTCCTAGCGAGGCGAAAGGTTGCTTCTTGAGGAGAACCTTAGTGACAAAGAAGAGTGATAAAAAATTTGCCACAGTCATTTTTGGTTTTGCTTTTGTTGTTTTTCTGTTCCGTTCTATTTTGGTTTTGGTGCTAAACCAAAAAGGATTGGAGTTAGAATTTGAATTCAGTAAGTTATTTAGGTAATCTCTATATAAATTCTAGTGATGACTAATATAGGAAAGTTTTAAAAACAAGGATCTTGGAAACACATTTGCAATAGTTCTTTACTAACCTAGGTATTTTAATTGCCCAGATTATATTTCACAGTTAAGGTATATGGTGGTTTGGTGGTTCATTTTTCAGTATATTCGTGATCTTTGCACTGAAATATTCTGAAGTAGCCAATAATTACTTTCATTCAGGCACTGAATATAAGAGGAAATATATAATCTTCTTATTTGTATGTGGTAAGGAGGACTGTATGTGTGTGTGTGTGTGTGTGTTTTGTAACACTTAGTGGCAGTGATGGCATTTCGATTTCTTTGAGCTTGTTCACAGAAATATAAAGCTGATTATGGTTAGTCAAGAGAACATATTACAGATAAACATAAGGATTGTATCTTTTCTTTAAAAAAAAATAGGAGCAGATGTCTCAAGTGTTAGATGCCATGTTTGAAAAATTGGTCAAAGAAGGGGAACATGTAATTGATCAAGGCGATGATGGTGACAACTTCTACGTGATCGATCGGTAAGTCTCGCGTAACTTCACTGATGCAATGTAATGAACCTCTCGTGTAAAATCTCAGCAGTTCTCCTAATGACTGGCAAATTAATATTTGATCATTGCTGTTACCTCTTTATTCTTAGTACTACATAACAGGCACCAGAAACCTGCTGTGAATACGTGTGGTGAAATCACCTTAGAGCACGGAAGAAGGCATAGTTTATAGAAGAACTGATGATATTGGTTTGTGAAATCTATAAATCCCAGTCATTTCCTGCGAGCTACCTCATTTATTAACTTCTGCTGGAGAGGACGCCTGTTATAGTTAGGACGGAAGCAGAGCACGGCCTTGGGGGTGTCGAATCCTATAACTCAACCTCTGTTATGTTTTTTAAAAGGTTCTTCTTTTTTTTTTTAATGAACTCTAAAGTAAAACACGCCCATGGTAGGAGAGAGTAGTTAATGCTCTTTCCAGAAATTGTTCTGCATTCTTGTGCATTAAAAGCATTATAGAGAAGTGATTTTAAAGCACTGTAAAGAAATTATTTTATTTCAGTGAGAAGGCATGTGTTCGTACCGAAAATGTAATTTCAGAAAACTTAAGTGGTGCTTTACGTGATCAGCGAACCATGTGCTTTAAGTGACAATTAGGTAAGAGCCCTAAACTGTTAATGGCGGAGCAGTCTGAACTGAGTCTTGAGGTCTTCGCTTTTGGAAAGCGATGATAAAGTGTTTATGAGACCATTGGCATCCCCTGCCCCTCCCATTCCAGGTGCAACACAGGACTTCTCCCTGCCAGTTCACTGGGTTGTATTTGCTGCTCTGAGTAGAGTTGTGCTCAACTCAGAACCTTGCAGAAAATCGCAGCCATGTGTCTGCACAGGCCTTGTTTCTTGACTCGGCCCTCCTACATCAGTGATCGAGCATGCTCTCCACATCGAGGGTGCTCGCTGACTCCTCCATTCCCTCATCCCTAATGCCTCAGTGACCTGTAGAGCTGTTGGCAAGATGGTAGCCAGGGCTAGGGTGAGCTCTCCGATTTTAGAACAGACCCATTTATCCCATACGTAAATTAAAGTCTTGATCTTCGTGTCATTAACAGCCGTCATCAGTGAAACACCTCAGAAATTCCCTCAGCTTTTATTTTATTTTATTTTATTTTTTTAACGTTTATTTATTTTTGAGACAGAGAGAGACAGAGCATGAACGGGGGAGGGGCAGAGAGAGCAGGAGACACAGAATCGGAAGCAGGCTCCAGGCTCTGAGCCATCAGCCCAGAGCCCGACGCGGGGCTCGAATTCATGGACCGCGAGATTGTGACCTGAGCCAAAGTCGGCCGCTTAACTGACTGAGCCACCCAGGCGCCCCTAAAGTGTATTTAACTGTAGGGGTATATGAGAAACCCAAATGTGGTCAAAAACTCCCTTACATTTCCCTTTTTGGTTAGCTCCTCATCACCCATTTGTCAGGTGAAAACTCCCAGGCACAGGGAAGTGACAGTAGTCAGTTAAAGTCAGCCAGCCCAGCATCCAGGTCTCTTGGCCACTGTCTGTGGTCTTTCCACGGCTTCACACTGCCTGACCCCTCATGTTATCAGGGAAGAAATCTATATGAAAAGGCAGTACAGATTATAGACTGACGTGATCGCAGGTGACAGTTATTTTACTTCTCATCAGCACATTTGTTGTGTATTTTATTCTGTTCAAAGGAGGAAATGTAGAGAACGTGTTTAGTGCAAGTGTAGATAGTGCCAAGAGAAGAAGTAATCTGTACTTGAAAAACAGTCATGAAACAAATTTTAGAAGGTATCCTTGAAAAGCCATTTTGTCCATGAATATACAAGCCAGTTAGTCTCTTATTAGTATCTTTGTCTAGTTTCTAACATTGTTTTGTTTTTGCTTTTGTTGTATCCTTATCATTCATAATCCTTTCCTAATCTTCAAAGCTCTCTCTTTTTTGTTTTTGTTAAGGGTTTAACCAACACGATAAAGGCAAAGAACTTCTGCCAGCCGCCCTCCTGGTGTTTCGGCCAGCCTTGAAGCCGTGTTCTCTGATAAAATACAGTGTGTGGAAAGACAGTCCTCCACAAGAAGAATGCAGTTATATAGAGAGAGGATCTGTCAAATATGTAGCACAGTGCCATGCAGACTGAGTGTTACTTGCCTAGAATAAGAACCCAAATAAAAGATAAGCACAGAATAAAAAGACCTACAGAAAGACTAGAATCAGATAGTCTGAATTTCTACCACTTTTTGCTTTAGATTGGGGTGTCAGTCTACAGTAAAGGGCCAAGTGATGTAAAGAGCTCCAGTAAATTTTTTAGGCTTTGTAGGCCATGTGGTCTCCGTCACAACTACTCAGCTCTGTTGTGGCAGTATATATCAGCGATCAATAAGCCGTAAACAAACCCGTGTGTCTGTGTTCCAGTAAAACTTGATTCATGAAAGCAGGCAGCCAGTCTGTGGGCCATGCTTTGCTGGCCCCCCCTTAGATTATAAAGGACCCTTGTAAGTGTTGTACAGTGGTGCTGACCAAATTGTTAGAGCTGTATGTTTTTTTTTTTTTTAAGTTATTTTCTTCTGGACCGCATGGGTGGCTCAGTTGGTTGAGTGTCTGATTCTTGATTTCAGCTCAGGTCATGATCTCACGGTTTGTGAGTTCAAGCCCGGGGTCGGGCTCCATGCTGACAGTGCAGAGCCTGCTTGGGAGTTTCTCTCTGCCCACCGCCCCCTGCCTGCCCCCCTCAAAATTAATCAACATTTTAAAAAAGGAAAGTATTTTCCTCTCATTTCAGAAGTAATACATGTTCATGTATTTAATTAGAACCTCTTTAATTAGGTAGTGAACATTCTAGAATCTTTCACTATTCTTAATGCTCAGAGATAAATACAGACAGCTTTGTTTCATATACATTCCTTCAGAAGGATGCCTACACATACACTATTTGGTTGTAGTCTTCTATTTTCATCATTTATTTTATTATTGTAAACTTTTATTGTTTAGTCTCTTTTCCCACCACAGACCCATGTATGGTCCTTACCCTCATCTAGGTGATGGTGTCTTCCTGCTTGTCTGGCACAGATGTTGTCTCTGGCACATACTGATGCCCTTTTATTCCTTGTCAACCAACAGAGGAGAAAGGGAAGCTGGAAATGGGATTTTTCTTGCACAGGGCTCTTCTCTGAAATTATGTTTGATAGTAATGAGATTTTGCTTGAATTATTTTTACCTCTTACTTTTCATATGTCCAACAGAGGAACGTTTGATATTTATGTGAAATGCGATGGTGTCGGAAGGTGTGTTGGTAACTACGACAATCGTGGGAGTTTCGGTGAACTGGCCTTAATGTACAATACGCCCAGAGCAGCTACGATCACTGCTACCTCTCCGGGTGCTCTGTGGGGTTTGGTGAGTGAAATATTTACATGACCACGATGTTATTTGTCAATGTTGTTATGATGGAAGCCAGGTAGATGGAATTATTTTAGTTCTAATAGCTGGATTTCTTTGCCATCCTCATCAGCCATCAGGGTATTTGTTATATAGTGGATGCTGAACTGTTGGGTCTGTGCTGAGACTGTGCTGAGTTAAATCTTCACGTTCTTTCCCTGATCAAGTCAGGAGCATAGCCTCCTGGCCCTGGGAAGGATACTCAGATCCAAAATGCTCTTAAAAACCAGCCACCCAGGCAAATGCACAGAGCCTTCAGTGTTGTGTTCTCAGATAGCTTTCCGTGGTGTTATATTATCTGTGCTTCCCAAAGTGTGGCGCCCCCCCCCCCCACCCAGTAGCATCTGTATCACTTGGGTACTTGCTAGAAATGCAAATTCTGGGGGGTCCCACTTACCAATTCGGGCCCACTGACTCAGAAGCTCTGGAGATGGGGCCCAGTGATCCGTGCTTGAGCAAACCCACCATGTGACTCTGGTGCCTGAGAGCATTTGAGAATCCTCCATAAACAGATTCTCTTGGTGTGCTATAAATTGGTAACAACCTGGCATTGAAAAGCAGCTGGGTAGAGAGAGAGTACTTGATGTCAGTGCTTCTCACACACATGAGAATTACTTTGCAGGAGGCGGGGGCAGGGGGTGGTTAAAACAAATCCTTGCTGAGGCCGCACTATAGACTAATTTAATCAGACTCTGTAGAGTTGGGTCCTGGGCTTTTAAAATGAATTTGTTAATAGTGATATTTGTATAAGGCTTAAAAGTCAGTTTAAAGACACTTGGGTGAGGTGGGAAGGGAGGGTCTTTTTATACGTGGTATCAGGGTGCAGAGTAGCCGATTCTAGAAGACTGTTTAAGATGGTGCTTCTCAGACTCCAGTGTGCTTACCTGGGAACATAGTTAAAATGTAGATTCTGGTTCACTAGGTCTGGAATGAGGCCTGTGATTTTGTGTTACTCATAAGCTCCCAGGGCACCCCAGTGCTGCTGTGCCCAGAACACACTATTTAAGTAGCGCTGATTTAAGGGCATGTTTGTGATACTTGTATTTTCCTTTTAAATTGTTGAAAACAGCCCACCCTGTAGTTTCAACACAGATATATTCGCTCAGGAATCCTTTTGTGGAAGGAAGAGAGGTTGAGAAATTGGAAGTCTGTTAGGATCTGGTACCCAAGGACTATAGCTTTACAGAAGTAGCACATTACTCGGTGACGTCTCAGCATTTAACTGTGAAGTAAATTCAGTTGATAAAAATGTCTTGCTCAAAGAAACAGTACATACTGTATTTCCTCTTATGAGAATCAGGCAGTTATTGTTTACATAGTAAAGATGTGATGGGTCTCATTTTCAGATGTACAAGAAAAATGGGAATTGTTTCACACGGGAGGAAACTCATTGTCATCTGAAGTGTTTCAGGGACTATTAAAGATTTGAACACCCAAAGCCAGCTAAGTAGAAACTCCTGACCAGACCAGGCTAGGTCCATAGGAAGTGTTTGCCTGTCATCAGAATGGTGGGCTGAACCCACAGTCTGCTGTGAGCTGTTTCATTAAGGAAGGCACCAGTTAAAAATGTATTTATTCCAGGGGCGCCTGGGTGGCTCAGTCGGTTAAGCATCCGACTTCGGCTCAGGTCATGATCTCGCGGTCCGTGAGTTCGAGCCCCGCGTCGGGCTCTGGGCTGATGGCTCAGAGCCTGGAGCCTGCTTCCGATTCTGTGTTTCCCTCTCTCTCTACCCCTCCCCCATTCATGCTGTGTCTCTCTCTGTCTCAAAAATAAACATTAAAAAAAAAAAATGTATTTATTCCAGGGGCACCTGGGAGGCTCCGTTGGTTAAGTATCCTGGTGCACCTTAAACTATGTATGGAGGTCCAGCATTTCCCAGTGTGTGATACTCAGGCCATCAAGAAGGATCAAGCATTTTCAGAGATTTTTACTCATTTTTGATGTTATTAAAGTGGGCAGTTTGTGATGGTCACCTTTGGGTATGTGCATGACCACAGTGACTTTTTAAAGATTAGGATAGTGAACATATCACTTAATATTTCAAACCTGGTTTTTGAAGAGCAACTTATAAAACTAGCCCCTTTTCAGAGAAAGTCGAGTAGAAAAGATACTTTTCTTTTTTTTTTTTTAATTTTTTTTTTTTCAACGTTTTTTTTTTATTTATTTTTGGGACAGAGAGAGACAGAGCATGAACGGGGGAGGGGCAGAGAGAGAGGGAGACACAGAATCGGAAACAGGCTCCAGGCTCCGAGCCATCGGCCCAGAGCCTGACGCGGGGCTCGAACTCACGGACCGCGAGATCGTGACCTGGCTGAAGTCGGACGCTTAACCGACTGCGCCACCCAGGCGCCCCAAAAGATACTTTTCTTTAAGGGCAACGGATTGGAGCTCTGCCATATATGTGCAGGTATAAAGATAAGCACATCCCAACAGAAAAGTCCTTTGTGGACTCGTCTGACTTTGTAAATAGGACTCTTCGCCTTAGGGGATTAACTGATGTGCATGACCCTGCCCATGATTCGGGAGGCCATGATTGATGTGGCTAGGGTGAAAACTTTTGAAGTGGGCATTTCTGGATTTTAATTATATGTCACAGTGGGTGTGAAGAGGTGGGCCACTAATAAAATTTTTCCCGAGATGTACACTACTTTGTGGTTCGTCTCTAAATCACTAAACTATTTCTAGTCTTCTCTGTTTTGCAATTAACTCTGTCCTTTAAACAGTGTTGCAGTCGGTTCCCAAACTGATTATGTATCAGAATCACTTGGGGAGCTTTTATGAACTATAGATTATTGAGCCCTACATGCAGACACTGTTTGAGTCATTCAAGTCTGGGATCTGAGAAACCTTTGTTGTTGTTGTTGTTGTTGTTGTTGTTGTTGTTGTTGTTGTTAACGCTAGAGCTGATTCTCATGCAGACCCAAGCTTGGAAATTATTTTAGTAAATTTACTAATTACCTTGCAAATTTTTCTCTTTTAAAAATAGTTATTAGGATTGCAGCTCCAAATTACAGCTCTTGTAAAATTGTAATAAACTAAATGGGGGAACAGGATGTTTGCTTTGCTTTCCTAGAGACTTATGCTCTCCACACTCTCATTTTTTCCCGTCCTACCAGTTCAATTAAATTCAGCCTTACTATGTCAGTGCAGTAATTTAATAATTAATGAACATAACTCCATTTTATTTTATATTAAAATGGTATAATTGATTATCAGTGAATGACTAATTATGGGGACTCTTTACTATGAACTGTTATGAATAATGTTTTGTAGAAATTTTTCAAAGTAGTTTGTAGGAAAACCATTTTTTGAGCTGTTTATTATCTTTAAAATTTTCCCTAGTTCCTTAATTGAGTTCTGTATCTTTGAGGTTAAGTAGTGTAAACAGAGGAACGTTTTAGGGCCCTGAGAATGATAAACACTGGCATTCAGCTCTGACAGTCAAGAAAGTCATAGTTTCTCTGTGCACATTTTTTTAAAAAAGAAAAACTCTGACACACTGTGGATATGACAACCTAGCATACATGATTTTTTAAGGTCTCATAGTTGCCTTATGATTAAAAAAATTTTGGGGGTGCCTGGTTGGCTCAGTTGGTTAAGTGTCTGACTCTCATGATCTCACAGGTCATGATCTCACAGTTTGTTGGTTTCAGGCCCGTGTCGCTCTCTGTGCTGACAGCTCAGAGCCTGGATCCTGCTTCAGATTCTGTGTCTCCCTCTCTCTCTGCCCCTCTTCCAGTCTCTCTCTCTCTCTCTCAAAAATAAACAAACATTAAAAAAAAATTTCTAATAGTGTTTTTCATGTATTTTTTTTCTGCAGCCCACATCAAGAAACACATTAGGAAATCTCACAACCAGTGCATGTGTATGTGTGTCTTTGTGTATAACTGAAATAAATCCCCCTAAATAACACTTTACTAACAGATGTGCATGCTGAGATTTTCTATTCTTTATTTTTTATAAAAATGCTGGTCATGGATGAAGGGGGTCAAAAGGAACAGACTTCCAGTTATAAAATTCATACAACCTGGGATGTCATGTACACCATGGCCACTGTAGCTCATAATACTGCATTGTATATTTGAAAGTTGCTAAGAGGGTAGATCTTAAAAGTTCTCTACTGGAAAAAAAGAATTCGTAACTATGTATGGTGATGAAAGTTAACTAGACTTACTGTGATCATTTCTCAATATATATGAATACCAATCATTGTATTGTACTCCCTAAACAAATTCAGTTTTGTAGGTCACTTATACCTCAATTTAAAAAAATGCTGGTATGTTCCACTGAAACGATTTTGTGACACTCTTGGGCTGTCATCCACAGTAAAAGAACTTGTGCTATCCTGAACTCAGTCAGAGACACACAGTGGTGGCTTCTGGAGACGGGGTGGGGTGGGGGGGATGTTGGTCAAAGGGTACAGATTTGCATTTACAAGGTGAATGAGTTCTGGGGATTGAATGAACAGCATGATAATTATGGTTAACAACATTGTATTGTTGCTAAGAGAAGTCTTAAATGTGGTCCTTACAAAAAAGAAAAGGGTAATTATTATGTGAGGTAGTATTAACTAACTCTCTGTGGTAATCATTTCACAAGGTATATAAGTGTATCAAATCAACAAGTTATATACCTTAAACTTACGCAGTATTATAGATCCTTTGGATCTCAATAAAGCTTGGAGGAAAACCAAGATGGTCCTATTGCCTTTTTTTAAATGGTGCAATGGTGCCACCTTGTGGTTTGTCCCAATTACACGTTGACCAGATCTGTTCTGAATTAAAGGAAACTCATGTTTCCTTTAAAAAAATGAAAGTAATATTTTATATGGGTGTATATTTTATGGTTAAAGAAATAAAAAATCTGAAAAGGATAATGGTAACCTTTTATTTCAAGGTCTTCAGTTATTGTTTGTTCCTTATAGGGAATAGAATGAAACTACCTCTTCAAACTTTTTTCCTAATAAAATCTGTCTTGTAACTGTATTTGTATCTGCTGTTTTGCCTTTAGGACAGGGTAACCTTCAGGAGAATAATTGTAAAAAATAATGCCAAAAAGAGAAAAATGTATGAAAGCTTTATTGAGTCACTGCCATTCCTTAAATCTTTGGAAGTAAGTATATGTATATGCTTTTGTTTTATTTTGCTTTAAAATGTTTGGAATATTTTGTTCCATAGAAAAGGTTCTTTGAATAAAAATGTATCCACATTTTTAGTTGAAAAAATTAAATTGTGGTGTTTGTATAACTTGGTATTTCTTTTACTACCTATGACTGCATTTGTTTTATTTTGCTTAGTTTTACAAGTAATAGACTTCTGTGAGTATCTATAACATATTTATATGTGGGTTTTATCTAAAAGCAGACCTAATTAGTATTTACCCAAAGAAAACAAAAATACTTATTCAAAGGGTTACATACATCCCAGTGTTTAAAGCAGCTTTATCTACAATAGCCAAATTATGGAAACAGCCCATGTGTCCATCCACTGATGAATGGATATAGAAGATGTGGGACATATACAAAAAAAGAATGAAATCTTTTTTTGAATGAATGAAATGAATGCCACAAAAAAAGAATGAAATCTTGCCATTTGCAATGATGTGGATGGAGCTAGAGAGAGTATAATGCTAAGTGAAATAAATCAGAAAGACAAATAGCATATGATTTCTCTCATGTGGAATTTAAGAAACAAAACAAATGAGCAGTGGGGGCGGGGGGAAGTAAAGAGAGAGAGAAACCAAGAAACATATAACTATGTAGTTGAGAACTATATAGTTAACTTAACTATATAGTTGAGAACAAGCCGATAGTTACCAGAGGGTGGGGGTATGGGTAAAAATAGGTGACAGGGGTTAAGGAGGACACTTGTGATGAGCATCGAGTGTTGTCTGGAAGTGTTGAGTCACTGTATTGTGCACCTGAAACAAATATTACGCTACATGTTAACTAACTGGAATTTCAATAAAAACTAAAAAAAATAAAAACAAACTGAAAATAATATATAAATGTAGGCAGTAGCACTAGTTGTGCCTTTATAGGGACAGCTTGTCAAAACGGTGTGTCCTCATTGGCCTTCCAGGGTCTCTTCTGTTTTCTGGCTACACTTACGCACTTAGTGAGCTTGTCATATCCCCTGGCTGTAAATACTGCCTATATGTTGATGCCTCCTGAAATTGACATCACTAGGCAAGGTCCCTCCCTCAAATGGCCGATATATTTATCCAACCGCATATTTGACCTATGCCCTAAGATGTCTAATAGATATCGCAAACCTAGTGCATCCTCGACCTCCTCCCCCATGTCTTCCCCATCTTACTGCACCTTGGCCAGAAGCCTTGGGATTCATACTGACTCTTGTACTGAAATCTCCTTCGGCTGGGTTGTCAATACATGCCTGGTAGAGGTTCTGGCTGCATGACAGAATGTGTATGAGGCAGCTGTTAATATGTAGCAGCATCTCTTTTAAATGAAAGGAGATCAGGGGCTGGAAATCCAGATGCCTTCAGATTTGGACAGTAACATAAAGGAGAAAACGAAGCCAGGATGGGATTTGGGTCAAGCTGGACGACAAGTGCTCCAGCTCAAGATCAGCAGCTAGTCTCCCACAGCTTGTAGCTGGTGCCATGTGCAAATGTGGGCCGGGTGTTGTGAGTCTCCTTCCTGATTTTTCAAGAGAAGCTGAAAATTAAGATTTTTATGAGAAATCTATTTTAAAATGCTGGCAGTTCATTAATCCAACACACACACACACACACACACACACACACACACACACACACACTGCTGGGTTTATTTGGCTTAAAGGCTACCAGTTTTTAACTTCTGAAATAGGATTACCCAGATCATCTGTGTGATATTATCTTTTTTTTTTTTTAAGGTTTCTGAACGCCTGAAAGTGGTAGATGTCATAGGCACCAAAGTATACAACGATGGAGAACAAATCATTGCTCAGGTATAGTCCTTTTTAGGTAGTTCACCTTAGGGTTATATTCCGAAAGGTTCTTAACATGTGGCAGATCTTGACCAATTTTTCATATGTGTCTATAATTAGTATGCAGTGATGGATTAAATGATTATTAGTTCCACCAAATGACCTGTTAAAAGTGGTTTAATTTATAGCCATTAAGCTATCTGAATATTTTTGTTTATATAATTAAGTCCCGATGAACATGTATTAAATCATCACATGGATTTCTGGATAATTTTATTATTTGTATGTGACATGAAATTCAAATATATCTAAACAATAAGATGTTGTTAATGATCAGAAAAAACAGGTGGGTATTCCTTGAGATAGTAAGGACCCAGTAGGTGCACTGGGAGTTATTGCAGAGTTTTGCACGATGAGTTCATGATGAGACCTCCTGGGGCTGCTCCCTGATAAAATTAATCAAGAAGGGAACACACTGCACCCTGTACTTTTTAGGTTTCCAGGCACTAAATTGGGGCCAATGTGCTGTTTAACCCCTAAAGCTTTTCTAAGATCCCAGTTGTAACCTTGGTTACAATAGAGCTGCGGAGAAGTAGGATTTATGAAAACAGTTGAAGTTCACAGACACAGCTACAGATCTTGTATTAACTTGTATTTCCTAGTTACAGTTTTGAAGTATTGAGTGAATGATTTAAACAGATTTTAAAAGATTCTGTAATATTTGTATCCAGATATTGATACCATATTATAATCTTTATCTAAAATATTGTCTCTTCTGGGGTGCCTGGCTGGTTCAGTCAGTAGAGCATGGGACTCTTGATCTCAGGGTCGTGAATTTGGGCCCCACGTTGGGCACGGAGTCTACTTTAAAAAAATAAAAAATAAAGAATACTGTCTCTTGATATATGTGAAACAAGATTCAAGGTCTGTGAGACTTGAGAAAAGAATAATTTTTTAGAAGGAAAATAAGTAAATCGCTCTCTCTCTACTATCATACATATGCATGTATACACAGATTAGTCAGGGATTGGAGAGAAGTGGAGTCAAATTAGAGAACAAGGCGAAGGTTCTACAAAGGTGAAAAATAACAAAGTACAGAGCACTTTTGAAATGACTTTTTTAGCCTTTTATTTTGTAATAATTACAGATTTGTGGTAAGTTGCAAAAGTCAGAGAGGTCTCATGCCCTTCTCCCCCACTGTCTGACGGTGCGTCTTGTATCACTACAGTTCAATGTCACACCTAAGGAACTGACAGTGGTACGATCCATAGACCCTGTTTCACCACTTTTACATCGTTTTGAGCGCAGTTTTCTTTTCTTTTCTTTTCTTTTCTTTTCTTTTCTTTTCTTTTCTTTTCTTTTCTTTCTTTTCTTTTTTATTTTAGAGAGAGTGCACACAAGTTGGGGAGTGGCTCAGAGGGAGAGAGAGAGAGAGAGAGAGAGAGAGAGAGAGAGAGAGAATGAGAATATCCCAAGCAGGACCAATGTGGGGCTCAATCCCACCCCTGAGATCATGAACTGAGCCGAAATCAAGAGTTGGAGGCTTAACCAACAGAACCACCCAGGTGCCCCTAGAGCACGTTTTTTTTAAAAAAATGCCTAGGGGCACCTGGGTGGCTCTGTAGGTTGAGCGTCTGACTTCGGCTCAGGTCATGATCTCACGGTTTGTAGGTTCGAGCCCTGCGTTGGGTTCTATGCTGACAGCTTGGGGCCTGGAGCCTGCTTTGGATTCTGTGTCTCCCTCTCTCTCTGCCCCTCCCTCGCTCACACTCTGTCTCTCAAAAAATGAATAAACGTTAAAAAAATTAAAAAAAAAAAATGCCTGGCTGGCTCAGTCGGTAGAGTGTGCGATTCTTGATCTTGGGGGTTGTGAGTTCGAGTCCCATACTGAGTGTAGAGATTAGTTAAAAATAAAATGTTAAAAAAAAGTAACACAGTAGTCTCTAGACCTATTTTTATTTAAAATACTTGAAAATTTAACATGAAGCTCTGATGAGAGATTATATATTATACTTAGGGTTTACTAAAGATCTTTGTAGATATTAGTTGTCTTTTAAGTGTTTATAAAACATTCATGTCTATATTACATAAACCTAGACAAAAATGTGTAAGCTGATACTGTATTTCTTACATTTTATGTACTAAGGAATTTCGAAAAACCAAAGTTTCTCTAGAATCTCTTTGAGAAGCTCAGAAAAGTCAGGATCTGTTATTTTCTGTATTACACTATTTAAATAGGAAGGTATCATCAGAAATCAACACTCAGTTCACTCAAAACCCAAAAGCAGGAAAAAGCAGGTGTGTAGTTAGAAACGGCAACACTTTCAGAAGCCTTTTTTAGGCTCCCCCCCCCCCCCCCAGGTGGTGTGGAATGTGGCTAAAGAGACAGGGCCAACGTGGATTGCTTCCTGATGAGCCTGGTTGCTTTCTCCTCTTTGAGAGTTTCTCCCCTTTGGGCCACTGGTGCTAATTGCTTGTTATCAGAGGGTGATGCAGGGTGTGCATCTGAGTGCTTCTCCCAGAGCGTAGGAGCGGCCGGCAGAGCGGGAGGTACTACTAGGAAATGGTGCTGCCATTTCTTTCTCTCTCTCTCTCTCTCTTTTTTTTATGTTTATTTATTTTGAGAGGGTGGGGGAGGGGCATAGAGGGAGGGAGAGAATCCCAAACAGGATCCACATGGTCAGCACAGAGCCTCACAGGAGACTCGATCCCACAAACTGTGAGATTATGATCTGAGCCAGAACCAAGTCGGATGCACACTTAAGTGACTGAGCCACCCAGGCGCCCCCAGCGCTGCCATTTCTGACTGTGGACGTGGTCATCCAGGCTGGAGTTGGGGCCAAATTTTTACTTCAGCATTTGCCATGGTTTTGTTTTGTTTTGTTTTGTTTTGTTTTGTTTTGTTTTGTTTTTTGGCTAGTTTTAGCAAGAAAGGCTGTGGTAGGAAGTTTATTAATTTTACAAATGAGCTCATTACTTGTGGTTGTCGAGCACAGCCTTTCAATTTAGACAGAGTCTCTTCCTATGGAGCTTCACTTGTCCGGCACAACCATCTTCACTTTTCGGGGCTTGAGAGGCAAGGGGATTGTTGTCACCCGAATTTGCATTTTTACCCTCGGTGCTTGTTTCTTTCTTACAGGGAGATCTGGCAGATTCTTTTTTCATTGTAGAATCTGGTGAAGTGAAAATCACTATGAAAAGGAAGGTAAGTGTTGGCAAGTCCCAAACACCCATGGGGAGCAAGGAACACCATAGGTTTCCTTTCTGACGCTTTAGACTAAGGTTAGCTCGGTTTTCATAAGCTGAGTCAAAGCGCATGCTCTTACTTCCCTTGTCAGGGCAAATCCGAGGTGGAAGAGAATGACGCAGTAGAAATTGCTCGGTGTTCCCGGGGACAGTACTTTGGAGAACTTGCTCTGGTCACTAACAAACCCCGAGCAGCTTCGGCGCACGCCATCGGGACCGTCAAATGTTTAGGTAGGAGTCACAGCACTGTATGTGCTCCTCCGGGTGGAAGCTATTCGGTCTGCCTTTTATGTATTCATGTTGCTGTACTGATGGTCTTACTGGGTTCACACGTTTCACAGTCCCCACTAGAGAGAACAAAGTAAGGACTCATTGCATTATGAAATCGATTTGTGGGAGGCCCTTGTTTTTTTTTTTTAATTAAAATATTAAAAAAATTTTTTTTGATGTTTATTTTTGAGAGAGAGAGAGAGAGAGAGAGAGAGAGTGTGGGGGAGGGATAGAGAGAGAGGGAGACACAGAATCCGAAGCAGGCTCCAGGGGCCTCGAACCCACAAACCGTAAGATCATGACCTGAGCTGAAGTTTGGTGCTGAGCCACTCAGGCACCCCTAAAATAATTCTTTTTAAAAAAATGGTTTAATTTTGAGAGAGCAAGAGCATGCACCCACGGGGTGGGGGAAGTGGGGGAGAGGGAGGGGAGAGAGAATCCCAAGCAGGTTTCACACTGTCAACTCAGAGCCTGTTGGGGGGCTCGATCTCATAAACTGAGATCATGACCTGAGCCGAAGTCACGAGTCAGATGCTTAACTGACTGAGCCACCCAGGCACCCCGCCCTTAGTTTTTTCTTTAAAATTTTTCACATACCTATTTTCTCCTGTTTTCTTCTTTCATATAGGTGTGAAATGGCATCTTGTTTTAGTAAAGAATTCTGAGTATGGAGTTTTATGTCTAGTTTTTCAAATAAAGTTTGTGTTCCTCAAAAAAAAAGCCAGAATAGTATTTTTATAGCATACATTAAGGTCTCTGGGCAAAGCTGGAAGCTCTTTGGGAGTACTTCCTCGTCCTGGTCCCAGGAAACCATGGTTTCAGGTTTGTCAGAATGCAGCAAAATCTTCTTTATTGTTCAACTTCTTATTTCCTAGCAGCAGAGATGCTGTCCTCAAATGGAAGACGTCTGTCTGTATCTGAGATCCATATATGAGAAAGCACTTACTTTAATGGTGAAAAATGGAATTCAGGAGTCCATGTAGATGACATTTTAAGAAAAATTGATTCAACAGTAATTAGCCACTCTGTGTTCTTATTCACGGTTCAGTAGAATAAACTTGGCTTCAATGTTCTTTTTTTTATGTTTATTTTGAGAGAGAGAGAGACAGAGACAGAGACAGAGTGTGAGTGGGGGGAGGGGCAGAGAGAGAGGGAGACACAGGATCTCAAGCAGGGTCTAGGCTCTGAGCTGTCAGCACAGAGCCCAACGCAGGGCTCAAACTTAACAAACCATGAGTTCATGACCTCAGCCGAAGTCAGATGCTTAACCGACTGAGCCACCCAGGCACCCCAGCTTTAGTGTTCTTAAGATCTGAGGGTCCCTTCAGAATCAACTTCCTAGAGGAACCCCTTTTTAAAGGGCTCAAGTGTTACACCTGGATGAAAAAGAAGGTAGTGAGAAACTGACAGGTAATTTTCCTGAGTATAGACATTAGTTAGAAAGAGTAAAGGTGAAGTGAAGTGAGTGAAATCCCATTATTTTTTTCCTATAACAGATTTATTCTCATTAAAGAAAATTTGAGAAATACAGAGAAGTAGGAAAATCCCTTACCACCACTACCAACCCCCAGTGATTTCCACATCCTCATATAATTCCTCATCTTTTTTATTTGCATGGGTTTTCTGTTTTTAAAGTGTTGTAAACCGTTGTTTTTCATTTACTGTACCTTACGCTCTTATTTTATTTCTCATTTTATCAAATTGTAACATTCTGTTAGGTAAACATCCACATTATGAGTTAATTGGTCTCCACTGGCGATTTTGGGGGTTTGGGCTCCATATTTTTTCGGGGGGGAGCAGGTTTTGTGTCTGTGCGCACAGACTACTTTTCCATGTATAGGATTTTTCCTTAGAAATGGTTCTCGGGAGTAGGCTTTCTTTTTACAGAGTTCACTGTATACTCCCAGCCCTCTTGACCTGTGCTGATGTACGTGCTACTGGCAGTGCAAGAGTGTCCACTCCCTCCGCTCTTGTGAACAATGTCTCTTGTACCTTTGCAAATTTGAAAGGCAAAAGAAAAAAAAAGTTTTAATAAAAATTTGCACTTCTACAGTAGAGAGTGTGATCATAGTTTCTACGAGTATATTATAAATTGAGTTTTTAAAAATGCATGAGACAGACCAGGAAAGTGACATACAGCATATACTTACAAGTGGAGAAGAGCATTCTGGCTGCTGTTTTGAATTGGCTAGGCGATAGTATAAGAGAGTAAACGTTACACAAGGTAACACCAGGTCTTTACAGCATAGCGTTGTAAGTAAGCCCCGAGAAGGAAGAACAGTAGAAGAAAAAAAGGCCTTGCCACCTTTGAGGACAGTTCATGTTACTGAGGTGGTGAACTATTTTTTAGGGGGGTCTGGGTGGCTCAGTCGGTTAAGTGTCTGACTCTTAATTTCGGCTCAGGTCAAGATCTCACAGTTTGTGAGTGTGACCCCCACATCGGGCTCTGCACTGACAGCATGGAGCCTTTTGGGATTCTCTGTCTGCCTCTCTCTCTGCCCCTTGCTCTCACTCACTCTCTCAAAAATAAATTTTAAAAAACAACAACAACAACAACAGGTTTTTAGAATTACCAGACTTCGCCATTATAGTCCCTTGTTTTTTTCTTACCCGAGACCAGGAGCCTCCCAGCAACCTAGCATTGCACAATCCCATTGTCAAGGGAACACTGGCTGTTTATTTTCTGAAGTGGAACATTTTTATCCTTGTGCCCTTTTCTTATATTTGATATTTATCTAAAAATACCAATGCAGCGTCACCTGGGTGGCTAAGTCGGTTAAGAGTCTGACTTTGACTTGGGTCATATCTTACAGTTTATGGGTTCAAGCCCTGCTGACAGCTCAGAGCCTGGAGCCTGCTTCGGATTCTGTCTCTCCCTCTCCCTCTCCCTCTGCCCTTCCCCTGCTCATGCTCCATCTCTCTCCTTCCCTCTCTCTCTCTCTCCCTCTCCCTCTCTCTCTCAAAATAAAACATTAAAAAAAATAAAAATAACCATTGCATTCCTGACACATGCAGAATGGGTATCCTAAATGACTTTGCAATTTTTCAGATTTGCAAAGAATGTTACATTTCTTTTTCTTCTCTCCTCTCCTTCTCTTAGCCATGGATGTGCAAGCATTTGAAAGGCTTTTGGGACCTTGCATGGAAATTATGAAAAGGAACATTGCCACTTACGAAGAACAATTAGTTGCCCTGTTTGGAACTAACATGGATATTGTTGAACCCACTGCATGAAGCAAAAGTATGGAACAAGACCTATAGTGACAAAATTACACAGTAGTGGTTAGTCCACTGAGAATGTGTTTGTGTAGATGCCAAGCATTTTCTGTGATTTCAGGTTTTTTCCTTTTTTTACATTTACAACGTATCAGTAAGCAGAGTAGTGATTTAATACTCTATAGGCTTTAACATCACTTTCTAAAGAATAGATCAAAACAATATTGACATACTGATGAAATGACTTTGTACTCCACAAAATTATGATCTCAGTGAGAGGTTTATTCAAATGATTGTAATATATTGAAAGTATCTGTGTGCAAGAAGATAATTGAAGGGTGTTACCATGGGCAACATGTGTTCATGTGGACTCCCTCGGATTGCTGTGTTAGTGACTATGCCCATGTAAAAGGGAACTTGGCAGTGAACCATGCTCTACAGCATGGCATCACATTCTTTTTACAACTCGCTATATATATAGTAAGTACAATTTTAATCATTTTTGTTTTCAAGTTTTTCTGGCTTGATAAGTTATGTGCTGGCCTTGGACTATGGCATAAAACATCATATGCAATTTTAAAACCTTTTATATTTTTGCAATAAAGTACGTTTTGACTTCTTTGGCCTAACGTCAGTAACCTACATGTTCCAGTGGTTTTAAGGACGGGCAATGTAGTCATTATGATAATAGGGAAGAGTCTTTTTTAGAGGAGAGATCATTAACACAGTTTCCTCATAAAACATATATCTACTTCCTTTTTTCATTGTATAGTTCTCTGTACTCTTAAAAAATTTGAGTTCGACATTTAATGTCACAGTTTTTTTTAAAGCTATTTAAACTTGTCTTATAGAAGCTGAAGATACTACATATGTTGGGGGGGGGGAACTGTCCTATACCAAAAATATTTTGGAGTCCTTATCTACACGCCCACGGGATATTTCTCAGTTCTTCACTAGGCATACATAACACAGTCCTCTGCAGACATCTGTTCCCTTGGGTTTCCTTTATGGTGGTAGAAATAAATTTTTATAAACCATACATAAAGATAAAAGGAATTTCTGCCCAGTCCAGATGTACCATTAGACCTTGCCATTTGCATTAACGTAGACTCAAATGTGCAGGATGAACTCAGTTGTATAAATTTTCATTGATAATTGATATGCTTATTATTCTGCTATATAAGATGAATTAAATTCCACTCAACCAAAGCAGTATTATTCTTAACGTGATTTCTAGGCTCACATGACCACAGTGTTTGGAGAGCTTAATTCTAACCAGTTGTTCACTTTTAAATGAGCAATTTCATTTTGGGGAAACAGGTTTTAAAAAAACATATACCTGGGTAAAAATATTCTGTGGCTGTTATAGTGTGGTGTTATTAGAGAATGTTTATGGTCTGATATAATGAAAATATGGCTAAAATAGGTTCATTGGGTCATGTATATGTAAACAATATGTAAAGTATAACTTCAACCCCATTTTAGAACACTGATTAACGATTTTGCAAACCTTAATGTAGGAAGAGAGCTTACTACATGAAGATGACTTCTTTTCTACTTCAGATTTTATTTTAAAAGTCATGTCTGTTAGACAAGAAAAAAAAAAAAAAACGCAAAGAACCCACCCAAATTCCTGGTTCATCATTCTGTATTCTTTATCCACTTTTTCAAGATACCTTGTTGCATAAGCTGATTGTTAACTGTTCATGGAATAGCAAACAAATGCCTGTTTAATAGAGAATTCTGACCAAGGCTGTAAATGCCAGTTACATTATTTTCAGTATTGTTGGTTATATTTAAATTTACCTTATAATAAAGCACACTTTTATAATAAAATGTTTTTAATGAAGTTTTTTTTTTTTGTTTTGTTTGTTTGTTTTTCACTAATTTCTTTACTGGTACTTCCGTCGTGCATACTGCACTATGTGAAAGCCTGACTGAGATGTGGCCAATGGGAACCCCCCCCCCCCCCCCCAGCCCGGGCGTAATGCAACCAGGAAACCTGGCTCTTTATAGCAATAGGTTTTTCACAAATTTTAACTATCAGTCATATGTGATATAAACATATAAACAATTATGGTCTGCTGCAGACCATTGGGCCATTTTGGTTAACGAAATAAACCTGGCTAATAGGGAATTTATATGTCAAAGTGTCTAATTAAAATACCTTAAGTTTCACTTGTGGATGTGGATGTCATTATTCAGTCACCAGCCAAGATATTTTACTACTTGGAAATTCTCTGTTGAAGTTTCATTCAAGGATCCAGCATGTGCAACTAAGAAATACTCTGGAAGAACATTCTGTTAACACAAGTGCTTCTCCCTGTTTGTTTTATGGTGTGTGTTTTCTGCAGGTCATGATGAACTAGGGCTTGGTGCATATATTTTTGCAAACGCTACCTGTGATACATGTTGGGTGAATGTATTTGGCTTACTGTTAGAAAGGAGTGGACCATTTAAGGTGTGTAGAAATGTGCAGGGGAGCCACAGGACACGAAGTGAAGGACTCTGGACTTTATTGAAATATGTAAGATTAAGTGCTGAGTCCTTTCTAAAGCATCTTGAAGATACTGATCTAGTTTTCCTAATTTTCTCAAGAAATGTTATATTTTCTTTTAATTTTTTTTAATGTTTATTTATTTTTGAGAGAGAGACAGAGAGAGACAGCACGAGGGAGACACACAGTCCAAAGCAGGCTCCAGGCTCTGAGCTGTCAGCACAGAGCCATACTCGGGGCTCGAACTCACCAGCTGTGAGATCATGACCTGAGTCCACCCACGTTGGACACTTAACCGGCTGAGCCACCCGGGCACCCCAGGAAATGTTATACTTATAACAAGGACTAGATGACCTTTGGCACTTAAAGTTAACCATGTGTAATCCCAGAGGGGTAAGTAATACATCTGGATAAGCCATGGCTTTGTTAAATGACTGAAGAAGGAATTCTAAAATCTAAATAAAATGTTAGTACCTAAGGGAGAAATGGAATTCTTAACACATAAGGGAGAAATAGAATAATCAAGAATGCTGGCTTCTGAAATTAAGAGAGTATGAAGTACATACAGCCTGATGTTGAATATCAGAATTTTGACCCAAACAGATTGGAATAGGAGACCACCTTACCTCTTCCAGGATGTTTTTAAAGGCAGCAAAACTGGTTGGGCAACTGAAACTCTATGGTTGTTAGTCTTAATAGGTACTTTAAAAAAAAAAAAAAAAAACCTTAAAAGTATAACGAGTTATGGAAGCATAAACAGTAAAGTATACCAGGTATTTGCAGAAGTCTTATGTGCCCAACAATAACTATGGGAGCTTAAATCAATTCAGTCTGTGTAAGTGAGGAGAATCAGTGACTTTGCCCAAATCAGTTACCTGGTGAGTCCATAGCGGAACTCCCAGACAGCTGACATCTCTTGGTTTCCTGTGCAATTCTTGGTCTCCTAGGCTTTCCTATATTGAACCTATGGAGAAATTTGCATCAAATTTGCAGCACAGGTGTAGTACGATGCTTGAGAGGAAAACTTTATTTGACCAACAGATCTGGGTTTTTCTGTTCTTTTTTTATGCTGTAAATACATAAAGCCTAAAATTGCTAGGAAATCCTGAAGATGCATGTAACATTTACATTTAGGAAAACATGATGTATGCTGTGGAAGGAACTGTCTGCACCATCAAAAAGTATCCAAAAAAGGACACTTACTAGGTAGGTGGCTTCTCTACGTTGTGGTTTAACCACAACCTGAGCATTGCCATCACACCCCCCTCCCCAAACCCCCCAAGACATACTGCAAAATGTATATACGTGAAATGTGTTAGTATCAATTAGAACGGAGTTGTTATAGTAAGTAAATGAAATTTTACTCTTAACTGCAAAAACGGAAAATGAGTTTTTTTTTTTCCAGAGGCCAGCAAAAGCTTAAAGTATGAGCTGGAAATGGACTCAGATGACAAAAGCAATAACCTAGAAGTGAAACTCTTTTAAGTGTTTTCTGTTCAACATCCAAAAAAAAAAAAAGTTCAAGTAGAACCCTTGAGTTTATGAGCAGTAACTATGGTCAAAAATCTTGGATAAAGTTGCTTCTGATTGCTGGTTTTCGGTCTTTGTCCTAATTGGAAACCCACCTAGATCCCGCTGAGGAGCGAGAGGAGAAACATGTCTCCCCAGAACGCCACAGCCTCTGTTAGGCCTCTCCTTTCCAGATGCCTCTATTCTTGAAATGTATACAAATGTCATGTTTTAAAGCCAAGCAATTATTTTAGGAGAGATGCTCACTACAGAGACCTCTTTGGCAAATCTTTTTCTTGTAATTTGTCCTTAAATTAGCTGAACTTAAATAGCTTCCACATGTTTATTACTACAGCATGTTGTGATAGGCTGTGTAACTTGAAGGAATGGAAGTAGATAAGACAAATTTTGTATGCCTACGTGTGACTGGCACGGAGGGAGACGGAATGAGTGGGAATTGCACTTATCTTGTAAGCAGGTGAGACCTGCCCTCTTATAATAACGATGCATGTGTAGAGCAAGGACACAGCACACGGAAGCTTGTTCAGTCAGTGTTCAAAACCACACAGGGCATACAGTGTAACACATAATCTGCTATACTAAGATTTGTGCTACTTGTTTCCTCCTAACTTCTCGTTCCCTGGTTCAGCAGGCATCTACTGATTGAGAGCTCAGACAGCAAGATGCATATGAGATAGTGGCGGGGGAAGGAGGAGGTGATGTATATGTTGGAGGGTGACCAATGGAAGCAAAAATATGAAGTGTGGCACAGTGTGATAAGACTTGTGGTTTTAATTGCTTCTTATCGGGCTTGCCTCTAAAACGAGGTTCTTACGACTGGCAACAAAAAGAAAACACATAGATGAGGGCCTAGGGTAACAGACATGAGGAGAAAATACATGGGAGTTTTGTGTTAGTTCAGATAACAAGAATGATCTCAAACACATGAGAAGTCATTTGAAAGACAAAAACCTTCATATTTCTGCTTCTAAATTTTATAAATAGGAAGTAGGATTAAGTTGAAATTGTTGCCTTCTCTAAATGTTCACATTCTCATTAAAACCAAATTGGACAACTTAACAAGAACTGAGGGCAACTGAGGCCACAAAGGGTAGTCTCCTGTGTCCTGAAGACACTCAAGTTTATTTTTCTTGACTTGGATCTCCTAAACCCCACACAGGTTCAGCAGTTTTACCTAAATTTCTTGCCTGTACGGCAGCTCATTATCTAAAGTTGCATCCATTCTTTTCTCCTCCCAGTTCCCAAGTCCATTCTTTCCAACATTCCCCGCCTCAGCAATCAATACTCACCCACAAGTCCTATCCAGCCTAGAAACCCAACAATCATTTTTTAAGAAGATTTTAGGTAATCTCTACACCCAACCTGGGGCTTAAACCCACAACGCTGAGATCAAGAATCGCATGCTCTACCGATTGAGCCATGTTGTCTCCTCCCAACCAACCTCCCCCCCCCCACCCCCCCCCACCCCCGTCCCAGCCAACAATCATTCTTCAGTTCTCCTTTTCTCCTTAGTTCTTCCTCCTAAAGGCAATAGTGTTGAGACATTCACTTACACTGAAGAAAGGTCTTGCTTTATGGTCATCTGAGTATAATTTAAACTCATAGTTGAATCAAGAATTACAAGCACAACAGACATACTACTCCTTTCTAAAATGGCACTCATAGGCTCCTAGGCATTTCCTTACAATTTGAGTGTACCTGAATACTTGGAATTATAACATTATTATTATTATTTTTTTTTTTTTTTTTTTTGAGAGAAAGAAAGCTCACACATTGGGGGAGGAGGAAAGAATCTTAAGCAGGCTCCACGCTCAGCATAGAGCCCAACGTGGAACTTGATCCCATGACCCTGGGATCATGACATGAGCCGAAATCAAGAGTTAGATGCTCAACCGACTGAGCTACCCAGGCACCCCTAAAATTAATTTGTTTTAGTGTATAGTGGATATGGAAGACTATTTCTTTTTTTTTTTTTTTAATTTTTTTGACCTTTATTTATTTTTGAGACAGAGAGACAGAGCATGAATGGGGGAGGGGCAGAGAGAGAGGGAGAGACAGAATCGGAAGCAGGCTCCAGGCTCTGAGCCACCAGCCCAGAGCCCGACGCGGGGCTCGAGCTCACGGACCGCGAGATCCTGACCTGAGCCGAAGTCGGACGCTTAACCGACTGAGCCACCCAGGCGCCCCTGGAAGACTATTTCTAAGAGTTTAAATAATCTACCAAGAGAGAAACTATCTGAAAATTTGGGGCACTATTTTAGATCATACATGTGTTCCACTTCCTAGTTTTAGTACAGATGGTCCCATGTGGTTTGACTCACAATTTTTTGACTATATGATGGTGCAAAAGCAATGTGCACTCAGTAGAAACTGTACTTTGAATTCTGATCTTTTCGCAGGCTAGCAGTGTGCAGGGAGATCCTCTCTCATGACCCTGGGTAGGGCAGCCAGCCACAGCTCCCAGTCACCCACATCTGGTTATGAGGGTCCACAAACCATACAGTAACAGCCATTCTGTTTCTCACTTTTAGGACAGTATTCAATAAAATGCATGAGATAGTCAACACTTGATTATAAAATAGCCTTGGTGGGAGGTGATTTTGCTCAACTGTCGATTCATGTAAGTGTTTTGAGCCTTCTAAATGTTCATTTCCTTTTTAACAATTTGAACAGCGATATTCTCAATATGTAAACAATGCCCTGTACTTGAACTTAATCTTTCTTAGTCCAGCAAAGTAGTCATTGGTGTGCCAAATGTAGTGGAATTGAGGCAAATACGTTGTTAAATTCTTAAATTAGGTAGTAAAGTGGTACTACTACCTTATAATACTACTTTAGGTAATAAAGTTATGGTTAAAGGTAGTAAAAAAAAAGATAAATCTTAACAAATCAGCACTTCATGTTTTTTTTATGAAAACAAGTATTTTACAAACTGCTGGAAATACATTTTGATTTTAAATGACCACTTCTTGGCATAGTTTATTATGTGTTCTTTAATTGTATCTGTTTTAGTGAAAGAGTAGAATTTACATATATTTTCAAGATCTTACTAGTTTTTTTACTTTGATCTTTGTTCTGGGTTATGAGTTGGTTGGTTTTACTAGACACCAAGAATTAATGATGATGTTCCTGTTAAATATATATGAGGTACTACTGTGGTCATTTAGCTTCCCAGGAAAGTCAAAAGACAGAACTAATTATTCACTTTAAAGGTGTAGAGATTTTTTTTTAAGTAGGCTTTATGCTCAGTGGAGAGCCCAACACTGGGCTTGAACTCATGACCCTGAGATCAAGACCTGAGCTGAGAGATCCAGAGTTGGACACTTAACTGACTGAGCCCTGCAGGTGCTCCAGAGCTGTAGAGATTCTAATACTGATATTTAATCAGTTGTGACTGAAATGTCAGAATTTTAGTCCCCAGTGACTTAGACAAAAATGAAAGTATGTGAAAATATTTCAATCTTTGTAGGCTCATCAATTGGCAAAGTGGTCAGCAAATAATAGGAACTAAGTATTTCTGCATGAGTGAATGAAAAAAAAAACTTTACAGAACTATTAAAAGGTAATTATTTATAATAATGTAAAAAATCTTGATCTGAAGTTGAAATTATTCTTCCCATCACTGTGTTCACTGATAAAAACATCTCCAGTAAAGCTTTTGGTAAGAACTTTCAGATAGAAAACCATTTATTTATTTAATTTATTTTGAGAGAGAGACAGAAAGCATGAGCAGGGGAGGGGCAGAGAGAATCCCAAGCAAGCTCAGTTCTGAGCACTGAGCAAAATGCTAGGCTCAGTCTCACAAACCACAAGATCATGACCTGAGCTGAAGTCAACAGTCATAACCAACTGAGCCACTTAACCAACTGAGCCACCCAGGTGCCCCATTGGATAGAAAACCTTTTAAAATAAGGTAAGGTTCAGCTAAAAACAGACCTCATGGTTTATGCAACACATAGGGGTAAGGAGTGGCTCAGGCTTTTCAAAGCTCGTTTTGGGGGGAAGGAAAGCTGATTTTCAGTTTCCTTGTGGGAGTAAGACATAAATACTTCAAATTTTAATTTTAAACGATTAGGTAAATTCCACGATTTCTCTTTTTGTCAAAAAATGAAACACTGCAGAGGTACAGCAACCCTCCACTGCAAGGAGAAAAAAAGGAAGAAAAAAGAAAAAGGCAGGGTCACAGTCTAGTTCTTTTTTGGATCCCTCTATTATCTCTGAAAGATAATAAGTTCAAACCCTGTCCTTTCTTCTCAGTGAAAAATTTAGGTGTTTTGCTGGCCCTCAATTATTTTTAGGAAAAAAAGTTACTATTTGTGAATACAAGAACATAAATCTTTGATCATAGGGTAGACAGAACTATTTTAAAATAATTTCATTTCAAGGCTTCCAACAGGGAACCCCTAAAAGAACTGTAAAACTTTTTTCACCATGAGAATTATTTGGGATTTCTTGATTCATTGTGGCTTTCAGGCAGATTTAAAAATTCGAGAAATGCAGGGTGCCTGGGTGGCTCAGTTGGTTAAACTTCTGACTTCAGATCAGGTCATGATCTTGTGGTTTGTGACTTTGAGCCCCATATTGGGCTTTGTGCTGAGAGCTCTGAGTGTGGAGCCTGCTTTGGACTCTGTGTCTCCCTCTCTCTGCCCCACCCCCTCCCCTCTTCTTTCTCTCAAGAATAAACATTAAAAAATTAAAAAAAAAAAAAAACTTCAAGAAATGTAGGGGGGGTAGTGTTTAAAGGAATAATCAGTTATGGTTAAGGGCTCTTTTCAGTGGTTTGACTTTATAGATTTCTAACTAATGTAAGTTTTCCTCTTAATTCTAAGCATGCATACAGTGATCTAAAGATATAAAACCTGAAGCATAGCTTAAATGATTAAACACTAAAAGTTCAAAGAAAAAAAAACTTAATAATGCCTTTTGAATGTTAATGGTAAAAACAATTATAGACTCCGTGGACTGTGATGGCCAGCCATGTTTAAAGTGAAGTTGACTATAAAGCCAGGGAAGCCATCCTCCTCTGATGAGTCAGAGTATTAGTAACTTAAGGAGGAACTCCTAGTGGCAACGAAGTGGAAAGACATTTTTCTTTCATCAATGGGAAGTCGTCTGGAGGAAAACACTGGTTGGTTAACAAAAACTTACCAGGGAAACTTGGATGATTCACAAATTCAGTTTAGGTCACACGTTACGCCTCTATTACCTTAACGAGCAAGCTGGCCAACATGGAAAATACCGCTTTGGGTTGCCTCAATTTCTAAGTCAATAGTAATCGTCCACCCCCTTACAGCTTTATAAATTCTCCAGACCCTGAACTTTTCTCTGTTAGTCCCCAAGCCTTTCAGTGCCTGGCATACAGCCAGCATTCAACAAATCTTGGGTGAACTGATCAGAGCTGGCAAAGAAACCCTCTCAAGTTGCTCTCCGGGGGGTGGCCAGGAAAGGGTCGTGATAAAGAAATTCTAGTTCTTCCCATTGGAGCCCGATACCACCTTTATTATCCCCATAATGCCTGGGGCTGTGATTTGTGGGTGGCTTGGTCCCTCGCGAGGCTGCACTGCTTCCGCCTGTGCAGTCATCTCCTTCCCCTCGCACCAAAACAATACCTTGGCCTCCTGCCAAACTTTGAGCAGCGAGCGACTCTGCCTGTTTATGGCCCGAAATGGGTGCTGCGAGAGACTGGGGCTCTCCGAGTGCTAGGAGAGGCCCAGAGGAAGAGAAGAGGCCAAAGCTTTAAAACACTCGCTTCCTCCGCCCCCTCCCTTTTGTCCCAGACACCAAAACAAACGAGCTGATACACGTGTCCCTATGACTCTTGTTTACTATCAAGACAGCGCTGTGCACGCCCTTCTGGGATACGTAGTCCAACTAGTTTCTCTCGCCTGCAGTTTCCCAGAAGAACAGAGCAAGGCTGAGACTACGAATCCCACAATCCATTTCGGGGGCAAAGTTTGGCTTAGGTCCCCGAAGTCTCGGCAGCAATCCAATCCGAAGCGCTCACTCTAGTGATTGACACGCCGTCTTCTCCAGTAAACACAACACAAAAGTCAATACAAGCCCGCCTCCCGAGACGGACCACGGTATCACCCAATGGGAAAGGGGAATGATCGAATGGCAGTTCCGTGGACCAATAAGAGGGCGAAAGAGCGGGGCGAAGGCTCAGCCCCCGGGGGGTTGAGGGAGGGGGAAGACGAAGCTTGAAAGACTTGGTAATGGCGACGGGTTTGGTAAGTAGGAAAGTTTCGGTGGAGGAATGAGAGAGGCGACGGGAGTAGTAAGGCGCGCCAGGGAGACCGGCGTCAGTCGGAGAGGGGATATACAAGCGGCTGGCGGTGTTGTCGTGTCCAGGGCGGCCCGCGCCGAGGCTGCCCTCACTCCGCGGCTGGTTTGTTGTCTTTCAGTTCGGGAAGGGGTGGGGGTGGGGAAGGGAGGGGCAGAATCCCGAGGGGACCGGGCGGCCGGGCGAGCTCTGGTCTGCGCTCCTCTTGTGCGAAGGGCTGCCCTCACAGTGGAAGCAATTAACCGTCCGGTAACTGCCCGCGGCGAACCCACCGGACCGGCACCTCCCGCGAGCTCACCTGGGCTTCGCGGCGGCGCGGCCCGAGGGGGGTCTCTGGGGCGGGGGCTGGGAGGAGTCGGCGAGGTCGGCGCTCTGGGCCCGGTTGCGCGGTGGGTGGCCCGGCCGGGTGCGGAGATGGGGCGGGCCTGGGCGGGGGAAGGGGCCGACGCGGCGCCGGGGCTGCCCAGGAAAGTTTGACTTCAACTCCGCGAGTGTGGGCGGAGGGTCGGAGGTTGGTCCCGAGTGGGTGGCCGGCCGGGGGTGGGGGACCCCAATGAGGCGCCGCCTCCACGGGGGGCCGAGAGGGGCTCGGGCAGAGCTGGGAAGCTCGCGGAGCCGCTGGGCCCCGGGGCTCATTGTTACGCATTTCGAATGAATGGGCTCCGAGGCGCCTGCGCGGTGCGGCTGAGCTGAGGGGAAAAACAAGCCTGGAGTCCAGGCTGCGGTCACATGATGGGGGGAGGGGAGGGGAAGGCCATGAATGGCGAAAGAAGGTGGGGGATGGACTTGGCGTGAACCGGGAGGCGCTGCCTCTGTGACCGAGAGCCCAGGCTTGGCAGGCGATTCCAGTCTCCGCCTTCCAACCTATGCTGCTGCCCCAGGCAGATTAAAACAAAACAAAAAAGAATCCGGGCGAAATCGACAGTGGGGGCCCGGTTTTTGTAGCTTCCTTAAGCCCTTCACTCTGTATAGGGGATTTCACTCAAGCTGTGCGTTCTACACTGCCTAAGAGTTCGTTCTTCAGGAGTTTTCACCAAGAATCGTTTTTAAAAGCAGCACTGACGACAAGGCAGTACTCCAGTCTTTAGCTCAGGCTGCCACTTAGGCTAAGACCGGAGGAGGGTGGTAGGGAGTTGGGTCTGCTAGGAAGTGTTGGGAGTCCTACCATCAATTCCCGACGAAGTGCCGTAGATTTATTTCCCACTAACGAGCAGTAACGGATGACTCCCAACAGTGGTTTTGAATTAAAATTGCCTTTTAAGAATTAGAATACTTTTAACATTTGTAAATACTTTTCTGTTGCTTAACTATTGATAATGATCTACACTTGTAATGTATTCCTAGTACTTTCATTCCCCCTCCCGTTTTTTGTTTTTGTTTTTTTGTTTTTTTGCTATTGTCTTTTGTTTTAGCTTGCTAACAAGGATGTTGGGGTAGTCTGTTCGGTGTCCTAGACTAAGCTACAGTAGCTTATCCCTCGGTACTTGTGGGTGTGTGGGAGGGTATGTTCCGAGACCCCCTGTGGATGACTGAAACGAGGGAAAGTACTGCTGTTTTTTCTTATGAGGGTTTATAAATTAGTGAGGTATTAATACTAGCTAATAAGAGAACAAATATAACAATACACTGTAATAAAAGTTGTGTGAATGTGGTCTTTCTCAAAATACCTTATTGTCCTGTACTCACTCTTCTTGTGATGATGTGAGCTGATAAAATGCCTGTGTGGTGAGATGATGTGAGGTGCATGACCTAGGCATTGTGACTTAGTTTGGCTGCCATTGACCTTCTGACTGTAGGTCAGAAGGAAGATTGTTTCCAGACTCGGTTGACCTTGGATAACTGAAATCACAAGAGTGAAACCTCGAATAGGGGGAAACTACTGTAATCCATTTTAAATACCTCAGTTCTTCACTTTAGAGATATAAGTTAATTGCAATTACCTTCTCTTCATCCCCGCCCACCTTAGAATTTGAGCTTGGTATGGAAGTCCTTTCCGATTAGGGAAGGACATACAGAAACGCATTCTGCGATATCCTTGCGGGTGGAAAGGATAAAGATTCAGGGAAGAATAGGCATTTGAAAGTAGGAGTCTAATCTCTGTTGGGTCAGTGCCTTTTCTCTCTTTTCTCAGTTCTTTTCAAAAAGAAGGTAGTCACATTCAGTCGTCAGAGTGCTGTTTTCCTCATCCATAAGAATAACTTTGTTCACAGAGCTGTTTTGAGGTTTTTATGAAGTCAGAGGAAGTATGTCAAATGCTCTGTACATAGTAGATTGGCATTTGTAAAACCTAATTTCCTTCTTGTCCATTCACGGAGATTTAGCTATTTCTGGTCCTTTCCACCTGTCCTGTTTCTGAGATTTTGTGGATATTTATTTACCAAAGTTTACAAAACAAAGGCAATGAGACCGTTCCCATCCCCACCCGATAAAAATTTGTAATATTGGACATGACATTTCAAAGCACAGCTGCTGGAGAATTTTACTCTTCCCTTTTGAGAATCTCTGGTCTAGTTGCCGAGTTAAGTCAAAATACAAGGCAAGCTATGTCAAATCCTATAATACCAGAGCAGTATGCAAAAGCATGAATGAACAATAGGGTTAGCTCTACCAGGAGATATTTGAAAGAGGAGCTTGTTTATCAAAATGAATGTCTAATTGGCGTAATTTATGTGGGGGAGAATTTTTGAGTATGGAGTCTTCTAGTATTCTTTTACTGTATCAGGGGCCTTGCTTCCCCCAAATAGTTTGACGGAGAAAAGTCTGAGACAAAAATTTATATTGGTATAGGGATTTGAATTTTGTTTTCAGGTATTTTATTCTTAAAGTTTATTTATTTGTTTATTTTTTGAGAGAGTGCGTGTGTGTTCAACCAGGAGAGGGAGCAGAGAGAGAAGGAGAGAGAATCCCAAGCAGGCACCCTACTGTCGGCACAGAGTCTGACGTGGGGCTCGATCCCATGAACCATGAGGTTATGACCTGAGCTGAAACCAGGAGTCTGACGCTTAACTGACTTAGCCACCCAGGCACCTGTTTTCATGTACATTGTTTAATTCTCCCAGTAGCCCAATGAGATCAGTGTAGGGGCTGGGAGGCCGCATTTAAGCGGCCAGCCCCACAGTACATGGCAAGCAAGAGGGAACCTGCAGTTTGTTGACTTAGCTCTAGACTCCCATTTACCATGCAGTAGACTTGCAGAAGCATCACTTCCATTATCTCAAGACCAAACTTTCTCTTTTTTAATGTTTATTTTAGAGAGGGGGGAGTGGGGAGGGGCAGAGAGAAAGAGGATCAGAAACAGGCCCTGAGCTGACAGCAGACAGCCTGATGTGGGACTGGAACTCAGGAACCGTGACATGACCTGACCGAAGTCAGTTGACTGAACTTTTGATAGCCTGGAGTCATGAAAGGTGCAAATGCAGGGAATGCAAATTCAGTAATTAATTGGTCCCTTTTGTTATTGATGAGTAGCTCTGTTTTGAAATTGAAATATCCTTTCCCAGCTTCCTGTAAGGAATATTGTGAGGGGATGTTGTTAGAGAGCTAGGACTAGCGGCTAGAGAAATGGTAGAGGTTGCAGAAGGTGTTAGTGTGCTGCACATGGTGAGTGGGGACAGTGCAGGGCCTGCTGATGGGGAGGAGAAAATCTATCCTGGAAGGAGGAGAAAGCCAGAAAGCTGTGCAAAGGGAAGGGGAGCACAAGACGGATGCTCCCTGGGGCCCAGAGCAGCTCTGCTGCACACACTGGAGATGGCTCTGAGGAGATACACGTGTGTAGTGTGACCTCTGAACTTCCTGATCAAGGTAAAATGAGAACATGTTCAAGTTGAAGACTGCAGCTGGGGCTGGCCTGCAGATCACATCCTCATGTGAAGCATAGTGCAGCAGCTGTTCGTAAGGAGTTTGAGTCATCATAAGATAGGTTTAGTTGTGCCGTGTACACTTAGGAAGTTGGAAAGGTTTCTATGAGAAGACTTCAGATCTGCCATCCAAACTTAATATTCGCTGTCCAGAGAACTCAGAATGACTAGTTCCTCTCATGTCTTGGGCATTACTCAGTAAGGAATCTGCACGGATACTACCAGTTTTCTGAGAACTCTTGCAAAGGAAGCTGGGAGCAGGTGGCTGACAGACAAATTAAAAATGTGAATACACTGTTTTTAATACATTTTCCTTTCAGTATTTGTTATGGATGTTTCTGCATACTCGTATCATGTTTAAGTATCATTTTTTTTATTATTTAAAACATTTTTTATTTTTGTGAGAGAGAGAGACAGCGAATGGGAGAGGGTAGAGAGAGGGAGACAGAGAATCCCAAGCAGGCTCTGTGCTGCCAGCGCAGAGCCCGACGTAGGGCTGGAACCCACGGAACCATGAGATTGTGACCTGAACTGAAACCAGGAGTCAGACACTTAACCGACTGAGCCACCCAGGCGCCCCCAGAATGATTTTTTTTCACAGACTCAGTTTATAGTTCTGATCATGTCAGATCTCTGTTCAAAAATCTTTAGTGGTTCTCCAGTGTCTGATAATCGCTTATAATAATTACTAGCCACTGTGCATTGAGAGTTTGCTCTGTGTTAGGAACTTCTGTAAGCTTTTTACATTTGTTAGCTCACTGAGTTTTTACAGTAACCTATGTAGGTGTTCTTATTATTTCCATTTTACAAATAGGGCATAAAGATTTTAAATAGATTGCCCAGGACACATAGCCAATAAATAGTAAATTTGATACATAAACTCAGGTAGCCTAATTTCAGAGCCCTTATTACTCTCATGTACAAAAACCAAAGAAACTAATTTTCCTAAACTAGGATTGAAGATTCTGACTCAGTCTACCTTTACAGCCTTAGTATCCATGACCACAAGACACACAAGGCCGTCCTACCTTCTGGTGATCCTGGATTCTGTGTTGTTTTGATTTCATCCATTACTTGCACCTTCTGCAAGTTTGCTTATGTGAGTTTCTCTCATTGGAAGATTTTCCTTCTTTCCATTTTACCCATTCATAGCCAAGCCCTGCTCTGTAGAACTGTGGTCATTTGCTTATTTCTTTCCACTAAAGCACAGATTATTGAGATTCAAGATAAATTATTCATCATTGAGGTCCAACATTGCAACTCGTATAGTGCCTTGTACATAGTGTGTATTAAATGAATAAATATGTATATTTAAATAAAAAGGAATTTGGCAATCATTTTTAGTCCACTGGTTTTCACAGTGCACCTGATGTTGTTTGGAAAGAAAACAAAAAGCAGCGCACAGGGTTACCCCAGACCAAATAAATCATATTCTCTGGAGGTGGATCCTGGTCATCATTTTCTTTGAAGGACACATAATCACGTGATTGAGAGTCACTGATCAAGCTTAAAGTGTGCTTGATTTTTTCAGTGAGAAGTGGAGGTTCAGAATAATGATTTGGCCAGTTATGCCTGAGAAATCAAATTGTGTTACTAACTGCATCTCTTGTGTAGCCACTAATTTTGTAGATTTTTTGTTGTACCTCAGCAGTTTTGCTGTTAACTATATAATAAGACTGTGATTAATTAGTACATAATAGATTATACTGAGCTGAAAAAGTGTTCACTTCTTGCAAATGTTTTGGGCATCTTATGTTTTTTTAATTAAAAAAATTTTTTTATGTTTATTCATTTGAGAGGAAGAGACACAGAGTGCGAGCAGGGGAGGGGCAGAGAGGGAGGGAGACATAGAATTGGAAGCAGGCTCCAGACTTGCTGAAGCTGAATAACTAGCTGTCTGGTCTCATGTCGTTATACCGTTTTCAGTAACTATTCTTTTTTTTTTTTTTTCTTTCTTTTTTTTTAAACTTTTTAATGTTTATTTTTGAGAGAGAGAGAGAGAGAGACAGCGTGAGTGGGGGAGGGGCAGAGAAAGAGGGAGACCGGGAATCCTAAGCAGGCTCCAGGCTCTGAGCTGTCTGCATAGAGCCTGATGCGAGGCTTGAACCCATAAACCGTGAGTTCATGACCTGAGCCGAAGTCAGATGTTTAACTGACTGAGCCACCCAGGCATCCCAGTAACTGTTCTGTTTAAGACATAAGTGCCCGGAGTATGTATAGTGTTGCCTGTGTCGGTCTAGGGATAAAACATTTTGTGAAGAAGTCATTTTACATTTCTTCTACTCACTTTGTTTTAGCTCATCCTCACAATTGCTCTAGCAGGAAGGTTGAGCAGCTAGCATTAGTTCTGTTTTCCAGATGAAGATACCAAACTAGTGAGAAGCTCAGTCACTCGGGTCATGTATTTAGTAAGGGTTCAAGCTGGAATCGAAACCCATGATTCTTTACATCTAACCCAGTGCCCTTTTCACTACTCTGTAGAACATCTTAGTGTTGAGTAAGGCTCTAGAGCAGTGCCCAGGATCTGGGTCATCTTTGAGGAGTTCAGGCAGAAAGCACCTGAAGTAGAATGTTAGAAAAAAAGTACAGCAACAGGCAGTTTGGCTACGTGTCAGGAACCTTAAGATGTTTAATTGCCATTCACCTACTAATGTGTCTCTGGAAATCTAAAGTAATCTGATACAAGCAGATATTTTTTTAAAAAAAGAATGTAAACTGTTACTTAAGAATGAAGAAACTGGGAACAGCATGTTCAGCAGTAGGAGGGATAAGGAAATTTTGGTGTATCTTTGTGATGTATATTATATAACTATTTAAAATAGATGTGTAAGAAAAATTAGTGACACAAGAAAATGCTTATAAACTTATGCTAAAGGAAAAGGTGTCAATTATAAATAATACAGAGTATGAAGGAAAATAAAATCTATGATGATAGGTATATGCATGAAAAATGTCAGCAGTATCTAAATCTGGTTGGTGGGATTAGAAGTCACTGTTCCTTTTTTTTTTTTTTTTTAATGCCTTGTTTCATTTTTCCCTCTCCCCGCACCACCCCCCCCATTAGTGTATTTTATAGTTAGGAAAATTTACTTTGTAGTAAAAAGATTATGAAAAAGCCTTTGTAGAAGAAAATTTGCCAGTGTTACTAGTGTTTCTTGGTGAGTATGTTATGGTTTAGAAAGCTCTGGTATAAATACTAAGCAGTTAACATGTTTTCACAGCATTTTTGATCAGCCTAGGCTGGGGTACCAGACTTTTAGTGACTTTAAATTGCAGTATATTTTATTGTCTTATTGTGAGGAAAAACTTAATAGATTTTTGTGTGTGTATTTCGTCTTAGCACATTAGAGCTTTTTTTTTTTTTTTGAATGAGATTTGGAGTAAATCTTTGAAATATCGGGAAATCTTCCTGCTGCTGTCACCCCTGTTAAATAACGAATTTGATCACTGTCCAAATTCAGAGTGTCAAAGGTATAACCACATTTTACTTTCATAACAAAATTTAGTCGGTGGAAATTATTTAGGTATATTAGCCTGTGTTGTTTTCTTCCTTGTGATCACTTTGTGGGCTTAAGATGTAGATTTACTATTTGCTTAAATTTACCATGATTATTATTCATCTTTCTAGAAATAAGTGATTCGGAAGGATAGGTATCTTTATTATGACTAGGTACCACATTTTCATAAGAAAACATAGTATTTTGGGGTGCCTGGGTGGCTCAGTTGGTTAAGCGTCTGACTCTTGATTCTGGTTTAGGCCATCCATGATCTCCCAGTTTCATGAGTTCGAGCCCCACATTGGGTTCTGTGCACTGACTGTGTGGAGGCTGCTTGGGATTCTTCCTCTCCCTCCCTTCTTCTGCCCCTCCCCCGCTTGCGGGCTCTCTGGCTCTCTCAAAATAAACAAACAAAAGAAAACAAAACATAGCATTTTCATTTTTTTGAGAAGTATAACATACGGGCATTTTAAGAAATTGTTTCTTAAAGGTCCTTCAGAGAATGCCGTTTTAAGTGTATTAAATCTGTTTATTTTCAGAGATGAGGAAACCACACAGTTGGCAAATAGAAAAATTGAAATAGAATTTTCAGAAAATGAAAAAGAAATAGAATATTTCTTCAGTCTTTTTTAATTTAATTGAGGAAAGTGTGTTTTCTTTTAAATTTGAAGATACAAGTTGAAAAAGTGGTTTTGTTGGTCTCTCTTTGGGTCTCAGAGCTACCAGATTAAACAAGTAAAAGTATGTATAATGGTGCTAGTATCCTTTTTTAGAGAAAAGACTTTTATAAATTCAGATCCTTTGGGATCTGGGTGTAATTTAGTGCTGACTACATGGTCGTAGCCCAAGAACTCCGGGAATCTGCCTGGTGTGAGGGACTTGAGGGGGATACAGAATGCAATGTATGATTAAGTGAAAGATGCAACATTAGGCGTCTCTGATGGATTTTATCCTTCTGCAATCTCCAGATCACACGACGTGACATTTTTTTCTATGTTATTTTTATTTGAAGTCGGAGCACCATAACATGGTGTGGGAAGTGAAGACAAATCAGATGCCTAATGCAGTACAGAAACTCCTGCTGGTGATGGACAAGAGACCTTCAGGAATGAATGACTCACTGGAGTTCACTGGAGTTGCTTCAGTGTACTGAGAACTTGCCATCCTCGCCTGGATACAACTCCTGTGATGAGCACATGGAGCTTGGTAAACAAAATTTAAAGCATTGTAGGAATCTGAGATTCATACTTTTATGGTTAGCCAGCTTCTCCACCTGCCTTCAACTGCTTACAAGTCCCTGAAGTTTTTGTACCTTAGGAGTTTTCAGTGTACTCTTGTTATTGCTCATAAGATATTATTTAAGACCAACGTAACTTTGGGCTGTTTATGGTTATCATAGAGCCTCATTTACAAATTACCAAACGAAACTGCTTTGGTGGGTAAAAGTTGGGCAGATCTGCTGCGGTGGGTAAAAGGTGGGTGTTAAACACCTCCGGGAAATCCTGCATGTGGCTCATGTTCCTTTTGAAACGTTCCTGTGAGCTGGTTGGTTTGTTGCTCTGGTGGGGACATCACAGCAGACGCTTGGAACTCGAAGTCTGACCCTCGCGCTTATCACTGCTGCCACGCTACACCCGTGAGGTGCGGCCTGCAGAAGTGCACGGGTTTGGTGAGGTAGGATTTGGGATGGTGGTGCTGTGAGGCTGGTGTTGACGAGTAAACAGCTAGTGAGTGACCTGAGCCTGCTGCCCTGTCGTCGTTCTGCGTGGCTTCGGCTGCGTTCAATACGCGGTTTTCTTCTGTGTTCACAAAACCCTTGAGAAGCTGTAACTGTGTCACGTGCTGAGCCAGAGGAGATGCTCTTTGGGAATTGGGAGATCCTCAAGGTCTTGGGACATAAACTGCTTGAACGCCAAGGGGTTGCCGGTGCTGGTGAGCGAGGAACACCAGTTTATTCAGCGGTTGATGCTTCACTGTTACAGTTTAGTGTCGGGAGGAAGTCAGAAGTCAGGGCCCAGGGTTGTCAAAAACTCGTACCACTCCTCGTTACTTCAGTTTGAAAGTAGTTAATTTCCTGAACTGGAAAGACAGATGAGCTCGTGACACACCACAAATAAAGAAGTGATGGTCAAGAACGTTGTCGGCTGCAAGGGAAGGGACATCGCTACATCACCGAGAGAGTTACAGGGGGGTTTCTTAAGTTGCTGCGATCTTTTCTGGCTGCTCAGCGAAAGGGGGAGGGCTTCGAGTTGGTTTTCTGAGTGGATATCCTGAATCAGTACTTCTAAGTAAGACATCTCAGCTTTAGTAGGCTGTTCTGAGTCGTCTGCCTGAATAGGAATTGTATGCACATATGTTCTTCGTAACAGTTTAGAAGGACTCCCAACACTAGAAGAGTTTCCTGACTGATATATTGAAGGGACCCCGGGACCTGTAGTTTGTTGTAGGTGTGTGTTTCATAAAGAATTTTTTAAGGCCTGCAAGATGCTTTTTCTCCCCTCCTTTTTCTTTTTTTTTAATGCAATTTTTTTAGAATTCAGTCTTGGTGTTCACAGCTGTGGCATGTACATGGGCGTGTACATGGGCCTTGGGAACACACTTTTAGGAAAAAATAACCAACAGATATTACTGAGTTTAGAACTCCTCAGTCAAAACAAATAATTTAGCA